>NC_140098.1:12084963-12684963 GCF_964237585.1 Gallinula chloropus
CATTAAGACATCATTATTAGTTAAGACAGCTCTTTCTATGAAGATCTACAGAAACACAAAAAATACGGAATGCGAGAGTCTAACTCAGTAGGGAGGATAGCGTCTCAAAAATCTCCTGTCTTGCTGGTATAACTCAGGCTTGAGATGTACAAACCAAACTCAAGGTTTCTTTGACTCGAGTTGATTTTTGCTGTCTCCTAAGCACAGAACAAATGTTGCATCCTGCAGCATGCCTGACATGGATTTGTGTGACAAGCACTCTAGTCTACATAGTAAACAGATCTATCAGAATATTCTTGTTGATAAAAGGCATTCCAAAAATTATGTTAGTATAAATTGTTTAGGAAGATTGTGTGCAAATTCCTCCTTAGTATTCTGTATATTAAATATATATTGTCAGCTAGTATGGAGATAGCAATTAAAAGTCATTTACAATTGTTCTCGTAAGTTTGTGGGCTCCTGCAGTGAGATGGTGAGGTTGAGTAAGGTGATAATGCGGAACATGAAGCACAGTGGAAGAAAGTGGGAATCTGCTTTTAGAAATAGGTTGTTGTGAAATAAGCATTGAAGGAAATGGAGATCCAGACAGGGAGCAGTAGATTGAAAGGGAAAGGTTGGAACAGGGAGGAACCATGAAGAAGATGTCATCCATCTGGGATAGCCAGATAGCCAGCAGTTAAAGCATGGCATGACTGCATCTAGTGGTCTCATTCACTGTGTTCATAAAGTCTGTGCCAGAAAGTCATCTGTTCAGAAGACCAGGTATAGTCTGTTGATGTGTGAAGAACTCCAGATAAATCCTCAAGTTTATATAACCAGCTAGCATATGAAACTGCTTATTTGCCTGAGAGAGCCACAGAACACCTTGTAACTAATTCAAGTAGTTGCACCTCTGCAAAAAGATTCCCATTTAAGAATTAGAAGAGGTTAGAAACTTCTCTGTGAATTCAATCTATGTCATGGTGCAGACACTTGCAATAGTAGCAGAACTGGAAGGAGTTAGGCATGCTAACTTGTGACACTGGCAAAAAAATACACTTAGCCACTTCTGCACTGCTTTCCACAGCACAGCATGTGTCCTCTAGCTGAAAGGTTCACGCTTAATACTTACTATGTTAGATTCATCTGCTTGGGTAAAAGAAAGGGGTAAACATATGACTTAAATGAGTTGGTTTCACTGAGATAGATAAACGCAGAGTGCGACATTATAACCACAACCAAAAGGTTGATATTTGTTACTGTACCAAATAACTACAGAGCCTGTCTGTGACTCTGCAGGCACAGTCAGCCTATATAGCTATAAATACAACGTGCACAAGAAAATTATACTCCTCCTTGAACTTCATACAGGGTTATTTTAGCAGGTATTTTAAACAAAAAAGGTAATTGGTTAGGCTGGCATCAAACCTGAAATTACTGAAAGTTTGTCGTATGGCTTGAAATGGTAACTTGCAAGGCAACCAACCATGTCCTTGATAGCTTGCCATCATAAACATGGCGTGCCACGTGACTGGGTTTGGTCACAAACCAACTGCATCAGCTGGCTGCTCCACAGCACAGAAGACTGAGGGTTAATTATAGCCTGGCAGGGCTCTTTTTTTATTTTGGGGAAAGTTGACACTGTGCTTCTTGCCGGTCACGCGGAGTCAAAACCAGGCTAAATATACTGCACTAACTCCTGTGACGTAGCTGCAGGGATTCTTAGCATAAATGCTGCTAGTAGAACCTTACCTAGAATTGACAAAAGACAACCTTTATCCACCAATTCACTGATCTATCCTCTAAAACAAATCAGTTCCTAGGTGGATGCAGCAATACTACCAAACCTAGACAGCTGATACAGTCTGCTATGTACTAAAAAAAACCCCAAACATTCTGTGCTACTTACTCTGGCAACACTGCAAAAATCATGCATTCTAGAATATTTGTTGGGGTCTATTTTTCTAAAGCCAGTACCTCTTTTCATTTAAGTCCCATTGCCTGCAGATCCTACTTCAGCTTAGTGGTAGCAAAGGATATACAGGCTAAACTTTTAATCAGATAGCACATGGCTCCTGTAGGAAGAGATCCTGAAAATCAAGTGGTATAACTGCTAGCTTTTTGGTCTGCCTGTACCCTTAGTAAAACTCTAAGCAGATTTACTGCTTTGACCCAAATCTGGTGCAGATAATTGAGTTGTTAAAGTTTTTCTTAACCTTTACTTGAGGGAGAAGCCAAGACATAGCAGTGGTTCAGGAAAGTGTGCATTTTTGATCAGTTAGATAGACCTATAATATGTTGGTTTTCTTGATTTTTACTTAAAAGTATTTTAATTTTTAGTGTTGGGTACAAAATATAGTACTTAAGAAAAAATTTTTCTCAAATGTTTGTGAAATTGAGGGAGAAAGGTATTTTTAACATATGTTTAGCCTGAGACCTCAAGTTCTAACTTAAGTGAGTGTTGAACAAAATCCGTATGCTAATTACACACTTGAAAAGGCTGTTGCTTTATTTATCACGTTTCACAAACAACAAATACTGTGTCCCTGAGGCAAGTGCATGCTTTATTCCAGAAGGTGCTGGCAGGATGTTACATGTGCTACACATGACACATTCTGTCAGGAATTTATAAAAGCAAATCCTGTCAGCAGCTTTGTTTGGACATCAAGAACCTCAGAATCCCTCTATCTATGAAATTAATTAGTAAAATTGCTCAGAATCATATTTCTTTGCTCAAGTGACAGATAATCCATACTGTATAAGCTACGCAGATTTCATGGTACAGGGACTGGCGCTTAAAAGAGCTAATTAACTTCACTGTTCCTCTGGAGGCTTTTTGTCAGTGTGTGTTGTCTGCTCCTTTGAAAGCCTGAGCTTTAAAGAAGATCAATGTAAAAGTTAATTATTTCATCCCAAGGTAGTTTTCGATCCATCTCCCTGGATTCGTTAGATCTTTATTTAAATGTCACTTTCTTGCTGTTTCTACCACAGTTGGTGGGAAAACTATTCTTTTCTTGATCTCCTATTATTTGGCAAGAACTTGTCTTTCATGTACTCCTTTGCTTCAAAATGGTAGCGGATGTTTTCATTGAGTGATTTCCACTTCCTGATTAAATACATGTAACTTTACGCTTTAAATAATTAAGCATCAGGAGTCACCCAAAGAAAAATAATTTGAATTGCTTGAATTTCAGGAGGAAGTAAGAAGAGACTCTCTCATTGTCCCAAGAGCCATCCCTGGCACAGCAGATGTGGGGCTCTGTCCAGAAGGCACAAATTAGCCAGTTTCCAGAGTAACTTTGTTAGTTGTATTAAAGTCTGATTTGTTAAACTGGAAAATCTTTCTTGGGCAGGGGAAAAAAAAACAACCCCAACCCCAAGAAATTCAAACCCTACACCATATAACATTGTAAACTCCCCATAGTCACTAATCTTAACTGAATAAGCATGCACTTGTTAAAATAATACACTACATTCATTTTTCCTCCAGGAAGCCATGCATTGGACTACAGATCTCCTCTGCCTCTTTAGTTTCCCCCGTTGCCTTGGTCTGACAGAGCCACCTACACCAAGATAATCGTTAATTTTCCAGTACTTCAAATTGTGTGTGGCCTGACTGCAGATCAGTGCTTTGGACAAAGATGTTCATACAGTCTGACAAATAACAGGGAAGCTAAGGGCTGGCTACTGCAACAGTCTCCTTTTCTTAAAGGACAGGAAAGAGAAAAATAAAGGTTTTATTTACTAGTACACTTTCGCCTACTTTGTTCAGTGGAGGTTCTGTCAAGGGGCACAGCAGATTGACCACAGTAAGTAAAGCAGATTGAGAAAATTGTAAGAGGAATATTGTAAGACAAATACTAAGATGAAATTTATGTAGTATAAGACTTACAATGATACAACTAGGTAGATGTCAAAAAATATTAACCATTACCTTTATGGCTCTGGCTGCTAAGTGAAAAGTATCTAAGTATACAAGATAAGTGATACTGGTTTTAATAGGCACGCTGATAATTTATAAATAGTTCCTTATGTCAACATATGTAGTAGTTGTGAATGAAACTGGGTATTTAAAGTTAGTGCTATTAAAAGAAAACTGAAAGTCACTTCCTGGTTGAGTGAACTGTAACTTCTTGGTTTAGTCCAGTCAGTAGTTATGTCTGTCTTCTTCTCTGACACAGACAGTTTTATCTCTGACCTGGAATACCAGCCATCAGGTTCAACAGAGAAATGGACTCAACATTCAGCACTCATGTCCAACTCCTATGTGGAAAATCTAGAGGGTGAGTCTGCTTACTGAAATGCTTCAATGTTTGCAATTGGAGCACAGAGGAAAGGGGAAAGTGTTTTAATAGTCTTAACATTTACCAAGTGAAAAGTGCTTTTTAATACTTAAGTACTGCTGTAACTGGACACCTGTATATTCTGAAACAGTTGCAAATTCACAAGTTGTGAACCAGGTGTACATTCTGTCAGTAGAAACCTCCACTTGAAGTATATCCCTGTCACAGAACTTCCTGAGTGCTGTAGGATCTAGTCAAATAGCAGAAGAGGGTATGAAAATCTTCAGCTAAACACAGTCAAGGCTGTGGAGTGGCCAGATGAGGTAACTATGAGAAATTCAGAACACTGCTACTTTTTAAGGACAGAGCAATGTCAGTTTAGTAGTGCACACCACTTCATTCCATCTACTTAAAGTATTAGTAACACAGATTTCATAAATAGATTTCTAGTTGAATGTGATTTCTAGTGTTGGGAAAGATCACCTGGATTTATTTTAAGATACTTTCAGCTTCTTTATTTCAGACATAATTATGCACTATGACTCTTCTAAATAGTAACAATATTAGAAATTGACATGTGATATCCTGGTCATGTTTGTGTTTATACTTATTCTACTCATTTAATACAAACGTACCTAAAATGCCAAAGAACTAGACTGTCCTTTTTTTCCTAATACAGACACATATAACACACTTTACTTTCCCCATAGATTTTTACAGGGGAATATCTGTAAACATACAGTACATTTGGGATTGTACACAGTAAAGTAACCAAGCTCTGAGTATATAGCCTTAATACAGTGCTCACACAGTTAATGCATAGGCTTATCTTAAGGTTGCCCATAAAGCTAAAATAAATCACATTATTGGGCTTTTACCAGCTTTTGAAATACTGACTTAGTTCTACTTTCCTCACATATGAAAAACTTATTAGTAAGGTAAGTAGCTACTATGCAGAATGGCAGAACTAGGAAAAGGACTCCACACTAAGTTGACATTTCTGTATCTTGAAACAGCAAATCTATTAGCCAAATACCACTCAAAGCTAAGACTATTTCTGTATTCTAGACTATATCCCGTGCAACTTAGAATCTGGCAGGTACAGAGTAATTGTTGAAGAGCAGGAGTTCTTGAAAAATCAAAACTCAAAATTAATAAAAAAAATAACCTGACATACCAGCACCATCAACTAAAGACTGACACACAGGCTGGGAAACCTCTATCTCAGAATTACAAAATGTGCACTGAGAGGTCCCTTTTGCACACATACAGAAAATGATACCCAAGAAAGATGCTTACAAACACTAGCATTCAAGAAATACAAGCAAGAAACCCTGTCTTTTTTAAAGATTAAAGTAACAGGTATCTTGGATTTGGTGTGAGACAGTCAGTGTGTTACTAATGGAAGAGAGATGTTTACACAGGGAAGTTAGTTGAATGGTTCTGTACCTTGAAGAATGCTTAGTGTCAAAGCAGACAGGCTAACTGTATCAGTACAGAATGTGTACAGATTTAACTTCCAGGCTTGAATTAGGAAGAGTATAGCTTCTAAATTATAGTGCTGAGCAGGAGAGCAATGCAGCTACAGTGCACTGCAGGAGATCAGACAATCTGCAAAGGCAGGAAATAAGCTAATGGAATACTTGAGTCATCCTTTATAGAACGGGTAAGTGTGATGACTGCTTCATGGAGCTGTAAGTCATGAGAAGAACCCACAGGGGGAAACATCTCTTTATTTGGTCCAAAGCAGCATATAGAAACTGCTTGGGGGAGAGGGGGAAATATAAATAAAATCTTACTGGTTTATAGCTGTTTCAACATTAGAGACTGAAAACTTCAAGGGGGTACTATAGAAAAACAATAAAAACTTAATAAAAAGTTTAAAAATAGATGGTCAAAAGGGTAAATTAGTTACAAGCTGTCTGTGAACTACTTATGGAGGTTCAGATTCAGTGTACAACTACTCTGCAGTGAGACCACAAACTGCTTCCAAATGCAGAAAATAGTGAAGAACAAGAAAATGACTACGTTAAATGTGAACTCTGACCACCAGGTGACAAATCAGGACTTAAGTTAAAATCAGATAAATGAACTTAGATTTTTGCATTCTCGTGCCAAAGTCCTTTGGAAAAGGGATGTGTTGCAGGACCTGTCTCAAGTTGAAGTGTCAGTAGAAAGGTTTCAGAACAAACATACGTGGTCAAGGGAGATTGGCACACTCTGACATGCCAGGCAACAGCTCTGAAAGTGAGCAAGAGTTGAACTGTTCGCTGTGATGTATAACCTCTTGCTTAAATCTGATTCAGAGCCAGGGGACTGGAAGTTGGTAAATGTGACACTGATGCTAATCAGCTATTCATAATAGAAAAAAAATCCAAACTGTCTAGAAAACTCTACAGGAAGACCTTGTGATTAAAATTGGTTAGTTAAAGGAGTAGAAATTAGGGTAACAGGGAAAAACACCTGACCTAATTCCATAGATAGTCACAAGCTCTCAGAACCGTTCTCCTTTAAACACAGTCTTGAATTTTAAATGGATAATTCTATCAGGACCTGCTCAGTGGTGTTAGGAGTAGTCTTAAAAGGGTGAATAAATGCTAGGAGTAATTAGGAAACCAGCAGAGAATGAAAAAATGGTGAGATACAGATATATATGTATATATCTCACCATCTATCTATAGATATAGATAGATCTGGTACGTGTCCACATCTTGTCCCTGATGTTACAAAAAAATTAGATGTATGTATGCTGTTTTCTGGGGTGTCTTGGTTAAGGGCAACAAGCATGACTGAGGATTTGGAACAGAAGTTTCATTGACTCAGCTAAGATTCTCCCACCAGAAAAATGAACAAGAATATGCTAAAGATAACAAAATGAATGGGTGGCACAGAAAAGGTAATGAAAAATCCTTCTTGGGAGACAAAATAATAATAGCATCAAGTAATCACGAAGCCACTTCAGTAGATACGAAAAGCATTGCTACAGCTATATGTATTTAAGCTTTGGAACTTAGTGTCTCAGTTTGTTACGGATAACAGAATTTTGCACAGACAGACCTAAAGGACCCTGGGAGGAAAAATCCAAATGGGACCATTCAACACATAGGGTACTGTCTCTGGCTCAGGAATTCCCTAAGACAAACATGGTATTTTTTTCCTAGGTCTCTGCTATTGCCTAGCACACACCTAGTAGCAGTTTGTAATCTGAACAGTTTGCATGTAGTTCTCCATGGAGGTTTTCAGGCATTATTTTTGAACTAAAAAAACCCCGAAATGCTTGGTAAGTGCCTATCAGAGAGATTCTCATCCTATCAAAAATATAGATGCTGATTATAGACTATTAGCTTCCTGCAAGGGAAAAGAAGTCACTTCCCAGAAAGGCCTTTAAGTTCAGGGATTGCTTATTACAGAATTTTGGAAGAGACATTGAAAGATCATCTAGTCTACTCCCTGGCCACTGCAGGATCTTATATTGGCCTCTATGCTCCAATACAAAATATTTATCTCCTAGCATTCAGAGAGAGGGGGGGAAAATTAAGTACAGAGCAATTAGTATTTGGTTGGCATTTGATTTAAAAAGGTATCTTGGCTGTCATGCTACATCTAAACATGGTTTCATTCTAATATAAAATGTATACTTTTACTACCTTACTAAATAAGTTGACCGACAAATTATGGATTGGTCTCACACTAAGAGAATAAATTAGAAGTGACATTGTAGAATTGATTAAACAAACCAGTGGGAAAAAAAACATAGATCTTACATCAAAGTACCACCATCTTTTAAGAACTTGTTATTCTAGATTCTTTTTTTTTTTTTTCATTTTTCCAAAACACTCAGCAACTGACTGTTAAAAGCACCAGCTTCATAAGCAAGAACTATGTTCTGTTCAAATCAGCTAACATAGGTAATGTCTCCCAAGAGGTTCGTCAGTACTGCTCACAGGACAACTGATATTACTACCCCTGGCTGTGGGTGTCACTCCCTGCACAAATAGCTGAGCTGTTCAACCTACTTCTAGTTTATCTTAGAACTCTGGATCGCAAATTGCAACAGTTTAAGAGATCTTTATGAACCGTCTGGCTGTTCATGCTGCAAACAGCTGGAGCAATAATTTTATCAGCTGACCTAGTGCAAGCCTTCAATGACCAAAGGCTGAAAGAAGCTGGGGGGGATGTGCTCAGCTGTCTTCCATGTATGCAATCAGTAGGGACATAAATCCAACAGAGAATGCTACATGAAATCAAAACAATGGGAACAACCTGTGAAATAGAATGTGTGGTTGCTCTTGCTTGACAGCACCTTCAAAGGTCAGAGCCAGCTGTCTTCTGCTCTGTTCCACTGATATTGATGTTAGTGTGCTGCTTAATTTTTCTGAAAGGTTATAGGGGTTTGAGCCCCCAGGTGCCTTGCAGCACAGTACTACAGTATCACCAGTATTGATGGGTCCAGTATAATCTGTCTGGAGCAGAAGATCTTCTCCCCACCATGCTAAATTCTGTTCTGCACAGTCTATTTTTACCTATTAGTATAAGTTTACCAGCCACCTTAGACTACATGTAAATATTAGGAAAGAAAAAGGTGAAACCTGCAAATAAAGTAACAGCTGAAATCTGGGATAACTGCCAAAGAGGTCAATTAAATAGACATAGGAAAGTTGTTAAAATTATTTCCATTCCACAGCCTATTTTAAATAAATAAATAAAGCTGTATTGTATTTTGTTTCATGCCATATCTGCCAAACAAGTTTTGAAAATGGAGTTGTCACTTTCATAGTGGAGGAATCTGCCTACAATGTAGCCTGTGCCACCCCCTCTCTTATGTTCTGATCCAAGCATTATCTCAAGATTAGCAACCTGGATTGTTAGCACATAAAACATTTGATAATGCTTTTGATGTTATCCACTCAATTGACACAGCTCATCCAAAACTCTTTTAGGTGATCAGTAGGTACTGCATACTAGCCAGACCTCTGTAATTATTTAGTATGTAAAATATTTCTAGCTCCTCATCTCTTGACAGTCGAGGTCAAGCGTATGGGGCTAGGGGGTCAGAACACCTGGCACCAAACATACCAAACAGGCAGTGATTTAATACGGGGGTGAAACAAGAAAAAGAAGATAGCAGACAGAGAGAGTCAAGGTCCTATGCATGTAACTGTTCACCTCCATCTTTAAGTCTCATGGAGAGCAGCTCTCTTCAAAGAGGCAACAGAAGTATCAACTACACAACTCAAATCAATCTGACACGCAGACCACAGAGAATCTTAACAACATACTCAGGATCTGTATTACTGAATCCCAAACAAGAAACTTGTGCTGAAGAAAGAAGGGAAATCTTATTAAAAAATAAGTGCACATATTAAAGCTACGAGTCCTGGTTTCCCTGTATTTACTTGTAACTGGATGGCTTTTAGGGTCAAGCAAAAGGGCATATGAAACCTTTCTAGCTGGATTTCTAGGACAGCGTAGCCCATGCACCCTATAGTTAAAAATAGGAAAGGTGGGATAAAGTGTTCTTGTGAAAGTACAGAAAAGGTTTCTTTGTTTGTAAAGCCTCATCAGCATAGCCTGAGGTCTGTCCTTTCTCAGGGCTGTTGAAATTTACTTCCTCCGCCCATTTATCACCCAAGAACTTGGACTTTGCTAGACAACATTATAGAAAACCTGAGTTTATGCTCATTAATTAAGTTTTCAGTTTTAATTGCAGACCACTAAATGTTCTGTGCTTGACCCAGAGTGGAGGAAGGTCAATCACACATTCAGAGTACTAACCCTTTAGATTTCTAGTTAAGTCTTTAAACAAATACAATTTTTTCCTACAGAAATTAATACAAGAAGGAAAACATTATATGATTTTAACTTCACTCTTGTCCATTTCTGTGCAGAATTTTAACTTATTACCAACATCATCATTGACATTTTAAATTTCTTTAATTTATACCATTCCACTATCAGAAAGACAAGCTAATTACACTAATACCAATAAAGACAGGATGTCCTTCATATAAAGCCAAACGTGTCACAATTTTGATCCACGCAAGCATCTCATTATTTGTTGCCTTAAAGCCAAGTCGTACATCTCTTCAGTGAGTTGTTCCAAAGGACTTCCAGGCTGCCTAATTTTGGTAAATATTGATACTTCTTTACAATGCTTTATTTTTTCAGGCTTTAAAAGACCAGCTTTCTTTAGAAAAGCTGCTTTCCTGATTTAAAGGCCATTCCTCCATCTGTTAGTCTGCATGCTAGTTGTGTTCCCCCAGTGTCCCCATTCATCCCTTACAGTGCTCACAAGCATGTTGAGCACAGCCAGGCAGGCAGGGCCCACACCTCACTTTGCCTCTTAATCGCATTGCTCATGGTACAACCCCACCCAGTTGTCTCAAACCTGGCAGGCAGACTATTGCACTGCAAAAAGTTAAGAGCACTTTGGTCTCAGCTGCAGGCTTCTGCAGGCTGGGCTTGAAGAATTTTTACCATTATCTGTACATAACCTGAGTTAACATATAGCCTTCCAGAATCTGCAGGCTTCCCTGTCCGTTTGTTGCTTGCAGATTTCCAGACAGATGGAAAGACACTCATGGAAAGTATAAAATAGGAAGATATGTTAGTCAGGAGGCTATGGTCTGTGACAGAGTAAAATGCACACCTTTGCCAGACACAGCAGAAAGAGGATGCTGGACTTCTATTTAGGCCTGCTAGCACTCTTACAAAACACCCTTTTCAGTACTTATTATATTTAAAGAAAACAAAAAACCAACCATACCTGGATACTGATTGAGTTATAAATTACCAATCTTAACAAAATCACTGTTAAAAGTACAACTACTCCACTAGAATTTGCTGTTGGGAAGAAGACAGCGTCCTGCATTTCCCTGCGAAATGGTAGATGTTTCTAAGGTAAATCCATACAAGCCAGACAGATCTGTATTGGCCACATGCTAAAAATGTTGCAAAAAAAATTCTGTAACAGCAAAATGAAGTTTATGGCAGGCAGGGCTGTCTCACTGAGCTATAAAGCAGCTTCTAAACAAATTTATATTAAAAAAACCCTAACAAACCAATACAAAGTAATCTGTAATAGTCTACACTATTAGTTATTCAAACCTTTGGCAAATAAAACACCACGTGACCGGCTACTGCGTTCACGGTGTACCATGATTTAAGGAAAATTTACTGCTGCAAGCCTACGTGCTGTTCGTTAAAACACCTTTGCCTGTGGGAACTACAAAATGTTGCAAGGATATAGACCAGTTCTGCTGTTGCCTACTACAGATACGGGTCATCTATCAAAACTTAAGAGTAACCGCCTCATCATTTCACAATATAAGAGATAGGTAGCTGTACATGCCTTTTTAGTGTGCCACTCAAAAGTTTTAACAACACTGAACAGCTGCAGTGTTTCATTTCCACAAAGCAACTGTTCAGTAACAGACAGTTGATAATAGCTGTTAGAGGTCCTGTAGTTAGAGCAAGCTGATGAGTACCCTGACAGAAACTGATGGAGCATAGTTCTTATAAGTGAACTTCTAAATTTTGTCGTTTGTTTTGTTTTTAAAAGTCTTAGTTTTAACAGCTGTTTATTTATGCATTGTGTTGGCATAATAAAGTTATTGAAAAATATCCAACCTGCAGTCACGCAGTTCTCAATGTCATAGTGCCAGTTAAGCTCAATGAATGATGGGGGTTTTTTGCATTAATTGCAAGTCTTGTAACGCATGAGAGAACTAGTTTTAACTAGTTTGTCTGAACTGTTTTAACCTTCGAGCTGCCATAATGTGTATTTTTAACAAATTGTACTTGCATTTGTGCAAGCTATTGATTGACTTCTAATTAGCAAATACCGCCTCCGTGGTTACATACAGGTATGTGCCATAAGGCAATTTTAAAGCTTCCCTAAGCAAACTAAAAGAATATAAACAAATATTTCAGAGTTGTATTTTGTAGATGTTACATGTACTTCAAAGCATTCACAGCATTACTACATTTTTTTCAGACCTGTTTGTGCTACTGCTGCAGCAAAAGGCAATGCTCAGACTATTGAACACTCCATAAACATAAAGATCAAATTACACTACCTGTAGATTGATTTTGTTATGCCTCTACCAGATGGGAACGGTTAGTAGCAAGCTAAATGCTGCCAAAGCAAATTAAGGAAGCATTTACAAGTGTGCTAAAGTACATCAATATAAAGTTACCCAGTGGAGAACTAAAGAGCAAAAACCTTGATTCCAAATCTGTTAAGATTTCAGTAAGAGCTGCTTACTAGCAAACCAAAAAAATTTCTGCTTTCCTTAGGCATAGTCCTTATTCAACAAAAGGACCCCAGTAAGCCTGTTTTAGAGGGTCCAAACAAACTCCTGTTGGAGTCTCTTCTTTGATAACTGTAATTCACCATACTCTCTTCCCGAGCAAGGAATACTCTATTCCTACTGCCATTCAGCCATGGAAAAACAACGTGATTGACTGCCTCTTCTAACTGTTGATAGTTTGTGTTTTGGTTATCATCTAATCCTTATCTAAAATTTGTCATTACTATTTCATCACCACTTAGAAAATCATTCTTAGTTAATCTTATTGTTGCCCATTTTGGAAAATGGAGATTCGTATCACTGCATTTACACTTATCCATTAAAATAATTACTTTTGTCATCTTCCAAACCTAATTGTACTTTAAAGCATATATAATTGATTGCAGTAACACTCCAAAATTGTAATTTGTTGATAAATTAAGTACTGCATTGTCATATTCACAGTGGTGTCCTTCACTTGTAAGTGCAATATTTGAGTAATCTTAGTTGAATTTGACACACTCACAGACACAAACTGATGTGGCCTGTGTATTAGTCAATCTTAACTCTTGGCTACAGAAATGTTGACTATTAACTATGGAAAGTAGTTACTGCCATTACTGCCATTTCAGAATGCAAGTACTAAGAAAACTGGCCAATTAAATAGGTATACAGCATTAAAAAGAACATTAATGTTGTATTAACCCAGGTCCAAGTTCTGGGGAAGTTCTGTAAGTAGCTTGAAAGAGCCAGAAGTTATCAGAGTTACTCATTGTGCCTGTGACATGCTTGAACGGACAGAGTTCTGTGGGGAAATGCGTACTAAACTGGCCTATGCTGTGCCTCTCCTTTACTGGGTTGTCATACATATATGCACGTGCTTATTTTCTTAAAATGTTTCAGAGATTCTCCACCATGGATTATGGTAAGTACATAGCATAACATTAAGAGAAACTAGGACATTTTTTGTTTCTTGACTGCTCCGCCTTGCTCAACTTCAACTGTTAGTGAAGTTAGGTTCCTCGTTCATCCTCTGTTCTGTCACTGCATCGCAGCTTACACTGAAATGCTTCATTTTAAAAGGGGTACACTGATGTGTTTTGCCGTTTGGAAAGCAGAAAAACAAGTCACTTTTTTTTTTTTTGTAGTGAATGAGATCATAGGAAGAGATATGTCACAGATCTCAGTGTCACATGGAACAACAGTGGCCAGCCAGTCTACACGTACATGTCCTGGATCTCTGGAGACAAGAATATCTGATGGAATCCAGTAATGAATAAGCTCACTACTAAACATCCATGAAAACTTAACAGTTTCACTGAATATTTCTTCGCCCTCTTCCTCTTTAGACTTACTGTGCTTCCAACTCTGTGGCCTTTATGAACTGGAACGGTGGATCCTTGCAAAGCCCTTTTAGTGGGTTACACTTTTGATGTAGAGACAGAGCATTTATAATTATAGTTCCTCAGATGCTGTAAAGAGACTTCTTAAAATGGACACACAGAATCTACACCAGATATTTTAACTGTTTTAAAGTTACAAACAAGCTTTGCTTTTTGCATTTAAATAGAATACTTTTATATTGTAAGTGCTTCAAATGTGTGGAGATGTTAGTTTGCTCTTATAATATTCACAGTACTGAATGTGGGAAAAGATTTAATACACATCTTCAGTGTGCTGCTTTCCTTTAGAGATAGTATAGTTTGTAACACCTTTCGGTCATTTTGGAAAGCCTTTAAGCTTATATTAATTTTTTTTAATGTTTTCTTCCAGCGGCAAATCATACCTGTCACCCAAAGCCAATGCCATGGAAGCTGTTGTGTATACAAATACTGTAGTGTTTTCTTTCTTAGATTCATAGGAAGCAAAGCCAAACGTAGATCTGCACTTGTTTATAAACTGAAAATGTTACTTGATAGGCTGCAAAAAGACCATTCCATCATGAAAGTGTTGGGATAGAAATGACATTCCAAAACTTAACTTTTATAACTTTGTGGATAATCTTCCTGTTCTTTATTAGCACAGGCTCCTTCTTGAAATAGCTTTTTTCTTAGAAAGTTACATTTGTAATCAAATTTGAGCAGTAGAATTTTAGATTGAAGAACAGCAACATCAAAGCCATGTTAGATACCAGAGAAATTTTATTATTTGCTGAGGGTCTAAGTGTTCATATTATCCCCTACAGAACAGGGTTTTGAAATCACTGATTCAGTGGCATTCAAGTTCTCCATGCAATAAATAATTTGATCACATCTGTATCTTCTATATGCTGTATGCTTGATCATGCCACTTGAAAGTCCTAATGAGGTGACAATTACAGTTCCTTAAGTTTAAGCTGTTGATAAATGTCAGTTTGCTAAAAAGTAACTTACTGCAAATTAGTGATTAGGTAGTATAATTTGCCCATGTTTCATTGTAAGTGTGTGAAGCAGAAGCTACCAAAGAAACCCACAAGATTCATAGCAGCAGTAACCATCATGCTGTGCTCAAAGGATGCATTTCCCTTAACCCACATAATCTGACCAATTGAAACAACCTGTTTACGTAGTTATTCAAAAGTCTCAGGCCTCTATGATTAGAAACCTAGGAGAGGATCTGAAATTGCCTGCTTAGGCCACAAACGTTTCCCTCCCCAAGAATACAGCATTGTTTACAAAGCTTTCTGATATGGGACGTACAGGGTACAACTATCATAGCAAAGCAAGATCAGACACATGCTGAACCTCAAAACGTTTAAGATGTTAGTTTTAGTTTGGGTGAGCCATGAGACTAACAAAAATTAAGAATAAACACAGTCAAAAAAATTGAAATATAGAAAGTGTAATTGCATTGAAACTCATTCAGACAATTGTAGACATTGTAGCGGTTTAACACATGCAGAGCACATGCCTCTTTCTGCAGAAAATTATTATAGACTTTCAAATTTACAGTCAAATGGTCCTAAGATAGATATCATTACTAAACTACAATACTTGTCAGAATAAACACAGGTCTACTGATGTTACCCTTTGGCAGACAGTCATGGGGAAAAGCATTCCATTGAGCCTTTTGCAGGCAAAATATTACAGCTAAATTTAAGCCAGAAATATTACAGAAATTTAAGTACCCAAGCAGTACCATTAAAGTATCTGTGATTCCATCTTTGTAGTAGATGAACCATGAACTTCTCAAGAGACCATACATTAGGCAGGTGAATTTATACTTTTTTTAATGTACTTTTAGGAGTGCAGCCTAAGGCCACTATGTTGATGTTTCTAGTTATCTCAACCTAACACAAGGCACTGTGTGTGCCAGGAACCCTAAGCATCCTTTTTGTGAATGTATCTTTAATGGGGCAAATCTTGAAATTTGAGGAAAAAAAGAAAAAGAAACAGACTGTGATATTGTAATTGTCCCTCAGCGATGGTGCTCTACTCTGTCCTCTTACATTAAAGATCCTAGAAAAAGATTCACATGTTCAGAAATAACACCTACTTAGGTTTTTAACACTTAACCCAAACAAACAAAGCCAAAAAACACACCATGCTGTAAAACTGAGTAATTGTCTTCAGACCATGTACTGGTGGCAAGGCATGTTCCAGTTTTCATTCATGTTACTGGGTCTTTTGCATTAACCATTGTTGGTAGGAGAATTCTAATTTAATAGCTTTTCATACTGTATGGGATTTATGCTCCTTTGTCCTACCGGTACAGGCTCTCCTTGCAAGTTCTCCAAGTAGCTGGAATTCACACTGTACCTAAAATATAGGAGCCCAAACAATCCGGAGTTGCTATGCACTAAATTTTCTGATGCCTTTAAATACCTTGATGCCTGTAGACGTAGAGACGCTTTCCTATTTAAAATTGAAATTTAAAAAATATAGCTTTGGATACTAAAGCAGTTTTGTATCTGCCTTGTAAAAGCTTCAATACAAGGGTCTTAATTTTATTTTAGCTTGTGTGATAACATAGGTAAAGACTGTTAATCGTGTATAATTTTAGTGATATAAAAAGCACACACTCTCTATTGGACTATGCAAATTTAATTAAACAACAAAACCCGGCAACTGTTGATATTTTGTTGGCATCCACCCCCTTGCCCTTAAGTCCTTCTCTCCAAGTACTTTTCCAAAACTTTTTACTCATTTAGATTATGCTGAAGGAAAGCCTTAATGATGAGGTAGCTTTTCTATAAAGAAGGTCAAAGATCAATGTTTAAAACAAAAAATTAAGGGGTAGTCTATTAATCGGGGGAAGGGGTGGGGTGGGAGGGGGGGTGGGGTGGGGATGGTGTGATTTCTGAAATGACCATAAACTAGCAATCTGAATTTCTGCAGTAAAACTTTCATGTTATCAGGGGAACTGCCGTCCTTTTTAAACCAAAGAATGAAATTAACATGACAGTTTTGTTCTGATACAAAGCTTTGAAACTCTATTTTTGATACTCATAATGGATGTCATTCCTTGAGGTTCAGAAATTGTTCAAATCGATGTTTTATATTTAAAAATGTGGGACAATAAAGATTAAGTTCTAGATGTTTACAGAGCCTTGTATTGTAATTTCATGTACATTTTGTATTTTAAACATTTTTGTAAGTTATGATTGCAGTGCTACTTGCAGAAATAAAGGGAAGAACTTGCATTTAGGCTCTTAAATCATAGTGTTCAAATAAATAAACAGAATGCAAATGTGTTGTCCTTTATTTAAAAGGCAGACCCAAATGCCGAGTGGGAAGAAACCCCCTACTTGGGATGCTATGGCAAAGAGCTATGCTCAGTTATGACATTAAATGAGGGACATGTAATACTTCCCCTAGAAGAGTGGAGATTTTGGAGCAGGAAGTGTTTGGGGCTCAACTGTGAGCCAGCACCAGTGAGCCAATGGACACATAATGAATGATCGGCCGTGCTGGCACAGCATCCGTTTGCACCAGGAGGAGTGATTTCCTATTTGCAAGTCGGATTAGATAAACGCAAGATGATTTTGAGAAGTTATTCTGGAAATTGTTTACCATAAGTAGTAGTTTTAATTCCTGAGGAGGTATTATCGTAGGCAAGATACAGTTAAGCTGTTTCAGAAAGAGATGTAAAATCCCTATAAAGTCTGATACACCCCTTACAGTTTTGTTACCACATCTTTTATTTATCTGTGGGATTCCTGGGTGCATTGGGGTGTGCAGGTGTTCCTAACTCGACACTGATGCTAAAGCTCTGGCCTTTGGTTAGCGCTGCACACCTGCCTGAGAGGGAAGGAGCAACGATCACGCAGTCATCTCCTACACACATTGCACGGTGAGAACACGGGCCGGTGTAGGATTAGCTTCCTGGAGTGCATCTCCTGACCAATTACCTTCACAATGTTTTTTTATCTATAAATATAACAGAAAGGGGTAGCTACAGTGCCAGTAACTGAATGAGAAGTAATTATATCTGAGTTTTACTAAAAATAGCATGAGAATTTTGAAAGCTGTTCCACATGTTTTCTGGTGTGATTACCCAGTACATAATTAACATATAGCAGTGCCAGTAATATCTATGGATTGACTGCATATGCTTCACTGTTAACTCCAGCCTTCTTTCAGATGCAAATAGGCTAAAGAGTGATTCACTAAAGATCGATTGGGTAGGAGAGAGAAGATCTGCACTCACACCAGGGCATGTAAAGCTGAGCATGGCTAACCCTGAGCACTAAACACCTGTATATTGTGTTGCAGAGGGGAGGCATAGTGAAAACATCACTTCTGCCTTGCAAAACACCATTTTGTAATGCCAGGTAAGCTGAGAGAAGGAATGGTTTGTTAAAGTCGGTTCCTGCAGGAGAGTAATTGGAAATATCTGATCATTCAGGATGCAAACCCAAAGGAAGTGCTGGCAGAAATCAAGACCTTTTCATTCTCTTACTGTAGCTGGAATCTCCTTGCAACATTCTGCAACAATACTTGTGCTATATGCTTCCCTCTGCTTGTTCCTGGACATTTATTCCCCTCCTTGCCCCCTCTCCCAGCCTAACTCAAAATACCACTGTATGCTTTGAATCCAACACTTGCTCTGATACAGTGAACAAGTATTGAAATCTTTTCCAAATAGTAGACACTTATTTTTCCCCTCCTTGGCTTTAATTAATTGAGAAGAATAACAGGAACTAGGGACTGCTGTAGTGATTAAAGTATTAAGGTATGTGAAAGGCCATTAAGAGCAACACGGAGAAGAAGCAGAATTTCTAATAAATGCACACACAGGTTTGCTTACAGACTTCTCTGGTGACGGAAGTTAATGCTGAACTTTATTCTGCCTACTAAAAAGACGTGTTTGTCAGTCATTCTTAACACAAAAATCATTGTATTTGCCAAGATTCTTGTCCAATAATTTGTTTCTTAGAAAATCTGTTACCAGTAACATCTGCTACATGTAAGAGAACAGAAGGGAAAAAAATAACCAGACTTAAGAAGAAGAAAAAAAGAAAAAAGGGATACTTGCTTTGAAAAGGCTTTTATGTACCATGAATTTTGTTTTAGAGAAGTCAAGCTTCAACTCACACACATTCTCTCTGCTGCTTCTGCAAATTTAGAGTGAAGCTTGTTGGTTTCTTATTATTAATCATTATTTAAGTTTCTTATCTTTAAAAATTGCCTGGAAACTGGGGAGGGGGCTGTGTGTGTAATGGGGGGGCGGGGAGAAGTACTTCTCTCTTCCTTGCTGTCACCGTTCTGACATCTGCTGGTAAGAGCTGGAAGTTTTTACTTTGTATTTGCTCCCATTACAAGGGCTCACTCTCCAAAAAGTCATTCAATGGCATTTCTCATTTAACACGTTTATTTATAAAAGTACCTAGTTAAGTGCTGGTGCAATTGATGTATATGTCAAAACAAATGCATTCAGTCATAGATACAAGAAAACTTGTATCAGCTCATACCTAAATAAGCCAATCAGAAGCTACATCAAGCTGCCTGAGCACTGCTTAGCCTGTTAGCAAGCTATGTTAACTTCTGTGCCAATTTAATAATTAAGTTATGACCTCTTAATACACTGCAGAAAGAGTTAAACCTTTCGTAACGACAGACTTCGGATATCTCTCAGAAACCCAACTGCATATACAGGGTGTAAATCAAACACAAGCATTTAGGAGAAGAATGATTTAACTGGGTGGGCAAATAAGCTGGCTATTTTTTAAAAAACAGCTATTGTGACATCTAGATCTTTCTCAAATCAGCACCCTTGCAGATTGATTTCAAAAGGCAATGTTGCCATTCAACTTTTCTTACGGAAAGATTCACCATGACAATGCAGATTTTTTTAAAAATGAAGTTAAACACTTCTGCATGTACAAGCTGTGTAATACACAAAGATAAAAGGGAAGCAGTGAAAAAAAAAAAGTTGGGTCTAAAAAAAGGTGCACAGCAGGAAAAATTCCCCAAAGGCTGGACAGACTGGTTCTCAAGGTAAGAGGGGGATTATGTGGGCTGAAAGGCCTGAGAATTATCTAGGCAATACAGCCTGAAAAAATAGAGTCCTACCCCTCACAAAGAACTCCAACAAATAACTTTGAAAATTCATATTGCAAATACTGGCAGTATTTGAACCCCTGGTGCTGTTTGTTGGGTGTTGGCTCTTTGGTTTTTCATCTCACCAGTCCTAATAATCAGACTCCAGTTCTGTTTCTAGCATCACTGCAGTTTCATCCTCCTACCTACTCAACTCTTTCCTACCCACCTGACCTATCTATTTCACAAGAAAAAGCTACTGCCAGCTTGTTAATTTTTGTAATTTTTGATCAATATGCCATAGTTTTCAAAGAAGAGTAATGTACCTAATGAGAACCCAGACATTCATGAAAACATTGCTTGGGAACACAGTGTTGAATAATCTGTGGTTATCACATGAAATAAGCAGGAGGGAAATGGGAACGAAGGCTTTTAAAAGTTCTTGTGTCAGTGGAATGAGAAATGACTAATGACTTGGAAAAGACCTTTTCATAAAAGTCAGAAAAGCCAAGGAACCAGACTGTTGACAATTCTGTCAACTGGGAAGGCCAGTGTTTCTAAGAAAACATGTAGTTTTAAAAAACAATGAGCACCTCTACACCTTAACAACTGTAGCATCCAGTTCCAAACATACAAACTCCTGAGGCAAACTTCTTAACATACTGGATCACAGAATCACAGAACTGTAGGGGTTGGAAGGGACCTCAACCCCTCTGCCAAAGCAGCTCCCCAGCTCATATTGCACAGGTCGGCATCCAGACAGGTCTTGAATATCTCCAGAGAAGGAGACCCCACCACCTCCCTGGGCAGCCTGTCCCAGGGCTCTGTCACCCTCACTGTGTAAAAGTTCTTCCCCACGTTGGTGCAGAACTTCCTATGCTCCAACTTGCAGCCATTGCCCCTTGTCCTGTCTCCACAGACCACTGAAAAGGGGCTGGCCATTTCCCCCTGCATCCCACACTTAATATATTTATAAACATTAATAAGGTCCCCCCTTACTCTTCTCTAGGCTGAACAATCCCAGCTCACTCAGCCTTTCCTCATACAGGAGATGCTCCAGGCCCTTAATCATCTTTGTAGCCTCCTCTGGACTCTTTCCAGGAGATCCCTGTCCTTTTTATCCCAGGGAGCCCAGAAGTGGACACAATACTCCAGGTGGGGCCTGACCAGGGCAGAGCAGAGGGGGAGGATCACCTCCTTCGACCTGCTGGCCACACTCCTCTTGATGCCCCCCAGGATCCCATTGGCTCTCTCAGCCACCAGGGCACACCGTTGGCTCATGGCCAACCTGTCATCAACCAGGACCCCAAGGTCCTTCTCCACAGAGCTCCTCTCCAGCAGGTCACCCCCCAGCCTGTACTGATACAGACGGTTATTCCTCCCCAGCTGCAAGACTTTACACTTGCTTTTGTTGAACTTCATTAAGTTTCTCCCTGCCCAGCTCTCCAGCCTGTCCAGGTCTCGCTGGATGGCAGCGCAGTGTTCCTGCGTGTCAGTCATTCCTCCCAGCTCTGTATCATCGGGTACTTGCTAAGAGTGGATGCTATTCCCTCATCAAGGTCATCAATGAAGATATTAAACAGGACTGGACCCAACACTGAGCCCTGGGGAACACCGCTAGTCACAGGTCTCCAGTCAGATTCTGCTCCACTGATCACCACTCTGAGCTCGGTCCGACAGCCAGTTCTCAACCCACCTCACTGTCCGCCCACCTAGCCCATGCTCTCTCAGCTTTGCTATCAGGATGTCATGGGAGATAGTATTGAAAGCCTTGCTAAAGTCAAGGTAGCTGACATCCACTGCTCTCCCTCCATCCACCCAGCCAGTGATGAGATCTTAGAAGGCTATGAGATTGGTCGAGCACGATCTCCCCTTGGTGAATCCATGCTGACTACTCCTCATGACCACCTTCTTTTCCAACTGCTTGGAGATGGCATCCAGAACAAGCTGTCCCATTACCTTTCCAGGGACAGGAGTGTGGTTAACCAGCCTATAGTTGCTGGAATCCTCCTTCTCGCCCTTTTTAAAGACCGGAGTGACATTGGCTATCCTCCAGTCTCCAGGCACTTCTCCTGTTCTCCAAGACCTGTCGAGGATGATAGAGAGCAGCTCAATCACTTCCACCAGCTCCCTCAGGACATGTGGATGCATCCCATCTGGGCCCATAGATTTGTGTGTGTTAATGCCTTTTAGATGCTCCTGGACCACCCCTACCTCAACCAGAGGGAAGCTCTTCATTTCCCAAACTCTATTACTTTCTTCCAGTGTCTGTGGGTCCCAAGGGGCCTTTGAGGTGAAGACCGAAGCAAAGGTGGCATTCGGTATCTCCACCTTCTCAGCATCCCCCGTTACCAGGACACCCGCCTCGTTCAGCAAGGGACCCACATTATCCCTGGTCATCCTCTTACTATTCAAATGTCAAAGAATAATAAAAAGGTTTTTTTTTAATGTCCCTTGCCAGTTTCAATTCTAAGTGGGCTTTAGCCTTCCGAGTAACATCCCTACAGGCCCTGACAAAATTCCTATATTCTTCCCAGGTGCTCAGACCCTTTTTCCACAAGTCATAGACCTTCTGCTTCCCTTTGAGTTTACTCATTAGCTCCTTGCTCATCCACGCAGGTCTTCAGCCTCTCTTTCCCGATTTCTTGCTCAAAGGGATGCACTGGTCCTGGGCTTGGAAGAAGCGCTTTTTAAATGCTAGCCAGATCTTCCACAAGCAGCAAGAGTAAAGCTAGCATAGCACTGGCTAACATCAGCTTTCAGGATTTCATCTGGTATTGAGCATGTTTTCGGACAAGGTACAAAGACTCAGGGTTGCCTTCCTAAATTTAATATAGCTTGGTACAAAGGGCGTAATGGATTCTTTCTGCCAAAGTGGTAACAACACTGCAAGAAACTTAAACAACACAGCAGAGCTGAATGGTTTCCCAGTTCTCTTAACATGCATCCTAATTTTTTCCTCACTACACTAAAAAGGAGATCTGTTTGTAAATATTCCATGACCTCCCTGGTGCATCCACCAGCCAAGTCTCTCTTGCAATGTGTTGGAAAAGGACAAGACAAATTTTTAGAAGTCACCATGTCAGTATTTTCAAGTAGGAAATTCTGTGAGTATGATGTAAGAACAGATTTTTCCACTCTTCTGTCATTTGAACAAGTGCCTTCAAAAAGTGGCTGCACAGCCAGCTCCAAAGCACTGGTTTTGTATCATTTAATGAATTACATTTTGGGTTTAAAGTCTGGCATTGTAAGAAATATCACCACAAGAAAGGTGCATTCATTTACAAATCAGACACAGTTTCAATTCACAGCAGATGTGCAGATTTCCAGTTTAACTGTCATTAATTCAATACATACCATGTTTTTATGCAGTGTCTCCAAGCATACTGGTTGCTTATAAGATATTAATCCTTACAACTGCATGTAACTTGGAACATTTGCTGTTCAGGTCTGTGCTATGTGATGGTCTTAAGTTCCTAGAGTAATTGTTTCTGTCTCTGGCTGTACTAATTGTCTCACAGCTGTTCGCTGTGCCAACGTATTTGTGCAATTCTGTGTTCCCACCACTTCTTCCCTTACCAGGAATAAAAAAATTTGCTTATGAAATCTTGAACAGAAAGCAAATATGAGGGGTTGAGGATAACTTTACTCAAGTAATAGCAAATACCGCCCTGTGACATTTGCCTGGCTGTAGTCACAGTAGCTGGATGAGGAGTACAAGTCATCGGGCCAATAGGACAAATAAGGCAATACTGAAACTGAATTAAGTGCTACTATGGGATTATTTTTTCTAAGGATATGAGAAAAAGAAGCTATGCCAAGAATGTCATCATTGCCGTCTGACCTCACCACTGACAGAACAAACTTATAATGGAAAAGTTGCTCAAACAATGAAGGAAACTGTTGCAGTTTTGTGAGGCTGTGCTGCTGAGGCGGTTTCTTTAAGCAGCAGCTATAGTTTTCTGCCAGCCTAAACTATAAACAACGAGCAATTCAAGGCCAAAGTCGAGGCCCGAGAGATAGTGAAGCGCCTCTGAGAAGCACATATAGGAGAAAACAACCCGGAAGCAGCTGCATTTTGCCACCAGAGAAGGGAGTGAGAAGATGTAACGAGCTGTGCAGACACCAAGGCCGGGAAAGGGCAGGGGAGGAGGCGGCCCAGGTGCCGGAGAGAAAGATGCCCCTGCAGCCTGTGGAGAAACCCATGGAAAAGGCCGAGACCCCACCTGCAGCCCGTGGAGGGGCTCCACGCTGGATGGAGCAGGTGGAGACACAGAGAAGACACGGTGACCCTACGTTGGAACAAACCCCTGGCAGCACTTGACAGAGACACAGAGATGAGTGAGAGAGAGAGATATGCACTGGAACAGGTTTGCTTGGGAGAGGCTGGTGACCCCACAGAGGATTGGGACTGAGAGACTTTGTGATTTACTACTGCCCGCCATAGCAGTGACCCACGGCAGGGCAGCTTGTGAATAGACAAAGCCCTGGGAAAAGGATTCAAGTTGGAAAAGTTTTTGGAGGACTATCTCCTGTGGGTGAGACCCTACGGCGCAGCAGGGGGAGGGTATAGAGTGAATGCCCCCCACCCCCTGGCCAAGAGGGAAACCAACTTGAAAGGGACTGACCAAAGCCCCCATCTCCCAGTCCCTGCACCCTTGTGCTGCAAGCAGGGGGAAGAAGGGAGCAAGATCATGGCTAAAGGGAAGTCTGCTTAGAATGGAGGGATGGGGGGAAGGTGCTACTGAGAACCCCATCTTCCCCAGTCCCTGCCCCCCCTGTACTGTGAGCGGGGTGGGGGGGAAGAAGGGAGCATAATCCTGACTGAAGTCTGCTACAATGGGAATGGTGGGGGGAAAGTGTTTTAAGATCTGGTTACATTTGTTTTAAGAGCTGGTCGTGCTCTCAACTCCAGTTTCTTCGCTGTTCTTTGTAGTTGTAGTGTAGTATAATAGAGTAGTTTCTCTCTTCTTCACTTTGTGTTGAGTATGTCTTGCCCATGTCACTGCTGACAGAATGATCTCTCCCTGTCCTTATTTTAACTCCTGAGCCTCTTAATATATATTTTCTCCCCTGTCCAACTAAGAAGGGGAGAAATAGATTGAATTTGGTGGGCATCTGGCCTCCAGCCAGGGCTAAACCACCACAGAAACAAGCATTCCAATGCTGGCTAAATACTGGGCTGAAAGACATTTTGGTTTGGAGAGACAGAAACACATACATACATCTTGTGGCTGTCAGCAGAGTTTCACTGAGTCTAAAATGCTGATTGTCTGAGCCTAGACCCTTTGGAACTAATCCAGATGCTAAAATGACACTGGAGACTAATAAGGCTTCCTTAGCTAGGAAGAGAAAAAAAAAAAAATTAAAAAACCTTATTACTGAGTAGGTCTGTCTCCAGTTTCAGTCTTCCACTACAGAAGGTTAAAACTCAACTCCTACTTCATATCAGAAAGCAGAAAATCTCCCACAAACTTCTTAGCAATACTTTTTGTATGGCAGTTAAGTAGTTAACCCTTTAACTAAGCACAAAGTAAACACTGGCTAAGCGGGCCATGTTCTAGTGGTTATTGTTCAATTTTTCTGTGCCTTCACGACTGGACACCTCCCTCCCCAGATGTGTCTTCTTTGCTTTATCTCACTTGCATATATATTACACTATGCTCAAGGTTTTTTCCAATAGCACACAATCTTAGCAGTTCAAATACCATATGAAGCAGCTGAATAAAATAGAATTCTATCCATTGTAATAAAAAAAAATCCCATTTAGTTAGAAGGACACAGTGTAAATACAGTACAGGACTAACTGACATTAACTATTTAAACAGTGACTAATTCTTTCATAAACAAAGTAGAGAAAATGAAAAGGGCAATTAAACTATCTCCACTCAGCTTGTAAGATAGTTCTAACGCTACATTGTGTTTCTTTCATCCAAAATACACCAGAGTAGCTCAGCCATCACTGAAGGCCACTTTGGAGACAGTAAAGATCTGCTGCAGATGACCCCAAGCAAGCAGAATCAGAACTGGATATCCTACAACCTAAAATAATTCTCAGTGATGATGTTAAACAAAAGAACAAGAAAAAGTAATCACCTTGAGACAAGTGGATCTTGCTTGTTGGGTTGTTCTGGATGTGTAGCTCAAGCTCTCAAATTTGTTTTAAACAAGCAAGCACCTTCAAATCTTCATTTGGTATTGCTAGCACTCTACAGAAAGAGTTAAATACAATCAAGGTTTCTGCTCTCAACAGCATATTGACATTTTTAGGATTACTTTTTTTTTTTTTTTTTTAAGGCAAATTGTGTCTTGACAGGGGCAGAGTAGGGTTGCTACAACATTGAGTTACTTAAGAGATCCCATCTTTATGCCTGCTGTCCTAATTCCCTCCAAGAAAAGTCAGGGGTTGGAAAAAAAGTTCACAGAAACATTTAGGCACAATTCATCTTCTCACTAAGTTTTCAGGACACATCTCTGGACTGTCTTTTGTTTAGCAAATGAGGTGTGAGCACTCATGAAACACATATCTGAATCCAGCTGGTACTTTGTGAGCTTCCCAAAGATGCAGCCACTGGGCATAAAGCAAGAAGTTAACTGCATACCAGCCTTTTATTTGCAACTGAGAGGAAAGTTTAGGCTCACATACAGTTTGAATTATTTCTCCCCAAATGTATATTCTGAGTCACTTTGTTCTCAGTATGATTCTCACAAAATAAACATAAGCAAGAAGGAACAGGAGATGAAATCTCCCATGCAGAAAGGCCAGTGGGGAAAACAGCTTTGACCTGCCCTCACCAAACCAAACACAGAGGTTCACAACTTCTATAGTGTCTCTCTACCAAACTCCAGCAAGGCCGCTGCTGCTCCTACTTCTAAGGACTGGAATCTCTGATACATTTTTCTGACCATAAATAGTGACACAAAATAGTTTTTCCCAGCATCTTGCTGCTTTCACTGTAGAGACTCATGATCTAGAATACAGGGCCTCAGGGAAAGTGTGTTCTGCAGCAAGGAGCAGCATCCACCAAAGGGAAAGAAAAGAAATATTTTCCAACTCTACCAGCGTCCATCCTCAAAAATGCAGAATGTCAAGCAATAGCTCCCAAACAGAAGGTGCAAGGGCTGAAAGATACTCCTGGCCTGAAAGATATTCCTGGCCTGAAACCTCGCCAGGTAGCCCTAAGTTCTTAGCAAAATAACTGATGTTTAACATGTGTAAATATTTATGCACACAGGGAAGGAAAACACCCTTTGTCTTAACTAAGAGTGTGTCCTACTCAATACAAGAATAGAATCTGGAATGGGGGGAGCAGGAGGGATTAAACTGGTATAAATCCTCTAGAAAACTTGAAAAGAGTGAGTGGCTGTAAAAGCTAATGATGCCCTAGCAAGAAGGTGGAAGACACAAAGACTAAACCCTTAAGTAGCTCTTATCAGAAGGGGAACGAGCAAAGCTGTTTACTACACAAAGGAGAGCTTTCTCACAGAGTGCAAATGTAACTAGACTAAACATGGGGTTGGTCTTTTTAATAAAAGGCATGGGTGTAGAAATAAACAACTCCTACCCATCAAAAAAAAAAAGGCAAGCAAACAACAAACCTGCTTACTCTTAGCATTATGATTAAAGCTGTATTCACAATCTACATTGCACTTCTGTTATTTAAAGTAATTTGGCAATGCAGTAAGGCATCCTTTATCCTAACAAGTGCTGAATCTATAAACAGACTTCAGGACACTTTAGTAAGTGACCTGGCTACCCACTACTTCACCCACTCAGTTGAAATCATAGCAGCGGACTCCCAATTCAAAAGATACAGTCCAGGGAAAAGCTGACAGCACACATGCCAGAGAGGCAAAAATAACTTCTAATAACTGTTGGCCATAGTGGAGGCTCTTCTGCTGGGCAACCAGCTATTTGGCACATGCTTGAAGACCAAGGCTCGCAGGGCTAGAACATCACAGCACTGATTAAGCTTTAGTGAAATACACAAGGATGTCTTAGGATGTACTAATTTTTTCAGTATTACTGTATCATAGAAAATTTGTGCTATAATTTTAGTTTAATCCACTTTCCATTATGAGACATTTAAAAAAAAATCATGCTAGTCACCAGGGAGACCACTATCACTTGGCTGGGATGCAGAAGTTTAATATTAATTCTAAGTAGTCAAGAAATTAAGACATATGACAGCTAGCTGAAATACCAGTGAGTCTTAAGCAGGAATTACAGTTTCACCATTTAAGGTCAGTCCCAAATCAGAAGAAATTTAAGGTGCTAATGGAATTGCTTCTCTTTCCTTCCATGCCCATATAGGGAATCCATATCAGGTTCCACGTGGAAAGAGAAGGACCTCAGATGGTCCCAGATTGGAACCAGAATTCAGAAGCCAGGATTAGACAGGTTTGGATGATGCGCTCATGACAGGTCCCCAGCTCTCATGAAGGAAACAAACCGGTTAACTACAAATGTGTGGAGAGGGAGGCAGGATAGTACTATTCAAGTGCTTATATTATTTGCAATACAACCTACACTGGCAGCAGTGACTCCTGCCAGCTCTTTGGTTAGAGCTGTTTCTGTTAACTCAACTCCACTCTGTTGCTAACATTTTGCATTTACAGCCTTCCTTTCCAGCCCCAAAATTCAGCTGCTACTGAAAGACACTCAGGTTCTCCTAATGCCTTATTTATGCCCCAACATTAAATTAGTTTAAGCAACAGATGGTGGTTGACAAACCCAAGACGTTTTTAAACACACGCTTCTCTTCTCAGTTTCATTAATTTAACAGTAATCAATAATTTATATATAAACAATTAATTCAGTGTCCCTCTCTTGTTCCTACAACAGTACAGAACCATCTGAACTACATGAAACAATTGCCTCAAACACCAACCGCGCTAAACAACTGCTCAGAAATTCTTGGGTCTCCCCTGCCACAAAAGGGTACTACCTGAAAGTCAGTATTACACCACAGGCTGTTGCCACAGAACAAATGCATAACTGCAGAAAATGACATGAAGGTGTGCATCAAGAAAGGCAGCATTAAATCTTAAAGCCTGGAATCCCAAAATTTACCACAATGTGTGTCTCAAATTAAGTGAGGAAAAAAATCCAAACCCTTCTACAGCCTTATTTGTTGGGGAGGAGCGGGGGTGGGTGGGGAATACTGCAGAATTTTGTAAGGAGAAACAGCTCTTTGTACGCAAGAAAAAAAAATGGCAAAAGGGGCTGGATTCAGAGGCACAGCCAGGTAGGACTGATGATTTGAAGAGGGCTTTTTGGATGAGAATCCATTCTGAAAGGAAAAAACTCCATCCTTCAGTGAAAGGGCTTCCTGCTATAGTAGGGTTAAGAGGAAGTCTTTGTTTGCTCAATGTTGGGAGCATTTAAATTATTTTCTCTAAAAAGTCTGAATAATTAAGGCTGGCCTTGGTTGGCCTTCCAGCAACTACTGTAGCCACTCCGCTGTCTTCACACAGCTGGAGCAATGTTTACAACAGTCCAAGAGCTGAGCTCTTCTCAGAACATGGTGGGTGGGCTGGGAACAGTAGGCACAAAGTGTGCTCACACTGCACAGCAGCAAACTGCCTATCCACCAACACCAACCCCCCTCAGCTCCCAGGTCAGACTTAAAAGCCAAGCCATGCACCTCAGGATGTCAGGTATCCCTTGATATACTTCCTATAAATATCTTCCCATGAGCATGTCCTCCCAGAAACGTCCATTAAATTACTCTTAGCGCAGTAGCGAAAAGATTATTTAAAAAGCTCCACATTAGCGATCTTTTAGGGAACTCTACAGTAAGATAAGTGCAGAGGCACTTTTTGAAAGGGAGGAACACTTTCCCGTCAAGAAGCATTACCAAGAGAACATTATCTTTGATACTTTAATACATTTGAGTCAAAGCATTGTATGTGTGGTTTGACTATTGGTCTGAAATGGACTGCGTTTACTGTATTCACTTAGAAAATAATATTTCTTTTTAAAGTTATTTCTTGGAGCTTCTAAATGAAAGCCTGAACAACTGGAGGGAAGGAGAGGATGAAAAAAAGTACATAAATATCACAAGCTACTGATATTATTCAGTGTTGAGACACTACATGAAAATACTGCACGTAAACAAAGATAACTTTAAACTAAATGTTAACATCATGCTTCAAATACAGCCAAATGTAGCCAAACTAGATGAGCTGTTTTCACAAACAAAGTCTAGATTTAGGGAATATCAGAGGAAACCTGGGCAGCGACGGCCGTTGCTTCGGGCAGATGGCTGGCCCATTTCTCTCAACAGATGGCACAAGAAAAATCACACAACAGGTAACTGGGTATAAAATGCCTGCTATGAGAGGTTACAAAGTGTCCACTGTACTGGTGTGGGGTGTATTCTGAAGACAAAATATATAACAGACAGAGAAGTGGGAGTCGTTTAGATTTGAAGCACAAGTGCTGCCACAAAGGCATTCTGGCAACACAACTGGAGGAGTTACAAGCATCAAAAGGTAGGACAAAACCATTCACTTTGTACTAATTTCACCCTTGTTATGAACTGCCACTTCCATTTTCATATTAAAAAATCCAAACAAAACTACCATGCTTTACCCTTTCTAGCCCTGCAAAGCCACCAGAGTGACAGGCAGTATTTTGAAGTATTTTTCATATCACTAATGACCATCTATTGACAAGCCCTGCCATCAGCAAAGAAGCAGCGAGGTTGAGTTTCAGATCTTAGATTTTGTCAAACGTGAAAAACATCATCTTAATCTCTCGAATTTGGAGTGGTTGAAGGGCAGGGAGTGTTGAATGTCATATCACTTCTACAGCACATCAGCAGAACGCATTATAAGAGAGAAGAGGGAACAATGGGTATGGCCTCTAACATTCTATCTCCTGTGAAGCAGACTTACACTCGTACCATTCGGCGCAGTGTAGCTAATCACTCAAATACTATTTAAGCAACGCTGATCTGCAAAGCACTGGAAAGACACTGAAAAAGTAATCTGAGGTACCAATGTTGCACTGTTTGGGGGACTAAGGATGGAGTGTTTTTAATAAAAATTCAAAAAACACCCTATGGTTTATGTGGGTAGGAAATAAAAATGAACGATAAACCACAGAGCCCTGGGTACACTGAACAATAGAGAAAAGCATTCAAGTGGGGCCAGGGAGGGCAGTGGTTTCCAGCATTCAGAAAAAAATGCAAGTCCTCTTATACAAAGAGTTTGTAGAATTTGATTTTTAGTGGCACAGTCTGTTAAACCGTATTTCCTGTATTTCCTTCAAATTTTGTATCTATCACAAATACAAAACTGAATATTTCTGAAACTGGTAAGAAAACATGGGAATGAGAAGAATTTCTGAAGATGTGCTGTGCTTGCTAAATAGAATTTAAAAGTTACTCATTAATTCAGTAATAGCTTTTCTGAAGAATTTCTGACTCAAGTGCCAGAGACTGGGTTCTAAGATCCAAGGGTGTCTGTTTCATTCCAGTTCCATAATTATACCTCAAAGTTATGTGCTTTTTACAGTGACATCAATACAAATATTGCATGTTCCCTCTTGCTAAATAAGTCTTGTTTTACAGGGATGAAAACTGAGCTGCTGGCATAAAAAACGCTGTTCCTTGGCTCTTCCTTCCAATTTCAGATTCAATTTCCTATTCTATATCTAGAGGCTAAACCTTCATTTATGCTCAATGACAGACACATAATGAACAACGTGCAACTGCATCCAGCCACCTTTCCCCCACTTTTGTTTACCTTCATTGTCTCCAAAAGAATCTCACATCCACCATTTTATAATTGGTTGCCACTGCAGCTCATGAGACTTCACAACACGAGGGGAAGGACCTCTGTGATGTTAACTTCATCCCTACTTGTCCAGCTTTTTGATATAACTACACTTGGTGCCACTGAGGCTGCACCGCTGCTCAAAGCTACCCATCTCAAAGCTGGTGTAGTTGAATCTACAAAGTGCTTTGACTGATTTTCTCCTCACCATTACTGCTCCATTTCTGGCTTGTCTGGAATTACCTCAGAATGGTCTCCCAGCAATAATGCCCTTTGCCTCCAGCTCACCCCTTGCTATCCAGAATATTGGCCAATGCTACAGACTGCCTCTGCAGCATATTTTCCATATCTCCTGCTCAAAGCGGGTCAGAAAACCATACCACCTTCTAAACCCTTAGAAGAGCAATGTTAATCTCTGTATCACAAGTCAAAACAGTCTAGTCATTACAAACCCTCTTGAAAGCCATAAGATCCAACATTGAACTTCCCCTGTAGCTGGAAGCTCTTTGAGTCCACTTCAGTTGATGATTACTATGCTACAACATCCCCACGCTATTGCCCTGGAGCGGCTATATTTTAAAAAAGAACAATTGGATGATGTGCTGGTGCCAGTGAACAGAATAGGAAAAAAAAAAAAAAAAAAGAGAGACAAACCAACAACACAACATGCCACACAAAAAAAGCAGCCCTTAATATCACCTTCAGAACTGCCCATTGTTAGCACTGACTCTACAATGCCATCATCAGTGTCTAGACCCACAGCATTATAATTTACTTACTTTTCTAAACCAGCTCCCACTATCCCCACAAGTTGAAAATTCAGAATCCTTTGTTTTCTTACTTCTTACAAAATAAGATAAGGTTACTCTCAAAAGAACACTGACATGATAGTATCCCTCTGTCATCAATATATTTTATCTGAGTGAAATTGTTAAATTTAGAGTCAACCAGAAGTCACACACCACTGAAAACATGGAAGCTGCCAGCCTTATAAGTCTTCTCCTCACAAGAGAAATGGTCCATTTCACATGAACACCAGCAGGTATAATTCCAACATTTTGCTGCTTGTTTAGCACATATCAACTTAAGGCACGCAGGTCATCATCTAACCTGCACTCCAGAACCCATCAGGAATATGATGTACTTCTGTGAAGTCATTTTTGAAGGATTTAAGAGGTAAATACCACACACAAACATACAGGAATATAAATTGTAAAATCACCTATAATGATCAGGTATAGGTTACTTCAGTGTCAGGAAAAATGAAACAATTACCCACTAGCCAAAAAAAAAAAAAAGGACCCTGACCTTTTCAGGGACATGTTAACTTAATGCTCTTACTGCAATTAACATTCAGGGCAGCCTGCAAGGATTTTCACATTAAAATTCATGATTGCACAAGGTCTGCATTGCATCAAAAAGACAGACACTCCTAATCCAATGGGAATGAGACCCACATTTTCAGAGCCTGTTTAAATAAGAATTCTTTGGATTAAAGTTGTAGCAACGAATGTTCCACTCAGGATGAGACTCAAACTGCCTTTTCCTCACTTAAATGACCATAAAGGAAGCAGCACCTATTCGTTGTCTACCTTTCTGCTCTCCTGAACAGACACATACAAGTGACCCATGGTAGAGGCACATGAGCTTCCCCCTCAGCCCAGCAAGAAGAAAATGAAATGCTTGTAACAGGTGACAATTAAAAACAAACGGCAACAAAACTTTCAAGCTCTAATGGCCAAGCCAGAAGGTAGGGACCAGTAGAAGAGATTGATTTAAGCCAGAACAATTGTACTTTCACCAGGTCTATTGTAAAAGCTACTCTCCCAAAATAAAAACAACATGACATAGTTCACATTTTGGTTTACTGCTCAAGAAAGGACGATCACCCTTGAAGGTCTACCAGCAGCAAAATGCCCAGGCTTTTGACAAAAGGTGGGCTGCATTCTCACAAGTCCAAATTCTTTATTCTCTTGGTTCAGCCTTACTAACTTTTCTCTAAAAACTCTCCCTTGTTTCTAACCACTCCTTGTAGCTCCCACTACCTCAACGCTTTATGTGCAGGTCAGAAGTCTGAGTAAATAAATGCTCATTACACTTACAGGAAGAAGGAAAAGAAGAATTTCTAACACAACAACAACAAAAAAGGCTTTATATGCTCTCATTTAAGAACATACCTTGCAAATGAGCTAAATGTTGGGGTTTTTTTTAATTAAACAAGTTTGTATAGAGACCTCAATTTGAGCACTAATGCTTTTTCCTTACAGTGCTACTGCTATGTTCACATTTTAAATGAATTAAATATACCTCACTTAAACTGTGGGAAACATGGCACTCAATACAGGGAAAGCTTTAAAACAACAAAAATGTACAAAGACAGCTCAGGTGTCTGAAGGTTAAGGCTTCTGGGAGAGTGTTTGCTTAATTTTTTTAATAGTGGAACCATTGTTATACAACTGCCCCAAATCATTTCTAGTTTCACAGAATTCTCTCTTTAACACGAGGCAGTCCCAAAACATGGCAAGTGCTAGAACAACACAAAAATATCCAATACTAAACATTAAAACCCCCTTCCCAAACTCATGACACCTCTCTGCCTATACTACATGCACACTACAATCTGAGATTAGCACATGTGAGATCCTCTACAAAGACTATTTCTGAAGACTGTCAGTTCATGGTGCTCAATATGACCACAGGAAATGACCTGAGAGATGGGGGAAAGGCTGAAAATGAGAAAAAGCATACATCAACAATTTGGCTTTTTCTTTGTGGGGGGAAATCAACTCATACAGGTATTCAGAACAGCAGACGTGCCTTAGAGGGGCAAAACAGATGTGCAGTCTTGTTCCCCTCATGCTGAACTCCAGCTCCCCAAGCTACATGCAAAGGCAGCATCAGAAGGTGGGCAAGTAGGGGCATCCCTGTCTATCTGGCCACTGTGCCAGGATTCCAGCAGCTGTGGACCTGAAGTAGGCTGGAAATAGGATCTAAAACAACAAGAACAACAAATTTGCTCTCTGCAAACAGTAGCTTTCTATCAACAGTAGTTTACAATCCCCAGCAATGACAAGCTGAACAAGCAGCACAAGACAGTTGCCACCTCTCAAAGAGAAACCCTGCCAATACCGAGGCCGTTACACCACACAAGGAAACCAAAAATCAACCACAAGGCCAAGAGCAAGTAAATCAATCAGCAAAATGTGACCACCACACGTGATCTACCGGTTGGGAGCAGAAAGACATCACAATCAAATGCCTGTCCAACTTAAGCTGCAGTCATGTTTTTTAGTTGATTGTAAACCCTTATCTTTAAGAAAGAAAGAACTATATCAATAGCATAAAGGCAGAAGACCAAAGCATCATTTAGTTTTAATTTCTTGGTTCCATAGTTTCTACTGTTCTAAAATAGCACGTTCACATTTAAGTCACACTGGAAGCACTCCTTTTCTACTGGATTTCTGCAAGATATTTTACTGATTTATTTTTGCAGAGCAATTTTCCAAAGCTTATTTTTCCAAGTTAATAGACTCAGAGACAACTGCAATGTCACAATTTGAAATAAACTTGTATGTTTCAAAACAGCCATGTGAGGCATCAGTGAATGTACCACTCTACCTGGAAAGCATTTAAAAAAAGTAATTAAGCCAACTGTTCTATGGGAAACATAATGACCTCTGATAAGACTAGCAGACAACAGATTATATTTTTTTACTAATATTTGCATGCCGAGGTTTCTGCCGCTGTTGCTAAGCAGGAAAGTCACGGCCCCCTAAGCATTTGTGTTTCAAACATGCTTGCAAAGACTGATCGAAAGGGGACATCTACTGGCAGCAAAGACAATAGGCAGGACACACCAAACCAAAACCACACTTCACAATTCCAAACTAAAAAACCACTTATGGTCCCGACAAATCTAAAAACTCCAACTCCTGCCGCTAAATAAGGAGAACCAAAAAAATAAAAATCCATAGTAAAAGATACACTCTCAAAAGCACAGCTACCAATAGACAGACACAGTTATAACAGTACTTCAACGTTTACAGAGGGAAGGCATTTTATTATACCCTACTTTTTATTCACAGAAAGCAACATCAAATAGCTTAACTTTGTTTTCAAGTCATCAAGCATAGAAAGCAAAATGAAAAATTAATATAACAGCACACCAAAATAAGAAATGGCAACCAGAAAGTCCAGATTAAGATACCATCATCTTTGTTTGACTATTTAGATTACCTGATTATATAAAAAGAAAATAAAAAGAGGCCTCTGGTTTATTTTTTGTTTGCATTTTAAAATTAAGTTTGTTGAACTCTCTTAGCTCACATAAACATACAAATTTAGAAGCTTGTCCATTGTGAGTCTGCTCTACAAACAGATTCCAACACAACACACCTGATCTTGAAGCACAGCTGCAAGATTATGGCCATTTCAAACTCTTCCCTCTCACCTCATCTCAAATAGAAGTAGTAAGAATAAGCTACTGTAAACTGGAGAGGAACATCCCATAGGATAATCAACACATAAATATTTTCTAGGTGAAACTATCAAGAGAACAGGAGCACAAATACATGACTAAGGGTATCATCTCCAAAACAGTGCTATCAGAAGCATGAAAGCAAGAGAAGACATGCAAATAACTCTAATTCTGTTCTTCAATTACATAATATGGCAATACAAATACAGATAAGGTATTTTGCTGATTGTAAACCCAGAATCTTCTTTGAGAAACAGATTTTGTGACTGATGACAGAATACAAAGACTCTAAACAGCAACAGATCACAGTTCTTCCTCAGGAATCACTTCTTTTTGAAACAGTTACTGCTTAACGCCTTCTATATATTTCTTATTCACAACACACAAATAAAGACAGCAATCCCCCCAAATAAGGCTTCCACAACACTTTACAACTTAACAATCTAGTTGCAAGGAATAAACATATACATCAAAGAGAAAAGAAAACATTTAGGCCTTACCCCAAGTTCTCAGCCTTCTCTAGTGACACAAGCCATCATCCAAGGATGTGCGATGCATGTCTTCATCCTGCAACACTTGTACACGCATGCAACGCTTGGGTTTGAAAGTCAGCTCATCAACTATAAAACCTCTACTACCAAATTGCAGGTAACCAGCTCCAAACTCACATTGTATGTGACCCATACTGCTTCCAGAAGCACATAAACACACCTTAACTTCTAGAAGTTTCCTGCTACACCTGAGGACCCCAGCAGTTAAAATACACCTGCCTCAGCAGAACCCCTCCTCCTGGCCTCTGAACAGACTCCCCCCTCACAGCTGCACCACATAAACCCTGAGGGGCAGCCGACCTGCTGGCTCACACCCTCCTGCCCAGGAGGGTTTAATTACGCGGGATTTGCTTCTCAGCCTCTTGAAGAACTTCGGACGACAACCACTAATGTGCTCTGGTTGTGACAGCTGCCAGGGAAAGAACCCGATTGCAGTCAGGTGTCAGGTCTCGGGACATGGCGGAGGTAGACGTGCCCTCTGGCCTGCTGGGAAGACCCACAGCTACTGGCGGACTCTCCTCTGCCCCCCGCCGCCCCAGAGACGACCCCCCGGGAAACCGCTCTGGCAGGGCCCGTCTCATTTTCTCGGTGGAAAAGGGTAACAGGCCAGTCGGCAGCTGAAGGCCGCCTCCTCCTCCTCCTCCCCCCTCTGCCGGCGGCTGAGCAAGGCGCGGGCCCCGCGCGGTTGAGGTGAGGGACGAACGCCGCACGTGCGGACGGGGCAGCGCGAGCCGGGCAGGCCCTGCAGCCGCTTCCCGCCTTCCCGGCAAGAAGAGGCAGCCGCTTTAGGTACCAGCAGCGAGAGCAGGGGGGCACGCGTTCCACTGCTCGGGCATTCACTGCTCTGGTTTTTTAGGCAAGACCACACACTACAAGAAAGGTCTGAGAAAGAACGGCTCAGGCCAGGCCTGCTGTGAGACACACACCTGGGCTCTGGGCTAACCAAAACGCTGCCAGGCAGTTGCTTTGCACAGGTAACCTCTGAAATAGAAAAGGTACAACTCCCACCTCTCACATGTTACACAGACCCAGCACCTCTCCCAGCCCAGTTCCATTTCTACAACCCCTTTCCACCTTTTCATGCTAAACAGGAATGAAAACAAAGTTTAGCCAACTGTCTTTAACAGATAGGTAGGGACAGACTTTGCGTGAGGCAGATCCCTCTACTAACTTCAGTTCACGTTTAGTTCATGGGACTGTGCTTAAACTTTTAAACTGCAATCATCTTGACTACACCATAAAAGCACAGGGGGAACATGTACATGTGTCACTGGAGGTATTGCTCCATTCCAGCCCTAGCTCACTGTTCCCAGCCTGCTAAAGGAAAGCACAAATCCCATATAAACAACAAAGTTCTAAATATGTTTTCAGTCATTTAAGCATCATTCTAACTAACAGAAGACCATAAACTTTATACAGGCTATCAAGAGAAAAATAAGATGTCTCAGCCGATTGCAAAGCCAGAACTGAAAGGTGACCACACCTGAACCACATCAGAATGCAGCAGTGCAGCCCAGTAGCTACATGGCATAGATACTGCATTGCCCAGGACTCAGACTCACAAAAATTTTAACAAGGTGAAGCATTCTCCTCAAAGGCACAAGGAGAATATTAATTATAATGATGCAGTCCTCTCTAGTACTGCTTTAAAAGTAAGAGTTTTGGCACACTTCACCAAGATGAATCTTGGAAGCAGATTTCTAATTCAAAGTCTCACTTTACCATCACAAAAAAGGTTTGTCTCCCATCCCACCCGATTGTGACAAAAGTTCTGATGGGAGGCTTTAATGATGAAATGGTGTCTGGCTTGGGAGGCTTCTGACTAGCAAGAAACTAACTTGATTTTTTTACCCTCTCTGTTGTTACCACAGAAAGGTTGTCTGGCTTATGCCAAAAGTGGAAGAAAAAAAATCAAAGAGGGAAAAATCATACCACTATCACAAGGTACATATGCTTACCTAAATTTAGGAGAAGGAGAAAAATGAATAGAAGGTTTTTTATCAGAAAATTATGCCCATGAAAATACATTAAAGCAAAGCATGTTACTTCCAAAAGCCAATGCACATCATAAGTATCTTTTATTTGTTGTAATATAAAGAAGCATACATCATTCAGTTCTTTTAAGTACAACTCAAATTGTACGCTAACAAAAAAAAAAAAATCAATTCAGACATCCATGAACATGTCACAACAGGATTCACTACTTTTTGCTCTGCTGGTATTGCACTTAGAATGGTTTTGAAGTAAGGCACAGTAAAAACAAAGTCATTTAGTGCTTCTACAGCAGATGTCGTCTTTTTTTTTTAAACACATGCTACATGACATAAAAGTACTTCTAGCTTATATATATACACACAAAGAAAAAAGCATGCACTAGAGGATTTAGATTTCAACATATCTTGTTTCATAATATACAAATAAAGTAGTTTAAAGTTGTAAACAAATTGCATGCACATAAACTAGAGCAAAATCTTTAATACAGTATCTGAAAGCTATTATGCTTAAATAAAAAAATATAACTTATTAGTACTCAGGTTTATGTGCCATTTTTGTCCTGTAGCGATTAAAAGTTTGGGGTTGAGGGCAGGGAGGATTTTCCTGGTTTTTCCATTGTTTTTATTTTTTTCCATGTTGGCAGCAGTACATTGGTAAGAAAGACAAATATGGCTTTTGCAAAACAACATATAATAAAACAGGAGAAAGCACAATTGGATTTGGGGTCCAGCATCCTGCTATTTTCCAGTCAGGAACAAAAAAAAACAGAAAAAAAAATCAATATGATCTACACTTTGAACTGGGAAAGCTATGCATTCCAAAAGACCTTTCTAAAGACATTTAAACTCTACAAAACCCAGACACTTTGTCAAGTGTAAACTCTTAAAAACTAAACACAGAAGAAACTGAATGACTCAAGCTTCATTTTCCACTTCAAATACTATTGAACAGGTTTCTCCCATGGCTGCGATAGCTGAAGTGCTATTAGATCGTCTTCAGAATTAACTAGATGCCAGGAGCAGGCTTGTTTATTAAATGAGAATATTAGACATTAGGTAAATTAACTGCATCATTTTTGGTTTCACTGTATCTTTGGCATAGGTTATGCCATTTTTCAAATTAAATACAGGACACAAACCACTCTACATTCCAACACAATACGCGGAAAAGGCACATTTACTGCTGCCTGGGTGGCAAGGGAAGACTTATTTTGCAAAAGGCACGGTGTTTAGTGCGACATTCTTTCCCCATCCCCCAAAGAGTGTTTAGTTAGACCAGGTACAGTTCTACATAGTGGCTTCCCAGAAGCTGTCCGTTTTTCTCAGCCACTGCTTTCTTAGCTAGATCCAGGCTTGGAAAAGTCACCAATGCCTCTCCACTGGGCTGGCCACTAAAGTTGTAAAGCACGAGGATGGAATCTGCATGGAGCTGCAATGGTACAAGAAGACAAAAGAAAAAAACAATTAAGACCAGAGACAACACCTGGAAACTTTTTTTTTTTAATGCTGCACAGTCTTGTTCACTCCTTTGTGGTGGAAATATTCTGGTTGTGACAGAAGGAAGGAGAAGGGGCTGAAGATTAAAAGCTTGGCTTGGAGAACAGCAGCAGCTCTTATTCCACTGTTGTGCTGAACAGAATGATGTAAACATAATTCCATGCAGACATTTTGGCAGAGAAGTATTTCAGATTAGAGACTGACAAGAGAAGACAGACTTAGATGTTAATAAAGGGTAAATGGAGCAAGAAAGTCCAGGCATTCAGTGAATAATTCTTGTATTATGTGGACTACTGTCTAAGTGACAAAGGCCATAAGGCATGTGAACACTCACACATAAAGGTTAAATAAAAACCCCCACAACCCCCCCCAAACAAACCAAACCAAACGACAGGGCTATATGAGAGTTCTGTGTTGGGAAGATGACCTGATCTCAACACAAGTATGTAGTGAACAAAAGATTGTTTGGTACAACAAAGTAACATTTGGTGCAGTCCAAACGAATTAAAGAACCTTTTTAATTTTAACAGAAAAGAACAGCAAGTTAGATTTAGCTGTTGGAATTGATTTACTTTGGGGTGCATTTGCTGTTGTGAACTCTTAAAAGGCAGTTTCAAAATACTGAGTTTAAAGCAGACACCCCTGTCTGCCCTGCAGTAAGTACCCCAGCCATTTCTCACATCACGCTGGAAGTCCTCCCAAGCTAAGTTTGGAAGCCCTAATTGTTGGATAGATGTAAATCTTGAAGTATCAAAACCAGAGGTTGAAGGATCAAAAGCTTAGCAAACAAGATTAGTTTGTTAGAGAAATCAGCGCCAGACAAAATATATGATCTATGCTGGATCAACCAGTTTTATGAGTGTTAATCCAATTCGAGTTAAGTTCATATGACTTATGTCCTCATGGTTTTATAAAAGGTTAAAATATTTCAGTTTCACTTTTTGTAGAATTTGTGTGTGCCTGATATACTGTAAGAAATACCAGACTTCTCCATTATTACCAGCAGCAGTTTCTGATCAGCTTTATATTCAAACATGGGAAAATAAAGCATGTACATGACAGAGCTTCGCTCACCCAAACACTCGGCAGGCAGAAGTATTCTTGAGATAAAAGCAACAGTACACTTTAGAAACTAAAAGCATACATAAGCAGTTAGTACAGATTTCATATCATTTCTTCTCACAGAACTCAAGTTAGTCAAGGAATAGCATGCAGAAAGGCATTCGGAAGACGCAACATCATGTCTGAAGCCAGGTTTATTTCAGAGTAACACCATGCCCAAACACAGTTTGAGGTTTAGCCGCAAATCTGAGCTAAAAGATGGTCTGCCCAAAACCAGCGTTTTGCTGTTAATCCATGTGGGATCAAGTAATGTAGCACATCAGTCCTGAATGTTAGTTTAAAGCTGACTCTGAACTGCAATAACACACACAGATGAAAGCTTTAAAAAGTAGTTTTAATAGCAGCCTTGGGGTAATACCAGGGTAAGAGAGTTGCATAGAAAGTTAGAGAAATCCACACATTCTGCAAGCACCATAATTGATAAGGGTTAAATAAACCTCTTCAGTTTCATTTTTCAGACATGCAAGTTCTATCTTCTTATTTATACAGGTTTAAAAAGAAATCTATTTTCTTTATATACATATAGTCTTCTAAAATACAAATTGAAATCCATACAAATATTTTTTCTTTATGCTTTATTCTGAAAAGTGGTATCTCTATAATTTGGACTACTTAGAAATCAGGACGAGGTAACTCCATTAATTATTTTCTAGTCAAAGACTTTTCCCATCTCATACATAGCAGATCCCTATTGCTGATCTGCTTTTCCAATTAATCTGGGTAAAACACAAGAGCCAGACAGATTGTCCAAGGTCACAAAAATATGGAAATGCTCAAAATAATAACATGTGTTCCTCTGTACAGCCCCAGACCATGCAGCCTCTACTCGTATTTTCTCCTTTGCAGATCTAACAATATCATGAGAAACAAACTAGCTTGAAAACAACTGAGCTGATGGTGTTTATGAGGACATAGCTTTATCTATGAAGATACTTCTATCAAGGCTCAGTATTTGTTTGCTTGCCTTTTTTATATTGAAAATTTCGCATGGTTTAAGGAGAAAAACCCCACATAGTATTTAATAAGTAGCTTTTTGAATGGAATACAGTAGTATTGGAAATCATGAACTCCACACAGATCACAACAAAAATGCTTTAAGAATTATGTGTTAGTGCCAAAAACATGCAAAAACTTACCACTAGCAAATTTAGTTAGCTGAATTAGAAAGCCACTATACTAAAAAAAAAAAAAAAGTAACATTTCACATTGCATTAGGGAGATCAAGAGAGAGAAATTAATCTCTAGGCCACTACATAATACAGGCAAGGAAAGCTAGAGGCCTGGGGGGGTTTGCATGTATATTTGTGTGCACTCTGTAGCCATATCAAGAAAAAAAAAAAAGTCTTCCATAGCTATGCTAAAAGCAAAATATGGGACTAAAAAGCTTTGCATGAGAAACAAACGCTAGAAAACTCTTCTGCAAGTTTAACACAGCATCCGAGCAGACCCAGGCAGCCCGAGCAGACCCAGGCAGTCCCACTACCTCCACCACTGCTGCCCCATCAAACACAGACCACAGTTGGTCTGTTTGTTTAGGTTAGTTGATTTTTTAACAGAACAAAAGCAAGAAGGTTAAAGCAAGAATCGCAACGCAAGCTAAGAAGGGGGGGAAGCCATAAGCAAAAGCCTCCTATATTACCAAGCCATTCGCTCCCTTCCCATTCACCACTGGAGACCCAGTTTTTGCCAGTTGCATCTTACCTTCTTCAGAAGTTACAAAGAGTTACAAACAGACCCACTCTTTCGGTGCTTGTAACACACTCCTTGCTTGATCGCTCAGCTGAATAAGGCCATTGTAGTCATCAGGTGCATACTACAGTACAAGTGTGATACATGATAATCAGCAAGAGAAGGAACAGTTCTGGTACAGCAAGCCACACAGACGATCATTTGCAACCATAATTAAGAGCATCAGCTATAACAACTGGCAGGAGACAGTGAATTTGACAGACTTTTTTATGCAAGAAAAAATACATTAATTGAATTACTGGTTGTAAAAATAGATTTCAAGTAAATGCATGTGGTGAATATTCCAACCTGTGTATTTGAACTGTTCCTTATCAAGGAAGGGAAATAGTTCAGACCACGAAATGCTCTCTTTTGTCCTTCTATTCATGAGACAGCAGCATCAAGTAACAAAACTCTTAAGTTTGTGCAGGTGTGCTTCCAGTAAAGGCTGTCACTGGGCCAGCTGAGCATCTTCCCGTGTGCATACTGAAGTGAGGGATTGCAGAAGTGTATGGATCTCATTCACATCTTGTGTGCAGTCATGGAAATAAACTGCAGTGATACACAATTCAGCTGCAGGTAATACTTGCATTACATAGACTACACACCAAGGTAGCTAAAGGAAAATGATGTCCCAGCATGAATGCACTTAATAAGAGAGCATTCATACTACTAGAGTATAATTCCATGTAGGAAAGAGAAATTAACTATAGTGTAACTGTGTCAGGCTAAGTTTGTAGTACAAGAATAATAAAAGTAGTGACTGCACAGCAGTCACACCAATAAATTCAAACAAAAACCCCACAAGTGGTTCAAATCTAAGAAATACTTGAAATCCCAAATCTGAACAGTAATCATGCATGCTATTGGAGGGCTTGGTACAAATGTGAAATCAATGGTCAGTACGTAGATCTTGAGGAATATGAAACATTGTCTTGCACGCATCTTACAATAATCTTTCCAAAAATCACATGTCCTGGAAAGGGACTGAGCATATCTGCACATGCTTCAAAGACTACTGAAGTGGCTCCTGTAATCCACAAGACAAAACATTCAGCATTACCCAAGTTATAGAATATCCATTCAGTAGCAGAAGAGTTTCCTGTATCCTCCTAAAATGGTTGTTTTGCACTGATATTTTAGAGCATTGCCAAATGTGCACAATGTAGATGTACTATGGTGCCTTCCTTTGGTATTTCTGTAATACAAAACGTCTCCTGCCAGCTTATGGAGAAGTAGGTATTCTATTTGGGCATACAGGACATGTTGTATCCATCCAAGTGAAGTTGAAAAGAAAAACAAACCTCAACCATCACAGTTTACCCCTTCTACAGAGAACAACAACCAAGAGCCCAGAGAATAAAAAAGAACCGAACCTCCCAGAATTTGTACTACTGAATTCTAGCCACCTTCACATCTAGACCCATGCCATTAAGTAAAAGACAAATATAAGAAGTATTTTCTCGATAGTCTCTGCCAGGGCAACCAGACCGTGCAAATATTAGATTTATCAGTTCCCAGACCTGCCCTTGAAACAAATCTACAAAATGCAAGTTTACTCTTTGGAAGGAATGTCTCAAGATAGTACATACTTTAGATTATTAGTAGATATACAGTAGGTAAAGTACTATAGTCTTTTGTGAGGGACAGTGTTTAAAAAGCTACACTTGAGATGCATAAACAATGAGGAAAACATGGAAGTGGGAAAACTACCCAGCACAAAAACGTTGAAAGTTGCCAGAGCTTATGCCTGGGTAAAGGAAGAGAGACAATCAAAAGATATAGCAACAGAAGCAATTGGTAATCACAAGAAAGACAGCAAGAGACTGCAGTTAATTAAAACAGAAGTTGTGGAACAGGACAATCTTCAAACACACAGATTTCAACAAGTAGCAAACCAATTTAGGAAATAGAGAGGGAGAATTCTTATCACCTGTGAATGAAATACACACTACCCTAACTTGCCTGAGGAAGTAGGCATTCACAAATACTTTTGATTCTGTCTGCATTTCAGAAACCCATAAGAAAACCATCCAATCACACAGGACAAGGGTGAAAATATAAACTCATTGCTCAAAATGGAAACACAGCTTTGCCAGCTTCACCTGCAATGCAGTAGGCCAAATTCTGCTTCCATTTGAAAGATTACTACCTAGTGATTTAACCCCCCAATACAACCAGTTGCAAATTCACTGAGTTAGATTCTAGCAGTTTCCTGTATAAATGCTATGGAGACCTGAGACAGCGTGTAATACTGAGATCCCGTGATTCTCTCACCCAGGGGGTTCCAGTAACTCTCAGTAAGTCAACAGTAGCATTAAAATACAGCTGTCTGCCGGGATGACACAGTAGCAGTTTGCTTTTTAAACCATTAGTTAATCTGTGAAATACAATCTAGCAAAGTTTCCCTTCATGTCATCCTATTAAATTGGATACTCTCACATACTCATGGATGAGGAGCAGAGGAGACGTATTTCCTAGAACAGGGGAGAATGCAGACATAAGTTCAGACAAGAAAACAATTTCACTTTTTCCCTTGAAGGAGCCATCAAAAAGTCTAGCATAGTCTAGTAAGGAAGATGGCACAGAACACCTATATTAAGAGCTCCATTAGAAAAGTTAGCCTCAGAGTTAAAGACATTGAGACGAGGTTCTTGGCACTCGCTCTGGTGCTACACTGACTTCTTCCACTGATCAGAGATGGGGCCCAGGATCAAGAAAGATGGAAACTAAATATAAATACAAGGTATGACATAAGATTTGCATTTAGAACCTAACCTATAAGAAGGAAGCAAAACTGAACCTTTGCAAGTAGTTTCTAAATAAACTTCTGAGGTCAATGATGAGCTCGACAGGAGGAAGAGCATGCATATACGCTGGTGAAAAACACTGCAGCTGAGTGACAGGGAGAGTACACTGAACACTGAAGAATGGTGTTTCCCTACATTCTTCTATCTCCCCTGCCACAGCAAGGGCTTTTGTAGCTTGCAACATGCCTATTAATAATGGCAAAGTGGTATTTCCTGAAGGAGATTGCATCTTCACAGAATCAGCAGTTTACCCTCAAATGTCTATGAAATAACTCATTCAAATACTAAATGGCACCCTAAAATAGACTATATAAAGTGACACTAACAGAGACTACCATTTTTGTCCAACAACTACATCCAGCATGGTAGCATCTCCCAGGCAGATTATCTGCTATGCTTACTGCACTGCAAAACACGTCAAGATGACAAGAATCAAGAGACAGACTGCCTAATAAAGAGGTAGTATATAACACTACCTCCCTGTACTTTTTTTCCCCCCCTTTAAGCTTTTTTTATTTCTTTCAGGAATATCTCCTGTGTTGTCCCCTCTCAGACTGGGAACAAATTTAACCAGCGAGACATTGATTTGCATTTCACTTTTGTAGTTCCAACAGTGGACATTCAAAGATCAGTCTAAACCAGCACATGCAGAACAATTTGGGGTGTGGGGGGGTGTGAATCTATTGCTGAAAGCAAAATTCAAATTGGAAAGTATTTAGTCACACTCTAACTGAGAAAAAAACAAAGGGAAATGAAAGCTAAAAATGGTTCCCACCTGGAAAGGAAAAACATCATAGGCAGAATGGCCTCTTCAGGATTGCAGCTGCAACTCTGGCCTAAGCTACCAATAAACTCTACCACAGAGCAGTTCCCAAAGGGAAGAAATTAATCTCTCTCAGACTCTGGTAAAAAGTCTAGATATAGTAAGTCTGGAATGCAGAATCTGACTTACTGACTAGGTAACCGTAACCATTGGTACAAGAGTCAGGAAAAATACTCTAAATTTGCTTTACCACCAAGTATATCAATTGTACCTTAACAGTGCTGATACAAGCACTGGCCACCACCTAAACGCTCTGTGGAACAGGTACCACCCGAATGTTTTGTGGAACAGATAGTGAAATATGCAATGCCTGTTCCAAAACACACACCTTGAAGAGGGTGCCACTTAGTCTCTCACCTCAAGCATGGGAGGTCACAGACAAAAGGGTAACCACTAATTTAGTCTCTCTCAGATGCTTTCTCCACACAGGCAATGTTTCCCAGTGGAAGATGAATTTAGGAATAAAGCAAAACAAACAGCATACTCTATTCCGAGTGCATGGAGGTGAACATATAATAATGTCTACATTGCCAGATGACTTCAAATACCAGCAAGCAGGAATTCTTCCTCTATGACATCCTCTTTCCCTTCCCTAGTCAGAAGGTGCCATGCCTAGAATGGGCACACAGATGATGGGGTATCCCTCTCAGACTACAAAGCATCAGATTTCAAAAGGAATCCATAGGAAACAGAGAATACTTCTTTGTTCAAGCATGCATTTCAGAGGGAAAAAACTAATCCCAGAAAGTCAGTTACAATGAAGCCTGCTGTCCTGATACAAGAGAGAAGTGCTGTTAATGCCCTTGGAATTTAGCCATCCATCCACTTCCCTTCCCTTCCTTATTACTGTTTTAAACACAAGTCACCCTCCTCCCCCCGCAACAGTGAGCCTTGAAGTCTCTGAGGGCTTGGAGGATTAATATATTGCAAAGGCTCTTTTTAGCTACAGATAAGAGGTGCCTAACCCCAGCAGAAGTTTAAAGAATAGCGTATTTTAAGCATTCCCTACATAAACAATGTACACAAACAAGTGCCTACGTTTCCATCCTTGCCTTTGTCAGCAAATGTAGGAGGCTTTAAACAGAACTCAGATGGTGACCATAGCCCTGTGTCAAGAACCTGGGCAATAACTACTAAACGCATGCAGAATTCTAGCTAAGACAACAGTTGTGAACCAGTGGTTGGTCAGCTAGGACCACAGGCACAGTTAAATTGCACCAACTTGTACCTAAACCCACAGTTCTTGTCAGAATACCAGCTCAGTGTTACCAGTAAACCCACACCCTCCTAAGAGGAAATATTGCTTTGTTTCATATAGTGGCAAATCTAAAATCTATACAGGACTTGACCAGTAAATAAAGAAAGATACTTTTAGTGAAAAATTTTGTTCTGATGTGCACAAACTACCTGACATAAATCCATCACCCAACTACTACACCCGTTCCTCCCCTTATTTACTTAATTTCTCTTGCTTGCTTCTACAACTAACTGTATAGAGTGAGGGCCTAAAGCAATATTATGAAGTCTGTTCCATGTAATTACTATTTTTGCACCATTTCTTTTTCAGTTTTTCCCCACAGGACCAGAAATATGTATTATTTCATTCTAGGAAGGTGATTTCACAATCCACGTAGTTTTCCAAATTTTAAAGGAAGTTTCCTATACCCTCAGCATAATGTCCAAAGAACCAGCATCTGCTGAGCAGCTGTCTTAGCACCTATCAGGGCAGCTACTGCCATCCCAACATCCTGTCTGAATTGTTTAGTGGGGTTTGATGTTGTTTTGGTCTTTGTGGTTGCTGCTAAGTATTATTTAGCTATGTACACAGTATGCAACTGGAGCCAAATCAATAGTCCTGTTGCTTTAAAGCACAGCTAAACAGAAGTTCAACATCAACTACTGAATCAGAGTGCTGATTCAACAGCTCTTTTGCAGTACACTGCAATACTATACAGAAAGGTGCAGATTTGCTATTAAAATTCTTCACAGGTTTTTCAGGATTAACAAACTGTACATTAACATGCATGCAAGCTGAAAGAAGTTTTCAACAATAAAAAAAAGCAGAACTACAGGAAGAAATCAAGCTGCTGAACCACTAAACAAGAGGCCACTGCTTATAGAATTAAATTAAAATGCTGATCTGCAGACTTTTACACTGTTTGTTATTAGAAGCATGTACTGATGTTGAGACCAGCTTATTGAAGCCCATGATAAGCACAGTCTATCTCTTTAGAGGCAGGTCTGGTATGAAAAGTGCTTTCACTTAAGTAGCAACATATGGATACATGCAGCATATAGAACCCAGGAAGACTGAAGGAAGAAAACAGAAGAGAATAAAGCAAGAACTAAAACTTGTTCCTTTCAGACAAGGACATACAAAGACAAAAATCACCCTTCAATCTTAGCATCTCCGATCCGGATCCCAGAATACCAACATCAATTAGTTGTACAGAGATTAAAACCACACCCAAACCACTGACAATTATTAGGGGCTCACTTTATAAACGAGCAGAAGTATCATGCAATAAATCCTTGGGCAGCAGCAGAAAAATGAAAACAACAACATGAGGAGAAAAGGGAAGGAAAAAAAAGAAAAAAAGATTAGTTGTTGCTCCAGACTTATTGTCTGTCCTAGTACAGTAAGTCACCACCTCTTTTTTCCCCCCTAAAGGAATGAGTGAGTATAAAACTAGCATTACCACATGTGGGATTCCAAGAACAATTCAAAATAATCCCTTGGCTCCTTTATAAGATATTGAACCCGATCTCATTTGGACAACATCTTCTAAAGAAATCAAAGAAGTGACCAATTTAATAATAGTAACTGGTGATGACAGGGGGTTGCAGCAGGAGAAATATAGTTTACACCTTGTGGCAAAATTTCCATTAATTTGAAACATTTCATTGTGCAATACGAACACTACAAACTGCTCTCCAAATGCAGAAACAAGGAAAAGGGCAAGTTCAGCACCAGACCCAAAGTCCAAATTGACTAAAGTGAAGATTTAGTGGAAGACAGAGCTGCTAGATATCATCACTCACCAATTCAGGTCACATTTTTCAATGGTGCTCTTACAGCTTAATTTCAATTTAGGAAATAAATTTCCCTGCTCAAGGTTTCAATACACCCATCATCCATCCACCAAAAACCCCAGTCAGTTAGGAAAAAATATAAAATCAATAGATAAGCAGCAGATGAATGATTACTATTGTTTGACTGGAAATGAGGAAAGCCAGAAGTAACAGAATTGGTTTTGAACCCTGGAAACATGAGCAGAAGAAAAAGCTTCAAAATAAAAGGATGTTTAGGATCTTTTTAACGTTTGTCAAAATTCACCACACTTTCTAATCCCTAACCTTGGAATTTCTCCACTGAAAAAACAAGTATTCAAACATAAATGAAGCCACAACAGGTAGCCCACTGTATCTTCCAAATACTCAAAACCTGGAACTTGCACATCTGCTCTCAGTCTACATTCATTAACATAGCAGACATTCAACTCTAGAAATTAGAGCCCATTGTCCTTTAAGAACCTTAAAGAGAAAACTGAAGAACATACCGTGCCTCGTTGTTCTGTGTTAACTGCTGTTATGCATTAAAAAGAATTCGCCTGCATCTTACCCTTTAGCAATATCACTGTTATCCAACTTACAACATCTTAAAGAACAAACATGCAAAAATTGTTGTCTTTTACAAATACCATTTGAATGGTCATTTGAGACCCACCACAAAGATTCTAACTCAGGGCATCTGAGCAGTACTAAACAGCCAGACTTGCTATTTGTGTGAGTGCTGTTACCCGCAGAAGTTGAATACTCACCAGAACACACCATTTTTAATTATCTTTCCTTTTAACAAACATGTAATGACAAGACATGGATATAGATACAATATTTTCTGAGATGAAAGGCAGAAGACATGAGAAAGACCCATCACATGAATTCAAATAGGTGCTGCTGGAAAAAAAACATTCGTACCCGTCACTTATTTTTAAATGTTCCTCCAGAAGATAAGTTTCCATGTGTTTGCTCACTGATAGAGCATTGAGTCAGCATACAGTGACTGAATTTACCTACAGCACGTAGAGTATTTAGAGATTGTAGAATCCACACAAAATGGTTTGGAGAACACAGCTTTTCTTTTGGCTGCAATGTAATGCAGTTTTAATGGAATGTTTTCCTGCCTGTAACCAAAGTAATCTCTGAAAAATCATCAGAGGCATCTGTTTCTCTCCTTTTGAAAGCAAGGCACCACACCTAGGTCACTGCCTTTTGTACTAGAAATTTGCTCTCAGCAGACTTTAACACTTACATCTTGAAGGTCAACTAGGGCTCCCACCAAAACTTGGCCAGGACTGAAAGCTTTTGGAAGCCCTCAGCTTGCTCCAGGAGCCCTTTCACAGCCCCACTCACCCTGGGGATCTGCACTTTCTTCCTCTCCAACTGAAAGCTTTAACTCTAGATACTAAATTACAGCTTTCAAATTAGTATATGTTTATTATATAAGAAATAAGGCAAATTGTGTATTACACTTTGGTCTGCCAGTTAAATACCTAACACTGAGCTTGCACACTTGTGCAGCAATTTCCAAAAGCACTCGGTCCGTTTATCCCCTCTGATCGTTACTTGGAGGTCCAAATACAATATTAATACTAACCTGGTACCCCTGGAAGAAACTGAGTATCTCCTTCATTCCTGTGTTATACGGCAAGCCCTGCATACGGACTAATGCTCCAGGCTGGGGCAGAAGTGGAGTGTGGGTGGCAGTGGCAGCAGCAGCAGCTACAGCTCCTGGGGGAGCTGCAATATACCCCACAGTGGTAGGGGATACTGGAGGACTGAAAGAGAAAGAGAGGTAAAATCGTTATGAAAACCAGTAGCTGGTTACTTTCTATTCCAGGTACTAAAATGAAACTGAAAATTAAAAAACACAGAGTCACAGGGGTTGGAATAGACCTCGAGAAATCATCAGATCCAACCCCCCTGCCATAGCAGCTCCCCAGCTCATATTGCACAGGTCGGCATCCAGACAGGTCTTGAATATCTCCAGAGAAGGAGACTCCACCACCTCCCTGGGCAGCCTGTCCCAGGGCTCCCTCACCCTCACTGTGTAAAAGTTCTTCCACATGTTGGTGCGGAAGATGGGCCCTGATGTGGGCTGCTTTGTGGCCTTTCTTCATTTCACTTCAGCATCTGCTTATTTTTAGAGAAGAGAGGAAAAGAAAAACAGCTAACATTTGTAGTTGAAGACAAAGAGCAGTGCTTGGCATGTCACAGGGGAGGAGAAGTCATGGCTGCAGATGACTTGTTGTAAGATTTTTAATAGAACCTTGAAGAAAAAAAATGTGCATGGGTGTATCATAGTATGAAAAGCAGGCAATGACCCAAATCTGAGCCACAAAACAATGAGTAAAGTAGTTTCTCTGGTCAAGGCCTGTTTAGCCATTTACCAGATACTCAGGCTAGCAAGTCTTACAAGCCTAGGAACCATCAAAGAAGCAGCTATTTTCCCATGGACCCCAGTATCAGACTTCTGCAAGCCACGTTGATACCATCTGTGGGAAGGGAAAAGGTGGAGATCATCTGCTTTGCTTACACATGTGAAGTGTTCTTTGCTCTCATCAATATAAGAATCATACCTGGCTTATATCTGTGAGTCTTTCAGTGTGGGAACAGTATTGCAAGTACAAGAACAAACTAAGGGATGAGAGTAGAGGTGTGTATTGGCACATCATCTTGTTTGGCCAAGAAACAGAACTGCCTTGATGACACTGCCAAAACCACAGTTAAATATTAGACCAATATCATCATGAGATTCAAAGAAAACCTACAGAAAACCTGAACTTCATTACGTGGCCACAGAGAATCAGCAAAAATGGTTACTGCCTCTGTGGATGAACATCAGTTCCCAGCATTATCTACACCAGAAGTATAAATTTGAGAGCTGTTCATACGTAATTGACTGCTCCACTGCGATGAAATGTCAAGACAAGCAGCAAAGTCTGGGCACTGTAAGCTCCCTGAGATAGGAAGTTACCTGGGATAGTAAGCTGTGTAATTCATATAAAGCTGAGCAGCCTGAGCTGGGTAGTAGGTAACAGTTGGAGGAGCAGCCGCGGATGCCTGGGGAGTCCTGGTGGTTGGCAGAAGGGCTTGGGGCTGGTAGAGCGCTGCCTCTGCTGGGATCACAGCTGCTGTTTGGAAAGCAGCATAAGCTGGTGGAGAAAGACCTAAAACCAAACCAGGACACAGCAACAAAACAAAAAAAAAAGCTACAATGAGAATGGAGATCTCTACTAAAGGAAAGGAATAATTAATTCATCCTAATGTGATTGATACCATCTGGGCAGGATTAATCAGCACTTGTGCAAAGACTACTCTCTAGCCTCTACCCTAGAGACCGCTGCATCACCACGAATGACCACTTGGCCATTCAAAATGAGCAGTTAGTTCCCAAGACTTCACAACTCCTAGAGCTGAGCAGCCTTGTCCATATTCAAATGGAAAGTAGGAAACTTCAGAGATACTCAAAGAAAGCATAAAGCCATGTGCATAGAGAAAGCAGGCGTGCACACCAACACACCCTCTGTTCTTTCTAACAGAAGTCGTACTCTGTGGGACCAAAGTACCATCAAAATTGGCAACACATGGGCATCCAGAACTGCTGTCCATGAGTCTTCACATATAAGCCTCCTGTGACTTCAAAAAGTACTTTTAGGATACAACAAGTGGAAAAAAAACCCACAAAACTCATCTCACTAGATCACTAGGTCTGATGCATTTCAATGAGCAAATATTTAATTTCTATAGGAACATAAAGCTTGGCTTGGTGTGCAATCAAACTGTTTCTAAATACTGTGTTTGGCAGCTTTTCAGGCTTTTACTCATTTACAAATACACACCAGTATCTGCTTAGTGAGCTTGATTAGAATGGTACAGCAAAGTTACACTATAATTCCACAGTAAGTTTCACTGTAGTCATAAATAAAAATACAAAAATCCATCCAACTCCACCACTCTATGGTCTGTTAGCATATCATCCCAGTGGGTGTGTTCCTTCAAAAAAAGCCCAATGCTCTACAGCAAGATAGCAAGAGCACTCATCGGCAGCTAGAATACAGAATTTCTCTCCCTTTTAAAAGTCCCTGTAATTCCAAGTAGGTTTCACTACAGGCAAGTCTACCGCAGAGCTCAGAAGAACAGTGTACCCACAAAAAGCAAAGTATGCAGCAATTTCACTGGTGAGACCCTGTTGCCCTCTACTCGCCACCAAAAATACAATAACAACACCTCTGATCAGTCCCATTATTGCCCAAAGGGAACAATTCCAATCTCAGTATGTACACAGGTGAATGATTATTGATCATGGCAAAACCCAAGTCAAAAGGTGAAAGGCCACAAAGCTTCAGCACCTACCACACATCAGCCTTTAGCAGCAGAGCAGAAGAATTGCAGACTTACATGGTAACTTACATGGCGGCGGGGACAAGCCACTACGATTTAAAGTGCCACCCATTAAAACAAAGTTCATCTCCTCTCCTGAACACTGGAATACTTCCACATAACGGTCCTTCATCATTTTTTTGTGACATTTTTGAGCCACCATAAAGGCTTTGTCAGCAGATTTCATTTGGATAAACGCATCACCTGATGGCCGTCCCTGGGGAAGGGGGAGGAAATAAGTCTGTTACTAAAACATTCAGAGCACAAGAAATGCTAGTAGTACTAAGATTAAATGGCTGCTGAAAGTCTGTATCCCTCTTCCTCATGTAGTACCAATGACTAAAAAAGCTCAACAATAATTTTTAGGAGCAGAAAGGTAACCAGGGCCCAGTTAATACAACACTACTACTGTCTTCTGCAGGAAGAAAGAGATTAATTTCGCATGGAAACAAAGTTTGGAGATCTCTAAATCAAGCACTGTTCAAAGTGAGGCTAACTTTCAAGTTACATCAGGCTATTCATGGCCTTCTCCACTTGAACTCTGAGAGTCTCCAGAGGTAGAGATTACACAGTAACATCTCTGGGATCCTGTTAGGATGGCTTAACTAATTTCTCATTATGATTTTTTTTTTTCCTTTTCATCCAATTGGAATTTTCCTTCATGCAGCTCATGAACACTGACTCCTACTCATTTGCTGTGAAGCTCTAGGAAGAGTCTGGCTTTGCCTTCCCTGTCACTACTTTTAGGTAATAGCACAACAGTATAAAGCTCCAGACATACTTTAGTAAAGAACTCATTCATTTTCTTTAATACCTCAATATTTCTATGGCTAGTAAACACAAGACAACAAGGAAAAAAATATCCCTTGATTATGTCATTAAAATATATCCAAAGCACATTTTTTAATTAGCGGCTTCCTTTAAAGCCTGAGAAGTCTCTGATCAAGTTAGACGTCAGGCAAAATCTATTTTTTTTTCCACAAATACTCAAACAATGCAATTGAGCAAAAGCCCTCAGGCTGACAGAGCAGCTACCCCAACTGCCATGAGACATTTCTGTCTTGTGTATGTCCAGCACTTGACTGAAACACAAGAGACTATTTAAAACAGCCTCCAGGATAATGCTATGATTATAAGAACGTGCTTCATCCTCCCCAGTCCTATACACATATAGGAAGACAGACAAGTGTTTATGGAAGGGGGAAGGAGAAACAAGGAGAAGGAAGAATGAAGACAACAGGCAGGCAGGACACAGTATTTTGTCAAGGTTATACAGTAGTACAAGCACAGCCAAGAACACGTAAGCAACCTCGACCTCCAACCCTGGCTAATAACAAAAGTATGCCCTCCCATGCAGAATGCTGTTACCTGTTGATTAAGGACCATGTGAACTCCGTGGGGCTTGATATCAGCTGTGGCATCTCCCATAAATTCCAGGATGTCATCGATGCCAGCAGTGTAAGGAAGGCCTCTGAGCCGGACACAGTCCCGGATGCTACCCGTGGCAATGGTGTAGGGTGGGGGTATGACAGGAATGATGGGAGTTGGGAGAGTAGGAATCAGAGGCGTTGACATATATCGATTAAGTACCTGTTGGTGGAGAGGAAGGCGCATCAATAGCAATTTACACGACCTGGTTGAGCACAAATCAATTCTCACAATACTACTTCACACATTTAAATAAATCCACTTGCCACATCAGAGAACGACAACAACAACAAAAAAAAGAACACCTTCTGAAATCAAATTATCCTGGATAGTTTTCTGTTGGGCAAGCGACAATTTCCAACTCCGAATGGCAGAATGGAAGTCTTACAAATTTAATACACTAGACCACCACAATGGACCTTATTAATCTTATCATTAAAACAATTGGACCACATAGTTAATTTTAGAATTAACCTGATCTTTTAAAGGGAGGATGTTTTGGTGGGGGTTTTTTTGGGGGAGTGGGATGTGGGAATGTTTTGTTTCTTCTCTCAGAAACCCTGTACTTGGAGATGGGCACTCAAGTTAAAAAACAAACCGTAGGAAATCTTGATCTTATCGTGTTATTTTTCTCTTTACTTCTCAAATGACAAAGGGACCACAACTTGCTGTTGGGGCCTACTGCTGAAAGACATATTTAGCAGTGAATATTCACTTTGTATCCAATGTTTGTTGAAACATTATGGTCATTATTAGTTTCCAAGAAAACAATTGTAGGAAAAGCAGTTTTAATGCATCCAGATTTGGATTTAACATTACAAATTCTGTATATGGAGACCAGAATTTAAAAATAATGCAGATTTTCAAGAAGCATTACTGTAACACCAAATCTAATCTATTTTTTAAATTACTTCTGTGATTTCAATTGATCTGTGAGTAGAAGAAAATTATTCCATGATTCTTACTTCACCATCTGAGGGATATTAAAAAAACAAACAAAAACAGTGGCAGTAAAACCCAACACACAACACTGCACAATTTTCCACACCAAATCAGGAAGCACATACTGCCTTTTCTAGGACATCATATCATTGATACAATAGACTTTCATGATTGTCTACAGTGTATTTGCCTCCCAGCATTAGTTTTAACTGTTAAGATTTGAGTGTCACAGCCAAAAATTATAACCTGTTGGACTTCTGCTGCTGTGCTCCTGAAGAGTTCAATGTAACGTTTTCCAAGTATTTCTTTGTGCTTTTTAAGTGCATTCTGTGCATATTCTTCACAGGAAAATAACACAAAGGCATCTCCTGTGGGCCTCCCATCTGGGTATTTGACAAAGAGAAGTCCTTCTTTTCCTCCTGTGACCGGGCACTCTGGCCCCAGGAACCCCAAGACATCATCCTGAGTAGCAGTGAATGGAAGGCCTCTCATCCTGATGATAACTTGATTCTCCTTAGATAAGAACTGGGCCACTTCATTGGAGGTACCTGTTAGAAGGATGACAGCATATGGTCAGCCAGCAATGTATGACCATGACGGTGAGTCAATTCCATACGATGTGGGACTGGCAAAGCCTTAAGAAGCAGCCTAGGCACAAACCTGTAGAAGATCTGAGACACTACTAACTTCCAGTAAACTATTTTGAAGCAAAACTCCTTTACCTTGAAAGTGTTTGATATTTTAATGAAATTGGAACAAAGATCAGATTAGTGTAAATTTATACAAGGTACACAGATGCTTCAATTGCTAAGGCTCATCTTCCTCCCAGTCAGCAAGACCAGTCTGTGAACATCACAGCCCAAATGCTCACAGCTCAAATTCAACCACACGAAACGAGAATTTGACAGGGTCAGGAATTCTTGGAAAGCAAAACAGGAAAAGCCACTTCATTATCCTTTTGTCTCCTCAGCCAAGGGAAAAAAAATTAAAAAAATAAGAACTAGAATGCCACTCCAAACAAACTCTAGTAATTACACTGAACTCCACCATCACTCACCTCCTGCAATTTTTAAGAATTCTTCTCCAGTTGCTTTGTAAACCTTAAAGGGGAAAAGAAAAAAAAAGCCACATATGAAAATTACAATATTTAGCTAACACACATGCTCTTCCACCTGTGAGGATACTGGGTTTTGGTACTTTAAGCAAAACAGAAGTGCAGTTTTTTTCTCATTTTAAACTTGTAGTCGAATACTCAATTTGGTCTCCAAAGAGCTGTTTCAAGTTACTACTTTTTACCTCGATATATCTGCTACCCATATGATGCTTATGTCTTTCCAGTGCCAGATCTCTCTGTTCAGAATTGACAAACCGAACTAATGCCTCCCCGTTCCTTCTTCCTTGAGCATTCAGACAAAGAGCCACACCACCTCTGGAAGGTAAAACCAACACGGTAAACTTAGTTTGAATCTTTAATAAATTTAATAAGTAATTGTGTAAGAATAGTAAAGAAATCAGATTTAACGTGGAGTTAGAGGGACATGAGGAAGGAATAGCTACTATCCACTATTTAATTTAGTTTTTATGTAACACGACAGTGCAGACTCTGCTTCAGCCAGATCTTGGATCTCACGCTGTTCACCACTTCCTCAACTTCCACACTGATATAAGTTTGTAAGTCCTTCCTATCATCTCAGAGGTGGGTATTTGAATTTCCCCATACCTCTAGTTAAAAAAAAAAAGAGAAATATTTTTCTCAGCACTCAGAGGCTGAATTATATTAAGTGACAAGCACACTAAATTAAACTCACTGGCATTATAAATACCCAGAGGTATACACACATCTGTCACACAAGTTTCTTCTGAACAACACTTGGGAGATTTCTACATTGGACCTGTTTAGGAGGTACATCTGGAGAGTCAGCACAAAATTAAAGCTTCTATTACATCTTGGAGTCTGCCTTGGTTAATACAGCAGGAGTTTCTCCCTTTAGGTACTTAGCAATAACAAATGTATGTTGGGTTTCATTTGATAAGTTTCTTTTCTTCTTTGCACAGCTAAGACCGGTAAGACTGTTTGTTATCATGACTGTGGGGTGGGAAGGGGCCTGGGTGGGAAGACTAGAAGCCAGGACTCTAGCGGGGTTGCAGGGGATATGTGTAACAAATATTAAGAGTACTTGCTACTAAAGACAAATTCTTATGATCTTACTTGGCAATGTTGAGTCCTTTGAAAAAGCGAGCAATATCTTGGTCTGAAGACTGCCATGGCAAACCCCTGGCACGTATTACTGTCTCACTGTCCACTGTTTCAGATTTACTACTGCACATAAAAAAAAAAAAGTCACAAAGGTAAGCTTCAACTTAGTTTTTCCACTGTATTACCAAATTTCAGTTTGCAACTAATTAAACTTGTAAATCAGGAGTATATTTGCTGTTGAGACTCTTCTAATTCCTCTAATTCCATTATTTGTTTCAATAAAGAAAGATAACAGGGATAATCCTTTCATATATACAATGCCCAAGGTGTCACCACATTGAAGTTGCTTAAAAATGTGAAGTAATAAGGAAGTGGACCACTTTTATTTGAAAGACCTAACAATCCAATACAGATGGCTACAAGGCAGTCCTAAATATTAATACATGTTATACTTAGATGCTTTATTCTCCAGTTACTGCAGCATATTTGAAAACAGAGAGCCATTCAGTTTCTTCCCTGCCTAAACCCAGCACTCAATACAGCGCCTGGACCACTCTTCAGAGGCACCAGGCAGCTCAGCTCGATGTAGGGTGCACCAGCCATTACCCTTGTTGACTTAGGGAAAGTTCACAAATATTTCTTCACCACTGGGTAAGATAAAAGTCAGCCTTGCTGCCATGCAAAACAGAAGCTAGAGAACAAAGACCATTTTACTTGCAGTGACTTTAGAGACATGGACTAAAGTACAGCATTCAACACACCAGCTATAGTCTGTTTACACTAGACTGCTGAATGTGCTGTCACTGTTCTCAAGAACCAACCTACTTTCACAGTGGTCATGAGGATTATTCACCAGCTGGAGACAAGACTCGACTTTAGTTGTAAACAACCGTGACAAGGGCACTTACCAAGGACCTGTCTCGTACTTGTACTTCACAGTTTCAGGCTCAGTAAATATGTGATCTGCAACAAAACAGCAAGTTCAAATATAACCAGGGTCAGAGATTACTTAAGAATGACAGTACCACTGCCAATTCTTAGAGGAAAAGAAAGATTTCAGCATTCTGTATAAATAGGTCACTTACTACAACTCTCAGAGAGCATGCTGAAAATGATAGCCACCATGGTTTTCACTTGCCACACGCCAAAGTCCTCCTCTGTTTCATCTGTCCCTAAGCCTAGATCTAAACAGGTGATTATAGAAAATAACAGACTTGCGCAATCATTTGTAAACAAGTCATAAGCCTTTCCTGATATTAACACAGAACTGTTAATCAAATTTACTGGTCTTAGTGGGGACACATGACCATTAGACATTTGTTACTCTGCTCATAAACTGGTTAATATTCACTTTAACGGTCAACAGTCTGAAAACTACCGATAGCTTACATCATTTCAGTGTTAATAGGATAGTTTTTTTTAAGTGCCGAATAAGTTCCTATCACTTCAAACATAACTGAACTTTAACCAAGTCCCTGGCACAAAAGTTCTCCTAAAATGTAGATGTAGGGTGGTGGGGTTTTTGCTTTAAACTCAGTTCAGTCAGGATCATAAGAGAACTATTACTGCTTGCAAACAGTAGAAGCTTTCAGGCCAAGCAGTGCCAGAAAAGCCCACTGATCGGTAAGCCTTTCCTTTAAGATCGAGTATCAATGCAATTGATGTGGGTTTGTTTGTTTTGGTTTTTTAGCAGATTTACTAAATACAGCTTAGAACTTGTTGTTAGACTCAGATTGGAAAAAATAGTTGCAAGCAGAGCTGCCCACCCAACACATACTTCCACTTTACCTGTGGGGTTTTAAAACTCACATCATAGTTCAGAAGAATAAAATCTTCTATAATAAAAGAATAAAATGCTCAAACAGATAAAAACTGAAGAAGTATAATCGATTCTGGTGTAAAAGCTGCAGGAAAAGGATACATTCTGCCATGGTCTTGATAGTCTGATCTTTCACGGCGGCTGAACTAGGGTAGCAAGTGTGAAATTCTTTGCGCAGATCATAAAAGGAATAGAAGCAGTCTGACAGCAGGAAGTTCTGCAGGGAAGACAAAGTTTGTTTTGTACACACCATTCCTTTAAATTTCAATTAATATTTTCAGACCGAACGAGACAGTCTCAAAAGTCACATAGTTGCCTATCATCAGCTTGTCTATGAGAGACCAGTTTAGTTCCTTTGTAACACAGTTCAAATTCCATAGCCTTAAAGAATTAGATCTCTGGATGAGCAAACCCAAAATAGCTTCTGAGAGGCAAACCTGTGCAAAGCAGCTAGGTAAGAGAGCTAGGGAGAAAAAAAAAAACAACAAACAAACAAAAAACAATAAAAATAATTTAAAATCTAGGTTTTGCTGACTTATAAATATTCCCCGTTAGGATACTCTATTTTCTCTCTTGTGGCTACATCGAAAAGCCATCATGTACCATTGAGTGAAAGGTATCCCTGCCCATGACAGAGGGGTGGAAATAGAGGATGTTTAATGTCCCTTCCAACCCAAACTATTCTATCATTCATGGAAAACATGACAACAAAGTGTAAATAAATATTGTTACAGAGTACAAGTGTCTTCCAGCAACTTAAAGACATTTATTCATTATTATTATATATTAGATAAGAATTTCAATTATACAACATTATTAAACAATGTTTAAGCGGCCCTTCACTCAGACATTAGCTTATTTTTTCAAGGGATAAAACAAACAGCTTTGGTCTAATTCACTATTGTTTTCCTCTCGCTCTCTCCTACTGTCTTACTATATAAAAAGTTTGACTTTGGTTTAACCAAACAGCACCCAACTTCATAAATAAGGAATTTAGAACAGTCACAGGGCAATACTTCTTAGAATGGTAGGAATAGTAAAAGCTCAGGTCTGAGTCATACTAACATTTAATGTGCAGGGAGAAATACACTTTTGCAAACAAAAAAGTATTGAAGGAGCAAAAAGAAAAAAAAGAGAGAAAGAAATACAGTGTTAAGAGATTTAACATTTGATTAGATCCATTCCTTGATCTGGTATGGACAATTACTTCTTCCACAACATTACAGTGTTTGTTTCATTTTAGTCCATTTGTTTCACATTTGTTTCAAGAAGGAACTACAAAGAATAACCCACAGTAAGTATAACAGGGTGGCATGAAATAAAAAAGTACTATCGTGTTAGAATGTTAACTACTCCTGCTTCTTTACTTGCCTCATCCCTACGTAAACATGCACTTTTCATAAGGAGTCAGTGTTATGTTTTAATATAATACAAATGCCAAACGAGTGTTTGTAGAAACCCAGCATGAGCCAATACCCTTATATAGAGAAAAAAAATACAACTGATCAGTCAGCTCCTTCCAAGCCAGCAGCTCCCATTCCTGTGGGGTTCCTGCAGACTCTGCCAAGCAGGCTCACTCAAGAGCCACCACCCTGCACAATGGCAAGACTCTTCTTCCTGTGCAAGACAGCCTGCTCTCAGCCCTTGCAGCAACTTGGGAGCAGAAACTGTTGCTTCGTGTGGGAGAAGCAAATACGCTGTAAGACTACTTTGCCTTGAATAAATGCAGATGGGGAACCACTGCTGTTCTCCAGGGCAAGTCACTGCCCGTGTGCTTACTCTCCACAGGACACCGACATACGGCTCCTAGCAATTTCAGGTCTTGGTAGAAACCAAGGTTCTGCACAGAACCTGTGATTTAAATCAAGCCTAAACAAAGCAATTGTTCTCCATCACCTCTACTGAGGTTAGACCTGTACCTTTGCTTCCAGTTCTTCAGACACAAAATTCAAAGTACTTGTATTGTTCCTGTGTCTATCCTGTCTCTCCTAATTTTCCTCTTCATTATGCTCATCTGGGAGTCCTCAAGTACTATAGTTGACTTCCAAGAGCAAGTCCCAAGAACCACTTCTCTGCTACAGAGGGTTGAGACAGGGCGGAGATCATCTTAAATATTCTTGGAACACTACAGCTCCCAAGGATAAATTGTCTTGCTCATCTCATGTAAGAGATTTTCTTTGATGTCCTTAAAACACAGTACTGCCCTCCTGCATCAGTTCTGATCTCATACCTTCTTAGATGTTTCTGGGTGGAGGACTTGTCGAATGAGTAACTGGCCATCGCTGCAGAGTGTGTAAGAGCTCCTTCCAAGTACTTTCAAATCACTGGATACCAGCTGACTAAACTGAAAAATAAAGTGATAACTTTCATTGTACTGGCTGATACAGATATTTCCATAAAACAAGCAGTTACCATCATCCTCAAAAAAAAATGTTGTAGTAACATAATTCAGCAATTTGTAATGGCTTCTGAAAAAAACATGGCAGTTAACTGGCGCGGGGTCCTGATAAAGATAGGCAAAAGAATTATATGCATTTGTGGGATAGAAAATAAGAACACCAGCAGCACCATAAGAAGAACAGTTAGGGCAACATGGCAGAACTATGAGTTCATATGAAAGGTCATGGTATTATAATGGCAACGTTCAAAGTCTGAACTAACTAACTGTAAAACCTACAAAAGGAAAAACCTTCCAAGATCAATGGTAATACCGATTTTGCAGCAGCCTTTCTTTCCCTATGGCACCCCTGACTTCAGTTAAATCATCTTTTTTTTTTTAATTTGAACTTCAAAAAGAAAAAAGCTATCTATCTATCAGGATTTGCTAATGTTTCAGAAGTTGTATGCTAAGAACAGCCAACAAATTGTGGTCTAATACCTGCAAAAGTGAAGTTACAATCAAGTTGGATCCAAGCCAATGCAAGTTCCTGGTAGAGATACAGTGTTGCAAACACTAAATAAAACAAAATTATTCCCTACCTGTATACTGGATAACCCCCAAGAGGTTAACTTTCAAGAACAAAGAGCTCCATCTGTCTTGTTCAATGCTATTTTCCATCCTTATGCAACAGTTGCTAACCTTTTATTAGTCCATACCAGCGTTCAGTTCCTTGTTCATAATAGTCAACTACTGCATTATACTACCTACGTGCATCAAATCAGTAAATAGTAGCTTGTTAGCTAACTTCCAAGGGGACAAATACAATTATTTTTAAGCTTTCCTCTTGATGCTACTCCCTCCCAGGAAAGCATCGCATGGCAAACAAAGCAATAATTAACACGTGATGCAGTAGCCACCCACTGCTCTCCAAAACAACCACACCCAAACGCAAATTACAAGCAACTTGAAACTCAGACAATATCTTGGTGCTGCTTTTTAAGCTGTGTATGTGAGGGAAGGGGGCTGGTTTACCATGGACACATTACATGACACTTTACATAGCTACGGTCTCTCTCAGGAAAGATGACTCCCTAAGGACCTGATCCACAGTGTTCACCATGTGAACACATGTTGCAGCATCTGTGTCCCACAGGTAAGACTCCACCAGGGAGAAATCAGGTACCGAACCTGATTTAGTAGATGCAGAGATGTGATCACCCAGGCTTTATTTCAAAGGAACTGTTCAATTACAATTCAGGCCATTTTATAGGCTCAGACAGGTAACCAGTGTTCCATCACCACCTGGAGGTCAGAAATGCTGTGGTGGTAGTAGTAGCTGCGTATCACGCCACGAGAACCGTGGGGCCAAGCTGGGTAAGGAAATGCACTCAAATCAGCATCTTGTGCAAGTTGCTTAGTTTGCAGACATGTATCTGTATATATTTATATCTATAAGCTCTTTGATATCGAACAGAAAATCTTTGAAATGAAGAAGGGTGAAATACACCCCCCCAAAAAAAAAAAAAAATCCAAACCCCCCAAACTTTACAATGCCATTCTTTGCACACTACCAACACACCATATCACCCCCAACAAAAACCCAAGACAAGCAAGCAAAAAAACCCATCAAAAACCCCACTAACCACCCAAATTCTTGTAGATTCAGAAAGCCAGTTTCCCTTTGATTGCTGGTTCGGGTTGTTGAAGTTCTTGAAGAACCTGAGGCTATAAAGCAAGTAATTGTTTAGGGATGATTTAGAGTCAGAAAATTGAGATCTGAGTGTGCTCAAAATACCTCAGCTGATGTGTAAGCACCAGAAAAAGAAGAAAATTCCAGAGGACTCAAAAGCAACCACTTCAGAAATGCAGTTCTGAGAAATGCCAGTCACAGGCCAGCAACAAATATTCTCATCACAATAAGAAACATTAAGAAAATTGCCTTATTAAATGCAGCACCTTATTACTTTCTGGTTTAACTCCTGGGCACTGTAAAGAGCAAGTATTTGTAATACGGGATTGGAAATTGTGATAGGAATTAGCCTCCAGAAGGTGTACAGGGATTCTTGCCAAAAGGAAGCAAAGGAAGTCTTACTGATGAACAGCAATAAAACACTCCCCAAACCTTCAACCTTGTACCGTGTGCTTCTGAAGATGCACAAGAGTGCAATTAGGGAGCTATTTTGATCAGATGCAAGAAGAAATCCAACACAAACAAGTTAAGGGAAGCAGCAAATAAATAAAACGTAAGAAAAAAGTCTTCACCCAGCTGGAAAGAAAAGGAGAAAGACATTTGGACAAGGGAGGAAATGTGTAGGCCAAATCGCATAACGCAAATTGTTAAGAGTCATGACTGTTGCCCTGATGTATTCACCTTTTTTTCAGATGGTGCATCCCACACAACATACAGCTGAAAAGACAGATACACAACACACATTTTCAGAAGCCCCTGGCGAGAAGACATCAGTAAGAGTGAAATATTGCATAAGGACAGCAGAACGACCAATACTTGAAGTGTACCAAGGTTTAAAGGAGACATGGGAGGCAGCATTTGTTTTCATTTTTAACCGAGCCTAAGTATTTGTACTGTGTATTTATTAAATGTCAGTGATAACATTTAACATTGCACACTCCTTTCCAGTGGGACAACTGACATGTCAAAACTATTGTCTGCTTTTCTTACTAGAGGCTAGCAGCTTGACATGCTTCAGACCAAACACCACAAGGTTGGCAGGCCTTGCTGAGTGCTATTTAGAAACCTCTACTTTAAAAACAGCCTTTTTCAAACTTTGGGGTGTACTGCTCCAGAAGAGGGCAAACAGAGTGTGGGAAGAATAGTCAGAAGACATCCTTCGTACACAAAGCACTTTAGCTATAGCATGGGCTAACTGAAAAGAAGAATGGGGTAGCAGAGTGTGAATGGAAAGAGTCCCCTAGAACAACATGAGGCAAAATAGCAAGGGTAATACAGCTCCCCAGGAACAACAGATAGCTGAGATTAGCCTGAACTGGCTTCTTTCATCTATGTCTCTAAATTCTGGAAAGGTTAAGTATGAATTCTGGAAAGGTTAATTATGGAAAGCATAGCTGTGCCTCAGCTCTCATTACTGTAGGTTACACTAGACCCTAAAGTCTTTCAGGCAATAGACACAGCCTATCACGTGTATCCAAAGGACTTAAAGCAACCATGGCAGATGTGTTTATAAAGCCGCATTGAAATGAATTAAGCGATTCAGTGTTCCTGCAGAAAAGCCATCTCCAGCCTCCTTTTTGCACTATGAAATTCAGGCAGCATCTCAAAAACCAGCATCGAGCTGGCATGCACCCAAATGCAGCAAGCTAAGGACAAGTTGAGGCCAGTGCCAGATTTACATTACATTTTTCCGTCTCACATGTTGAACAACCTGTCCACAACTGTCATTTCCTAAATTCCATCCACATCTCCTTCACTCCACTAATAAAAAACATCTCAGCTATTTACCTCCTGTCATTCATCTTCATGCTGCCCTCCATAGCGCTCCTCCACTTTAGCATGCAAAGCTGCCCCACCTTGAGACTACCTCCACCAAGCTCCCACACCCTGTGTCTCCCCTGTTAATCTACTTATTTCTTAGCAACAGAGTTACATTGAGAGTTAATTAGCACTGTTTGCATCTTGCAACCAGCCCTCATTTCAACTGCAAGAACCACAGTATATTGGCATCACCTTCCACTCTTTATTTCTTATTCCACCAGATCAGCCTCTCTAGTAGAGCTCTGATGAACCATTCCATGTTTAAATGGAATGTTTGGTAACTCAGTACTGAGATTAAAAATGGAACAGAGAGAAGAGGAAGAATTAAACAAGCTGCTCTCCACGAAACAGAAACGTTCTTGGAGAAAAGGTGGGCAGAGGGAAGGACAGATTTGAGCACCAGTTTGAAAAACTGGCTAAACAGGATTTTGGTCCCTAGCTGAGAGTACAAAGAGAGCGAAGAGACATGTTTCGCCAGCAGCAAAGCTGGATGAAAGCCAGCACAAGCTGCTGTGTTTTCTGCAAATGAATCCCAAGTGACTGACATGACACGGCCCCCTTAGTGTTGCCTTAACTATAACTGAACAAAGCTGTGGATCTTAAAGAAACAAGACTCCTCATTAAGCTCTTTCTATAGTTATGAAGCACGAAGCACTACAATAAACCTCTGGCTATTTGAATATTCCCATTTCCCCAACTAAAAATAGCTCTCCTTGAGAAAGGCCAAGGCATCTGCACTGTATCTGTGTCTGGCATGGTAGCAGAATACGAAAGATAGTTCAGTTCCATGCTGTCAACTGAACCTTTTCTAAAACATCAAGATACTCTGGGGAATCCTCTCTAATTCACCTCTGAGAAATAACAGAAAGTTTGGCTGCTTTCTACTCCTCAGACCTCCAGCAGTCCTACTGCATCTTCAAAATGGGATCCTTTCCTTTAGCAATGTTTCTCTGTTTTCCTTCTTTTAGCCCCACTGCCCCATCCCAGCTAACAGCACCAGACAAGACACAAAATTATTCCCAAAGCTTCAGAGCTGAAGGCATCCTTGTACTTTGATCTGGTCTGGAATGTTATGATAAAGCATAACATAAAACTCCAGAAAGCAGCTTACCTTGTAGTCCATCCTTAACCTAGACATGTATCTATTCCCAAGTGGAAAGATGAGTTATTAGATGTATTGATATTCCCTGCACAAAGGATGGTCCTTGGTGAGGGGACCTGGTTTCAAATCAACGGTATTGACAGACATGTTACTAAAGTGCCCAGAGATAACAGTTTGGTGATTACACAAGACTAAGTTTCTGCCAGATTAGCATATCAGAGAGCTCATTTTGACTTCTATGACATGATTTAGGTGTGAAGACAAATCACAGCTGGTCCAGACAAAAATTAAGACAGATACTTGATCCAGGATAAAGGATTTGAACAGGCTTAGAATTTGAGATCAGTCGTTTGGAAAATAAACCCCCAAACAAGAAAACAACACAACCAAAGAAACCAACCCAAAACTTATTCAGGAGTGACATCTTTTGGTCGTTAAAAGCAAAACTTTCAGGAATAATAAAAAAAGGCATTTCAGCTCACATACGCTCATAAATTCCAATATAATCCCTTGATCTTAAAGAACTCATGTTACTAATATGTAACGGTCCTACAGAAAGTGAAAGTACTTCACAGATGTGTAGAATACACCCACTTGGAGGCAAAAACGTTTTATCTGAGGCACATAGACGTGAACTGCTTATGTCTCATGCTCAAACTCGTAAAATTTTAAGAAATCAATCTACTCCGAGAAACACACAATCTCCATGTGAAGCAGAAGCTAGGGATCTATTTGGAATCTCTTTCACAAATTATTTTACTTAAGAGACCTCCTCCAGTAAGGAATTGTTAGAAAACAAGCTGGAGATCAGCAGCACAGAAACTATTACAGGCAGGGAGCTCTAATATACAGATCACAGAATCATAGAATGGCATGGGTTGGAAGGGACCCCAAGGATCAGAGCACTCCAACCCCACTCCCACAGGCAGGGACACCAACCTCCAGGCCTGGAGCTACACAAGGTTACCCAGAGACCTAACCAACCTGGCCTTGAACACCGTCAGGGATGGGGAAACCACCCCCTCTCTGGGCAGCCTGTTCCAGCCCCTCACCACTCTCTCTGGAAAGAGCTTCCCCCAACACCTCATCTAACCCTTCCCTCCTTCAGCTTCACTCCATCCCCCTTGTCCTGCCAGTCTCTGCCCTTTGGAAAAAGCTGATTCCCTCCTGTTTCTCTGCTCCATTCAGGGATGGAAAGGCTGCAATGAGGTCCCCCCACAGCCTTCTCTTCTCCAGGCTTACCCAGCCAGCCCTCTCATCCTCTCTTCATAGCAGAGGTGCTCCAGCCCTCTTGATCATCTTCGTGGCCCTCTCTGTATCCATCTCTGTGTGCACATGCATATACGTTTATGTATAAAAATATATAGTGAGACGAATTACAATATCTCATCAGATCAGCTCAACTTTCATGTTTGCACATCTAACAATTCAGGATAATTTTAAAAATTATTTCTAAGTTTGAATTCACCATGTTTCTCAACATTTTCTCAGAGCCTGAGTTTTGTTCCATTTTATGAGCATAATGAAGTTTGATAGCTACAGCTCGCAGTCAGACAGATAATCAACTAGAATTCACCAAAAAAAAATCAATAATTCCAAGATCTATAGACTTGCACACATATAGCAGTGCTTAACATTGCAGAAACAAGTAGCAACCACATAAAGCTTTTTTCAATCCAGAAATCCCAGAGCTCACTCTCATGCACACTCTTACATTTTACCATGTGAAATGTCAACTGAGACACTGAAATTAATTGCAGCTCTCCTAGCAATGAGACCACACGCTTTACATTATCAGACATACTACCACTTTGCAGTGAACATCCTGTGTGCTCTGACTAAAGAGAAAAAAAAAAAATCATCACTACTTATTAGACATTATGGTAATCACTACATTAGAGCTTTAGACTGTCTTTTAGGCCCCTAGTGTGGGTCATTCTTTGCTTTCAGCGTAGATCATACAACAACGATCTGACTTCTGTCAGGTCAGAGAAGCATGAAAAACAAATTACAATCTCCAAAGAGGCGTGTGAAGATTCTCTATTCCAAGTTCTGCTTCAACAGGCAAAGATACTGCAGTTCTTGCCTTGAAGCCTGATTTTCCAGAAAGTCCTCTACAATTTATTGCCAGAGAACACCCAAAACCAATTCTACAGTTGCAAGTGCAGTTCCTCAAAGATCTCCAGTGGTTGACCACTGAAACAGGCTGCCCAGAGAAGTTGCTGACTCTCCACCCTTGCAGGTACTCAGACTCAACTGAACACAATCCTTGGCAGCTCTCTAGCTGACCCTGCTTTTTCAGGGTTGAACTAGATGACATCTATAGGTTCCTTCCAGCCTCAGCTTCATTCTCTGATCAGTTTGGACTGTTTCACCTACTCTGACACTACATGAAAGACCATTACATCAATGCCACCATAGTGCATATACGTGGGGGGGTGATTGGAAAAGGACATGTTGTCTGGAGAAGGGTAAAAGGAGGAAATCAAGAGGCAAGATGCAGCTGAATTTGATTAACAGAAATTTTCTGACATCAAAACAAAACCAAGACTGAAACAGCACTGAAAAACATCCTAAAGACTCCAATACAGCATGAGAAATCTCAGGAGTATCAAGCCATGAGTTTAGTAGACAAAGCTTGAACACACAAACACCATGACATGTCAACTTTGGGAAATATTTTCACTTGGACTTTGTACCTCAGATCCTGATGTGCCCATGATGGTCTCACATTTATTTACAATACTCTCCACAGGTAGCTTTCTGCTCCTTCAGTCTTCAAACCCCAGTGATAATGCCAGCCTTATCCATGTAATGGAGGAATTTAAAGCATGTCAATACTACTGGGAGGTGCACAAACTGCATTTCAGCAGTATTTACAAGTATGATAACCCTTTATTGTGCTAGGTAACTTTTTAAACAGAGAATCCTATAGTAAGCCCTTGTCTTTGTTCATCTGTTAACTCCTCTTCCACGAGGCTGATAACGGATACATGGTGACCTTGTACTGGAATTACTGTATGGAAAAAAATAAGTGAAAGCTACAGGGCAGCCACAAGCCGCAACTAAGATTTTTTTATGTTACTCTCCTACCAAAACAGGAAAAAAAAACTGTAATTAGATACTATTAAGACACAAGCATGAAAAAAAAAAGTTACTCTTTAGGTTTTTTTTCTTTGCAGCCCAGGTCCACTCACTAGAAATGTTAAAAACCAATATTACCAGTTTGATTTCTCCTATTAAGAGGAAAGCAATTTTTTGCTCTATTGAACACTAATACCTGAGATTTAGTGACTGAAGACTGGACAAAAGCATGGTTTTCATTTCCAGCATGCCACAGACAATACAACTGTGCTCAATACGACCAGTCAAGTCACATATCATTTTAAGCCACCTGAGGTACCATAAACTGTATTAAGTAACTGAGTAGTCAGTCACAACGGCCACCACAGATGCATATATTACCCAAACCCAGAGTTTCCATCCAACTTTGGAACATGCAAGTGTAGGAGCAGGTTTTCTCTCCTCTGTCTCAAGGAGATGCTTCCAGAACCGCAGACTTTGTATTCTTTGCTGACTAGAGGTCCAACAGCAGCAAACCAGGTACCATGCATCTGTTCCAAAGCAGTTTCATCTACACTGGGTGTCTGCATAGACATAATAAACTCATCTTGTTGCCTTTCTCATAGAAACAAATAAATTCTTTCCATCCATGGCATGTGTTAAAAAGGTAACAGGGTTAAGGTCTCAACTCCCCTACACTTGGTTCTGCCATGAGATTCCAAACATCACAAATGCTCAAAAGAAGAAATATAGTTACAGAATTGCATTTTTAATGCTATTTACGATATTCACTTTTATCTTTTACTTTGTTGGGAAGCTCAAGTTCCAGGACATAATACCATCTTATCCTGTTCCCCATTGTCATCACACAGGTCACCACAGCTTTTTGAGTCAGGAAGGCACACAGCCTACATGTGACTCTTCTAATGACCATAAGAGTTCAAAGGAGGAAAATGGAAGACACTCTTCAAGTTTATCACATCCTTCCATTCACCAAAACACAGAGAAGTACTTCAAAATTCATCATACTCCTTCAGACTCACATAGAGGGACCGGAAACTTTCAGCTCAGGTGAGGGCAGCCTACAGCTAACTTTCTGCATAAAAATAGGTCTGTTTAGCAGGTAGAACATGAACACCCTTGTGACTCAGGACTCAATAAACTGCCTTAAGGATGAAATTTCCACATTATTTCTGTATTTGGCTCATTTTAACTGGGCCCAGGTCTTTGTGCTACGAAGTAAACAATAGCTAACGAAATGTTTTATCCTTCCTAGGAAAGAATGCAAAAATCTAGCCATCTGCCAAGACAAAGATCTGTCCAAGCAATGCCACTTGAGCAGTTTATGACCATTTTTGATTAATTATTTCTTAGATCAAAGTTTGCAACACTGGACTATTTGCATGCTTTCCAGCTATGGTATCTACAGCATCTAATTCACATAATGCATTAAGCATAAAAGGCAAGACCATGGTTCAGGCCATCTAAATGTCACAGCAATCAGGTCACAGCTTTTATCTTCAAAAGCACAATCTGTTTTAATAAGAGAGTGTTGAAATATGCAGAGTACTCCACAAATAAGCTACTTGAAGTTAGTCTTGTGTAAGATAAAGCACCCCAGTCCAGCAACAGAAGAATTTCAGAGTTTCTGGACTTACTTTACTACTATATTATCTGTCAGGAAACTGCTAAATAAGGACACACTGAGATAAAGTAAGTTTTCACCTTTAAACTAACCTGTATTGAAAGGCCACTGGCTATCAAAACCAACAAAATAATGCAACAAAGATGCATACTCACACAACACCCTAGCATTTGTTAGCACAGAGTACTCACGAGTCTGTCTTTAAGCAAAAGGAAACGCTGATTATTAGTAATGCAAAAAAATCCATACTGTCAACCTTTTACCTACATTTCAAGCAGGATTACAATGGTGCCTCACACTCCTCACGGGCTGCTTGCTATCAGCTCAACTCACAGAGCAAGTCATTACAGCCTGAAAGACAAGGTTGGACACACTTTCCAAACTCTAGGTTTTAATTAATACCATGATTGCAATATTTCCCGAAGTCCTGACTTAAGCAGGAGCTCTCTGTGTTCTATACCTCCCCCACTCCTACTTACCTCTGTTTCAAGGACAAACTTTCATTAGCAATGTGATCTTTAGCACTGGCTCTATTGACTGTAATGCATGGCACTGCTCTATTTACTCAACACTACCTCATTGTTTGTAGTGGAAGCTTAACCAGTTGTAGGAGAATAGCTAATACCTGCAAACCTTTTTTTTTTCCCCCCTCTTTTCTTCTCTCCCTATTGGGTTATTTTTCAGGTTGTTTTTGTAGTAATATCCAGGGAAAAGTAAAAAGGAAACATAAAAACCCCACACCTATTATCCCCGATTCAGTTTCCTTCAACATTCTCTCATACTCCATCCTCTCCTTTAAACTTAAAGAATATCTTAGGCAGGGACTTTCCTGAATAACATCCTTGAGATCCATGAACTATATCTGCCTATTTAAGAATTCAAGTAATTGTTGCTCAAACCCTGATGAGTACAAGCAAAACCAGTCACTTTCATAAGCTGTCTCTGCTTCAGAAACAGGGAGCTTTCTCTTTCTTGTTCAATATGGTTCCACAAAAACATGAGTAGAAGATCCCTAAATCAGCTTGCATTTAATCTGTGAAATTTTAGTCACAGCAACCCCATGCAGCAGGAATTGTTTGATAACAGGAAAAGTGTTCATACCTGAGTAAGATCAGAATTCACACATGGCCTTCCAAGGGATTACAAGTCCAATACAGAATAGGAACATTAGAGGTGACATTATAACAGCAACATCACTTAGATGTTGCTTTCTCTAACAGAGCTACACCCTGTCAGTTAGGCTCTTGTTTCCAAAGGGAGTACATTGTGACCGGAAAGACATGATATGAGTTGCCTGGAACACGAAGCAAGTCAGGCAGCTTCTTGTGATCAAAACTCAGTGTCCAAGGTTCACAGGAAGAGGAGATTGGTCCATATTTTCATCTGTTTCTTTAAGCATACCTTAACAGCAGGTTTTCTCCTCCTGCACTTCATACTTACACGATGCCATTTCACATGCTTTACAGTAAGCAAAAGTTCATTCTGTAACAAGTTGTCCTGCAGAAGTAACACTGGCTAACACAGTAGAGTAATCCAGCAGGGAAACCCTACAGCTCGACCACAGTCACATTCTCATGACTGCTACATGTTTTCCATCTCTCACCGCCAACACCCCCCTCCAATCCAACAGTTCTTTGATTCAAGGTTTGATGTGTTATCTCTCTTCGGCTGCAAAGGACTCCTAAATTAACTCTCTGGTACAGAGATATGTAATACAAAGCAAAACCTCCACAGTATTTTTTGCACTTTTATTTTCCAAGTTGCACATTACAGCTTTACTTTACTCTTAGTGCAATTCACTACAACAGGATTGCTTACCAGGAAAGCAATTCTGTTGATTTTTGTAAAGACATTTAATTTCACACATTGCCAATATCTGCACAATTTAGAGTGATGTTACAGCACATGCTTAAATTTCTCTAGAAGTAAAGCCAGATAATGGAAATGCCACTGATAAAAGTTTTAGAAAGTTTTTATTTCAGTTCTGTAAGAAGGATAACACAATTCAGAGACTGGACTAAAGCTCTAGTAATGGAATCTTTTCTTTTAACCTGACAGGTGTCTAAAATCATCACAGGAGCCAAGTTTTTGCTAAAGAGAATACAACTGTTACCTTTTCAATATTTCAGTGCTAACACAATAACTATTTCTCAGTGCCTTTTGTCTCCCCTGCTCACTGCAGCTGTACAAAGAAAGGCAGCAGGAGGAAAGAAAAACTAAAATATTTTTAAATGGAAGTTTGGGTGAAGCAGCAGGACTGGGGTTTTTTTGTTTTGTCACTGATTGCAAGTGGTGAGCAATTAAATTTTAATTCACAGTATCTCTTGCATAGTATTTCTCCTACAATACACATCTAATCCTCACAGCACAGGGATTTAACGAACAAGGGACAGATTCGTAGAGCAGCTGTTTATAAATAAAGAAAAGAGGCTATTGTATAGAAGTATACTGGAGAAAGCTGGAACAGTTTAAAGAACATCATCACAGATTTATTAGAGCGGAGCAGTAAAAATGGTTTGTAGAGCAACTATCACCTGTGATTCAGTACCTTCCTAGGACACACACATGAAGGTCCCTTTCAAAGTAACAGTATCTTCTTCCTTTCCTGAAGTAAGGTTCTAGCTAACAAACTGATCATGAATGAAAGCAACATGGTATCTCTGCAATTTCTATGCAGCAACTAGTATGAACAAAAAACAAAAAAACAAACAAAAAAAAAAAGAGCATTTTTCCAGAGCAGACAGGAGATGGCAAAGACAGGAATGTGAGGAAGGAGAATTCCTGTTTATTTTTCTAATTAAAGAGATGTAAAAGTTCCAATTTTAACCATAGAAATTTTAAAAAACAAAACAGGGCTGTCATTGTGTTGCTTTAAAAAAAAAAATCATCTCCAATCAGCATTTTTCTTCTTGGCCACAGCACTGCTTTGCCAGCAATATCAATTCCAGCATCTATGCGTCACTCAAACCTAACTATTCAGCAAAGAAGTGCTGTAACATGTTGACAGAGATGTTGCCCTCGTTTGGCAGCACTTGGCTACCCCAAGTGCTTCTACATACAACTGTGTTTCTTTTTATAAAGAAAACAGAAATCCAAGCAAGCCAGCACACCGATGCAAGAACTGTGCAACCCTTTCAAAAGCTGAGACAAGAACCAGATAAAAGGCTGCCACAAGCAGAATGAAGCTTGAAGACAACCCAGTGTATCCACAGAGTTTTCTAAGCTGCTTCCATGATAACATGGAAAAACTGGTAGAAGGACTGCATGTATACTTAATGTCAGAATGGTAGAATATGAACCCTTTATTCCTCACCTCTCATTCCCTAGTCACTTCTGACAATGCCAGCTCTAGTTCATTAACACATTTCCAGTGACTTTTTCAGTAGCTACTTACAGCAAGTTACAGGAAAGAAGTTTAAGTCTCTGAGGATCCAGAAATCTTAGTATTAAAAGGCTTCTACCCCACGTTTACTGTCTTCCAATGACTTAATTTCATGAGAAATTCAAGTATTTGGACTTTATATTATAGCTGTGAGGATGTTCAAATGTGCTAGCAACAGAGTTTTCAAATACTGCACAGCATCACCCTGTTAAGACAGGTGTTTCAAGCTACTCTGGACTGGCCATAAAGTTTATTTTCCTTATATGCTAATGTACCCAGACTTGGTAAGAGATTTAATGTTATCTTCAGAACAAGCGGCAGCATCTGCTATCATAAAAAGTCTACTCAGGCTCATCCTCAAACCACTGGGTCAAATTATTTGTATCTAATGGATTTTGGCAATTCTAGTTTTAAGAGAAGATAGCCCTGCTAGTCAAGACTACCATATTTTTTATGCTTGCAATGGAAAAAATACACAGCTTTAAACAAATTCCTTTATCTAATTCTCTGCTCATTCTGAAGTGAAATGCAACTAAACACAGTAACAAAGCAAGGTTTAAGGAAATACTCCAGGAATTCAGATGAAATTATTGCAGCCTTCAGAGAAACCAAGCTTGCTTTTCCACAAAGCCTAACAGAACATAAGTGCTGCCAATAAAAAATTGCATTCACGCTATCTTCATCTATATATTCATGTGTATATATATTATTAACATAACAGAGGAATTGTTTCAATTGACTGTTTTTGAGAGAACATATTTGGGTATTTCAATAATTAGTGGGAGCTGGATAGCATAGAGGATTTGTAGAGGGAAAAACAGTTTGTACCATCAACAGAATTCCAACTAGGGTTCGGAAACAAGAGTTAACCACCCATTTTCATTGGTGAAGAAAAAAGTCCCAGCTCTAACACCTGCAGACACAGAAAGCATCAGCACATCCTTACTTCCCAACAATAAAGGCTGATACCCAATATTGGAATATTGCCAAACAGAATTTAACAAATGCTCCTCTAAGTTTATCAATGGGAATAGCAAGCCATTAAATCCTAGTATATGTGAAGAACCCTGCATAGGGCTACATGCACACAGCGCACTCTGCCCTCCTGTAAGAGCAGGAGTTTATCACTTACCTGCCCTGACAACCTGAAGGTGACCTCGTGGCTGTCAGGATGTCCTCATCGCTCACTGCTGATACCAAAACCAAGGGCACAGTTTCACTTTACATCTGCTTGGTGGGCAACCTGTCCTTTCACCCCACACCTTGGTGCTATGGCTGCCCTCAAGAACACCACCTAATCTGCCACACACTACATTACACAGAACCATTCTGAACCAGAACCTTTTTAACTGTGAACAACGCCTTTCTCCACTTTAATATGCAGCCCCAAAAACCTTTGCACTGGCAGAACACAGGTGAGGGAGTAAACACCTAAGTAAAAGGTGCCACTAAAACGTTCTCACAATTGCAGCAAGAGAATATAATGCGGGGGCAGAAATACCTTAAGCTGGTATCACCATTAAACATGTTGGATCATGAAAATACAACCAAAGGGCGTAGTTTCATGGGACATGAGTTTGGACAGCAAAGCAGCTTACAAGTTCCCACCCTACCTGCTCGTTTCAGTGATCCTGTTTACAGCACAGCTTCACAAAGGGTTTTACCAACACAACAAAAAGATGGCAAAGTACAGTGCAGGGGCAAGAAAGCAGCCGGCTTCACTGCTAAAGCCAAACCCTGTGAAACTACACCCTAAGTATTTGTTATGGAGAGAACAGCTCGCTCAGTAACACTTGCCAAAGGTTTGCCAAGCACCTGCTCCAAAACGTCAGAACTCAGACCCAGCAAATATTCCAAAACACAGCCTCTGTTGGGAGTTTTATTTTTATTGAGGTGATGCAGTCACCAAATAATCTGAAGTTGCAAGACCAACCAAGAGACAGTGACACACACAAATAAATCACCCTGCATTTTCAGGCTTTTTTCTGCAGTTTGAAGGTTCAGAGGTGATATAAAAAAAAAAATATTAAAAAAAAAATCATTTCTTCAAAATGAAGGTGCAGCAGCTGGCAAGCAAGCCAAGGAAACTTTCTGCTGCTTTCTGCTAGCACTTTGTGAAGAGGCTGCAGAACAAGTTTCACTTTGAAAAAAAAAAAAAAAAAAAAAAGAAGAGTTGTAACCGGTTTATCAGGTTAGAGGAATTCACTGGTTCTTCCACCTCTCCCCCCACATCCCATTTGCTTCCAAACTCTCATCTAACCAGCTTCTTTCTTGCTGAATTTGTTGATATGTGAGAAAATAAACTGCACCTGTAGCTCAGCTGGATGATCAATAGGCATCCAAACAGCATTTAGAGAACCAGTAATTTGCTCTCCCCTGCTGAAGTGGCACCTCCTCGGTATTTCCAATCTTTGCATAGTTCAGGAGAGGGGGAAAAGGCTTGCTTTTTGTCTATGTCTGAGACTCTAATCGAATCCACTATCAATGGATTCAGTGTAAAATGCAATGAAAGATCAGCAAGACTTGGGCAACTTTTCAAGCAATTTTTTAATAATTGTCAACCCATAGATGAAATTTGGACTCTTTCAATAGGTCCAAAAGCAGCCCCAGCTCTCAGACCTCTCCCTTTTCATTTGATGTTCAAAGCAGATGGTAATTACAGCTAAATATTGCAGACAGCTCTCCAAATTTATTAGCTCTTCTTAGACTTATCCTTTGTCAGGAAGACATGCAAATATTGCCTTGCAAAGGGAAAGTTACATGTCTTAAGGCAAGTCATCCTGATTCAGCCAGGTTTTCTGTATGGGAAGGATTAAGAAATCCACAACACTTCCAATTTAGTATTCAATCCTTAACTCCAAACCTCCATGGCTAGAACCAGAGAAACACATGAAGATGGGAGGTTTTTTTGAGTTGGAGTTTAATGGGAGTTATGGGGCTAAGAGAAAGGCAAAGTTCATTTTGGTTTTGCTCTTTAAAATCAAGCTTCCATTGCTGCAACGTTTTAGACAGCAACCTGAAAATTGATTTTCTCCCTTAAAAGCTTGGAAAGTGGACAACCATGAAGTTCCAGCACTTAGAAAAATATAAACATCATGCTAAATAAGCCAGCCTTACTGAACAATGAAACCTAGTGAGAATGTCCCAGTAACGCAGGAAGAAACACAGGACATTATCCCTTTAGTAAGTAAGCAATGTAGGCAATACATGTTTAGAGCTTTACATCATAGGCTCAAGAGTTCCAAACACACACCTGAACAAGAGATGTCCTACTTACTTTGTTTAAAAAACCCAAAAGTCACATTTTTGTACTTGGCAGCATTCTGCAACTACACCACATCTCACAGTCAGCTCAGCAACTATAAATCTACCATTATTAGTCCAACAACTGAGGGAAGTTATTAATGCCATTTAGAACTAAATACAAACAGACTGCTTCTTAAGGGTACACATTTTATGACTTGAGGTAACTATTTCCTTAGTATTTGTACACTGTCAGGATCTCCCCTCCCCACTGAAAATGTAGCTATCCAAACATTGCACAACACCTATCAGAAAATACAGCTCAAACCCATAAACATACTAGCATCTGTGGAATCAAATGCCTGTTATCCTGAACAAGTACAGCATCTAAAGGCTTGTAGCAAAACACATAGAACACACACTGCAGCAAACAGCTCGGTTATTTGGGGGCCCTATTGCAGAATCTCACTTTGTAAAATTACACAGCAAAAACGTATCGTTGGGGAGCCCTATTTTAGAATGTTGCTGAAGATGAGCCCAAGCAGTAAGTTGTGTGAAATTTTCCCCTGTGAGAATCTGAAGCAAAATTGAAATGTTGCATGGGATCCAGAAAGGCCTTGTTACAAGGCTGAACCACAGCTTGCAGCCGTTTCGTAGACCCTAACGCTGCTGGAAAGGGAATTAGATAGTAATAGAAGGAAAGAGGCTTTCTGTGGCCACTGGAAAAATCTCCAGACCCACAGCAGCTGATCTACCATTTACCAGTTACACTCACAGAATGCTTGAGGTTTGGAGAGACCTCTGAAGCACAGAGAAGCTACAATGGATTTGTTCTTAGTGAGTTTCACTTCCTTCTACATGTAGAGTGGGAACCCAAGACAAAAGCCAGAAGCAAACCCCGAAACTTTCATTTAGACAATTGAGATGTATGCTAAAGTAAAAGATTTTCAGCTGCATCATCAAATTTGCCACCACAATCCAAGCAGGGTGTGGATGATTTCACATACTCCATTACATTATCTCAAATCAAGGTACAAGTCTACTTCCTTTTCCTCCTCCTTTTCAAATAACCACTTCACCCACCTGTGCTTTTGCTAATCAAAATACTTAACTGAAGAAAAAAAAAAATCTGTATGTGTTGACAAACACCTGACTCATTCTCAAAATACATAATCTAATTAAAATATTTAATGGACTTATCAAAAACGCAGAAAAGGACCTACTATTAAATAACATGGAATTTTGCTTTTTGCCACCATTGCAAATGGGAGGATCAATTACTTCTAACTCCAAGTCAGGACACATGGAGAGGGAGGGAGAGGAACTTAGGTAAAGCGTGTTCCAGAAGACTGTGATGGAACTGTCCGCATCACAACTGGTGTATAACATCGGTAGCAAAATCATCATTAGGTTGCACAGATATGCCAAACAAAAAGGGGGGGGAAATTGTTTTTCAAGAGCCTAAACCCACCTCCACACAAAGGTAGTATTTCCTTTTATTTGCTAAAGTAGACCCACCTACAGTGCAATTTACGGCAGTAAGATACAATCTCTCATAAAGTATTGAGTATAATTAAAGTGTGTCTGTTATAAAGGTAAACAGAGTGTACTAGGCTAAGCTGTTCCAGATGTCTTTAGTGCAAGATCTGGGACAAGATCAAACCTGCAGCTGCACATTTTCTCAGGGGTTATTTTGAAGTTTTAAAAAATTAAAAAAAAACCCAAACCCCAAACCTCCTCACTCTAGCAAAACTAGCACAAGGAGAATAAATGCCATCTGCAGCCAATGTCAACAGGTTTTAATACACATAAAAGTTACACACTTCTATTTTCAAAGCTACTCCAGAGCAAAGCATAAACCATTCAGTACCAAATAGGGTTAGGACCTAGTCTGCCAAGTTATCTGTGTCACTAGAAGTTACAGCAACATGAACCTGTTCTACTGCCTAAGCAAGTTTCTTGCTGAAACGCACCTACGAATGATTCAGACAAGGTGTGGAAAGCCAGTTTTATATGTTACACAAAAATGCACTATTGTATTTTTCCATTCAAGCACAATTTGTATATAGAAGAAACAGCAAAACCAAGGAAACTTTCAGGAACTGCATTTCAGTTTTTTAGGTAATTTAGGACCTTTTGAACTGCAAGAACATACAAATTCACAGAGTTACTGTCTTAGGGTGATATTCAATGAGCTAAAGAACAAAATAGAGAAAACATAGAATAAACCCCCCAAACACCACAATCAACTTTATAACCCACTAAACTAATTAAGCTCATCTGGAAAAGATTGATACCCAACAAGCACAGCTGATGTTTTACAAATGCATAGCTTTGAAGATTTCAACTAACTCAAAGGATAACAAATGAGAAAAGATCCAGTTTTGTCGTACACACTATAGCAGTGAACCTACATGCCACCTGAATTTCCAAAGTTTGGTTAGCACTGCTAAATTAAGTAGTGCTCTTATTTGCCTTAAGGAAGATAAATTTGGAATAGAAGTAGACCCATCAAAATAATCAGAAGCCAGATCCTCCAAGGCCTACAGCATCGGTTCAAACGCTCTGCTGCTGTGTTTAACTGTTCCAGAATTAGGGGCATTACCCATTTCAAAGGGTTCAGGTATCTTTGCGTTAGCTTTAAAATAAGCACTAAAACGTGGCAGTGATTTCAAAGTGAAAAGCAAGATTAAATTCTATTTCTTTTGTCAAATCCATTGCCTCTTGTCCCCGGGCTTTACCCCACTCCCACGAGGAGCACCTTACCTGTTGAAGGACCCGGTCCAGCGGCTCAGCTTTGCCCAGTCCCTCTGGTGTTAAACCACTCAGTTCGCGACACTGGTCACTTAAGTCCAAATTGTCTGCTTTCACCAGGGATTTGTGTAGTACCCCTACCTAAAAACATGTAAGAAATGATGGGCAAAAGTGAGAAGCAATCGAATTAGCTCTTTTTACCAAGGCGATCAGACCCCAGAAAAATTAGAAAGGTGCAGTATCGCGTCCGAAAACAATCGCAGTGAGAAAAAGCACTTGTGGATTTCACAAATCGAAACCTTTTCCCTCCCACCCAGGAGAGCCACGCTCTCTGCTCCGGTGGGTCGGGGCCGGCTTTCATGGGACGCTTTTTGTGGTTAGCACCGATTTTTGCGGGAGTTGTTAACGGCAAAGGGGAAGATCATATATGTTAAGGTGGTTTCCTGAAGCTATTCATGAAATTGATAGTCACGTTTGTTTTATCAAAGCCCGTCCTTTCTAGGGGGTTCTTGTTTACCACAGGGCTTTTGGAAAAAAATTAAAAGTATAATTTTTAGGCTCGTCTGAAAATAAAGTCAATGTTCTCTTAAACGTACCCAAAAATTGGTTTAAAAAAAAAATAAAAAGGAAAAAAGTCTCCCACAGCAGGCCGCAAAGGTCGGCCGGTTTCCCTGAGACAGCTCCCATGAAGCGAGCACGCTGGCAGCCTACCGAGGGCAGCTTTTTGTTTTAAAGCTTCAGAAGCCCGTACACATCTTCGAATTTGAAGCTACAGATACTTGAAAAAGGACAAGGCGGCGGGGGTGGGGGGTGTAGATGCGGCCAAACTTTCTTTAAAAGTTACTTCTTCCCTTAAAACGGAACAACAGGGACCTGGGGAGTGCCTACCCCAAGGGGCGAGTGACCCTCAGGCACGGGGAGGGGGGGGGGGGCCCGCTCCCTCCCCTCGGTGCATTTGTGAAATGAACAAACGGCTCCGGGGAGGCAGCGAGCGGCCGGGCGAGCCTGCTCACCCTGCGCCCGGGGAACGCGCCCTCGGACCGGGTGTCGAAGCCATACCTTCTTGCTGTGTAGATCCACAACTTGCCACACCAAGAGAATTAGTTCCCTCTCATCCGAACCCAGTTTAGCCCCATATGCACCAGCTGTTGCCCCAAACAACACCACCAAAGAGTCACTGTGCGAAGCCGTCATGACCACAGGGGGAAACAACTACAATCAAAAGCAGAGGTCAAAAAAAGGAGAGAGGGAAAAAAAAACAAAAAGAAAAAAAAAAAAGACACACAAACAAACAAAAAAAAAGAACAAAACATCCCACAAAGCTCACCCCCTACCTCCAAGTGATCAAAGGGGAAAGGAGCGAACAAGGAGTCAGGATATCAAGAGGAGAGAAAGAGCTATTTAGGAGGTAGGGTGTTTGAGACAAAAAAAATGGAGAAAGCTCGCATCTCTACCTGTTCCCGGTGATCTCCTTCTTCCCGGGGCTGATTGGAAGGTGGAATTAGCAAGCTGTGGGTTTCTCTCCCTCTGACATCATGGCAGAAGCCCAGCCTGGGTTTTGGCTTTTTTTTTTTCCTTCACTTTTTTTTCCCCCCTCCTTTCCTTCCCCCTTCCCCTCTCCTGAGCTACCTGCCCCCGGTGCAGCTCATGTGACTCTAGTCAATCTCCCAGAGGGACAAGGCCATTGGGCCTTTGGAAAAGGTGTAGGAGGGACGGAGGGAGAATCAACGCCTGGCTGATCCGGCCTGATTGGTTTTTGAGGGAGATCAGAGGAAAACTCCCTTTTTTCTCTCTAATTGTGCCTGCAGGAAGTGCCTTTACCTGCTTTCAGTTTTGCGGGATCCCGTCCGCCGCTGGGCGCGGGCAACGCGCGCTTCGGCTGCGCGCCCGCGGAGACACGCGGCCGCCCGCAGCCCAATGCCCGGGGTGTGTGTGTGGGGACTTGGGGGTTGATTTGGGGGGGTCTGTGCACTCACACCGGCTGCCCTCCCCCCTCCTTTATTTCTTGTAGTTGTAAAGCCTACGCCCGCTCAGCCGGTGCGCCAGGCTCTGGCTCCGCTTGGCAGCACGAGTGTCCTTCCTGCGCGTTGCTGTGCGTGTCGTGCTGCTGTGGTGTGAACGCGCCGATGTAGCAGCGGTGCAGTGGCACACAGGAATTTTGAAGGGGTATTACAGGCAGAAAGCACTTTGCATTTTAGGCCCTATTCTGCATGCGGTTTGGAAAGGTGGATCCTAGTGAAATAATTGTTGGTTTTGAGAAAGGGTGTAGGGTGTTTTGCAAAACAGAACTATAAATCCCTGTACTTTCTATCTGCTCAGTAAAGAATTATCTCCAGCTTTTCTCTATTCCTCTTTCCTGTTTCACAGGTGAGACCCTCAACAAGAAACCACCACCAAACACTGCTCCTACTAAAACCACTTCCTCTGGGCATTTCCCCTCGCTGGGAGCAGCAGTAACACTTGAAACATCGGGGGCTAAAATGCTGAGTTGTTGCCAAACTCAAATTGATTTAAAAGCAGAAGGAAAAGTCAAGAAGCCTCTAAAACAGTTTTGACACTGTTCCTACTTTTCCTATTGTCACTACTGCTGAGTTAGTGTGATTTTAAAATGCCAAATACTGCATTTTGGCTAGTCAAAATTTCGTGATGCTTAATAAAACGTTTGTACTTCGCTATTAGTGTGCTGAAATAGGCTTTCACTGAACAAAAGATGGTCCTGCTATCTAGCTACTAATGTCTATTCATAAAAAAAAGCAAAGCTGGACATTTAACTGTGAATATCTGATGGCTTTAAATTTAACATCACATTTGCTCTTCTTTTAACATGTTAATTTTATAATAGGTTAATTATAGCAGTTATTATGGACCTCCTTCGGCTAACACCGATTCACATGCTAACACCATCACCAAGACTATTTCCATTTATTTCAATGAAGGTAAGCTACAGTTCAAAAATGCTGTCTCATGTGAGATACATTACAATTCATGTATGTGGAGTATTTACCTGGCAGAAGCCATGCAGAGAACTTCCCGGTGCACAGGTGCTCACTGAACATTTTTGGATCGTTTGCTAAATGCTTCTCAGCTGTTGTCTCTACTGCTCACGTGTGGGCTGCCTGAAAAGCAGTACTGGAGATAGACTGTTCTTATAGAAAGGGCAAATTCCCAAACACCCAGAGAGAGAAACTTTAATCTGCAACACACATATATATATATACATTCCAAATGTTTTCAGCAGTATATTTTCCAGCACTGCTGAATTTACACAACTGCTATATTTTCCTCTGTCAATGCATGTCTAGAAGTCCTTGGTAGAATAAAAACACGTTCCTATATCCTTTTGGCTAGTTGGATCCTTTGGATATAGTGGTAATGAAGCAGCGTAACATCCTGTTCATTGCGTATGGGATGATTCTCATCCCTTAAATTCATAATAAGAACCATAAAAATACATTGACTTCAAGTGTGAGAACTGCTCCTCTTATCCCAACCTACTCCTCCTAGATACACATATATACTGGGAAGGTCTGGGGGGGAAGTAGTGTCTCTCATATAAATGCAGACACAGACTTCACCTGTAGCTATGTTCAGAGAAAACATGTGCCAGCTGCCTTCGTGAGGGTGCCATTTCATAGACCTTCATGCAAAATGGGAACCATAATTAGCAGATTTCTGTAGATGACCATACACATGATACATTCTTGGTCACAGGCTTCAGTGAATTGGCACAGAGAACCCCAGACCCATGTAATTAATTGTGTTTTAGGATTGGGATTTCAGACATGTGTAAGTATCACATTATGCAATTGTTTTCCCATTCACCTTCAATCCACAACCCCCATCTCTCTGCATGCAACCCTTAATAATACCAGTCTCTGCAATTCTATTGATCTAAAAAATTTAATGGAATGACATTGCATGTCTCCACAGAACACCAACAGGATCCACTTCCTGAAACAGTATGTGGGACAAGCCCTTGTACACTGAGCACTAGCAAAGTTAATTTGTAACCAAGATCTTGCAGAAATAAAGAGATATTGCTCACCTTTAGCTGCAATGCAGGTGGGCATATTTTTAGAGGTCCTTGTTTGTAGGCTCCATGCAGGACAATATCTCATAAATGTATCTGGGGGGAGAATAAAAGTTTAAAACATGGATGTTCATTGTTATGCAAGTTCAGCACTGTGATTATTTTGTTTGTTTCTTTTTTATCCAAACAATCCAAAAGGTAAAACAGAATGGTTTTACAGTTAGATCACATGAGAACACTGAAGCAGCTAATTTAAATGCATTATGCTTGCAGTGGGCAAATTTGTAATGACAATTTCATTCATACTATACATACCATCCAGTTTCACGAATCAAGACCCCCACCCTTTTCCACCTATTTTACATTATTGTTAAAAACCCCTGTGGACTGAATGTCCTGATCACTGAAGTACTTTTGTTATAGCCTAATAAAAGGAGGATGAAACTTGAAGACATGAGACCTGAAGTAATATCCTAGCCACATTCAGATCTACAGCAATACTTCAATTACCTTTCAGGGAAGCTCAAAGTCCATTTTCTGTTCCACTTGTATGATACTGAAAAGTTATTTGTCTCTCTTATGGGTACTTTATGCAGCAGTTAAAAGGAAGACAACGATGACGATATTTAACCTTGCAAAACGGTTTGAAATGCCCTGGGAAAAGTGAACAGTGAAGTTGGGTCTAAGTCAAAATTGGCCATGCTGTTGAGGCAGGCAGTTTGGACCAAATAACCTCCAGAGGTGTCTTCTAGCCAAAATTATTCTCTGGTTTAGAGAAACAGAGATGCTAAATTAAGTAAGTATGGAGCCTTGGTATTTATCTGCATAACAGGGATGGTAGTAAATTCTCTGTGTGCCTCAGTACCTCCAGATTCAACTGTTGCAGGAAGAAGTGTAAGTGTTCTATAAGCAAATGTGAAAAGACATTTAGATTTCATACCCATTCAGTCCTTGGCTCCCAGATGGGATTATAAACAACTGCATTAATATTTTCTGGAGGAGGAGCTTACTGTAACTCCTGAATTTTCTGGCACACTTTCTTTAACAGCAAATGAGTGGGAAAGGGCATGGGAACGACTACTTAACAGTATTCTTTGACTGCTGTCCAGATGTTTGGAGAGATCTGATTTTTTGGTCTGCCAGGTAGGTCTGCCATGATTACAGTGCAACGCGGAAGACTTGAAATCAACCCCACTGTGATATTCATAAAGGCCTGGCAATATGCAAAAATGCTGCAGCAAGGTGTTTTCCAATGGGCTGTTACCCTGAAGATACGAGCCCCATCAAGCCATACCAAAAGCATTCACTTAGAGTCCTGTATCAGTTGGAATTTAAGTTCTATTGACTCAAAGGTAAATTAAAGCATTAAATTGGCTAGATAAATTAATAGATAAAGAAAAATGAAATTACCAGTTATTTTACATAGCTTTTCTCCTTTTTGGAATGACAATATATCCAGCAAAGGCTTTATACATGCCCAGCTCCCACTGGAATATAGGGGTATGCTCTCTAGCCAAATTTCTCCAGGTTGCAGGTATCAGGCATTTGAAGATCTAAGCATTTATTTTTCTGTCAAATTTATGGACGAATAAAGCATGCATGCATAGCAGTGCCTTTCATTATTATTATTATATATTTACAACTGAGTAAATAGTTCACAACAAATATACAGTGAATTTAGATTTATCTCATTGGAAATAATGCTCTCCTTCAAGTAATCTACCCATTTTCTGGAATTAGAATCATGGAAACGTTACTTGGCAGGGACCTCTGGAAGTCCTCATGTCCAACGTTATGCCCACAGCTGGGCTACTGCCTGCACTAGACCAAACTAGCCAGTGCTTTGTCTAGCTGCATCTTGAAAACCTCCAAGGGCAGAGATTCCAAACCTCCATGGATGGCCTGTTCCAATGCTGCGGTACCTTGCTGATGAGAAACTTTCTCCTAGTGACCAATCTGATTTCACAGCTAAATTTTTAAATAATTCACTGCAACTAGTTGTGACAGGATCCCTAAGCTGTGGGAAGTTAGACAAGCCATGTGATAGGATTGCTGTTACCTAATGAGATGAATATGGAAGTACTTCCCCAACCTTTCGATTTCCCTTACCTGTGATTGAAAATTCACTTTGCTTTATTGCCCCTAGAATCTGACAAAACAAATTTTCATTGCAACTGGTCACTTTTTTACCAGTACCAGATATAACATGGAAATGGAAATTCAATGGAAAATGTTATTGCTGTGGCAGGTTTTTAAGCTGGTGTTCAGTCTTAGATTAAAGCACTTCTAAAACACCCAACCCCTCGCTGTCCATTGAGAGGATACAGCAGTTGAAAAGTCTGTCAGTGTGACTGCACATCCGACAGTGAAAAATTTCTTTTTCAATCATGAGGTTTGATATGATGTCTGTTACACCACTATAAAGGAAAACCCCACTACACTGCTACCACGACTACCACACTGTAGCAAAGAGCCTAAGTACATAGATGCATAACACAATCCACTGCAATAGCAATCTGCCACAATGCAGGCTTTCATTCATTTAAATGCAATCATTTTATTAACTTTATAAACCATAAAATCTAATATTACTTTGGATGCTTAAATTTCAACAAGATAAATTTTATATCATCTTGTGAAAAGATCAAGGGGTCAGCTCCTCATAACATAAAATTAGAATAACCTGATGTCCATGTGAAATGTTTTGCTTGGACCAGTTTATACTTTACCTTTAACAGAACAACTCAGAGACTTCAGTCACATGAAGAGCAAAACAGGATATTAGTAGTCTTCAGTGTTTTACAAAAGAATTTTTGCATTCACTCCTTTAATGAATTGATGATAATCAGCCCACCATACTCCCACACATAACTGCCTTCCCACTGAAGATCTGGGAAGTTCTCACAAGTTCACTGATACACAAACCCACTCATGTTTCTAAGTGAGACAGCCAAAGCCATCTGGAACTGTGGATATGCAAGTCCAGCCACCTTGCATGCAACCATAAAAACCAATCAGTCACCATAAGAAATGCAAGTGTCACTACCTACATGCTGACCACTACTCTCATTTGCTGAAGGTTCTAATCAATCCTGCAGCATCAATGATGAGTGGACCGATCACCAAGTGAATACAAATGACTATATCCTGTATGTCCAAATTGCCCAGTGAAAAAAACCTGTATGAATCACTCAATTAAGGACAACTTTATGGAAGTTACACTTTCTCAGGCTTTACTGATACTGGTTGATACTGGCCTCATGAGAGTGTCTTGGCAGGAATGACTAAGCTCTGGCTTTTTATTCAGATTGTACCACAAGATGACTTTAAAATCCTGATAAAAAATGAGGGTGTGTTCCTGTAATGTTTAATTCCCATTTGATTTAAGTGTTCTGATATTTAACCTGTTTCTTCATTATAATTTAATTACACTCATTCCACATACAGATATGCTAATACACATCTTTTTCTCACCACAGCATAAATATAAATGCAAAACTTAAGCAAAATGTAACTGCCTGTTGAAGTACTTCAGCTTTAAAAACTTTTCACCAAAGTGTTTTGCATAATAAACTGATTAATACAATTCTATGCATCCAAAATAGACATGATAGGAAACCTATCATTCAGTGGTTTCTCATTCTTGCATCTTGATTATGTTTATTTTGCTTTTCACTTCACTTCTACCATTATTATATACTTAGGATCTCACAGGGGACTTCAAACATGCTCTATGCCTTATTCTATTTCACTACAAGGATAGAACAATTTCCCTGAAGAATCACATCTCTGAGACGACTTTTGTATTTTTCTTTTTACTGTTTTTGTCTTGAAAGTATATGGCCTTTAAAACATCTTTTCCAACTCATTCCTACCGGACTCTAGCAGAACTAATATGCCAATTTCTAGGAAGATGAGATGAGTTTATTTTCTACTCTGCTGTTTGCAACTTGGTAAGACAACGACAGGTATTCCAAAGATATTTCACTTTTTCTACAGCACCTCTAGGTGGAATTGTTTGCATGGAAGACTCTAGAACTGTATTATATAGTTACAGTTACATCAGTAGAATCCTCAGATTCTCACTCAAATACATTTCCTTGTTTCCACACAACAAATCCTCCCTTCACTTTAACATCTGAGCATGGTTGAATAAATATCCTTCTTCCTTTGGCCTGGTGATGGATTTTATACACTGTGGAATATTCAGTGGAAGTAAGATAGAAGTAGTGTCCTTACTGATACATTTGGCTGATATTAGACAGTGATATGAATTCCTGAGAAGAAACATTCTCAAAGAAGCATACTGCACAGTCAATAAATGTATTGAAGTAAAAATAGAAAAGAGGAAAGCTCTACCAAGGTTCTTCCCTTGGGTATACCACAGAAATTTTAAATTTAAGATACGATATGATGCAATTCAGGGCATTTTATCACTTAATAGCCTCAGAAGTGCTTTATAAACAGAGATAATAACTAAGCACATGGCAAGCAGGTGCCATGAGTTCTGCCCTTTCCCTTCCCAATAAGTTGGAGTTGTGATAACATACCATGACAGAGCTGTTTTATAAGTGCCAGTGCTGCCACACCTCCTTTCCACAACTCTCTGCTAATGTGGCACACCCTTGTTTGACGGGAAATAGTACCTTGTGTTCAGTCATTCTTCGGTTTTCTCAAATATTTCATAGTGTAGCCGTTAACATACATTAGGATTTTGCCTTTTCTACACTTAAATATATGGCAGTGAGGAGAAGAGCCTTGAGGCATACACAAGAGAAAGCTGCCTGGCACATCCTGGGAGTGGCTCAGTAAGTAGGGTGAACTTACTGATAACGCATTGGGCAAAGTAGATGTCTAGGACATAACTTGAACTTGCTGTCTTTCAACCACTCCTTTCCATTCTCTAGTGCCTTGCTGTGTGTGAGCAGGAGGCAGAGTCATCCAATCTACTCCATTATTTTTCAGACCAATTAAATCCAACTACACTCTATAAACAAACATAACCCCAGTGAAGAAATGAGAATAGCTTCATTGGTTGGGCCTGCCACATATGGCAAACAGCACTCTGTATGTTTCATAATAAACTATGTTTGACATAAATAAAAATTTCAGGCATACCTTTTCTCATCCCACCCTTGTGTCATTGTTCTCTCTGATTCTTCAGCACTCCTATTTGTGGGGCTACGCTACGAATTAACATTGAAATATTGAGCCAGTTTCAGAAAGCTGGATCTGATTCTGTTAAAAACAGAACATCACACCACCTCATTTTGGTAGGGTATTCCTTAAGATGGACCCATTCCCTCATTTGGTTCAGAGGCTGGTCCCACAAACATTTATCTTGGCAAGAACAAGACAGTGACCCATGGGAATGGAAAACAAGAAGGGTACTGCTGCCTTACAGTATCATGAATCCATGGCCTCAGGGCATATCAAGCTTTTCTATGATCAGTTACTTGTGTGGCTGTCACTGGACAGCTTGGCTATCACTGTTACAGATGAGTCATGTTGGGTAGCATTTTACACCTACTTTGTATAGACTTGTAAGTTAAGGACTGTGAAGACCAGGTCTTCTTGTCTCTTCAGATCTCTGAATGACTTTTTAATCTATGCAGGAATCCATGTCTGTGGGTGTATCTATAGTCGGAAACAAGTGTGCTTTTTGCCATGTAGATTCCTGGAGAAGGGAACTGTCTATAAATTAAATTTGCACTAGCCAGAGGAACGTATCAGCAATCTGCTTTACCTTGTATAAGGTACAAAAGGACTCAACCAAGGCTAGAGATTTTTTTTAGCATTATGGGTTCTGCTCTGTATCTCAGTGCCAGATGAGCCATTCTGTACAGGATGATGAGATGTATTTTTAATAAACAATACAGGCATTTTGCTCTTATTTAACATCAGTTTAAAATAATGTGTAAATTCAATCTTCTTTTTTTCTCACAACACATCTTGAAAATAATACTTTAAAAACATTCCTTTGCACTGGTATTGAAAGCACAAGATTTAATCTATTCAACCCTTGTTAACCTGTTGGGTGTAGGGGAACAAGGTGGAGCCCACCACCTTCAATCAAAGATTAGCTGCTTTAATCAAAGAGATGTGAGCAGCTTGCATTCTCAACTGTTCATTTCCACAAAGCCTGTTTGTTTTACTTAAGGCTAGTTTACTACGCCCCTGTTACCATGGAATTGCTAGGGAGCTAAGCCACACCTTTATGAACATACTTAACACTTCCTGCACAGCACAGCCTTAAGAGCACTCTCCTACACTGCAGGGAGATAATTGGAGGTAAAAGAAGCATAAACATTTAGATCTTAAGCTCTTGGCTGACTGGCAAAGCCGGTGCACAGTCACCTGTCTTTGTGCTCTTGTTAAATGGTTCACACAAATTTTAGGGAAGCATTTACCATGAGAGGTATTTTTCAAAAGTACTCGATGCTTAGGATAGTGATAATGTGTTTCCTACCCTTTCATCGGTTTCAATCCAGCTCTTCCATTGGTGGCTGCCTGGTGACTAGAGGAAAATGAATTGGTGGGTTCCTCTCAAATCCCTCTGGGGTACGCTGTACTAGAGTAATGGCAGGCTGACTGGCAGTTCCAGCAGACAGGATAAGGGTTCATTACATGTAAACAGCCCTCTCAGTCCTCTGAGGCAGCATCACCATATAATTGCAGATCATTCACATACTCCTTTTTCTGGTTCATCTGTAATTTAAATAATCATTTAGAAATGTCTGTCAGTCCTGTCTGTGCTCAGCATGTCTTATGAATTTCAGGAAGCTGTTGTGTTTGTTGTTTGGGCTGTTGGTTTTAACATAGTCTACCTAAAAGAGGCAGTTTTTAAACATGCAGGAAGCACTACTAAAACAAAAATCAAAGCACAGAACTCACTGCTGCCTGAAAATGCCTAAAGCACACAAAGCACTCATATTGGAAACCTTCTTATGATGAACCACTCCTGTAGCTTCACATATTCCCCCCTTTGCCCTTCCCTCTGATTCAGTGCATAAAGCCATCTTCTGCTTTATTGCCACTGCACACAAGCTGGTAGAAAATTTAAGGTAACAAAAGACTGCGACTTCAGGTTGCCATAAGTATTTCTCACAGTTTTTGTGGCATGGTACAAATTATTGTAGCTTCTATGGTTTGGGTGGATAGTAACAATGAATAATAACAGTTACTAACGCAGCAGTAAGGTGGAGGTGGTGTGAATAATTGTATTCTGTGGGAACTTTACCAGAATCCTCCAGCTCATGGGTATGAAAGTATTTTGTAATCAGAGCAATAAAAACAAAGGCAAAAAAAAAAAAAAATCAACAGCATTTTAATACACGTTTCCTCCAGGATTTCTTTAAAGAAGAAAATATTTACAGGCAGAAAGCTATGGAAAATCAAAAACTGGCATTCAGTTACTTTGTTACATTTGCTCTTCTGAGAATGAGACACAGGATGATTTAGGCTCAAAGTGCCGACCCTTTCCCATTGCATATAAGAATTGCAACTCAATTGCACAGGCCTAAAAGCAATAGGAGACAAACAATGCATTTGAGGACACATCTTCATGGCTTCGAAGGAACAACAATCTCTATAATACATACTCTTGGGGAAAGAAAGAGATTGTGAGCATATACATAATGAAGCAAAACCAGTGGGTGTAAAATAACAGACAGTTTCATTTATTTGTGCAGGGCTTTTTGTACAGTAGCAACCAAAGGCCCAGTATGCAAACAGCTTGGGCAACTGGAGTGGAGGAATATATTCCCCAGCTTTGCAAAGACTTCATATAAAGCAGTACCTTTTTACTGGGATTAGTTGTCTCTCTCAAGACTAGGCGCAGAGGGATTTATAAAACCACTATATACACACACAGAGTCATAGAGTAACTTCTTCATTATGTGGACAATATACTGCATAAGATAGACTTTGTATTTTCCTCTCATGCAAGAGAGAAAACATCCCTTTCTTTGAAGGATCCTAAGGGACTGGTAATACCTGGGTTAAGCAGGCACGATTACACAGCCTCAGCTGAAGAAAAAAAAAAGAACGTTTTTGTCAGGATCATAGGATTTTAAGTTTGTTTCAGGAAAAAGGATAATTAAGCCAACAGCCCTTAAAGTCCTGCCCACAGCTCCTGATTCATGGGCAACAAATATTCATTGTCAAGTGCTGGTGTTTAATATAAAATTTGCTCCTCAGTTTCTGACTGGCCAGAGCCCAATGGATGCTAGATGACTAAAAACCCTGTCACATTTCAACAGAGAATGTGCTTTGGCATTGGACACGATGGTTTGTGCAATGGTTGAGGAATTCTGAAGCAAAGGATGGGTACTAGAGCGCTCTCAAACTTATAAAGCCTCAGTTGCTGACAATTTTTAATGTAAAACAAACTTCAGCTTGTATCAAGAAAGATTAGTACAGAGGAGATACACTGAGGAGTTCATTTGACCCACTGTTCTTGAGACGAAATCCAGTAATTTCAAGAATATTGTTTATACCCAAATTAAAATCAGAGGTCAGGGATTTGTCTATTTTCTTCAGCCCTTTAGAGGCTAAAAGACATATACAAAGGTAATTTACACAGATTGAACCACTTCAATGACTTCAGCATCAATTTCAAAGAATCAAAATATAATAGTTCTGTTTGCTAATCTATTTCCTAGATCAAAATACATCTTATTTCATCCAAGGAAATGCTGATGTTAGATAGCAAGCTCATCAAAATACATGACCCTATATTATGGACAAATATGTATGCATATCTATAAGCACATAGACTTAGGTCCTTTATTATATATTCATTTTCATTCCTCACCTTTGTTCTCCCTCAGAATCCTCAATTTTGGCCTAAAGGCAGACACTTGAACCCTTTCAGCATTTCTGGCTTCCTACAATCTTCCTTTAGGGCTTGGTGGTTTTTTTAATATATTTTCCCTCAAGTATCTGAAAGTGCAGATTATTATTTGAGTGTACAGCAATACAGAATGATCAAGTGTCTGTATAGATCACAAGTTTCCCCACAATAGTATTACAAGTATAAATAGAATACCTATTATTTAACACATCATTCAGGACAGCCATTACTGCCTCCCCCTTTCTTCCAAAGAAAGGAACTGACATAAAGAAAAAGTGCCTTTGTAGTGTGAAATTCATACCTGCTATAAAGCAATAAAATAGTTAATATTTTTACATCTGATTTGAACACAACTCTCACTTTCCTACCAGCAGTAAATAGGACACTCCACCCCACCATCCCCCTTCCCAAGTACGACTGCCTGGGACAGACATGCTTATTCCACAAACACTTCCTTATGGCACATTTCTACCAGCCCTCCCAGCAATGTCTTCATGTTTAAGCATCTTCACTCTGAAGTTACTACACCTATGCAACTGTTGCTCTTCAGGTAGCCCTCAAATACTTTCCATCTGGATTAGGCTGCACCTTAAAAAGTAATAAAATGAAGTTCACATCGGTACAGCAAGAACTGCCACTGAACTGCTTGACTTCAAGCAATTTTATTTTTCATATGTTTATTATAAACTACAAGCACTGCACAGAATGGGTGCATAATCTCTTACCTTTTTCTGTCATTACTTCTTCCTCTGTATGTACATGCCAGCACATGGCTACAGTTTCAGTCCATGTTCCTTTAATTTGATGCCCTTTAGATAATGCAGAATTCTCTGTGAGGATTCAGAAACTCTGGATGTCTTCCCCAATTTGAGAAGAGTGTGAAATTATATTTTAGCCACATCTGAAAAGATATCTGTTTGACAGGGCCTTTGGAAAGGGTAGAGGATATGATTCCATTGAGTAATAATGCAGAGCTCTCTGTACATCAGGTCAGCTCCAGTGGCAGGTTTTACCCTAAAGCTGGATCATACCGATCTTTTCCCAGGCCATGCAAAAATCCCAAACGTGATGTAAACCACATTCCTGTAGATCTCATATTTCCTACCATTTGTGCAGTTTCTCAAGAAGTTTCATTGTGATATGACAGATGTCAGTTGTGAAGACAGCATTCAGCACATAGATAACTTTTGGCCTTCAAGTTCAACTACTGCTTCCTGTTACGCAGACTCAGTAGAAGTCAACAGACAAAGAGACTCCAATGGGCCTTGTAAAAATGCATTTAGCAGTCATGAATAGCACGGGGGAGAAATCCTGTTGAAAGTTAAAGGAAGAAAAGAAAAGCTTTATTGCTATTTTATATAATCAGTTATACTTCCTGGACTTTGAATCCATTCTGAATAAAGAATGCATTGCCAGTGTCATGCTGGATATACCCTACTCCTCTGCACAATTTAGATGCATTCTATTCCACCATGGTATGATATGCAGCAAATGCAGGTTTTAAGGTTATTTGTAATACTCACCTTAATTTTCAAGATTCCAAAACTGTCTTTTGCCCATGGCTAAAAGGCAGAATTATACTAATGGAATATAACTGTCATTTCACCTTTGCAAGACCTAGGCACACAGTGAAGCTTTAAAAAGCTGAAATTCATGTAGGAGGCATTAAGTAGACATCATCACAGTGCATTTGTGTTTGGCCATGAAGCTATGAGCATCTTCTAAGAAACACACTTGAAGACAGAAGTGGCACAGGATCCCATACCAGTGCTTTGCAGTTACTGTTTCACCTTCAAATCAAATGGTGAGCCAAACCAACACCTCACTGTGGATTGTCTCCTATGGGCTCATTCAAACAATAATCCATAATAGTTTAAGTTGTTCAGGAAATAGTAGAAGGATGAAACATTAAGCTGTACCTAGCCTACTTTTACAGTTGAACTGCTGCACTGATCAAATACCATTCAGATTTGTAAAGTCTGTCTTAAATGAGTAACTCCACATCAAGAGGTTTTTGCTTTTGTTTTACAAAGCATTATAGAAGTCTCTGCTCAACAGTTACCCAACATTTTCGCCCTCTTCACCTTAATTCTAATAATCCTCCTTAATGTCTGGAGAAAATGACAGTCAAATTCATCCAATGGCTAGATTTGTTCCCCCAGGTTTGTGTGTTGTCCAGAACAATGTGAATTTTTCACCATAAAAAGTATCAAAACAAGTAGATGTATCTAAAAAGTACAGGAGGCATGTTCAAACAGTAGTAAGTCTCACACTTCATATGCACTACAAAGAAAACCACAGGATAATAGACATGTCCAATTTGAAATATAAAATATGTATGTTTACATACATATAGTAATGACATGTGGGAATCAGATACAAGGCTTTCACAATATAGAGGTGATAGGCAGAAACCTTGAGGAGAAACATGGGTATTCTTTTCCTTTCCCTTTTTAAGCAGATTTTTTCTTTATAGCCCACCCAGAATTAGATCCCCTTTGAAAATGTTCTTAGGCAGCGACCACACAATACACCAAGGCAAGAGGACAAACATACTGTTGCTGCCATGGTGTTGCTGTACAGTTTGTCTCAGTAAGGCAGGAGGAAAAGAGGAATATTTCAACTTCTTAGGAAAAAAATCTGTCTTGAGTAGTGGCTCCAAAAAGCCAAGATGAAAATGTGCAGTCCGTATGAACATTCAGCAGTAGCAGTGTTTGCCAGGAGAAACACTACATCCCCTATGTTAAATGCTCAGTTTAGCCTTCACCTACTACACTAACCCTACAGCTGATTAATACAGCATCCTCTGCTTGAACATTTTCTATGTAGATCAGAGCAGTCAAGCTATGATCCAGCAGGCAAACACAATTCACATCTTAATTCAGCTCTCACCTGGCCTACAGCCAGTATTTTCTTCATGTTTTGTGTGAGTTGTAACTAGTTAACACAGGAGTATGCACTAAAAGTTGGCCTGACAAAAGCATTTCAGAGATCTACTCAGCCTCAGCATAAGGGAAGTGTTTCCAGACCTGGTGTAAAGTTACTTTGTGACTAGTATACATGCTGTTCATTTGTCCTAGCTTCTACAGCAGAAACCACTGTCACCTTGGGTCTACTGTCAGAAAAGGCAGGTATAAACTCTCTAATTTCCTTCAAAGTCATCTACTTGAGTTTAAACACACAACAGAGACATTGTATGACATTTAGGATGATTTTACCCCTGGAGTACCAGGGAGCATTCACCCAATCCTTTCTGCTGCTCAGAACTGCAGGTACAAAAACACAGGTTGTGACTGACAGCAAATTCAGTAGTCTCAGCAGCACTGCTAAGAGAATGCTGAACTAGAGTTAAGAAACTACTAAAACCACAATAAACTGGTACATTGCTCTGCCACTTGTCATGTTAGCAGGCAAGGTAAGAGAACTGCAGAACTGGTTGACGGTATTTAAGTCTCTGGATGTTTTGTTTCATTGCACTGTAGTACCAAGGGGAATTTTTAATACTTTGACATAGAAAATTATACCAAAGCCTAAAACTTTAATGGCTTTAATAGTTATCAGACAACAGGCTCATGTAACCACTTGAAATTTAAATTGAATTCTGAACATAAACTCTGTTCAGAAAAACCTTTGACACTTGCCTTTCAAGCAAAACTTCTGAACACAATTTTTGAAGTTAAATACTACAGCTAAGCTGGTTTGACAGCTTGTCACTGCCAGAAGTGGGAGGTCCTTCTTGTTTCCTCACTCTTCTTTCCCAGCTTCATATATCCCACCTCTTTGTACCTGCTGCTCTTGTGGTCAGTCTCTAGCAACTTGTTAATTTATCAGTAAAACACCTTTTAGTCACCAGTCTGATTTTGTTCTACAGCCTGTTACTGCCAGAACCTACATAAATAGAGGGGCATACAGTCAGGAGCAAGACTGTATGGAGTCTCCCCACTTCAGCAAACAATACAACTGCCTAAAGTCATGATGCAACATCCCTCTCATTACTTACACAGTGTAGAAGGTTTATTTTGCATTCATAACCAGGAGTTTAAAACTTGTTTTGGCAAGTATATTTTTCAGAAGCCTTGACTCCCAAACTATCCTTTAGCTAAATTAAGTTTCAGTTTCACAACCTTTTTTGGTTTTGGGGGTTAGCTGGGGCTAGAAATGCTGTTTTAGCTATAGGCAACTTTAGCAAGTACTGCCACCAAGCAGAATCTTCATGGTATTATGTCCTTATAGAGTCCTTAAGTATAATTGTAGTATGAGAGGTGATGTAAGAACAGACTTCCTTAAGGTGTCACAACTAAAGTGTTACAGCACACATTCTAATCAGCTTAGGACAGACTGCATGTCTCTACAGACATAAGAGTTACTTCAGATGCATGTACAAAAGGAAGCAACATAGTAAAGTGGAAAGAACAGTAAGCAGCCAAACTCTCAATGAGTTAATGGCTAATCACTCATAGCTACTTAGCTTTTTGAAATACCAATAGCTACTATTTTAGCCTCTGGGTCTTTCAAGTCACTTTCGGAATTTTACATTTTCAGATCTTCTTAGAACAATAGCTAAAGGACAGATGTAACAGCCAAGGAAAAAGAATAATACAGAACTATAGTTAAACTTTTGTATCATCAGTGCACAAGACAAAAATTTATCTTGGACAAGGATGTCAGGGATTGTTTCCAGGAATATCACAACAAACTGGTGGTATGAAGGGCAGATTTTTTCAACACATCAGATGCATGAACATATGTATTTGGAACGCTCCCTTTAAGTAGTCCTGAATGTGCATTTATAGCACTATGCAAAGACATACCCTTTTAACAGTTGCATTTTTAAGTATAATTTCAGCCTGCTATGAAGTGATTCAGGTTTTCAGGAAGAGACTTCAATCTCTGGCTCAAACAGTCATTTTAGAAACATCCTGTCCCTATTTGTTAACCCACTTTGCTCATGAATAAATATCATGCAGCTAGCTTTTTTCCTCCTGGTCCTACCTTTCAATAACAAAAGCAGCCTTAGGCCACGGAGCCTTCCCCATCACCCGTTAATGTCCGGGAAACTGCTTTCCTCTTTGTGTTGCTTAACTAATGCAACATTTAACACCTCAGATGAATCAGCACTGAGCTACTGACACTACTGTCTCTCGAGCTGTATAATGCCAAATTTACTGATGGAAGTGTCAGGACTCAGGTGACCTCTATTTTGGGAGGTCATTATGAAGCCCCTATTTGCCTCTGATACTTTCTTATCTCTTCTTCCTTTGATTCCATCTCTAAATTCTAGTAACCACGATTCACTTCTCAGATTACTTCATTCTGATTATCAGAACTCATTTCATCTACATAATTTTTGTTGTTCTTAGCTGGAAAGGTTCTAGATATGTTTGAAGCTGAAGGATTCAGGGTTCCGTACAAGACCTACAGCGACTCCCTGTACGACCTAACTAAGCATCCAAATCCTCTGTTGGTAGAGCCACTGGAGAGACAGCAGCTCCTGGGAAAGGAAAATCACTGCTTTCTCATCTGAGAAACTCCAGTGGCTGACAGAAACAGGAAGGTGCAAGGATCAACTGGTTTGTCAGGAACCCCTTCTTCACTAACAAGCATGTGTATTTATACACACACATATTTGAAATGTATATTATAGAAGTATATATACACACACTTCTTCCCCAAGCAGTTATTCAGAAGAACAGCAGATTCCTGAAACCCTTTGATGTTTTTACAGTTCTAATTTGTTCCTCTGCATACTTTTTCTTGTTTTCCCCTCAATTTCATTAAACAGACCTAAGTGTCATAAAAATAGCATCAATCTTCAGGACACTGACTTCAACCATTAACTCTTATAACCAGGAAATAAGTGGCATGCAAATCAGAAAAAGAAATCTCCGTATTTTTAACGTCTGTTCTCACAAGTCCTCGCAGGGAAGGACGAAAGTGTTCTCTCTTAAGCAGCCATCCTAATAATGTTTTTCTTCAGTCATATACGATTTCATCCACCCTCCTCAAGGAAGGAAGCTGTGGGCTGCGTCAAATGAGCAGCCTCTAGTGGTTCACCATAGGAGCTATCCTAGGCTGTAACCATGTGCCGCAGCAGACACCTGCTCATACCTGGCCCATACGGTGCTGCCCAGGATGCTCTTCACCACATGCTGGTTTATGAACGTGGATGAAGAAAAACAGTAGAAAAATAATAAGCCAGTAACCTCTGTGCCATCACAGTTGATTTGAGCCTGAAACATTTACATTCCAGTAATGTCTTAAAGGAACTGATAAACCCAAAGCAAACAAAGAACAAATCACCACAGGGTGTTAGATTTGTCTCAAGTGTAGCATGTGAGGGGGAAAAAAACCCTTGACAGTGATATTTATCGTGGACCTTAAGTATCCTTCAATAATTATACCAATTTCCCATACTAAATAGATGCAAGTTTTCAAGATATTCCATTCACAATGTTGAAGTCTTCTAGACTTCCTATTCCACTCACAACTTCAAAAAACTACAGTGTGAACCTACAGCAACACCCTAGCAAACACAGCAACTGCTCACAGGAAAGCTAGTGCCACACATGAGTCTTCTCAGCTGTTCTATCATTTGAGGCAGAAGAGCTAGGTGTTAGAGACACCACAGTCACAAGATGAGCTTGATCACCTTTTGAAATCTTAAGGAGGCATTAGGTGAAGAGATAGAGGTTTAAGGCATGCTTTGAAGATCAAAACTGAGCTTATTCCTGGGGATAAAAACCCCAGTTGCTCACCTTCTACTGGCACACTATTAGAAGTTAAGTTGTGTTACTGTACCAGAACTAGTAATTGAAACTATCCCTAACCCATGTAAGGTGAGCAACAGTTCTGAGCAACACAGTTTTGAACAGTATCTTGCAGAGAATGAAATTCCCAGGGTAGTAACTGATCTGTCAGCTATCCACATTCAGAGACTGGGTAGTAATGAGCCCTGTTACTATTCTTTCCCATATTCATCTGATTTTATAGCCTGGGGACAAAGCTCTTCTTTAAAAATAAATATTATATTAACCAAGCTCTTCAGTTTTGAAAAGCAAAACAAAATTTGTTAGACATTGCCACTGACGACTTATTATTGCAAACAGAAAATGTTTATAATGTGCATTAATCTTAATGGTTACAGGTAAAATCAGATTATCAGAAGTGTACACTCACCATTGGAATAAAATCTGTCTGAAATATTCCTTATCTCAAGTTTTGAGGATGTTGGATTCTGGTAAATAAATTAAGCTGTAATGGGTAAAAAAGTATAGAGGAGACAGAATCAGACTGAGTAAAAAGGCAGAGACTGCAGGAAAGGGCATTCTGATGATTTATTAGGAGATGTGTTTTTCACCACATCAAATGGTCAAATGTCCAAACATGGACCCAGAGAGGTTGTGAAATCTCTATGTTGAAGATATTCATATCTTTATTGGACAAGTAACTTGATTGTACTTAGGTCACTCCTGACATATACCATTCTATACTTTTTCTATTATTAAAATCCATAAGAATTATTATATGCATCCCTATTTTAATATTTTTTTTCTTCCAAAATGTAACAGAACTGTAATTTGTGAATATAAACTTCTGCATTAGGAATGAAACTGAAACTTGTACTTACAAGATGCAGAAAAAAAATATCTTCAGCTATGCAATTGGTGCTGTGCTTTTGTGAGGTAGGAGGTAACCAGAATTCATCGCCTGCCTTCAGTTGTACCAGGTAACTGTTTTACCCAGTATTTCTGGTTTTAGTTCATATGTAGCTCTGCTCAGGGTAATTTTTAGAAGCTCTTAGGGTCAAGGTTAACAATCAATCTGACTATTCTTGGTAGACTCAAATGACTTGATGATGTTGTCATATGAGAGTAAAATTTGTAGGAATCTGAGGAAAGGTAAAGATGACTTCTGCATTTTGTGGTGAAAACATTAGAGTGTTTTTCTGTCTTCTCTTCTGTGAGGGAGCCAGGTAAATTTCAGGATGTCTTGGAAAACTTCTGTCTCAAGCACTCAGACACTGAAATAAAGAATAAGCCATAAAAAAAACCGGTTAAAATGAAGGCTTCCTAGGGATGAGCTTTCAATGAGAGTAAGGTATCTTTTGGTTTCCTCCTTGTACAGATGTCACTGAAGCATCACGATACAGGGAATCAAAAGCATTCCACTGGCCTTGCTTGTAGTTGAGGCCAACGTAGGAAGCACAAAGTCAGTAACTTTTATAAAAGCCTTTTATAAACCTTGGCTTTTGGTTACATGCTTGTAATATATAAATAAAGAAAAAAAACCCACCCTGTTTTTTCAGACTGGGAAGGTAAAGAGAGGGACATCATTAACTACATCAGCTGCTTCAGACTCAAAATTAGTTCCCATGATGAGGCCAGAAAAAATCTTATTTCATTTCTATATGTCAAACATGTAATGAACCACCAGTCTTCAGGCTCTTTCAATTTCTTGCTGCTATAAAAAAACCTGCCACCATAAATGTGTTATTATATCATTTTTACACTGTGAAGTTCTGAACAAGCTAAATGTGGAAGTATCTTTTATGTGAGAGCCTTCACCTAAAGTTTCCTTGAGCCCTGATACAACTGCAGAAGGGATTAATACAAATTCCCCTTCTCTGACTAGGAAAGGAAACACACAGGCAATCTGCATGTACCCACACATAGGTACAGGAATCACTCCATTTGCCTTTGAGCTTCCTAAACCAGAACTGCATTGTAACTACTTTTACCTTCCTTACTCCCCTCTTTCCTTACAAAGGTAGGAAGGCCCCTTTCCTGTACTGATGGCAGGGGAATAAGCCCTCTGGGTATCCAGGCAGGTGACGGGCAGTAATCAGAGACAAGGCCATTCAATAGGATGACTTTGCTGCTCATTGCAGCCACAACAGCACTCTCCAAGCTGGACACTCATCCAGCATAGCTAATCTCTAGGTTTTCATCAAGCTGTACAGGAAAAAAGCTTCCAAGTAATTTCAGATTCTCTGGACAACCCTGATAAGTGCAGAACTGGGAGATTCACAACCTGAACTGCCCGTATATATGTATATATATGTCTTTTTGAGTATAGTAAGATTAGTGCAATCAAGTGTGATATTTGGTCCTTTGTTATAGGTAAAAACCGTATTACCTTGTAATTACCCTTGTGGCCTTCCTGTTGATGGTTTAGAATCCCTGGCCCTGCTAGAGCAGCTGTGTGTACACATAGATAGGCCTTCTGTTATGTTAATTGGAATTACATTTATTTATTTATTTATTTGGTCCTGATCTTCTCAGATCCTTCCATATTAAGGTTGTGCTGTTAAAAGAAGGAAACTATTTCTTCTCAGGGTGTTATCCAGTAAAACGGAGTGCAATACAGATTGCTTTTCAAAATTCCCTCTAACCCAGTCTCTACATTAACCCACAACACAGTTGGAAACCACACTTTACTGTCTCAGCATATCTTACATTTTGCCCTTCTTCCTGGTTAATCTCTCAGCTACTGGTTCATCACACCTCAAAAATTTTGTCCTTCACATTTTGCTCCTGACAGAAATACCGGTTTCCCGTACTCAGATTAGACCCTTGTATGACAGCAAACACTGAGCTTCAGAGTGGATCAAAGGGTCTGTGGCAAAACTCCTTTAATTTTGCCTGGTATATTCCATGATCGTTGTTCTGTCAAAGGATTGTGGATCACAGTAGCTTTGTAACACAACTGACGCTTCCCAGGTAGGGACAGAGAAGATTGACCTGCCTAGATTTTACTCATGATCTCCGCCCAGACTATCCATTATCTTCTCCCTGGGAATAGTTCACTAGTCAAAACTTGGAACTGACTCTTAGGCTTTGGTGGTGAATCTCCTGCACGTTGAGGTGTCTGCATATTATCTGCTCTTTGTGAGGTTTTTGTTGCTTTTCAGTGTATTTCTGTTACCTTGTCATATTTGCAATACTGAGTACTATCATACTGCTGAATACTCAAAATTATCATGTGAAGTGATGTCTTACTAACCTCTACTCCCACGCTACTCTCTGTTCATAATAGCATGAACTCACCTTTCCATTCCTCTTTGTTTCTACAGTCCAGACACAGAGGCAGCTTTGCCAAGCAATTCCAAGGCACACACTGTTTACAGCATCTGCCTGTGCCACACTGAAATGCTGTCACCCTTGAAGCTAAGTCATCTGCCTGAAGGCAAGGAATCACTGACACAGGTATCTTAACATGGAAAGTGGAGCAAACCTTGTCCAATTGAAATTAGAGGTAGGAAGTGTAATTATCATACTGGAATTTGGCAATGACACCCAGACTGACATTTTTCTTTCACAGGGAATCAGGAATTTTTGATGACTGCAGGCAAGAGAAGAAAAAGCTGCCACTTCCATCAGAAGAGCATCCCAATATTGTCAGAAGGACTTTTTCTCCAAATTAAACTATACAAGCAAATAGGAAAAAACACAATTGATTTTTTTTTCCCATTAAAATACAAATTGGAAAAAAATGTGTATGTAATTCTCTCAAAGCCATTGTTCAATAATCAAGCCTTCTATCATGTTTCTTTTTAACTTTGCTTTTATATTGTTTAGAAAAGTTCTTTCTATAAAAATTTTTCATTAAAATATTAAAACTGAAGTATATATATATATTGCTTGCATAATACAAGAAAAGAGCCACCAACTGGCCCCTGAGCCTCTCTTTCTACAACATCTGGACTGCTCCTGGAAATTCCCTTCCCACTTAGCAGACTGCTTCATGACTGAAAACTGCTTAAATACCAGTCACTGACACTTTCCTTTCTCCAGAAAACTGTTAAATAAAATCATAGAATCACAGAGCATAGTGTGTGGAAGGGACCCAGAAGAATCATTGTTTCTAACTCCTGGCTCCACACAGGGCCAGCCAAGTCAGAGCATGGGACTGAGAGCATCGTCCAGACGCTTCTTGACCTCAGTCAAGCTTGGTGCATGACCCCATCCCTGAGGAGCCTGTTCTGGTGCCAGACCACGCCCTCAGTAAAGAACTTCTTCCTGACATCCAACCTGAACCTCCCCTGTCATAGCTAAAAAGATGACATGGATCTTTACAGTGAGAATGGCCAAGTCAAAGATAAAAATGTGTGAAAAATCTGACTTGGTTGACTCTGGCAGAACAAATACAACCCCAAAATAGATAGTGAAAGGTTGTAGGTGATGGGGAGAGGTTCTGACTCACAAAGAAGCTGAGCTTGGTGTGCACCCTGCCTCTGTGTTCTTTGTGGAGGTTCAGCACAGCTGCTCGTGAAGCAGCTGGGAAGCTTGTGAAGCAGTAGCTGTACTGCTGCAATTCACAGTCCAACACACTGAAGATAAACTATCACAGATTTTGGGGTTTAACATGGCAGGCAGTAAAATACAGAAAAATATGCAAAAATAGAAATATGCAAAAATTTAGCAGTCACTGTGTGAATGGCTACAGCATCCCTGAAGATTATCAAGGGGGAGATTATGGGTGTGAATAACTGCCATTATCCAAAGCAAAGTGTCCCTGCTTGTGAATGTGAGCTGTCAGTCATCCTCTGTGTAGAGACAGTAACAGATACACAAGTCCGGATATCAAGTGAGCCAGCTGAAGCTAGGTTGGACCAGATCATTAAACCAAGCCCTGAGGCAAAGCTAAGACCAGAACCAAGTGAATTTCTTCTCATTTTATGCCCATACACACTAGTTAACATGCAAAAACTAGTGATCATGACAGTGAAAAAGGAAAACTGTAATTAAAGTATCTACTTAATTCCTCTGTCAACCTGAAACATTAAACTTTCAAAAGCTCCAACTGTTCAGTCCGGTTGGGATTCTGACAACAAGTTTTTCAGATGACACAAAGGGAAGAGCCAGCTTCATTGCTAGCCTGGCTAGGCTAAAACTACTGTTGAAGCAAGCTCTTTCCAGCAGTAATTACTCACTGCTACAGACATGTTTTCACTCACAACCTAAGATCCACCAACCCTGCCCCAAGGGGAGAATAGCTACCCCACCTGTCAGCATGCAAATAGGTTTGGTATGTTCAGTCCCATTCAGTGGAAAGCTTGTGATCCCACTAACAAAAAGACAAAGGCTTCTTATCACTTTGAGACACACTTTCAAGAGATCAAAACAGTGGTCCAAAGAGATACCCTAAACCTGGGAAACCAAATTTGCAAGATTTTACACTTCTGTATAAGATACAGTGAACTCTATAAAAAAAAAAAAAAAAAAAAAAAAGAAATCTTTTTTGAACTTCTGAAACCCCAGTGCAGCCTCAAGCTGTTATTAACTCTCTCTCATCCAAAATGCAAAATTTGCTTTTAGGTAACACAAGCTTCATGGGTTTCATTTCATAAAGTGCTGGAATATTGTTTCAGAATAATTAAAGTATCTGCCCTCAGTTAAAGAACTTCTCTTGTCATTGCTTTGGTCTTCTTGTTTCTTGATATCCTGGGCTGGTAGTTTGGGATATTCTCACAAGGTAGGAAGTGCTAGGAAGGTCTGTCATAAAAGATCTGGGAAACTAAAAGTTAAATATCTGGAGTTTCATGAAACTGTGGGATCATGAAACAAATGGGATCACAGAAAATATACCATGGAAAATCTTCCATAACCTTTTTGCCTCACACATCAGAATTTACCCTGGAACCTTGTGTCCTTTTTTAATATTTTTCTTTTATTTAGAAGTATTATCTTTCCCTTTTTAAAATTTCCTTCCTATTTGTCATTCACCCCTCAGTGAAACTGTATGTCATTTCCACTTTTCTCCCTTTCTTCCCCCAAAAAGATGGGGGGTGTAGCAGTGGGGTAAGATAATGCATCCTGTGACTGCAACTGTTAGTGCTGCTCTTACTATAACATAGTAAAGCTGCCTACCAGCTACAGCAAAGCTTGCTTAGAGTATATACTTAACCTTCACAATCAAAAGAATACAATGTAACTTAGCCCTATCATACATATTCTTGATCTTACCCTGGAGACCTAAATAAGAAAGTTGTTTTAAAAGGCATAAAATTACATTCTTAAAGGCTGAATATGCCTACAGAGGAAATAAAACATAATCTGCAATAGCCCAGGTTAGATCTAACTTCCAGATCCATTAGGTTCCATCTCTCTACTGATGGTGAGTTCAGACAAATGATCTTTTTTTTCTGTAAGAACACTTAAGGATAAGCAAAGTCTATGACAAATCTTTAGTGACACAAACCAGACTGTAATCTATTTCCTATTTTAAGACTGACCGACAAATTTCAAATTCAAGACACTTTTTCATTAGTGATTGCTTTTACACCTCCTGCCACTCAAAGTGGTGAACTGTTATTTGTGATGACAATAACAAATAAACTTGTGAACAGAATAGATATAAAGGTGGAGGTCACTGAAAAGAAACACCTGAGAATTTGTATTGTCTATTCACAATTATACCAAGAAAAAAAACAGAAGGTATCTGGAAGAAAATCAGGTAAGTAGTGTCCCAGTACTGGTCTTTTAACTATGATTACCTGACTGATCATCTTGATGTCAATTTATCAATTACACTTACAACAGGCCACTCTGGAAATATTTGCTGCTCTCTAGTGGCTTCCATAGAAGCAATAAAGCACATTTCTACACAGAAAGAATGTGAAAACAAAAATTTACTTTTCAAATGCTTGCAGGAAAGCACTGTCTCAATATTCTATGTCTTCTGTAGCAAAGTCTGTTAAAAGAGTTTCCTGCCCCCTTTCTGGTGTTTGGTACAATGTCTCATGCACTGCTCCTGGGGCTGCATGTTGTAACACAGCAAGTAACTGATCTGTGTTAAAACCAACCTTTTTTTCCTCAGATATTGAGGGTTAAAATAACCCTAAGTAAAAGTATTAATTTTATCATAGGTAATTTCCCTGAGCTGATTAACCACATAGGCTCCCAATCAGTGGCACACAAGGGTAAGGGAAGGTTGTAAACTGTGAGATAAAAACTTGTGCAATCATGGTCCAAATTCCTGATTTCTTAAACATCTCCCCAGACTGACTGCACAGTCAGATCTTCCTTTGGCAATAGCCAAAACCCTACCAAAACTAATCATAACACCCAAAAACCAAACGTATATGCTAGTCACACATACTATGTTTTAAATTCAATCTTTCAAAAATGCTGTTAAAATCAGCCAGAGGTTCTGCTAACATCTTTATTTCTCCAGCTCACCCTTACATTTACAGGTCTCAGCATTGTCACCTGTCATCCCAGTATTTCCAGCTAGATGCCAATTTTTACTGCTTGTTTATTTATTTACGTGAAAACCTGTCTTTCACACTATTCCTTAAACCTAGAAAAACCTGCTCAAATTAATTAGCATTCAACTTAAAATCCAACCTCAAGACATGTTTTTGCTTTGATGTTTACAGTAAACTGCCAGTTAACAGTTGAGAGGAAGATTGCATGGAGGGAATTTTGATACCATAAACACTGTTTACTTCCAGCTTCAGGAAATCTGCACAGTATGCAAATAATGAGACTTGTTGCTCTGTGTTGTTTCTTATTTCTTCCATTAAATTAGTTTGCTGCAGCCGTTGCAACATACTAAATGGAATAAATCCCTGTGCATATTAGGAACATGAGACAGAAAGCTATTGCTGTTCTACTTCTGTTTGACACTGTAGCTGTGTTAAGTAACATGTGTGCCAGGAGCAAAGTTGCCCAATCTAAATTCATACTCATGGTAGTGCTGGGCACAATTCAGCTTTTGTCTTTTTTAGATCCATACTGATTTTAACCAAATTTAGAAGCAAATTTTTCTTTCCTTAAAGCTGTTAGTGAGCTAGAGTAAATTTTACTTTTATCTGCCTTACTTTGGATAAGGAATCCAAGGACCAAAGCCAGCTCTTTCACTTCAATCCTCACTTCATATCCCTAGGGAAAAATTCAGTCATCTGTAAAACAGGTAAGGAAATGTAATAGATCAAACTCCATCAGATCAACTAAGCTTCACTTTAATAAACTAATCTGATTCTATGTTATACTGCACAAGAAAGAAAATCACCAGCCCCTGAATTTTTTAAAGCAGAAACTCAGTTTACTCTTAATTTCTAATATATTTTCTGTGCATAGACAGACACACTGGAAAAGGGCTGCTCCTCATCCTGTGAATGCATACCATCTTTGCATATTTTCAGGGATATCTCTAGACCTAGCATGTTAGGAAACTGAAACTCTTCTGAATGTTAATAGATCAAAACAATTATTTCAGTACTATGATGTTAATGATTAACATTGCCTATGTACACTTGCCCAGAAAACATTGGCCCAGAAGAGTAGGTAACCCTTTATGGCTTGCTACATGAATAATACCTTGATAAATAGCTTGTTAGGAGATCCTTTGGAATTCCTGTATTACAGGGATGTACGGAGTCAATAGACATGAAAGCTTCTATAACTCTTCCCAAAGCATTTACGTTATGGTCTACTTAACAATAGGTAGAGACATAGCTGACAGGTAACAAACTGTATTGTTGCAGTTGTTGCTCACAGAGGCTACAGGAGGATTCACAACGATTCACAGGCAAAGCAGATTTGCTTTGTAGTTAGAACGACTATTCAATTTGTACATGATGTCATGCATTTATGAGGATGAAAGACAAGAAAATAGGTATACAAAATACTGAGCAGAACTAACCAGCTCTGTGTTACAATATGGGCTCTGTTGTCAAATACTATGTGAGTCTGCTTGCATTTGCAAGTTCAAGTTATGACAGAAGGAAAATTCATGGGATAGTTATACATGACACAGGCTTAGCAGGACTTGTATTAATGCCTGATACAATAGCTCAAACCCATCTTTTTTATCCAGCTTCCCATATTTTATACTGTGAGCTTCCTTCTTGTAGTACCAATATGATAAAGGTGCTGTAAAACCTCTCACGGGGGGGACGTGAATGACTGAAAGATGTGCCAGAGAAAACAAGGCAGAAAGTAAACAAATGATAGAGGTAGGATAAAATTATTGCATAGTTTACAGGTGCCAGGGGTAAGGGAACATACTGATATGAAGAACAAGTACAGCAAAAGTATCAATGGAGTAACATGATGTACATGAGAAAGACAATCAAATGGGAAAAGAGCTGCCATAGAATCAGAGTCTTGATTCTATCTCCAAATTATCTAGTGTGGTTCTAAAAAATCCTAAAGAGGTTATTTAATCCACTAGATCTTCTGCCTGTAAAATCAGAAAGAATGTTTATCTAATAGGCAACACTGGAATATAAAAATCTGTGAGTGCTGTTCAGACACGACGTTTCATGCACCGAAAGAGACGAACACGATTGCTGACAAACACGCGTTCTTGTACAGCCAGCCCTTCATACACTGGATGAGCAGTGCTGCAGCTTCCCTTTCCTCATCTCACTGGAAGAAAGACACCTCTGAGTCACAGTCCCAGCCTGAAACTCTCCAGCCTGTAGTCCCAGCACTCTCCCTTAACATCTGAATTGAGGCACCTGGGCGATTCGATCTATGGCCTGAGGACAAGCTGCTGTTTGTTTTGGGGGCCTGTCCTTTTTAGGGAGCTGCAGATGTAAGATGATGCACAACTGAAGAAATTAAAATCCCCAGGTTGATGGAAGCATCTTCTGAACCAAATACTTGGCTAGATCTGTAACACCAGGGAAAAGTCAAATCTCTGACTCAGCCTATTTGACAGGGGTTAAACAAATGAGTGAATAAGTTTGGCTTGATAGAAGGTGGTGTCTCTTACTTTTCCTGAGGCTTTTTTCCAATTTCCTAGCAATGCCTTGGTCTGTTGCAACCTCCTGCATTTTTTTTTCCCTTGGAAAAAAAAAGAGTAAAATAGAAAAATGTATTTAATTGGAAAAATGCCCTAAATTAAATGTTACACAGAAACTAAGCAATTGTAGGACAACTATGTTGTCCAATAGCAAACAGCATTCATAGCAGAAAATCCAAACAGATGTAGCCAAAGCAACTACAGAAGAATGCAAACACAATTATACAGCTAGAAGAGGAATAATAATGAGAACAAAAGATACATTGTTAACACAAATGATGGAGTGAGAACAATTATAGATGAAGTCACACACCAAAAGAAAACATTAAAATAAGTATTGAGTGAATGAGTTCAATAAAAAAATAAAGTAAAAAAAAAAAAGCCCCATGCCTGGAAATGTAGACAAAAGGAGAACTGAGAGGAGAAAATGCCACCAGAAGGATAAGAGAGATGCCAGATAGAAAAGACTAACAGTGGAAAAAAGTAATTGAGGGCCATAGCATATTTTCCAGCTGGCTCTGGAGATTGGATTTGGAATAGGGAAGATGAAGGTGGTACATTTGTACCACATAAAGTTAAACCTTTAGTTTCAGAAGATAAATTGGGAAAGTAATCTAATTTTTTAATATAGTTGATAGATGAGACCTTCCACTAAATTGCTTTAGGAGCTACTCTCTTCTTTCTAAGGTCAAACAGGGAGTCCAGAGGGTGAGAAGCGGCTGAGACAAATTAACAGATCTTGGAGGGAGGGCATCCACTCCTGTCCCACATTTCCAGCTTCTTTTTCTTTTCTCCCACATCTTTCTTGTGTTGCCTCTGAGTATATCTGAAGTGTTCTTAAGGTCAGGCAAAAACCCCTCACTAACTTTGCAAAAATGTACACCTTTGAAAGGTGGGGAAGGGTATTATTTTTACTGCTTTATCAGGTTGAACAACCTGCAGTCAGATGAGTTCCAGGGGTGGCTCAAGGTAAGAAGCAGTGAGATCACATAGCCAAAAGCAGAGAGGGCTGCAGGAGAAGGGCAGAGGGAAGAGAGAAGTCTCTTTTTTTTTTTTTTTGGCTGCATCAAGCTTCTAGTTTATTTTATCTCCTGCAGTCATAGGGAACCTGTTTTGTAACAACCGTTTTAGTTAAATACCTTAAGTTAAATGGTGAGAAGAAAGCTATTAGAATTCTTAAGCACTTTTCAAGCTTGTATCTTCAGCTTCTCATTAATCTTCTTCTATTAATGTTACACAAATCAGGACCCTAAAAGTCTGAGTAACATAGAATTACTAATATACTCAACTTCTAACCTCTCCTTTCCTGTTTTGCTCCCCTGCACTGCTTTTTTATTATGGTTCTGGAAGTATTACACACTTCCAAGAAGCAGCCAGCATTAGATTTGCACACTTGTGTTTTCTACTGCAACTAGATCTGCAGTTTCAAATTTTCATTTCCCAGCTGTGTTCACTGTTTTCGTGTTTATGAGACTTTATTATATATTAGACATTTCCCTGCTCCTTTGATATACTTTAGATATCCTTATTCAGGAAGGCTTTATATGGTATTCAGACTAAATTGAGCCAATTTAATACTATTTTTCCTTATTTCTACTATCCTCACCGCTTGTATCTATTAAATGAAGTTTGAACAAAAGGTGAAACAAGGATTCTACTGCCTATAGGTACAGATGTACAAACAAGCTACTACAGGGCGTGCTGGGGTGTGAACATGCAGCATATCACATGCTCTGCAGAAGCTGTCTGCAACCTGTTCTTCCCCCTGTTTATGATGTGCTATTATTACACAAAAGTGGACTTTATGATGCTCCATTAGACAACACAAAATTGTGTACAATATAAAAATATTCAGGCCAGGTGACAACACTGTGCCCTTCTTTCTTAATATACAGAATTATTTCCTTCTGGGAGTTACAGCTTTTAAATATTTTTAGATAGTAAATGCATCTCTTCTTTCAAACACATGCACACTGCAATAGACTATGTATGTGAAGAAACTGTTGTAGATACCAGAAATAACATTGGGCAAAGTAAATACATTTTAGGAACATTCTTCCCAAAGAAGAAAAAAATCCTTGTAACTAGCTTTCTGCTTAAGAAGCTTTTTATACCCTGGTTCCTCTGAAAATCTAAGCATTCAGCACATACTTCATTTTAAGCTTGGGAGTGGTCATATTAAAGTCAATGAGAGTAAATAATGCGCCCAACAGTTATTCAGGAACAAACTCTGCACAGTTAGGGATTTTCCTTGCTTTTATAACATAGGCATTTAATTGACTTAGAACTTGAATCAAAACAATTTACTCATACTGTGGAACACCATGACTCTCTCTCTATACATGCTGTCTGTCCCTTTATAAAACAGTGCACGTGCACACGTAAAGACACAAACAATCACCACAGGCTGATGGGCTCCTTGTGTTGATTGAGCAAAAGGTAAAACAACAATAATTTCATTTTCTAAATATGTATCATCTTCCCTGTATTCTAGTGAATGTGTGAATATTGGAGGTTACAAAAGAAATAAATGCCTGAGGCAATGAGATAGGCGTGTTACATAAAGCTGAGAGCCAAGTGAAAGAGCTGTGTGTCATCTGCAGCATCCGCCCAGTACAACACACTGAGCAACTGGGTGAGAAATGGAGAGAGCTGTGAGGGCATGAACAACACGTCAGCAAAACCAGCTTCCCACAGGATGGCTTTTTCTAAATGCAGTGATTCAGAAGGGGCAGCCTGGCTTGGAGACATTGTCTAAACTCCTGGAGAACGCTCTCCATGAAAAATACCTGAAACTAAGGTAATACTGGGGACTGAGAAGGAAATCCATTTTTACATTAATGTGTAAGAGAGGTAGCCTTCACCTGCTCTGGCTTCTCTGAAGTACAATTTGCCCAACATTAAACTCATCTACAAAAATATGTTTCCTGTGCTATTGTGCACATTACATCTAAATGGAAAACATATACCACACCTGAAACATAACCATAGAGGGCTGATGTTAAAACAGCAAATCATGACCCAGCATACCAGAAAAAAATACTTTCTGGAAGTAACAACTAGGGATGATACAGCAGAGGGTTTTTAATTAAAGCTTGTATTTATCAATGACAAATACTACACTTCATAGTGTGTGTCTAATTTGTTACTGTGGTGGTTTAGCCCTGGCTCAGTTTACACTGAGGCTGGCAGAAAACGGGAACTGCTGCTTACAAAAAACACCTCAGCAGCACAGCCTTGCAAAACTGCAATAATTACGTATCTGGGTCTACAATTTTTTTTTTGCTCTAGTCTGAAACAAGAGGAAAAAGCACTCCTTTTGTTCTGTGGGCTTCTAGGACACATTAAGGTAGCCTCTGGGCTCAATTTCTAAAAGGAGGGATTACACGTGATTGACATAAGCAACCATTTATTTATGACCTCTATATATGTAAGAAGCAATAACCTGGGATTCCAGTCTGCCCTCTGAGACATGTTGAAATCAAATATCTAAAGAGTAGGTGTTCACTCTGAAGGTTGTTATTTCAGTTGCTGCAACATGATTTTTCCAGATAAAAGCTGCTGTTTGAGCTTGCTTTGTGGCTATACAGTCCTTGCTTTTGTTTAAAACTTCTTTAGAAACTTTTGCAACCAAAAGCTAAAATCTGCTTTAAATAATATTTTCGAAGCTTTGCCTGGAAAGGCAATTATTTATATACTAAATATATATTTTATATGTATAATCCTTTGTTCACACTATCTACAAATTTTTAATTTTTAATGTTCTGTTTTAATGGAACTTTCTCTGTTATTATTTCTCCCTTATTCTCAATGCAGAAACCCACTTGCCAAACCCCACTAAGTTGAACTCCGTATTAAATTCACAAGTCTACCTTCTGGAAATGCCAACTGTATAAAAATCAGGAAAAGCTTTTAATAATATTTTTTCAAGTATTTTGCCTACCTGATAATTTTTTTTGATCTGTACTTAACTATGGTGATGCCATTAAGACACTTTTCTAACTCTCACCCTGACACTTGTTGTGTAGCCTTGAGTACCTTCCTTCTCCCTCCATTTTCCTATCTGTAAACTGGGAGTAGTCATAGCACGAACTAGCACCACAAATAGCACAGCCTCTGTCAGCAGGCTTTTGCTTGCTGGCAGGTCACCAAGGCAGCATCTGCAATCCATTCTTACCTTTGGCTTGTGTTTTGAGACATGATGGCATTTCTACAGAAATGTTTTCTATTAAATACAAACATGAACTCTGTCCAGAATCATCAAGCACCTAAAATTTCTAGGAATGTGAATTTTACTCAGAAAAACCTCTAACAAAAATCTTCTTCTGAGATACAGGTAATGTTTGGGCATTAAAAGCAATGCCCTCCTGACCCCCCGCTTATATCCTGAGGCAGTAGATAGGGTTACTTCGTATCACTGCCTTAGCTTGTATAACTGGTCATAAAATTAAAGTGTTTTAAAATTCCTGCAACACTACTTATTTCCATGAACACCTGTAGCCATGGTTTCCATAGGCCAGTTATAAATTCAGCAGGGAAATATATCTTTGCTTCACTGCCTTTCTCACTATGGCATCCCCCTATTTTCCTGTGGGTTGAAAGGAGTCTCCACCATTCTGTTAACCTCAGAAGAGAGGCAATTTTCCATTTTCTGAGTCTTTATTTATACAGGTTAAAATTCTTCTTCCTTAAAGAAAAAAACCTTTTATGTTGCCTTGGTTTATTTGTTGTCATGTAATCGTTCATACACACTCAGACTTAGTGTTTAAACAACAGGTTTTAGAGATAGATAATTAACTATTCAAAGCAGGTTATGTTGCTATAAAAAAAGAGAGAAATTCTTAGGTTTTCCTGCCATTGTATCTTTTAGTAATTACTATTCCTTTAATAGAGCTCTTGGAAAAACTTAACAAAATGTTATTCAAAATATGGGAAGTTGTCAGCTCAAGAGGCTAATCTTTATCTTATGATTCAGACAAACCAAATTGGGTTTCCCTTTTGGTTTTTTTTTTGGTGGTCTACTTTACAGAAAAATAATGATCTCAGGTTTGTTTCCATATCACCGTCACGGTCTGTGCAGGGATCAGAGACACCACTGTACTTCTCCTTAAACAGGAATGATGATGAGATACTTTGTATGTGGAAAAGGGAAGAGGTAGAAAGAGAAGGAAGTGGTTTTGGCTAAAGCAGCAAAGTTGAAAAGTAAGCTTATGTTTACACTTACCCTGAAACTACAACATTTCACTTCCCAAGCTTACCAGCACCACACACTCCATGTGTTCAATGTTGCCTGCAAATGTACTGAGAAAGGGATTCCTTGACATACAAAAAGTAATGGCAAGGTGGGACATGTGGGGCTGTATTTATTCACCACTGTCTGACTCTGATATACTAAGAAGAGCTAGAAATGAGTACACTTGAAATCAAACCCACCACTGCAGAGCTAGGAGGTCTGGCACTGGGTGAAGCCACACAGGTAGCTCATCAGCCCACGGTGGCAGGTTCTCAGCTCCTTCAGAAATGGTGTTTCCAGGCTGTTATAAACATTTAGAAACTAAGCAACTATAATAGCAGCTGAAGCACAGAAAGGGGGGTTATCTTCCCTAATGTAAGGAGGAATGTCTGCATGAGGAAAGGACAGTTAACTCAGGCTAGAGGCCTGCAAACATCTTGCAGCTCCCTCATATATTGATAAAAAAGGCAGGAAAATGTTCTCTGGCTTCTTAAACAGTTTCACTCCCTTTGGTAGAGAATCATAGAATCATCAAGGTTTGAAAAGACCTTCAAGATCATCAAGTTCATCCATGAGCCTTATACCACCTCAACCTCTCAACCATCCCCTGAAGCGCCACAACTAACCGCTTTTTGAACAGCTCCAGGGGCAGCGATTCCGCCACCTCCCTGGGCAGCCTGTTCCAATGCTTCACCACTCTTTCGGAATTTTTCCTAATAGCGAATCTGAATCTCCCCTGGCACAACTCGAACCCCTTCCCTCTTGTCCTGCCACTAGTTACACAGCTTAATACTTGCGGATAACCCCAGGAATTTGAAACAATCAAATAACATCACTACCTCTCTATGAAACTGTCAGTGCTCCTAAAATTATTATGTGTGTAATATTACAGAGCAACAAGCAAGCGTACTTTATATCCACTGCAACATGAATTTGAGGCTTAAGATCATTATGTTTTTAAACACATACTGAGCCTCTGTTTCTCTTTTGCTCAGGATGCTAAATATTTAACTTTATTCACTCAATAACATTCATCTCAGTGAAATGAAAGATCATATCACCCAGCTGATTTGACAGTTACATTAGGCTATTTAATCGTCTGGTTAACTCCAGTCAAAGTTCAGTGATCCAAAGCAGGTGAAATTCTCAGGGCAGCTTGTGATAACATCTCTGTGATCAGAAGAGCATATGCCTTCATAGCTCCTTCTCTTCTGAACTTTCCATGTATTTCCAATGGTGAAAAGTTAAGACACAATTTTTTCTCTCTCAGAAGCAGCAAAACATCTCCCTGTACTTCAAACCCAGACAAACTGTGATAAGACCACAAGACTTTAGGATAAAAAAAGAGATGTGGGAAGAAGACTCTGAAGTTCCTAAATTACAATTCTTCTTTAGAAGTGATACTGAATTGACAAGGAACATAAATATGAGTGAAAAAGTTAGAACCTTGAAATGTTAAAAATCAAAACAAAGGTAATTTTTCCTTGGAGACTTCCCCTCTTTGTACAAAGTTGCCCACCTGAAGCCATTAGACAAAAGGCAATGGAGGTCACTGGGCATTATTCATGAATAATTTGCATTGTCATGTTCTATGGTATTTCCATTGCTGCTAAGAATCTATGGGGTGCCTGAGTGCACTAATAACCCTTAATGACCCTGATTAAAGTTTAATGACACTCCACCTGAGGTCTTTGTTCCACAGGCCCTACCTATTGGTCCTAGTAGTTCATATAAACTCAGGCCTAGCACTTCAGCCCCTATCTAAGCAGGGTTGCTGGAGTGCCTGTTTTAAATTCTGCTACAGCTGTGCCAGGCCATGTGCCTTACTGATACAGGTTGTGATTTATGGACCACCTTCCTGGCTTGACTTCAGCCCTGACTAGCCCCTGTGGTCCTGCTTGGTGATCACTAGGCTGTATCTGATGCTGGTTACTCTTAAGGGCCTTGAATCCCCGTATACAGGTTGACTTCCTGGCTTGACTCTTGGACCAGTGTTGTCTGTGTAACAATCATGGAAGCCCTGACTGAAGCCCCAGAGAAAGAAAATCTTCAATTTTTGAGCTCCTCTAGTGATCACAGAGCCAAGTAAGGGGTGTAATGTAAAATGTCTGGCTTTAGTGTACTATACAGTATGAGTCTTAGGGTAGAATGGATGCTTAAAGAAAGGTATAGGTAGAACCTTTCAATTCATGAGCTCTTCTTAGAAGTATTTACAAGAAGTCTTGGAGTGAAATTGGTTTCTTCTGATTGTGATCACCTTTAAAACTAGGATTAATCCAATAGTATAATGCTAGTCAATGTGACTAATGTGAGAGGATTAAGCAAAGACTTTTTCATAGACAGACTGTAAAAGGGCTATATATGGAAACTAAACGTTCCAATAGGAAAAAAGGGAATTTAGAATTAAGATTTGATTCTATTTTCTGCTTTACTCTTAACACTTCTCCTTTTCTGTAAAGGCAAAGCTTTTGCAAATTACTTATTGCAGATGTTTTGAAGACTGTAAAAACAATTCCTGATTTTATCACTGAAGTCAAGATCTTTTTAAACTTTTTGAGAGGATGTCAAGGCTATCGAAAGCCTAGAAATCAAAACTACCACCTGGGATGAGATGTGAGCTACTCAAGTTTGAGTCAGGGTAAAGCTAAATGTGCTTATTGATAGTTTTGTTGGAGGGAAAAAAACTCTTTCAGCACAGGCTTCTTACAAATTGGTATGAGCTAAATATATACTATCAAAATGCCTAATTTATGCAGTGTTTGAAATTATGGGAGCTTGGGGTTCCTGAAGAGTAAGAAAAGAACCAGCTAGATGATTCTGAAGTGTGCATGGCTTGGATTCTTAATAAGCTGTTGTGTCTTTTGTGAACCTTTCTGTCTCAGTGGTCTGAACCTTAAAATATGGTTCACAATGGAGAACGTCAGCAGTTGCGTTAAGTTTATGTCGTTAAGGGTACTGTAATTAGGGTAAAGTTCTTTAAATGGAATAGCCACAGGGTGGCAGGAGAGAACAAGGCATATAGAGAGTGCTTTGCGAAACGCTTTCTTCAGTTTTAATTACATCATGCTCCCTTGTACAACGTAGCTGAATGGTCGTGGCTGTTTTCTATCAAATGGATGTGAGCATAATTAATTAGTTACAATGTTTAAAAAAAAGCGTGGCTTACAAGTTTCCAATACTACTCACCAAGTTCAATGGGGAACTCTACTGTGGATGTTAATGTTACAGCAACTGTTGGAGTTATGTGGTACAGTCCAGATATGGAATCTGCAGCATATTTTTAGATTGTCTACGCTGTCACATGTTACCATAGCATGAGGTGTCAATGGCTAGAAGTGATATTCTCATAGCTATTTTCCTGTTGTCACTTTTAAGGTGATATTAGCAGGCTAATAACAGGTCATAAATGGTGCTTTGAATTCACAGTTCTCTGAAAATGAAATACGTAGACCTTCACTCTCTATGTAACGTGCTACATCATGAATAGGTCTATTAGACTAAAATGAGGAGTCAGTTCTTTCACTTAATGTACTCAAAGCTGTCCAAACTAATCTCTGATTTAAGATTCTCTAGATCTACACTTCAGTGTATGATAATCATAGTGTCCATAATGTTTCTAGGCATCTCAGCACTGTTAGTACTGTTTTCCATTTAATAGCCATTGAAATGGATGTACTGAGTACTAACAATGCGCACATCTAAAACTGGAGTGTTACCTTTGTGTGGTGCCCTTGTGATCCAAATGTAGTTTGGGTACCTGATTTCTATGAAAATAAGTGGGTTCTGTACCTGTAGCAGATTACAATCTTTGACTTAAGCTGACTGTTTAGCCTGTACTGGAAAGCATTATAGCATCTTTTAATTTCATCACTTAAACCACTGACTTCAGAAAAATATTCTAATCTGAATCTTTTTTCAATTTAAAAGCATCTAGTTTAAAATGTTGAATCCTTATTAAGAAACACCAATATGACTTAAAATAATTCTTTTAAGGGGAAAGAGGACAGAAAGGAATCAAGCAGCATATGATCCTTATCTCCACACCTATCAGTGCAGGAATTTTCTCAGTACTGTAAACAGTGTTGTAAAGTTTCTGAAATGCTAGTAGTGATCATCATAGTCCTGGTCACACCCAGCTCCTCATACGAACAGGAGCAGCATAAGTTACCCTCTCAGAGGACAGGGTTATGTCTCTCTAAATATCTCTGATGTAGTTTCTTTTATCTCTTAACAACCAGAGAAGATCCAGCTGAGCAATCTTCTAATGAAGAATTCTCGTCAGATCAGTTAATTGCTAAAACAAAGCATTTACAAAAACCTGAAACTGCCTTGCAACATACTAGGTCTCACTTCCCTCTGTTTTCTTTCTATACTCAGCTTTCACAGCTGAACTTCTCAATTTCCTTCTAAGGCCATATTCTTCTTAACCTTATAACTCATTCCTCACTTGCTTTTCCACTCCAGTAAAATAAATTTTTTTCATTAATATTCTCTTTTTCTCTATACATGCAGAAAAGGGGGTAACACATGTGGGATATAAAACCAATAAAAACTTTACTTTCTAAATACTTACTATGGATCAGACTCTTGCTTGAATGTGGAAGAATTTGCATGTGTGTGTAGTCTCCATGCTATCTGTTAGCATCCAGGTTCTCTTACTCCTTTCACCCAAGATGTGCATGCAAATCTTCTTTTTAGTTCTGTCAATAGTAATCAAAAGAGTTCCATAACTGTCTTTAAAATGTCTCTTAACTTTTGCTCTAATTCCTCCTAAACAATGTTCTACTGTTTTTGTTAAAGAAAAAAAAAAAACAAAACAAACTCTTCTTTAGTATATTCTAGTTGCCCTGTTTCTTCCTGCAAAGAAGGATCTCTGATTTTTCCCTTGTTACCTCTTAAATTCCAAGTTGCCCCTAAATACCCACAAAGCTCCAGTGATTTAAACCAGACTTCTATAACAACTACTTTACTATGATGTTACAGGAAACTTTTGATGTCAGCAGGCAAAAAAGAAAGGTGTAAGACTGATACTTCTTTGTGTTCTTTTTTTATCCTTGTATGTTGGCTATGCATGAACTGAAAATACTTTAGGCTCTCCTTCAATCTTATTAATAGAGCAAGAATTCACTTTATGGAGCATGATCCTACTACAGTCAACATGATAAATTCCTGATGTATACCCATGGAATGGTTTCAGGCTGGGTAAGACTTCAATGTTAGGAGATTAATTTTTACAAACAAACCATCTGCTCACCTAGTACTCAGTGTTCCAAGCAGCACTGCATTGATTCCATGTAATGTTCCCTGTACTTCAGTGTAATCTGAGGTGATATGACTCAGGTGACTGAAGCAGCCCTCTCAGTTCAGCTGTGTTTGCTGTGTCATGAGAAATAGCTGGACAGTGAAACCACAGAGACTGACTTCATAAACAAGGATGGAAGAATTAGGAAGTAAGAAAAATAAGAGGAACTCAGATGAGACTAAACCTCATTTTTCTCAGAAGGGTTCAAGTGTCTCGAGTTACTGTTAATATTGCTCTTGCCCTAAGTCACTGCTTTGAGCTAGCCTGAACACCCAAGGGAAGTCTCCGCTTTCTATCAGTCCTCCGGTATAATCTGTAACATGGATACGTAATGTAGCCACCAAGAAGCATGAAGTGTCACTGGTGTAAGATGCAGCATTTTTTACCAAATTTATGCTAGATCTTCAGTTTGGCTGGGATTTACTTGAGGAAATGAGAATAATCATTGTCCATTGGGTGAATGGCCTACTGGAATCTCTGTAGCTTTGTGATAGAGCATCAGTGAAGTGGTAAATCTTCCTACACTGACAGGCTCTTAAAGGAAGAAGCAGTCAACCATGTCATTACATCATACTTCTACATAGACTCTCAGACCCAGTTATGTCATGGCTGGTGGTTTTTATCTGTGAATACTTGCAAGAATTAACTATTTGCTCTGTAGAAAGGTGAAATTAAAGGCTGCTCTTCTAGCATCTTTTACTGCTCCTCATACAGCCTTCAAAAGAAACATAGTTGTTAAAGATGACTAACAGAGGCAGCTGTCAAAGGCCATAAATATGAAGATAATATTTCTAGCTCCTTGATGGGTGCCATGTTTTACAAGTACTTTAGTTGAGTGTAAAAAAAGTGAGATCTGAATATTGATACAGAAAATTCTTGCCACCTACTGTCAAAGCATGGAAGTAGAGTATAGCTAATGTGCTGCTTTTTGGTGTTTGATAACCGTTTTTGAGCAAACTTGGCTTAGGTCTCTACACCAAGTACTGTCACTTTGGCGGCAGAGCAGCACCTGGTAGTAAATCATTATGAATTTTCAGAATAACAGCTCTCAATTCAAAACTGCCTTTGTTAGTCCCTAGAATGCATTTGCTGGTCTGTAAAAATTATTAGTTCTGTTAAGGTTGCTGGATGCTGGGCAAGACGTAGACCCAGCAGCAACAAACAGGATAAAACGAAGAGTCTGACTCGCTATTCTTTACTTATTGATTTAAAAACAAGCAACCCAAGCACCACTGCAGTAGTTAGGTTTGCATGGACTATAACTGGCCACTTATCTCTCTATATAGTGTCCTGGGTCAGATGTAGCTGAGCATAAGGCATTTAACATGCAGCTAATGCTCCCAAAGGGCTTGCAGAACAACAAATGGTGCAAAAAAGATTGTGTCCTTCATGAGAGAGATTATAGATACACAGATGGCCAGGGGTTTAAGCCAAGAAGATTGATTATAACTAGGTATAGAGCACAGACTGATGATAGAAATGAAAATTCCCATCAGGTAGATTGTACTAAAATTTGTCTGGGTCTTTCCAACCTGCAAGCTGTGAAGTGCTTGACTCTAGTTCAGTTGCAGTACCCACGAGCTTATCTCTTCATCTGCTCTGTGGTGGTGTTGTTGAATAGTGAGTCCTGTCTCAAGAAGACATTGGGAAACACAGCTCCACTTCTTTATGCAGTAGATAACTAGAGTTGTGAGATACTGCCACATTGCTATATTGAATATACTAACAGCAATTAAAGAGCCTTTAATAGGGTAGAGTGGTACGTGGATGGGGTGAAGTCTAAGGTACTTCATCTTGGGCTTACTCTTTCCTGCAAACAAGGTCTTACTAAAGTTTTAATTGCTTTAATTTCAGTGAATGAGTCCTATTGATGGGAAGCCCACTGTGATGTGACCTTTTCTCTATTGAGAAGGAAAAATGACCTTTTCATAACAAGCAGGAATAACAAATATTCTTCTATTAACAGATAAGGATTTTACTTCCCCGTGTTTATTTCAGTTTACAAGCTAAATTAATATAACTCAAATATCCTTGGTTGTTAGATAATTAGAGTTTGTAAATTAAGTTCTAGATAGTATTTGTAATTTTTCTGTAAAGATGAGTAACAGTATTTAGCAGCTGTTCAGAACAATGTACAAGATATTACAATATGCTCTTTAGTAAACAGTAGTTATCTTGATTGTATTACAAACCATTGACTTAAAAATAAGCAAGAGCGAACATAAAAAAGCTAGGCACAAGTGAAACATAAACCTTCAAAAGCAAACACTCAATGCCACACGGTTTTTCCACTGTGAGGTTGCACACATTCACAAAACTAAAATCATGTCCTTGCAAGCACTAAATTTACTGGTTTCTTATGGCAAAACCTATTCTACAAGGGAAGAATAAACCTTGCCTTATTTGCAAGGTAAAGTTGTTTGATATTAGACACTTTGTACTGCTACTGTAATTACCTTATGCATAAAAAATTGTATTGAGGATCTCTTCTTCCCTCCCATCAGAGCCTGATCCAATTCTTCCATAATTTAATAGACATCTAGTTTAATTGAGTCAAATTTTAAGATACTCATAGTATGTATATTTAATCTATCAATAGCTTAATTGCCACTGAAGTATGCAATGTATTTGACATCAAAGGAAGCATGAAGTCTGTAACTATGTTTGCATATAACAGAATCCTTGTACCTCCTGTTTATTCCTAGAGGCATGTCAGACTTTACTTGTTAAAATCTACTAACACAAAATAATAATAATTCAGTAAGTGAGCTTGACCGTATAAACAACCCTTATTACTTTCAAATACACATCAATGAATAAAAATAGCTTTATATTTTCCATCTACCCAAAATAGTTTTGTCATTATTATACATCAAAAAAAATTTCCCATACAAAGAATTTAAGTATGATCTTAAAACTGTAGATCACATACGGATTTTTGAGCAGCTAACAAGTCTTTTTCAAAGAAAAACTAAGTTTAAACTTTCAAATCTTTTGTTTTCCATATACAGTCCTCTTGTTTTCTGCACACAGAATTTCTAGAAATCGCAAATCATTTTAATGGAGAATAAGTGCTGTATTCCTTAGCCTTTGAGCCACCTTGCTAAGGTTCTCAGCACCAGTGAGCTAGTGCTAACTTAGCAACTGAACTAGGTTGCCCAAGCCAATTATTTTGTAACAGACAAAACAAACCCTAGTAGCTCTTACTCATCTCTAGCTTTATCTGGACTGCTTAGTAAATGAAATGGTATGAGGAGAAAGGACATCTGAGAAAATGACACAATCACATTATTCAGAGTATGTTCCTTGTTAGGCGTTTTCTGTACTTAATAAAGTGTCTGCTTTGACTACAACCAAACTTTTTTTCTTGTCTTCCTCTGTTACAGTCTGACTCATCTGCTCAAACAGCTTTGATATCTTGGCCAGCCTCAGGTGGTTCTGAAATCTTCGTGCAGCAAAAGCATAAAGTAGAGGGTTAATACAGCTACTGATGAATACAAGTGCTCCAGAGATGTACACTCCTCTGTCTACAATTTCATCCAGTGCTAAAGACAATTCCTTATTAGACATCTCTATCTGAATCGAAATAATATCTAGGATGTTAAAGACATGATGAGGAAACCAGCACAAAATGAATGCCACCACAATGCTGGCAATGAGCCGTTCCGATCGTCGCTTAGATTGGTAAGTCATTCTGCTTATTCTTCTTGCCACACACATGTAACAAGTGCAAATAATTACAAAAGGGATGACAAAACCTGCAAGAGTCTCCAGCAAAAGATATGACACTTTCTGTCTGCTGGACGAGTAGTTGCGACACGTGCATTGTAGCCCACCACTTGTTTCTTCTGTCTCTTGAAATGGAATGACAGAAATGCCCAAAGTGATGGAGAGGAACCAAACGAGGAACAGGATTAAAGAAATCTTTCCTTTTGTTTTGTGCCTTTGAAGTGTGAGAGGGTAAAACACAGCCATCAACCGCTCCAAACTCAGGGTTGTAATGAGAAATATGCTAGCATACATGCTGCAGTAAATAACGAAAACCAGGATTTTGCAGAAGGTGACTCCAAAAACCCATGAGTCGGCAAAGGAGTAAATCCAGATTGGTAAAGTAATTAGTACAAGGACATCTGCAATGGCCAGGTTCAAGATCAGCAGGACTGAAGGAGATACTTGCTTAATTTTTGTGCAGACGGTCCAGATGACAATGCAATTTCCAGGGGTCCCAATGATAAATGACAAGCTGAGTATGATGCAGACTACTGACCTCACAATATTCCATGTTGAGTTGACACTGCTTTCTTCCACTTGACTCATTCTGGGAATTCTCCAGTTCTCCTCAGTTGCCAAGATCCTTTGTTTTTATTCTGAAGGTGTTAGTGACCTACTCCAGAGAGAGTTCTCTGATGCTCTGTAGACTAATGTGGCATATGAGCTCACTCTTATAAAGCATCTGACCACATATGCTACTTCCTGTTCTTTAGGAAGGCAGTGTGCATTTCTGCATACATAGCAAAAACAAAAACAGCATAGCACCTGACTTTGATTTTTAGTCCCACATCCACAATACTTCAGCAGATTTTAAAGCATGGTGGTGGTCTTTCAAAACTGTCCCTACTTAAAGAAACTCGCTACTCTGTTAAACTTACTGACCTGATCAACAGCTATGAGAAGGATAAAACCAACAACCATCTTTATGCTGTTCTACCCTTCTTTGTAAGAATAACTCTGTATTTTGTTTTATAAAAGCCAATAAAGAGGTGTGGGAGGTAAGCAACAAATCTGCATTATACATTTGACATGAAATTCCATTTCAAAGCATAAAATATTGTGCTTGCTGCCTTTGTGTCCTGTTTCATAATTCAGCAGAAAAGTTGATAGTGATTTAGAAAATATGCTGGTGAGAGTTGTATTTCTAATGCTCTGGGAAACTGGAGTCCTTTAGCCAAACAATAACCATCAGAACAGCCTGTATATAGGCTTCTAGGAGGAAATGCTTTACCATAGAAAAATATTATTATGTTGTCCTTCTGCTGTGGGCTATGACTCTATCTCCTAAGAAATTTGGTAGTCAATGCAATGTTCAAATCTTGCGTGACTCCTAAGATATTCAGTGTCTGGCCAATGAACATGAAAATATTTTGTTATCCTGATGTCAAAACATCTTTTGAAGTCCATTTCTAAAAAGTTAAAGGAGGAACTAGAACAGCAGCACTGACAGAAATATTCAAGTCACAGAAGTGAAACTGGAAGGGTATTTTCCATTAAAAAAACACACAGAAAAAAGGAATTGTACATAGCTTGCTCACTGAAATTTAAGGCTGTGATAAAGATTATTTCCCTAAGTGTTGAGGTTGAATTTTATGAACCTGGTAAATGTGGTACATAATACTATGCTGAAAAATCTCTCTCATCATAGAAAAAGGATTGCAACATTACCATGCCCAAATCAGCTTAGTTGGGTTTGATCTCATAAGAGTATAATGGGATCAAAACCAAATCCAGAATAACACCACTGAAGCTAAGTATCACATCTTCAAAATACTATTTGTATAAAAGCTTTTAATTTGGATTTAATCAGATACATGATTCTGGTTCCTTTTATTTTTAAGCATGTTTAATGCAGAATGGCTATGGGGAAAACCCAATCGGTTGTTTGTATTCTGCAGGGAATTTTTGAAAACCACTTGTAAAAAATCTACTAATGAACAGAAGTTGGGGGCAATCACTTCTTCTAATGAAAGCACCTTTATACACATAATTTCACCATAAGTAACTTGAAAAGGGCTTTATTTCTGGTCAGTGGCATATCTAGACTGAACTAAATTGCATATTTTTATTGATTAGGGGACAAAAAAACCCAAACCAAATGAACTAAACCAAAAAGCAAGGAGAGATGCCTGGTGCCTCTTGTCACCCAATGCTACAGGGACAGGCAGGTCCTTTTAGATAAAGGCTGAATCTTGATTACGATTATTGTATCACAAGCTGATCAAGTATTTGACCTAATCTGTAGAGACCTCAGGTGACTAAAAGCCTAGGTAACTAAAGACTCGAGCAGGATTTCTAGTAATCACTATCTAAACTAAAAGCTATGATAATTGCTAAAAATTCTGTGTAACAATAAGATGTGCTAGCTGCTAGAAGTTGCAGACAATCTATGCTGATAATAAGTTTTGTCATAATAAAGGGCTACTCATAACCTCAACCTTACAGCCAATCCTTGTTCTACAAGGATCCTTAAAATAATCAGCATGTCTCCAGCACCGGGTGACATATCTGTAAGATTTTCTTCCTTAAAACTTTACTTTTAGTGTCAAAGAGCTTTTGTCTGTACAATGATTGAGTACTGGTATTAGTATAGTTCTAATCTGGTGACTTATGGATCTGGCTGAACTTCTGAAGCACAGGTATTTACATTTTTCAGAAACCTATTTCCCCAGCTGAAGTTTGCTTGCCAGATGGCCTCTGGCTGTAGCCATCATTTAAACAAGAATCAAATGAATCTCAGTTGCAGCAACAGTGTGGGATTTCTATTGCAAAAAAAGATCCCAGACAGGTGTTGAAATGCTGAGACTTCCTTGAGCAAGACCCTGAAGACAGGCTCTTAGACTTGCTACCACAGATATTAGTTAATGTTAGCGAGAGAGCATGTTTCTGTAGGGCTCTGTGTGGCAGTTGGATTACTATGAAAGCTTCAGATTGTTTGTAAACTCTTTAATATTCTCTAAAAGCATTGGGTTATTTGTCAAAGTTACAGTACTAGTAGACTTTATAAGGAATTTAACAGGTATTTGCATTAAGAAATGGAGCAGTGCAGCATGTTCAATAACATGCTAAACACAACAGTGGCTAAACAACTCAGTATCTTACTCATTCTAGTGACCAGATGTGGGTGGGGCTTTTAATCTATGGACTTCAGACCTCATAAACTCTGGTCTAATTCTGCTAACAGCACTGAAATTAGGCTGCATTTCTGTGTTTTTTTAAAAAAATCAATCTATGAAGTTTTTTGTGTGGATGTGTATTATATCTAATCCAACAACTCAGTCATTAGTTTTCTGCTAAATCAGCTGCCATTACATTGGCAAATAACTTCTGGAAACTTCTCAAGCTTAAGAATTCTGTGCTACAGCTAAGAAACATTTTAAATAGAATTTGCTTTGGCTTAAACATTCAGTGGTGAGGTGTTTCATCCTTCGAATTATTTATTTTTCTTTGTATGCATGCATGAGCATCCCTCTGGTAGATGGTCTATAACTTACACTACCACTGAGCATTTTCAGACAGCTGTGTTTGGACCACTAAATGTATGTTAGAATTTATATTTCCAGATTTTTCATCTTTATTTTGAGAAATGGAATTTCACTCCAAGACATTGCGAGTCTTTGGGCTAGCAACTTCTGCTCAAAGTGCATCCACCCCTCCATGCAGTAAGAGCATGCCTGTAACAATTTACAGAGCAGCTGATGCACATGAGATCCATATTGTGTAACTTGTACAAATAGCTGGGCCAAAGACTTTTAAATTCGTCTCTGAATTTTGTCTTTAAATTTCCTAGTAAGTGATGTAGAGTGGTGATCACCAAGTATCAGGTATCTGCTGAGCCGCTGGAAACTGATGTTTGTAACCTTGTTTACCTGCTAACGCTGAAGGCAGGAAGTTACCAGTCTAAACTCCTTAGTTCTTCAGCCTTGAAACAAGGTAGCATTTGTGGCACTGGTATAGCTGTCTGATAACAGACTGAGTTCAACGGTGCTGTTAAGGGCAGTGTGAGAGTGTCACACTTTGCCTTGATCAGTGAATTCTGGGTCAGTTCACAGTTGATCTAAATGTTGCTTTCTTGTCACAGGATGGTGGCATATAAGTGGGATCTCATGGTGGTGTGCAGCAGCTAATAACCTCTTCTCTGCAACTACAGCAAAGCAAAGAGCAGTGCAGGAAAAGACATGTACCAGACATTTCTAAGCTCTTACAGTTTGTGACAGCAGCTTGTGAGGTAGTATTATGTATCACTGAATCAGTAGCACTGAGAACATTCTTATTTGTACTTGCTGCTTTGTCACCAGGGAAAATAACTTGGTGAGGAGCTACCATGGGTTCAGTTCCAAAGGCAATAAAAGATGTGTACCTTGCCCTATAAATAGAAAGTTTGAAATACTGAGCCATGTGTGTTGTTTTTAGTCTTCTAACAGTATTACAAAATTATATCCCTTACCTCAGTAGCAATTAACAATAGACTGGCAATTAATAATACAACTGGCCAGAGAAAAGATTTCCTGTTTAGAACTTGTGATAGATAGGAGGACTGCTACAGGGCACCTGTAATACGTGTGTCAATACATGCCTATGCATTGGTACCTTTCCTACCTTACAGAAAGATCACAGACAATCAGAACACGTTCCTAGCAGCCCTGAAACTCTGTAAGTATATGGTGAAATATTTTCTTTGTACAACCAGACATACCTGGTTCAGGAGAGCAGAGGTTCCAATTAAGGTAGTGGAAAACTGTATTTATAATTCTGACTATAAGCAGGAATGCGACTCACAATTATGTGGAGATTATGGAAAAAATGGAAAAACTTAGCTATCTTTCTCAACATTGTTCCAAATATATATAGCTTTAACATTCTTATTCCTAGTACAAGCTTTCAAACAGTAAATGTATAGATTTGGTACAGTTTAAGGTGAGACTTTGGCCTGTTCTAAATAAGCTATCACTAAGTTGCTATTTGTATGTACACAAAACTGTTGCTAGCCAAAATCCTTATCTGCACCACAATTGCTACTGGGTAAATCAAACACGTTGTTTACATACTCTTCCTTTTGAGTAACAAATTACTGATGACAATTACTCTTGGATGATTTGCTGCCAAAAGTTACTTGATTTTTATTATTTAGCTACACCTACAGCTATTCCTATTTCGTTTACTGGGATTGCATATAAATATTCTATTACTCTAGGGTTAATATCTCCTTGTTACTCAGCAGTGTACTGAAAGAAAATCATAAACAATACCACTCTTAGTGGAGGAGCTGTGATTAAAAAAACCAAAATCCACACTTTCTTGCTGCAGCCCTTGCATAGCAGAGGGTAGCTGTTGTTCTGCATGTAAAGCAGACATACATTATTTAATGGCCAACTGTTGCATAAAAGAATCTGTCCATGTAGTTATGTATTTTCAACACAGGGTGGCGCTGGACACTGTATATTGTATTTTTGGCTATGTGTGGGCTGTGGAGGTGCAGCCTTCTCTGCACATGGTGCACAGCGAGACTGAGACTCATACAACTGATTCTTTTGCATAAGATCAGAAAGATGATTTTGAGTTGAATTTCAGTATTGTTTCTAATTATTGATAACTTCATAGGCAAAAATCACAATGTCTCTTCTGTCCTGCAGATGTTTTCTAAATACACATTTCTATGTCTTAATTCTGTTTTATGTCTGTTTCCAATGTTAGTATGCTGTAACTAACATAATAAGGGCAGCTTCCTGTGCAACAAAAATAATTTGGAGTCTGATTTAATTTTCTATTCCTCTGAAGTACCAAAATTTTGCAATGATATTAACAATTTTTCCTTCAGTGTAGTTTTCATTACTGTGCTCTTATAGTCTCTTCGAAATGCAGATCAAATTCCAATCTCTCATGTTGTGAAACAACCCTGCTCAGCAGATCTGAGCTGCTTCCAAGTCTTATTTAATCCCTTTAATGCACAAGCACTGAGCCACTAGCTCATGCCCTAGAGTGATGTGAAGTCTCAGGTTTGTGGCTTACAATCAAGTTGGTTATCTGTGCTGAAAGTAGAAAAATTGTACTAATTTTATGAGGGATACAAGGATTTTCTCTTGTTCTGTAGCAGCTGCCATAGGTGTGTTAGCAAAAGAAACTTGTAGAGGAACATATATGCCCTCAATCACCTAGTAATTAGCGTACCTGGTATGTTCTGTATAGCTAGAGAAGCTGGTGTGTTGCATGATGCTGCTCCTCAGAACAATCTCCTCCAAGCAATCTTAATCTGAAATAAAAGTAGTCAGGATTGATTCTGAGATGTCACATGCAGCTATGGTAGCAGCTATTTACTGAACATACGTATAATATATTGCATGGAAAAAGGCCGAGATACACAATCTTCAGGCACAGGTAACTTTCTATCATTCTATAATGTGATCTACTTCTGTAGAATTCTTAATAATATTAGCAAAGGCTGCAAGTAATTATGATTGAATGAAGCAAGTATTTTCACTGGCAGAAAGTGCTAGCCCCATATTCTTAGTTCAAAAAACTTATCCATGGATTATACTAGAATTATATTAGAATTCAAGGCTAATGAACTCAAGTAATCTGATCTCATTATTTTTGCATTTGAGTCTTGAGCCTAATAACATGATCTGGGTTTAGGCAATCTTATTTCTTATGTTCTAGTGTTGAGTCAGTCCAAAAAGTCCTTTTAGCCTGGTATCTTCTCTGATGGCAGCCAAAAGCAGGTGCCTGGGGAAAAAAGTAACAACAAGCCATGTGTGACTCTACCTGCCCCATATATTCTCTGGCATTTAGCCAGTTACAGCTGAGGAGTTTCCTGAGACAGGTACGACTTCTGTGTGACAAGTGAAGCTTTGTGGACACTTAGTCTGTAGACTTCCTAAGTCTTGAACTCCCATAAACAACCGAATAGTTGATTCCTGCTCATCCTTTCCTTTATCCTGTCCATGGTGGTTATTTGATTAAAACCTACATCTGCAGGTCATTTCTTATTTCCAGAGTGAAGAGTACTGGCACACATTCCTACATGGAAACCATTCAACACTTTTCATGATCCCTGTTGCCTTTTTCCCTTCATTCAATTCTTCTACAATCTCTTTAAGACAGAGGAAGAGACTAGTTTTGAAGTTCAGGAGTTCAATTAAACTGCAGTGTGCTGCAGAGATAGAAAGAAAGAAGCCAAGTTACAGTGAGGTCTAAGATCCCTCATCTCAAGTCTGGTTCACCCTGCCACCAGCTAAAAAGAAGGGAAGCTTAGCTGGCTTAAACTATTCTCAAAAATGTCCTTATTTTTGAAAATTAGGGGTTAGATTAGTTTACATTAAAACCACAACAATAATTAGATGCTCTTTTCCTCAATGCCAGTCTGTGCTCTAGCATTTAGAAGACTGTTCCAAAGGTCACCATGTCGTTCTCCCTTCATTTACTCCAGATGCTCCACAATCAGAAATCCTCATGTGATGCAATTACCTTGTAATCCCTAAACCACAGGTTGTCCTCAGTCTGGCAGAGCTTTGTATCTCTGTGTCCCCTATTCTGCACTTCAACCATTAAAAGCTGGCTATTACTTAAATATGTCAGTACTTGTTATTATGTGAAAGGCAGCTTTAATTGTGTGTTATGTTTTCTTGGTAGCTTTGTGTTACATCTATCTCTGTGGGAAGCATTTAGTGCTCAGTGATATTGAATGGTGTGTCTTTAATATCTGTTTTTCCACTGCCCACCAAATGTGTGGCTACCTTTTTCATGCTTGCTGTTTTCCTGTTGCTACATGTTAACCAAGTTGTGTGGTATCTGACCACAGTATTACTAAAACTATTGCTATAGAGCCGCTGCCTTGGCTCCCCCCTGTGTTGGATGTACTTCATTTTTGGTATAGCAAAATGTTATGTGCAATGTGTCCTGATACAGTGTTGTTTTTCAGCACATTTTGAGGTCTGTTACTGAGTGAAAAACAGACTACATAGCAGAGAAAATGGGGCTAGGGTTCTTGCCAGACACTAATGTTGAGTATCAGTTGATCAAATTATTATGGGGCCCCCTTCAAAACAAATCACTGATCAGTCACATGCTTCATCCAAGTTCTACTTCTCTCTAGTTCTAGTTTTGAACAGTGTTAGGCTGAATCTGTAGTGTAGGAGGTTTGCCAGGTCGCTGTCTATTGTATAATACCATCTTCTATAGAAGGTTATAAGGATATCACGATGACAGCTCTAAAGCATCTAAAATCAGACATTTAAATCTTAAACTGCTAGCCTTCCTATGCTGAACAGTCATCTTCTGTGAGCACAACAAGAAAAAGAAGTCAATACTATCTAGCAGCTTGCCAAAGTGAGGAAATATCTAATAAACCATAGTAAGGTAGAAGTTTTGAGAGAATTATTTTCTCTAGCTAATCGAGGCATCTCTGTAGCCCTCATACACAGCAAAACTGTTCTCACAAGCTATATTAGGGTGAGGTCCAAGTGGATGAGTTGAAATTACCTCACAATGGTATATTCTTTACCAGGAAATCATGAGACACAATTTATCTGCCACATGAAATCTTAAATATTTCTTGCTCTCAGCAGAAAGCTTGCTGTTATGTCATGTGATAGCAGTACTCCTTTTCTATCACTTATTCAGCTTGTAATCTGAGGAGCTTCATTTCCAGCTGCCCAACACTGATAGCCAAATGATTTTCACCACACCATGAAGAAACTCTTCAGAGTATTATTCTAGTAACATATTGGTGATGTAGCGTAGCAGCGGCACTAAAACCACCTCAAGCTGTTTGTAGCGTATTGATTTATATAAAAAATAAGTTATTTCACTAAATGCATTCTCTCAAAGTACTGTGTCCACGCAGTTTTTGGCAAGCTTCCCCTTTCTAACAAGTGCACAAATGTCTCCAATATAATTCTGAAGTTTAAAACATGGCTGGTTAATTCACTGCCCCATGTTCAAAATGCCCTTCACTCAGTGTTAATCCCAGAAAATGGGTTAAATGAAATGCTGGAATTTTATTAGAATTGTAATTTTGTATTTTCCTTGTATTATTTGCCCAATAGAACTATCAGAGTAATTGCCCTGATCTGTTTGATCCCAGCTATGATTTGAATATAATTATTCTAATAATGACCTTCAAATGTTCCTTCCAACCTTAATTTTCCTATAATTATATTTTGCACTGACGTGGCTGACACGGCATGACACAACGCTACCCACGATGCTGCTGATTAAACCATTTTCCCATGATTAGCAGTTCCCAACTGCCTCTGTCCCTCAGCCTAGAAGGGATCTATGTCCTTATAGGAATCATCAAGCAATACTTCTTAACACGCCTAAGGGATGGGAGAAGAAGTGTTTGTGCACAATTAATATGCATTTGTAGGCTACTATCTCTTTCTTTGGAGAGTGGTATCAGATGAACAGCAGATCAGGTGTTTATTATTATTATTATGCACCAACAGCTGAAACTCAGATCTGAACAATTCATTTTATCTTCTTAACTTTGGGGGGGGGGGAGGGTTAATGTTAATTAAGAAATGTTGTTAATAATTGGGTCTGTCTTTTTTGGTTCTTAACTGTAGTCAGTGTTCCAACTCATATCTCATTTTTAATATGATAATCTGGATTTAAAGGATAGAAAATAAGTGGGGGGGTCTATGTATGTTACATCTCCAGATCTAAGATTATTGTTAGCTTTATAGGTGCATCTTTCAGTGGGATTGCATACATGTTTCAGATCCAAAAAGCCATAACTATAAAATGAAGGGAAAATATAATCTTTACATATCCCTTAAACTCTCATCAGTTAATTTTTAATGCACCCACTAAAAAGGATCTCTCAAATTGCTTATTACAGGCTGAAGTGAAGTTTTACAACAAATATAATCAGAAGCAAATGTTTTTCCATCCTTCAGTGTTTGAACACCTAGCACTGAAAACGAGTGAATGAAACGTTAACTAGACAGAAGACCAACATACTCCTCCATTACTAAATGTCTGACATCAATTTCGGTTGTTCAGGAAAACACTTGTGTTTCCAGAAGTGGATTTGCTTTTGTCAGTGATCAGTTGGAGCTAGTAGTGGCAGTGTTGTGTCTTTTTAACAGTAACTTTGAGCAGCTAGATTTCCAAAGCCCTGCATTTCTCAGCAACTTCCCTGACACCCTGCTGAACTGGGATACCAAATGATGTGTGACACCTGATGACATCATTTATTAAACAGAACAGTGGTCTCTTTTCCTTTTCATTATATGTGAGCTAGAATGAGAAATGCTGCTGTTTGACTCGTACCACATGAGAAACAAGATTTCTTTTGCTTTCTTTGACATGTATGTCATGTCACAGAATGTGATTCTGTATGTCACTGTGCCCTAGCTGCTCTCACAGTCTTTTAAGACATGTTAATCTTAGCATGCTGAATTCTGTTTGTTTTTTATTCCAACTCTTCTCTTTACCTGAAAAGATCCTACCTGCAAATCAGAACTACCTTGTTAGCTTTCTACCTACGGGTGCAAACAGTTTTTCTGCACAGCAAAAAATGTCCCGTTCCACCACTACGCAATGTGCTGGGAAGTGGCTGTAATTTGCGGGAACTTGTGCAAGACATAAGCTGTCCCTGAGGGTTCAACCTACTCTGTTTTCATCACAACATAGATTATATTTTCAACTCCTTTCCTCATATAATCACCCTACACAAATTCGTATCTCCCCTTTCCATCTTCCTTCTGCCTTTTATTATTTTAAATTCCATATTTTGACTAGCTAACACAAAACCAATTCTGAGTAAATCTTAAGTAAAACTTCCAGTACCTTGTCCTGACATTCTTGCTAAGCATTTCCCACTCCCAGATTCTAACAAAATTGTCTTTGACTAAGTAGGCATTCTGCAATCCAGCTTGTTAGTCACTAAATCCTTACAATTTTCTATGAAGCTCTGTTACTTGGATGGTTTACATGGACATATTGATTTGCTTCAGCAAAACATGAGCCAAAAGTGTAATGGGATCTCTATTATGCTGATTAAAGGTTTGAAGATAGAAGAGATGACAGTGACTGGGTCTATTAATTGTGGATATCTTACCTTGGCAAATGGCTAAGCTTTGATGCTCTAGCCTGACAGCTAGAACAGATGCAAGTTTGCATTTCTGTACTGTCACCACCCAGTTGCCATTGTCTTTCTTGTTCAGTTCTGTACTGTAACAAAATGCAGCCTGAAAGAGACTGAGGAACTGATTTCAAGTCTTAATGTTAGTGAGAGGTGGTGTGGGGAACAACATGGAAGTGAATGTGAACTGGGGAAGAAGCAGGGAGAAGAGAAAGTAACTTTTGCAGCCTTGGTTCAAATGTGTGTCTGATGTGTTCTGGGACTGTGCTGCTGCCTTTATGGGCAAGTACAGCTGGAGTTTAACAAGCGCAGTCACTTTCTAAGAAGGCTGTTAACCTGCCCAATTAGTGGGTTAAAAAAAACCCCTTTTGATAAAGGTAAGAAATAAATCCACTTATTAGGCAGCCCAGAAGTAGAACCCTCCTCTGGCTAATTTAGCAAAACTGGTCTTAAATTAAACTGTCTGATCTATTTATGGAATCTTCTATAATTCAAGTTTTACTCTAAAGAAATATTATTGCATAACCCAGTGTTGCTACTTTTAAAAAAAGCCTCCTCCAATGTGCACACAGCTCTTAAGAAAAGTACGTGTTTATGACCAGCCACCTTTCAGGTCAGCTGCCACACGTTATTACAGGTCAGGCACAACTGTCCTAAAACCAAAATACATTGTACAGGTATGACTGACTCAACTGGCCCTCAAATCATTCTTGAGGAGAAAGGAATGAAGCTTGCTTTTTGCCTCCTGAGTTTTAAGGGCTAATGTTTGCTTAAAAAAACCTAAACAATTATCTTGATCTGTAGTCAGAGAAGAAAGAGCATATTGGTTGCATGATTTTTAGCGCTGCTTTTTCAAAGGCAAGTCATGTTTGAATAATAGCCAGGATTCCTACTGCAGGAAAACATAGCAGGATAAATGTGTAGTGTCAAGGAGCACTGGAAATCCTTGTGGTATGGACAGAATTACTGGGGGAAAAAATTTCCCAGCTTCTTTAAAATACAAGTATATTCTCTGCAGAAGCTTAAAACTGAACAAGCGTGCTGCTCTGAGTGTGAACTTTATGGAGTCAGGCAGTTTGTGGCCAACTAAACCAAAATGTATCACTCTACTTTTCCTAAGTCCCTCGTACCTCTGTGAATGTTTTTACCAATGCATTGGCTGGTGCAGGTTTCAGGGTAGGGCTGATGATTTCTCCCTAGTTGATTCCTTCCTGGCCTTGGGCACAAGTTTGAAATGGTGCATGTGAACTTACTCATAGCTGAATACTTGGGCTGGTCTGTGATGTTTGGGGGTTGGAAGAAAATAAATGTCACAGATCTGTATTATAATATTATCCAAAGACAAAAAGAATTACTGGGAATTCAAGAATAGATGTTATACTGACATTTGCAGGAAAAGTGAAGAGCGGGTGCTGTCTATACACTCAGGAACAAGAAAGATTATGAAAGTAAATTACTGTATATTGACCCAAATATTGTTTTTTGTATATGTGATAATAAGTATCTTATGAAATCTTTTACATTCTTTCTTGTCTAAGCAGTTTCTGCAGGCTTCTGCATTTCACTATTCTCCTTTCTACTGTGGTTGGATTCTGGGTCTCAGGGATCATTTGTACTGGGGCAAAACCAAAGGCAAAACTTAGGATGGCTGGTAAAATCCTGGGAGGTTGTACAGCTAAGATAGTATGTTTCTGAAAGATATTACTGATGGTGATTGTGTTAATGTATTCTGAACTGAATGAAACACATGAACAATGAGGAAAATGCTGACCTGGGCTTCTGCCTACGGTGTAGATCTGTGCCAACACTGGGGTTGTCTTCACATCTTTCTTTGAAACTTGCTGTTTTTCTACTTCTGCCTGTGGCTCAGCACAGTCGTGCTTTGGGGGTGTTTGAGCCAATACAAACACTACTTAAGTGGCAAGGATGAGAACCACACAGGGAATTCTGTTCAATCAAATAAAAGGTGTTTAAGCAAATATTATATTTCTGGAAATGATTCTTCTAAATAACCAGTGTACAAACTCCCATCCAACTCACAGTTGTTGTCAAGTTGCCACTACAAACCCTCAAAGGAGCCTTAAACAAAGCTGATGCTACCCATCTTGTAGTTTCTGGTGTTCAACATAGTTTATTTCTGGTGGGGTATTTTTCTGAAAGAAGAATATTTTCTTAGAAGACTGAGTATGCACCTTACAAAAATTCTCTATGGTGGTAATAAACTGGCTTTTTGAGTATTTGGATAATGATTTTTTTTTTTCACCTCAGATATAATGGAAAAATGTTCAGTGCTATTTTTATCAGTAGTTTCAACTGTAAGAATTTCCTGTTTTATTTCTAGCCAGCCTAGGATACAAAACATGTGAAGGAAGCAGTACATAGTGTGCATTTTGTGTAGTATAAGCTCTTGAATTTGCCTTGGATGATGACTAGTTGAGTTCTGTGTGTGGCTACACAGGGTCATGTTCCTAAATTGCTGTTAATCTACAAATACCCTGCTGTCAAGTCATTCTTTGTGGAGAAAGAGGAGGATTGCCTTCCCAACAAAACAGCGTTTAGAAATAGTTACACTGACTCGATTAATAGCAGGGTATCATCAACTGTAAAGCAGTGCTAAGGGACTCTTCAGTGTGTCAAAGTTCCTCCTGTTTGTTGGCGTGACAACAGGACCAGGCACTCAATGTGAAAACAGAAATTTGCTCTGTGTATTTAAACAACCTTTAAAAAGACCAAGAGCTTAATTTACTTCGGGTTATTTGTATGTGAATAGTCCTGATCTCCCAAAAGCAGACAACAAAAGAACTAACATACCTGACCTCATTCATCAGCTGCAATACTGCTATCTAAAGAGTCTGGGGTTGCAGAGCAGGAGGAAGAGCAATTATGGGCTTAGCAGGCTTTCCCTGGAGAAGAATAAGATCGAAAGTTTTTTAGTGAAGTGTGAAGATACCACGAGCTGCCAAAACAGCACAGAGACTTGTAAAAGAAATAATAAGATTGGATGGAAATGTCCCTGTGTGATACCGTGAGAAGAATCAATAAAGCAATGGTTACAAAAATGACACGTGGTAATTAAGGACACAAAGAGCAATCAAACGGATAAACGCTGACAAATGCAGTGTTTACATCAAGACAAAAATGCCTGTGCTTCAGCCTACAGCAGAAATGCCTTATCAGCAGAAGACAGAAGGATGGCAACAAGTTTACAGTAAGCCGTACCGACCATTCCTCTTTCTGTTAGCTCAGCAGGAAGAGACGGATTCCTCAAAAGGATGAAACAAAAGAGTCAGTGAGACTGTCTACAAGTTAGGGCATGAAATAAAAGACTGATGGAAAAAATAATAATAAATCACATTGTTACAACTCCTAAAAGGCACAGAAAATCTGTCCCAGAACTGCTGATGCTATCCAAGAAAACCCTGAATGTGTAGTGAGGACCTGACAGCTATCATTCTTCGTGTCATAGCACAAGTGATCCTGGCTGGCTACTGGGACACGTGCATTGTGAGCACAGCCCTGTGAGAGAACAACTGTGTGTGACTGAAAGCACTTTTCTTTAAATCCTGTTACACTGTTTTACCTGTCCATGAGATCTTTCACTGCCTTTTGTAACATTTAATTCCTACACCAGGCTCAGTGTTGCAAGCAGTTTTACAGTCATACTTGCACAGCCTGTGGTTTGTTTTAGTAGGAGGTCATTTCAAGTCAACACTTGCATGGTGACTAAGCACCTGTCTTGGGGTTTGCTGGATGTTGACACCTTTCCACTCACTGTAAATATACAAGGTGTGGCAGCTGCCTTTAAAAAGGCAAGTCTAGATTTCGACTTAGCCTTAGCTTCCTTGAGTAATTTGTTGGATTTTCTTCCTGTGTCTTATTTCAGAAGGAGGCAGATGCATCCTCCTCCTTTCATGACAATGCCAAACCACCTCCCTAACTTTTCTAAACTCATGTCAACAGGCTGGTGTGTCTGTTTGAACAGATTCTGCCTTCATGTAGATCACTTTGACATGTTTTTCTGCAGGAATTACAAATGTTGTTGAATACTGAATTCAGTGAGGTGAGAACAGCTCCACTTTTATACCTTACAGGCATATAGCTGGTAGGAGTTACTAAGACAATGAGAAGTCACTTTGTACTCCCATTTGTGTCTCGCTCCGGAGTCTTCATGACATTATTTGTGTTAGTGTATCAACCATTCATGGTAGGAATATTTCTGAAACTTAGCAGACACACCGAGGTATGTAGGAAGCTGCAAAGCAGACACTGTGGTACTGCCCTTCTTGCAAAGGTAGCTTTAATTGGCACAGGAATTTCACCTGCTGAGTCACAAAGTGTGTGCCCACAGCAGGACTGGACATATGAGTGAACCAAGGAAACCTCCTGCTGACCAGCACAATACTGACTGATCACAAAGTAGGATTACACTGGCTCCAGGTACCATTTTACTCTCTGCTTAGTCTCTCCTTCCATGCATGCCCTTCTTCCCCCTCTGCAACCAGACGCCTACCAAGTGGCACGTACTTCCTTCCAACCGAGCATGTAACTCCTGCTAACTGGTATTGCCAAAGCACAGAGGCTTCTATACTTTCTGGTTTAAAATTAGCATAATTACAAGTCTACCTGTTCTTGTTACGTGTATAAAGGTCTAATGGTTTCTTTTTTAGTATTGCCAAATGCCTGCCCTCAATGATGCTCTGTGACAATTACCTGTCACATTAGTCAGGCACTGCCTGAAGCACAGCCATGCCCAGGAGCCTTCACATCAGATGCCCAGTCTTGGCTGCATTTCAACAAACCTTCCAGCTCTGCTAAGTATTTTTGCTTTACCTCGAGCCAACCTGACCAGGCACCTTATGCACTACCTACTTTTAGGCAGTTTTGCAGCAAACGCCCCTCACTTCACTCCTAGCACAGTTCGGTGTGGATGCGGTGCTGTGACAGGCGCCTTCCTCCCGCAGCACGGCGCCCTCAGTGTGCGCTGCCAGCCCGGACCCGAGGCCTCAGCCCGGCCCTGCGGAGTGCCCTACCTGTCGGCTCTGCCTCACACGGGCTCCGCCGGGGCCGCGGCAGCCGGCGGCCTCCGTAAGGCAAGGTGTGGCCCGCCACGTTTACAGAGGTTTCCGCGGGGCCGGGCACCGAGCGGGGCCGGGGCGCCTGAGGGGCGGCGAGCGGGCCGCTGACAGGAGCGCGGGATCCCGCGCCGGGGCCTGAGGCGAGGCCGCTCTGCCCGCGCGTGGAGCTCGCCGGCGGGCGCTACGCCCAGCGAGGCGCTCCGCGATCGGCTGGTGACGCCTGCGGGGGGCGGTGCCGGCTGCCGGTGGGGCGGGGCGGGGCGGGCCCTTTTCTGGCCGGGCCGGGCGCCGGGGCCGCACTCCTGCGGCGGCTGCTGCAGCCCGGGCGGAGCGACGTGTTTGGCGCGGTGTGGCAGTAGCCGTCGGCTCGGGGTTATGCGCTGGGGTGATGGTCCCACCGGCCGACGCTAGGGTCCTCCCGCCCTCGGGAGGGAGGCTCTTCCTTAGCCTCCTGCTGCTGCTGCTCCTCTGCCCCGGTGGCGGGTGCCTGCCGCGCCGCCGGTCCCCAGGGCCGCCCGTGGTGCTGGGTAAGAGCCGGGAGGGCGTCGGTGCGTGCGTCCGGTGCCGTGGAATGTGGTGAAGCCCGCTGCCTCTGCTGCCGGCCCCCCGCCCCTCCCGGTGGGGAGGCGGAGCGAGGCCTCGGGCGCTGCAGGGCGCGGTGGGCTCAGCCGCGGAGGGTGGTGCGCGCCCCGCCCGGCCGCCGCCGCCCGCTGTCTTCAGGGGTGTTTGGCCGGGCGAGCCCGCTTTGTGACCTCCCCGGTTGCTGCGGGGGGTGCCGGCCCTGGACGTTTGCTCGGTGACTCTGGCCTGGCTGCACCCGCTACAAGCGCAGGCCCGGGGCAGGGGGAGTGGGCGCCGCACAGCGCCGGGGGCACCGGCGTGCGGAACGCTAAGGCCGCCCGTCCCTGGGCACGGGGCAAGCGAGGCTCGCCTGAAGCCAGCCCTATGCTGCTCGGGTTTGTGCCCCGCAGGAGCCTTTTGCAGAGGCTGGAATCAGGTGGGGAGAGGGGAGTGCGCCGTGTCACGGCACTCAGGCTACGAGTATTTGAAAGGCTGCGAACAGGCGCAGAAAGTGACTATTGATTACCGGCCTGTGGTTTCACCTGTTAACACAAAAGAGTTTGTAACAAATGTGGGAAGTATTCCCGTAATAGCTACAGAGTATTGCTAGGTGCCTTTTTCAGTCTGCCGATAGCTAGAGTTGTAAATAAGTTGCAGAAGTTATTAAAATAGCTTGCCCGTTGAAATTGTAGTTCTTAAGGTTTTTAATCCATTGATTACGTGCATTGAACAACACTAATGTGAGTGCTTGGTCCTGTGAATGCATTCAGTATGCTGTGTTCTCTTACACCATTAATCTTGATGATAATGGAGGAAGAAAAAGTGAGAAATTGGTGAAAACACTTGGAAAAGTGTAACCACTGGCACATCCTTCAGTTTAAGCTCCATTTATTTGTAATAATTTAGGCTCTGCTGCTGGCTTCATGGCTGCTGTTGCAAACTTCTGACTTAAAGGGTAAACTCTAAGCAAGAACTACTTTAAGATGCTGCGTGTCTCGGGACCACCGTGTACAAATTCACGGTTCTTGATAAATGGCTGATATAGATTTGGAAGAAGAAACTGCAAAAGGATGTCCTAAGAGGCTGGTTAAAACGTGAACAAAAGCTCTTTGAGTTTTGTCTGTGAAGGTTAGAAGTGATCTTTTATCCTGTCTCTCTACTGTAATGCTGGGTTTTAGCAATAAGCTTTGGCGCTTACTCCAGCGTGAGCTTCTTGCTTTAGTTGCTGATCCAACATTCAATTCCAACTATGAAAGAATCAAAGAAGACTTCAAAGCAGTTGGGATAAAGGGATAGTGATTCTAGAGGCAAGGATTTTACTGATGGATCTTCTGTAAGTAGATGTGTTCCCTGAAGATGTTTTAAAAAAGCCATGGCTGACCTACATTTTGTTTTCCTAAGATGCATCCTGGTACACGCTGCGTGGCTGAGCACACGTCCATCAGTGAGTGGTGTAAAACACAGACTTTCTTGCTGTTACAGTGAATTTTCATCAATCGATACAGAACTTGTATCTCTTACTGTTCTGGTAGTGTCTGTGTCTTAAAACTTGCTCTTTGCTGCTGCCCAGCCTGGCTTGTCCAGAAAGTGAAAATTCACTAAGTTTTAATGTAAAGATTTTTCTTCTGGGCTTTCTGTATGCTTGAGAAAATTCTAAGGAGTGGTGTGCCATAGCTTCCTATTGTAAAATGCCATGGGCTTTTTGCTGCAGAGAAATGCCTGTTGTTGTGAAAACACCTGCACTGGGAGCTTAGCTTCAATTAGACATGACATGGGCAGTGAAGGTCAAACAAATAGAGGAGAAGGAGTGACTATCGGTCACTCACCAGTTCTGTATGAAATGTTCTCATCTCGATTCTAGTTAACTTTTTGTGACCTTTTCTTCACCTATGTGACATGTTAAGATAAGCTTTTTAGGAATTGCTGCTGTGAGGATGGTAGAAGGGTTTAGGAGGATCGTTTAGGGAGGTATTCCAAGTGCTGGCTTAGCACAGGTGCTTGGGAAAGGGGAAAAATGCATTGCAATGGAATCGCAAATGCAGAAGGAGGTTGAGGGGTATACACAAGCCTGTGTTAGGCAGGCTTGTACAAGCCTTGGATTGTATTTCCCTCTTGCATGAGCTTCAAAACTGAGTTGATCCTCTTGTTTTATCAAGCTGGCATCTAGACCCTTAATTCCTCATATGTACTCATTTTTTTAATAAGTTTTTTATCTTGTAGCAAACATGGTTTCATTATCCAAGTATTCAGTCTTGGTCTGTTTGGAAATTAAAACTCTTAAGTAGGAAGGGGAATGAGCAAACTTGGTTTTGTTCTGTGCCTGGCAAATTGGCCATCTGATCTTAAGGGAGTAAAGAAAGAAGGAATGCTCTTTAAAGGAATGTTGTCAACATAATGATCACTTCATAAATGTTTTAGACCAGCAATGGTCACAAGACCCAGTGTAACTCGCTCTCAGGTTTTTCCTGTAATGACCCCACTTGTGGTTGGAACCTGTGGTTACCCAAATAATGGTGGAGGAAGTAGGGTGGTAGCTTGCAAATATGTGGTGCTGCTTATATATGGGTAACTTTGCTCCTCAGGTACTAACAATAATACTCCTAGGAATCTTGTAGCTGAAAACAGATGAGGTGCTTGAATACAACCTTGTAACTACTGGCTGTAGTTGTGGTGGTAACAGATTTGTAAGTCACCTGCTCAGGTGAAGGGTGTCTCTGAGGAACAGTTAAACAGACTCCTCATCTTCTCAGTGCTCCCCAGCTTTCTTTGTGCTTCCTCATTGGCCATGAGTGGAATTGTCTCTCTTGCTAAAGCATGAGAAAATTAACCTGTTGAAGTGATTAATTCTGTAGTTGAATTATCTTAATGAAGGAGCCGGCACAAGGGAAGTGGAGTGGCACTGCTTCATTTGGATTAGGTTATTTTTTTAAGAAGGTCAGTGTGTCTTCCAATGGTGCACAGACTCTACTATGCCTGAAGATTGTTTGTACACAGCAGGGGAGCAAGACCAGGGACTGAACATATGTGGGAAGTAATTGACAGCAAAATGCTGCAATGTGATGGCTTGTTTATCCCTGAGATTTAAATAGCAAAGCATCAAAAGGTATTAATACAATAATAATAATGGTTGCTAGAGAAGAAGAAACATGAGGTAAGAGTCAAAAAATCTTACTTCCAGACTCCTGCCTGAAGACTTGATATCAAAATGTCAGGTGATTGTCTTGGAGTTGGCAGTCTCTTGGGAGACTTGGAGTCTCTCAAGTGTTTTCAAGGAAAAGGGGAATACTTAAGATACCAAATTACTTTAATGCCTATTTTTTTTAAAGCTCCTGTGCAGCCAGGACAGCATATTTATACAGGAAATTCTCCTTTAAGAACTAGAATAACCTACTGAATACCTCTGCTCTACTGACAATATCTACTAAAAATAGATAACTACATATTTTTCTGGTGCACGCACGCCTGGATATCTGCGTTGTGTTTACATGCAGTTATAATACTTTTGCACTTGTCTTACCAATTTGGTATTCAACATGCTTGTCTTCTAGTGTTTGCAATAAGAAGTTTCTTTATTTTGTTCTTCCCCCTTCCATTTTCTCATGTAGTCCAATGATAATCACTGTGTACTATCTCATGTCTTATCAATTTTGGGAGCTGATAACCTGTCCTTATAAGATCAGCGGTGGATTCACTGAACTCTAACTTTTAGAGCTGACTCAACGCAATTACTATATCAATGTCCTGATACCTTCTGCAAACAATTTGTTAGGTACTTGGCTAAAGTTTTCTAGAAAGACACCCAAATGAAGCTTGTTAATTATTAATTTACATGTAAAAGAGGTTTGTCTGTGAATCCTGCTGACTGCTAATTGAGGCATGTGTGTTTGTATGGTCAGCTGGCTAGATGTCAGGAGTGATTTAAATGTTTATGCCTCATGTGATCTGAGGTATCTAGGAGTATCATGTGAGACGTTGTTTGCTTTCTTGTTCCTAATTTTAAACATGAGGTTTTTTCCTTCTGTGGCAGCCTACCATTGAATGTACCAGCTACTTTGAGACATTCTTCTTGGAGAACTACAGTCAGAGTTTAAAATTAATTTGCTGGAAAACTTGGTTCACTTGGAAGGACAGCTTAGTAAGAGAACCAAACAGATGACAGTTGTTTGAGGAAATCATAAGTAAAAAAGATATGATAGTTTATGTATATCTAAATGCATTTTGAATCCAGATAAAAGTGAAGAAGTACCAACTGATGACCCCTGTGCCACACCAACAATAGTTTTCCCCCCGTAGTTATTATACTATTGCTTCTTTTTCCAAATGAAATTTCAAATCCCCCTGTTCTTGGCTTTTGGTGAGTGTTCTTTTCTCTGTTTCCTGAGGGGTAGTAAGGTGAGTTGATTTCCAAGGTGCAATTTACTTATTGTTTTCTGCTGGGAACTGTGAATCAGCTGTTAGGGCTTAAGGACAGTGATGGGCAGGAGTTCCAGTGTATCCCAAAGCCAGTTACTGTAGTTCCCAGACTTGGAAAAGTCTGCGAACTCTTTTAAACTCTCAAGTGAACTTTGTAAATTGCCAAGTGAATTGGCCTCAGGCGTATTAGTATGAGTTCTGTTGGGATTACCATTTTGGTGAAAAATGGGAATATGATAGAAGGGCTAATGGTCAGATCTGATTGGAACACTTTTCCTGCTCAATAGGAAATCTCACATGTCCAAATGTCGCAGTAGCATAGTCAATACATGTGTTGCACAAATAGGAATTTGGGAAGCAAGGGTACTGCTTGATCTGCTCTTGGACATCTAGTTTTAGCCAGTGCTGATGTATTTTGCACAACTTTGTTTGCCAGTTACTTCTTGTATCTATGGTATCAGTCTGCAGGCTTTAAAAAGTAAGAACGTTCTATAATTCTACCAGCAAAAAAAGTGTAGAAACTACAGATACTGGTAGATGAGAGAACAAGGAGAAAAATTACAGTTTGCTCTGACCACAGATGGCTTCTGTGTATGGCCTGAAGGCAAAGAAGTGTTTTTCTACCGCTTTCAAGTTCCATCACAGAAAATTCAGGAAGGTGCATCCTTATCTTATGGAATTAATCTTCAATGTGATCTTTTTTAACCTGTTACTTATCAAAAAGCCACTAAGTAGTTCTCTGGCCAAAATGTAAATCATTAACACTGTTAAATTGTGTGGGGTGAGGATTGAAGATCTTGCATGTTTCTCTCCATAACCTGAAAAATAAAAATTTGCATTTTGTCCCCTGTAGCTGTACTGTGAATCCCCTTCAGCTTGCAGAATATACTGTAGAAAACAAAACGTGAGTTGTGAATTGCTGATTAGCAGTTTTACTTTTAATGTGGGAAATGTAAGCTTGAAAAAGGGGTTTTTTTTTTAGTTTCATGTGCAGGTTTATAGAGCAGGGTTTTTGACTGCAGTATTGTGTCTTAGCACAGATGGAACTTGCTCCTTATCTCTTAGTTAGAATTACATAAAACTACCACTTTTCAACTTGTTTCATCCCTTGAATAAGAATTTGTATGAGATGTTTAAGTCTTCTGCTCTGGACATAGGAGCACAGCCTCTATCCTCAAGAAGCTTGTGGATAAACTTAGCTTAACCAAATCAAACTTGCAGTCAATGTAAGATTACTCCATCAAGGCCAAGTGAGCCTTTTTTACCATTTCCTGCTTTCAGTACTCTTACTGGTAAATGTGTCTTGATTATAACCTTAAACTTCTTCAGTTGTGAGTCTTCCCACTCACAGTAGAGTGGGAGTGCTTACAATATTTGAGTGCTGTTTGGAAACCTCAGCAAGTTCTTAACACTCTGCTACTCCAGATGTTTGTCTAAGTTTTTGAAAGGTATCTTTGCTGGAAGAACTTGATTTTTACCCAAGGAAATGAGACTTCAGGGTGGAACACAGTGTCACTCTTTGTTTTGCGCTGAAACGGAAGGCACAATCAACCTGTTCTGACCTTGGCAGGTTTGCTGTTGAAACTGGCTGGCCATGAATGATTGATATAAATAGAATTACATTCTGTTCCTTTTCTAATTAATAGCCCTGATACAGCATAGGCATGGGACTGGAACAAGCTGTTGCCTTATAGTTCTATAAGCAATAACTAAATAGCATTTTGTGAGGTTACAAGACTGAACTTCAGTAAACTCTTTTGAGGGTGTGATGCAATCCTATAATCTCCCTTACTATACTTTCCAGTATATCTGAGTCCTTGAAATATGACCTGAAATAAACTGTGGTCACTTACTGACCTTTTTTAACATTTCACTGAAGACTACAGAAATAAAGATGCTTAAAACCTAATAAGAAAGTAGGGGTAGTTAATAGAAATAACCGAGGCGTATCTTTTGTGGTCATGCATAACCTGCAGTGGTTGGAGGCAGTCAGAGTGTGGTTATCCAAGTCTATATAGTCTGAAGTTCTGTTCTTTTTCAGTTCTGCAGTGTTTCTCCGAAAGCATGTCAGTCTTTTCAGTTAAACTAGATGTGCCAATAAAAGATGTCATCTCTTTAAGTCAAACTAAATATCAGGATTCTACAGAACTTGAATCTATGTTGATTAAATAACTCACTGAACTGGAGAAATAAAAGCAGCTGTGGGTAGGTCTGCATTAAACTTGAAAACACAAATAAGTAAATAGGATACAGTTGTACAAATGCCAAAAAGGTGGTGGTGAGGGGTGTGGAGCTGAGAGGGGTGGGGGGAACCCTCAAGAAACGCCAAACTCCTAGATTTTTCTAATACAGAGAAACTTTTGTTGCTTAGTATCTTTTCCTTTCTGTTCTTGGGGAAATAAAGGATTAAACATAACTAAATGGAAGAAGTTTCTCTGGAAGCTTGCCGCTGAAAACTCCGGGAGCATGTTTTTAAGCTTCATTCTGATTTAGAAATAATATGCCTGTTTCCATCTAGGGCTGTTGGGCTCAAAACTGAATGTTAAAGATAGGAAAAACTCTATTTGGATTATTATGCCAGTTATCTAAATCTTTTGCAGCAGAAGTGTGGTCAGAGGTGAAGAAGTGAAAATAAAAACCCAAATGGAGCTGCTTTCACTTTCCATGTTTTTCATGCCAAATTGATAGCTTGCATGCAACTGTTTAAACCGAGTAAAGACTCGTGTGTGGAAGGGTAATACTCTGAAGGAAAGATTCTTTCAGAAAGGTTCAGTTTGCACGTTAAAACACAAATAACTTTAACTTTTGAGATAATTTTTCATACCCATGGTCTAACGGTACCTGTTCTTATACAATCTGCACTTGAACCAGGTTTATTATACATGGTGGTTCCCCAGCAAATTATTTCTGAAAATCCAAATAATTTCAGTGAAAACGTGCATGCAATACTTTGTTCTTAGGGAATCATTATGTATCCATTTACAACACTTACTGGTATATCTGGGTACAGTGATACTATGTGTGAGGGCTATGGTATTAAGATGTATATATTGTAATTAAACTGTCTCCTTTTTATATCTTTCAGTTCCGGGGGATTTAGGAAATCAGTTGGAAGCCAAGTTAGATAAGCCATCAGTAGTGCACTATCTCTGCTCTAAGAAGACAGACAGTTATTTTACGCTGTGGCTGAATTTAGAATTGCTTCTGCCAGTCATCATCGACTGCTGGATTGATAATATCAGGTAAGACCAGAAATGTTGCTCTTTGCGGTTACAATTCTGTGATTCCTTTCCTGCCGTGCTTTGCACAGAATGGCTGCCTTGAACTTTCTTTTTTGGCTCAAGAAGAGTGAGAGAAATTGCTCAGTTCTTCTAGGCAGAGTAACAGGATGAATCAGAAGAGTTCATGACAGATAAAAAGTGGAGGTTCTCATAGCTTCTTCCACTTTCTTTCCTGTAAGTTACTCAGTTTTGGTTTTGGGCATTTTTCAGAAGCTTCTGTAGGCTTATCTGAAGCAGAAGGCTTTCTGCTCTTTTGATGACTGATGAGTTAAGTTCTGATGAGGCAAGGGGGAAGGAGGTACATTGGGCAGTTGAGAGGGAACAGGCAGGAGGAATGTCAGCTTGCACCCTTGAATGACAGTAAGCGTGCAAGCTGACAATTGAGAGCAGTCTTCTGGGTGGCTGAGACACACCGGGGCCTTTAAGTGCAGTCCAGGAGCTTCCTTCCAGACTTGCTTTGGTTTAAAGTTATCTCTATGAAAACAAGAAACACTCAGCTTTTATGACATAAAAAAATATTGTATTGGCATTTTGCTGCTCTTTGTGAATGTACCAAGCTGTTGTGTAGCTGTACCTCTGCTTTAAATCTTGCTTATATGCTTTAGAGGTTAGAGAGATATTTGGGGAGGGAAGATCTGAATATCAATTTGGATTCTAAGACTCCATTTAGGGGTAAAAACCTGCATTCCAAAATAGCAATTGTATTTGTACACAGTTAAAACCAAACAAAACCCTGACCCAATGATTCAGGTTCCAGATATCTCAAATAGATGTAAAATTATCTACAAAACACTTGATACCTCTGTTTCCTGAGGTACCAGCTCTTGTTAGTCAAGAGATGAAGTGCTGCCTATGCTGGCATGGGTGTGCTAGTTAAACAGAAAAGAATTCTTTTGGTCTAGGATAATTTTTCTGGTATCTGATTTTACAGGCATTTTCTCTTCTATTGCCACAGTCTTATGTTCTTAACAAGTTTTCTTTATTATGTGGCTGGATGCAAAGTGCAGTGGTATAGAACTGTATAAAGAAGCTTATATTCTGAAGTTGAAGTTCAGCTACAATTCTGTATATCCAGTTTTACAGAGAAGCTTCACATTCTGCATGTAAAGCATTAAACAAACTTAAATTGTTTGCGTTGTGTAACCTCTTAGTCATTAAAGTACTCTTACCAAGTCTGCCAATTTGTCATCTTCTGAGTAACAGTCCTTAAAGTTCTTGTTACTGCACTCAGAATGTAAGACCCAAGAGTTAAGTTGAGAGTTGTCATGTGGTAACATGACAAGTTTCATGTTTTTCTTTCTCTTTCCCCACCTCCGCAGGCTGGTGTATAACCGAACAAGTAAGGTTACAGAGCCACCAGATGGAGTAGATATCAGAGTCCCAGGCTTTGGGCAGACATTTTCCTTGGAATTCCTCGACCCAAGTAAAAGGAGTGTAGGTATGTACCAGCTGTGTCTGAAGTGCCTTTGCACTTGTAGGACTTTTCTAGTGTGTCATTCTCCAACAAGCTACTGAAAAAGGAAGATCTGGTTATAAGTAGTAAAACAGATTGTTTGGTTTTTTTATAGTAGGGTAGTACATAGTTCACTTTGCTTTTAAGTATTTTCATCACATTGTTTTGTTTTTGTCTGGTTTTTGGCTTGATAAATTGAGACAAAAACATCGCATGTTGGGCTTGTGGCAAATTTAAGTTCTCTGGGGGAAACCTGAGTGGGCATTTTGAAGCCAGACACTTTTGGAAAATGAGTTAGGTTGAGTAGAAAATTCTGTGGCTGAGACTTGACAAGCAAAACCAAAACAAATCCACTTCACTTCAGCTTAATTCTGAGTAACATGTTCTTTGGCCTTAAGAATGAGTGAATGAGCTTGGGATGTGTGGTACTGCACTCTGTAGATTCCTGTCTTTTGTCAGTGTCAGAATAGTTGTATAGTTACACTTGTGCTGCAAAAAGATTTCTGCATGAATATGTTTGCAGGGTTTTTGTTCAGTGCTTTTGTAGAAGTCATCTTCTGGAAAACACTGAATCCAATAAGCCTTTGAGTTGTTAGCTGTGACTGCAGACTTAATTAATAGTCAGTACTGCACTGAACTTCACGTGCTTCCAGCATCAATTTATTTTTCTCTTCTGTAGGGAGCAATCTCCAGAAGAGCAGTAGCGTGCTTAATGATCTTCACTAGATGGCTGGTATAACTAGAACAGTCCCATATTTAAAATTGCCTCTCTTCACTTCAGGAACTATGTGAGCAGCATTCAAGGCTAAGGTTCTGCTCAAAACTGAAATATAACTGAGATTCCATCAGATGTTTTGACAGACTTTCAAACTGTTACTGGATGCATTTAGCTCTGGCAATACCTACATCCTATGTCTCAAAACTTGTTATAGCTAACATCTTTCACCTGTCTGCAAACGTTTCCCTCCTTTGCTATTAAAGCATTATGTTCAGTCACTTAAGGCTTGGCTCACTACCCTGGTGAGTTGGGGTAGCTTCTGGCACTTAGCACTGGGGTATACTGCAAGCCTTTGTTTCCAAAAAAATACTGTTGTCCAAGCAAATCTTAATGAATGCTTTATACCCTACTCAAACCCAATCGACAGTCAACAAAAGCTAGGAGACTAACATGGTAACTTCTGAGGTGCATTCTTTAGAGTTCAAGGGTTAGATGTTTCTGCTGTGGAAAATTTATTCATTGCTGTCACATTTGTTTGATAGATCAGCCAACCAGTAAGAAGTTTTAATAATGGTATTCTTTCACATTTGGGGGACAGCAAGCTTAACTCTTTGTATTTAATATGCAACATTCTAGATTGTTAGAGTAAGACTATGGTTTTAATGTGTATGTACATGGTGTCAGAGATAATGTCTCCAGAACTTACTTTGTTTCCTGACAGTGTCCTGAGGGCTGTTTCTAATGCTAATCTTTTCACTGTTCTTCCTTATCTGATGTCTGCAGGAAGTTACTTTTATATGCTGGTGCAGAGCTTGGTAGATTGGGGCTACAAACGTGATGAAGATGTAAGAGGAGCACCTTATGACTGGCGAAAGGCACCAAGTAAATAACACTTCGATATGAATAAAACTTTGACCCTCCCAGACAGCAGACAATGTTTTGTGTCTCTTCTCCCATACCACCTGTACAGTTATACTTGAACCCATAATTTTGACTATTTCTTGGGGCCTGGGTACCCCTGGACCCAGGTGAAAACTGTGATGTGTTTTCTTCTTTAGCTATAACCAATTTTGCTACTTTAGACTTGCTTAAAAGTAACAAAAACCCCCACACCACCAAAATGCATCCTCCAAGAAAACATGCACCCCTCCCACTTAATCCTGGAATTTTGAAGTTCTCTGTTATTAATTCTACAGTTTACAAAAGAAACAGAATTGTGTCGAACACTTGCAGTTAATAATTATAACTGTAATCTGTCTGTTTCCTTTAGATGAGAACAGGGACTATTTTGTGGCCCTTCGCAAGATGATAGAGTTAATGTATGAGGAGTACGGAAGTCCTGTTGTCTTAATTGCCCACAGCATGGGTAATATGTACACACTCTACTTCCTCAACAATCAGACTCAGGATTGGAAAGACAAGTACATAAAGGATTATGTGTCATTAGGCGCTCCATGGGGAGGAGTGGCTAAAACTCTGCGTGTGCTGGCTTCAGGTAAGTCACTTGAAAGTTTGCAATGTATTTTCACAGTATGGTATCCAAACCATTTGTTGTAAGACTGGACAATGAGAGCTTGAAGTACCATGAAGTTAACGATTATTTTTTGGAAGTCATGGTAGCTTGCTGTTTCAAGCCTTGTGACCAGACTATTGTTCTTTCTGTTGGTGAGTGGATTGTTTTTTATATCCCTTAACCAGGAGCTGCATCCCCTCCTGACCTCTCCTGACCTCTTTTCAGCAGATTGTTGTGTCATCTGCTGTTTGGTCTGGTGTCTTCTATTTCTGTCACTTCTGCTTCCAGCCTGGTTATTTTCTGTTCAGTATTGCAAAGCTAACAAGGACTCCAGAGCGTTCAGTAGTTTGCTTTGATTAAAGATCACACAGCTGCTTGAGGTTGTAGACATGGTGGTGTGTAGACTAAGGGAAGTTTGTAGACGTGGTGGTGAAGTGGTGCCCACAGCACAGATGCCTGTTGAAAGGTGTAACTCTACAGATAAGGAAAGTGAATCAGTTTGACATGCTAGTCATGCCTGTGACTAAAAAGAACTGGAATAAAGAATCATAATATGTTTCACTAAGTAACTACAAATTACCAATGGGAAAAGTTCAGACTCCATTGTGTGATGCCATGATTATTTCATGTGCTTTGGCGTTTAGTTAAAGATGCCTCTGGCTATCATCTTTCTTAGCTTGTTTTTGACTTGTCAGCTTCATTTAGGGAGACGACAGGGATATCAAAAGCTCACATCAGAAACTGAACTTCATTAAAATGCAGAGCACATGGCAAGTGCCAGCCATGCATGGACAGATCAAAGAATACTTTGCTTAGCAAAGGCATTTGATTCTGAATAGGAGTGCAGAGCTCAGTGACTAATGAGGAAATACAAGCATCCAATTTAAGTTGTTATACGCTGTGAAATCTATTGCAATGGCACTGTAATTGATTTGCCTTTTCCCACAGGCTTTGACTGACAAGTTTGCATGCTACAGAAATGGCAGGAAGGGAGCAATGTTAATATCTTCGTAAAATTCTACATGACAGTATAAAATTCCACAGGCCCAAATTTCTGCTGGGTTAAACTTTTCTGCTTCGTGTATTGTTTATCTTTCATAATGTATCTCATCCAAAGTGGCTAGTTATACAAATGCACAGCAAATAGTTAAATTTCTACTAAAAGGTAGTCATCTCTTAATCTGTGTGCCTGATGGACTGAACTCAGTGTTTTAGAGCAGAAATTTAAGAATTGCATAGTTAAATTAGCAGAACATAACACAATCCACACTTTCAGGCTAGTTTTGTCTCATACCTGTAGTAAATCACCATCAGGCACAAACACTTGGATTGCATGAGTATACTAAAGAGTTTCTGAAATGGACATTATTAGGGTATTAGTATACGCAGAAGAACTGTTGCTTTAAAGAAAAACACTGCATTGCTGCAGGAAAGCCAAGGCAAGCCACAAACATGTTCTTTCTGTTTCTGTGGTGATGGCTGGGAAATTCAAGTCAAGTCCACATTTATGTTATCAAGGAGATAAACAGTACACAAGTGGAATTACCTTTCTACGGATACTTTCTGCTACTTATTCATGTGTTTTGCAGGATCAGTACTTATACCATTACAATTCCAGTGCCAATAAAGTGAGGATGTTCTTCCCACTGCAGCAAGTGAAGACACAGAGTTTACTGTGGTGGATTTCTTTTGCTAGGTTTTTTTGGTCAGCTTGAGATACTAGCAGTGTCTTACTTACACCTGATTTTTTTGTTCATTACAATGTCAATGAGTGTCATGCCTGCTGACTTAAATGTGGTCTTGGCCCTACTGTACTTCTGCACTTCAGGGAAAAATGAAAGGACTTGATAAGCATTTTGTAACAGTTCTGTAAGAGGAGGAGTAAGATTCTATCTCCACAGTCTCCCTAGAGATGTCTCCGTGTTGTCTGCCTAAAGATGGCATTAAGGACCGTGCTTTAGGTCTTCTTGCTGAGCAATAGTGCCACCTTATGGAACTGAAAAATATACTTTGGTGCTATTTCAGGAACTGTGCTTTCGGTTTCAGTGTTTCCATTTTTATGGTGTAGTTGACCTGGATCACTACGTGCAGTAACCACCTGGAACCAATAATGGAAAAGCTGATTCAAGGTTTGGCTGATAAGGGATTGAGGTGTGCCAGCCACTCTGGTGATGGAAAACAGGTTTAATCAGTCACTGTGAAAATGAACTTGAATCTGTCTCAGGGCTTTCTATTAAAAAAAACCCCACTGATTTTAAGTAATTGCTGTATCTGCCATTTAATAAGAAGCTTTTAATTTTGTGGAAAACTGTGCAAGTGGTTAAAATATGAAGAAAGATGCATATAAATTAGAACTTAGCGATGTGCTAGTTTGAGCTGCCTTTGGAACAAGCTGCTAAGAAAACAGTGGACTTGACATCTATAAAAAACCTCTTGAAATATTTTGGTCAAACACTAGTTTTGCATTAAGAGTAAATCTAAATTTTGTTAGGATGTAATAGTTTAGTGCCTATTTGGTATCAGATAATTTTAGACCTTTACTGATAACAAGATCTACTCTCTAGATATATGTTGTATTAAGAAAATATAAATTCTTGGAAAAGCTTGGCCAGCTGATAACTGCTATACATGTTCTGGTGGGTTTTGTTAGGAAGGTAGTCCATAGTCTGGTAGAGCCTATAAAGTTTCTTCGTGAGCTCTTACATGTGTGTAAGGATAGCAGTATTCATCGGTGCTTCCAGCAAAACTGTGTTCTAGATACCACGAGGTAAAATGCACTTCCAGAAGAGCATTTCAGGCAAAACATGCAGATGGTACACATAATGCCCAATAAAGACTGATTTCTTACTTGACTAATACAGGAAATTTTTCTCCTTTAAAAATGAGCATTTAGGAAAGGCAGCAGTGTTCTTTGTCTGTCACTGATTCATCAACTTGTATTTAAATTTGTAAGTTATGAGAAGTTAGTTTGCAGAAGGTAATTATTGAGACAACTGTAAAGGAAGAAAAACTTCTCAAACTGTCACTGCAAGCCAAGGGAGTCATCTTTTTATTCATGTTATCACCAGGAGTGGTAGTTAATGTTTCTGGCTGAGAGTCATGCATTGCTTGGAGTGTGACGAAATTCCACTTTTTGTTGTTGTTAAAGGTGACAACAATAGAATACCTGTTATCAGCTCTCTCAAGATTAGAGACCAGCAGAGATCAGCCGTTTCCACAAATTGGATGCTCCCCTACAACTACACATGGCCTCCAGATAAGGTCTTTGTAAGCACACCTACAGCTAACTACACTCTTCGGGATTACCAAAAATTCTACAGGGACATCAATTTTGAAGATGGCTGGCTCATGAGACAAGACACTGAACCCCTGGTCTACCAGATGACACCACCTGGTGTGCGCATACACTGTCTTTATGGTACCGGCGTGGAAACACCCGATTCCTTCTACTATGAGAGTTTTCCTGACAAGGAACCCAAGATTCTTTACAGCGATGGGGACGGTACAGTAAACTTACAGAGTGCCTTGCAGTGTCAGAAGTGGGTGGACATGCAGAAACAGGAAGTGGTGATATTTGAGCTTTCAGGAAATGAGCATATTCAAATGCTATCCAATGATACTACTATCTCCTATGTGAAAAAGCTGCTTTTTGGTTTGTGATACCTTGTGTTAACAGTTGTTTTCTCACCTGTGATGCCTTCCCTTAAATATGGGGAAAATGCCTTTTAATCCCTTGATATTTAGATATGAATTATTTATTTTGTTGGGTTTTTTAAGGCTGTGTTCAAGAAGTTGTTTGGTGTCCTAAACGATCATTCGTCTCTGAGTTGTGTTTATGATGCTTCATGGTGTTTTCACATTCTGCAGATTTGGTCAGATAAGTGTTTTGGTGCCTCTGGCGTGTCCAATATTCAGACTTTCATCTGGAGGCTGTGTAGTACCTCCCACGTACTACATAAGATCATAGGTACCAGAGTTCCTTTGTGGATTTTGCAGGATTTGGAGTGGAGGAGGGCTAGAAAGGTTGCAATTTCAGGTTCCCCTAAAACAAGGGAATTACATTAACAATTTGGGAAGCACAGTAAACTACTTAAAGGGTCTTTCACATTCTGATCTCGCTTCCCAGTACCATAGCTTGTAAATGTGTGTATCTCCTAGGTAAGATAGGGAAGAGGTCTGCCTGGTGCTGTACTACCTTTGTTGTAACCCAGCCTTTCTTTTGTTACAGCTTTTGGGGAAAAGACAGATATGTGATTTACTTGAAGCTTCTTATTGGGTATTTTTTTTTTTTAGGAAAAAAATAGAAAGAAACTGCTTGTTCATCAACTTCTAGAACCTGGTTATTACTACTCTGAGGAATTCTTACCTTGTGCTTTATTTAGCAGTGAGGGAAAGAAGCTGAACAGTGGTTGCTGCTTACAATAATGGTAGCTGTGTGGAGTAGCACATAAATTAAAGCTAATTGAGCACCGGCAAACAATCCATACAGTGCAGAACTGCATTTATGGGTGAAAAATGATCTCCTGCAGTGGGAATGATAATGGATGGTGGGCATTAATTCAAACAGAAGAGTGAACTTCCTGAAATGGAGTGGGGAATGGAAGCCAGCACAATACAGTATGAAGTATAAACCTTGTTATCAAATACTTAGGCACTGATCCAGTTACCAAGCAAGTAGTGACTGCATCAACATTGCATTAGCTGAAAAGAAACTTGACATTTTCAGACTAAAACTCACTTCCCATAGGTTACAAGTTTCATTATTGCTGTTTCAAGAATTTGGAATTCGCTGTTCCTTAAGTGTTTATATAAATTGCTGAACATACAGTTCTGTTAATTTCCTACAGTATTGTATTACTCCACGTTTTAAAGAAAAAAAACACCTCTGAACTTCACAGAAACAATAGCCTGAGGGCCATCAGATTGACATCAGAAGTCCTGTTGGAGAAATAGTTTCACTTAAAGATTTTTCTTTTGCTTGCTTTCAAACCAGCCACCCAGTGTCTGGTTTGCACTTAGTTTTCTGAAAACACAATTTTGAATGCTTTCAAAATGCTAGGTCCTCCAGGAAAAACGTTTTAAGATTCAGGATTATTGAGGTTAAACTGAAGTTGTCTAAAGGGTAAAGTTTTTAACTATTTTGACAGGTATAAAATCTTTGTTGCCACTAAATGTGTCAGTACAATGTGCTGAAATGACAGGTGAGATCTCTTGTTACAGTAGAATGCAAACATTTTGGTACAGGAGGTAGGTTGAAGGCATTAAATTTTAATTCAGAAAATACTTGTAAACTCAGAACAACTTGAACAAGGGTCATGGATAAGCTAAGTATCTTCCTAGGTTTTAACTTCCTTGTGTAGCTTCATCGTCCCCCTGAATTTTCCCTATTGCTTTTGTTGAGGGAGATGACTAATTACCCTGACTCCTATTTCTTTTTAATGTTTGTCATCAGTTGCCCAGTTCAGCAGCAATATTGCCTAGACTTTTCCAGAGTAAGTACTGAGTTCCCCAAGCTGTTGTAATTTGTAACTGTTGAAATGAAAACAGACAACACTAACCCTCCATCAGCCCACCCCCAAAAAACCCGAAAACCCCAAAATCAATACCACCCAAAAGCCAACAACAAACCCTACAAAGATGTGATTCAGCCAAGTATTCTGTTTTATGCAGGGCTGTCAGCTGGAAAAGCTTCAGGCTTGTGTTCCAAGACTGCTCAAAGATGACAAAGCTCTTCCTGTGGTCTGACTCGATATTTTGAATGAATTGCTCTGTTGCTGGTTTGCAAGAGAAAGAAATTACAGAAAACAGCTTATCACAATCTGTATTTCTTGCTGAAGTAGAATGCCTGTTAATAAGCACTGGAATGAGTGAAGCTGGAGGCTGCATTGGTTGGTACCAACATGGCCATCAAGGGCTGATAAAATGAGAAAAGAAATCGGTAAGAAGGTCTTAACGTGATCTGAAGAATGCTTCTAAGCTTCACTTGCACCCTTACCCCATTAATCAGTGGCATTTTCAGTCTTGTACCAAGAATTTAGCTTCAGGATTTTTCTGATTTGAAACCTCTAAATATGAGTGCAAAAGATGCTCTTTCTCTTTTCTTTTTTCCCCTTTACTAATTTTCAAATACTACTTCTTGTGACTCAAAAGAAGGGGGGAAAATCTTTTTTTTTAATTTTGGCACCCTAGTACTGTTTGTAAAGTAGCTTTCCACTAGTAGACAAGCCCTAGAGTGTGTCTACTTGAATAAACTTGTGTTAATTAACCTGATACAATGAAGCTGAAAGCATTCAAGAAGTTCTGTTCTATATTATTGTTCATCACTACACAGCCTTGTTGTGCAAGAATGAGAATCCCTGGGTGCTGCTGGCAAGGTTTCAATTGAATGTGATGGTTCCACAAACTATAGTTCTGTTTTACATCCAGAACTTGTGATTTTTCTACCAAACCATCTTCAGCTCTTTCAGTTTCAGGTTCTTGCCTGTTAGGATGGGAGTTACCATTGGAAAGTGAATGCAGACAGTAAACTACATTATCTTAGTTGCTGAAACCGAACCACTTCACTCAGCATGTTAAGTGCTTATTCACTGCAGCATGTTCCTCTACAAGGCAAGGGTACTTAGCATTACTGGTACAGGCCTGCTAGAGCCATGTGCACTTGAGTGTTCTAGTTTTCTTGTGGGGAGAGAGGTGTGGAAAAACACATCTTTAAGGACAGGAGGATGTGGCATTTAAGAGGAGTAACTCAGGTGCTCTGCCACACTGCACAGCTGAAATGTTTGAATTTACTGACATATCTTTGTTATACCTAACACATATTATTTGTCTCTCCATAATTTTTACTTGGTTTTATTCTTCCAGGATACTTTCAGAAACCAAAAATAGTCTTGAGGACCAAATGTGTTTCTTATTTTTGACAAAATGTATAGAAAATGCTGAAGAAACAGCTTTTGGCTGTTGTTGTAATACTTCTGAAGAGGTTCAGAGTCACTATGTGATTCTGTTTAAAAACAGAAGGCTTCAATAATTAGCAATAATTGCAAAGGACTTGCAGACCAAAGGAAGGAATGTTTGGTATTAAGGTAGTTCTTGGAGCACAGTGTGTTCAAGGCCCTCTTTAAATTCAGGGAATGTTTGGCAATGACTTTGCTGCTCTACACTTAACAGTATTTTGTATGGAACATATTCTGAGACCTAGCATTTTTATATGCTCTTTTTGTGTATGAATGGGTTCAATAGATTTTGAATATTTTGTCAAACTTTGATAACATAATAAAGTTGATCTAATACAGCTTGTCTCCTGTTGTGAGTAAGGTATTGGCTCACTGCTGAGATGGAATGTCAGCTTGTGCTGGTTTATTTCCCCAGAGATTCCTGATGTCTCATTTTCTCACAGTAACTGCTGCTTGGTTCATCCTCCAGTACCTACTGTCCTGCAGTACATTCACAGTTCTCTGTTACTTGTTCTTGAACTTAGGGAGATGTGGGACTGAGAGAACTAAATTGGGTTTGGTAGGTTTTTGTAAGTGAGATGAGGAAGAAATTAAAAGCTCTTTGGATGCCTCATGCTCCTGCTCAGGTAGTTGTTTTGAAATGAGTTCATCAATCCTTAAGTATCCAAAATGCTTGCAGTTGCCTTCATACTGTTCGTTTGCAAACTGGCTGACAAACTCATGCGTGTTGGTCATACAGCTCCATGGATGCATGAAACCATCTCTTCCAATTTAAGCTAGTGCAGTGTTTATGGTTAAAGTTTCTTCAGAGCTACAATGGTTCTTTGGGGCAACCCCCCCTGGAAATTACCTCCCTTAAAGTAATGTGAAAGTCTGAGCAAGCATGAGTCCTCTGGTGGCTGGTCTGGGTGCTTTACTAATGTATGTCCAAATGATTGCTTACAACTGGAGAAAGACAAAAAAATGATGAGGCTGAAACTTGCCTTGTGGGGGTCATTCTTGGGTCCTTTGTATGATAAGGACTGTAACATAAGGTAAGTATTGGTGACTTCTCTCTGTGCCCTAGATCCTTATTAACAGAACTTCTTATCCCAGCACAATTCTTCATGCCTTCCATGTCTTCCTCAAGGTTCACTGACATTATAAGGTGGCGGGAGAAGGGGGAATATGGCCTTCCTCCAGCTCCCTATTAAAATAGGCAGAGTCCTGCACTAAAGCACTGTGCCAATTCTTGGAAGAAGCTGGGGCAGAATGATAATGAGGCCTGGCTAGAATGATGCCAAGCCGTGTGAAAGGCTAGTGTCCTGTGTAATGTTGGAATACTGAGGCAACGCTGGCATTGGCTCAGGTTGTGCATCTTTCAAATAACAAAGTTATACTTGCATACTGCTTGATGTTATTTTGCTGTGCCATCTTAAGAGGTTACTTTAATGATAGGATTGTGGAATGCAGTTTGGAGAAAATATGGTGACTTTCTCTTTTGCATGAATTACAGGGTTTTTTCTCCAATGTTCGAGCTTAATAGCTCCTTTTTTGTTGTTATTTTTGTTAAGACTAATTTACTCAAAATACTGGTGTTTGTCTATATTGATGCTACCTACTAACTTCTTGTTCCAAACCATGCAGGACATCCCAAACCTGAATTATTTTCCTCCTTGTGTAACAGGCAATCAGTAATTTTTGTGCGAATAGTTTAGCAAGGTACCTTCATTTCAGATTCTAGGGGCTTGTTGTTGAAGCTGTTCCCCTGCACCCCAGTAGATCTGTAAGCAGCAGTGGTATCAGTACTATTTCTAGCCCTTCTGCAGGATCTGCTCAGCTTGTTACTAGTTAAAGCACGTCTTGCCACTTACAGTACTGTTTGTGCTTTCTCAGTGTTTAAAGGTGCTTGATGTGGATCAGTGTCACTCTTAGGTACCAATCATTAAAAACTGTTATTTCTAGAATGATCTCTGTGTACTGGAACAAATTCTTATGTTTAGGTTTTAACCAAAGACTGCATAGCAGGTTACAGGGGCTGTTGGAGAGCTGCTGCTGAAAATCTGAAAGAAACAGGTAGCTTTAGACATTAGGGCACTGGAAAGCCAAATTGTGACAATTTACAAGGCTACAGAAATATTTTATTTAGTGAAGTAATAAAACTTTATTTGTGTTCTGACTATATAAACACTTGGCCCAGTTACAAATTTTTCATGAAGGAAAGCAAATTTTACCATGTAAAGCACTATCTCCTTTTGTAGAAAGAATGTTTAGCATTGAAATTTAGCAGGGGAAAAAAACCCTCAAAAGCCATAAAAAATAGAAAAACATAGAAAGCTAAAATAAGATGAATTCTCTTAAAGTCTCTGATGGAACTTGCCAGAAGAGAGAATCTGAATCACTTTAATAGCTAAATGCAAGTTAAAATACAACATGATGCTCTTAAAGTAATCCAACTAGAAACTTGGCCAATATATGTAATGACTATTAAATAGTTTTGATGAAGTTAATGAATTTGAGGAAGTCAACAGGGCCACCACCTGCCAGAGCCAGCTTGTATTGCTGTGTGCAGCACTCAGCCTTGCTAGTGAAAATCACTGGACGATTTTGCAAGTCTTCCACAACTGAGTACAAAACCACAAACCTGTTGTTGAATGTCTTTTGATAGGTATCAAAAGAACCAAAAAATGTTACAATTTTCCTACTGGTTAAACTTCAACAGTACTCCTAACATATGCACTGTGCAGGGAGGTGGTTGAGTCATATTCCCTGGATGTGTTTGAAAAAAGGGTAGATGAGGTACTTAGGGATATGGTTTAGCTTAGGATGAGAACAGTTGGACTTGATGATCTTAGAGGTCTTTTCCAACCTTGTGATTCTGTGAAAGAGACTAACCCCCTTGTGGAAAAGTTAAAGCCAGTCACTGCTGCTTACCAAGCTTCACAACTACCTTGAACTGCCCACTCCTGCAATGCAACTCGGATATCTGGGCAGCCTGCAGCACTGTCTTTCTGCTTCAATCTGCTCATCCTGTGTTAGAAAGGAGCAATGTAGGAGTAGCAGAATGCTTTGTAAATATTGGAGGAACTTAGTTAAGTCTGAAATGCCTCATATCCTTCAGAAATGTTTCCTCTATGGAAACAAAACATCAGTTCCCTAGGAACTGAATAAGATGATTAACACCTAGTTTGTTTTGATGCTATTTATTCCTACATGTATCCTGGATACATGAGAAGTTCAATAATTTGAAAAACTCAGTTATTGGGAGAGAAATAGGTGTAGACTTGTGGGTTTTTTATTGGTAGACATCTTCAGCAGTCAGTAGCGTTAGAGATTTGTGAACCTCAGATAATCTGAAGGTAGTAGTATTAGAACTTTTGTTTTCTTGTTTTCAACTTGCATGTGAGCAGCTAGAACTGACTGGAGTGTGCTTGTAATTCTTAACTGTGATGCTGTAGATTTCTTACGTGGTGGGAAGTGAAAGACGGGGTATCTTTCTGTTGATGCACATTGTGATTTTCTTCCCAAAAACTCTGAATACTTTTTGGTTTATAGCTTTGCTGTACAGGTGGGCTGGCTGAATGATGAAATGAATGCTCATAAACCTGACAAGAACTGTGATTTGAGTTGATTTTATTTTTGCCTTTAGGTGACTTTTTTGATAGATCCAAGGGGCAAAAATGAATGAGGGGAAGCACAAATTGTGCAGTTCTGTGCCTCTGATTTCTGTTTTCATCCATGGAAGCTGTTGAGGGTGACATAAAGCCTGTTTTTATGATCTAGCTGTAGAAGGCAGCAGAGGGCACTAGTGTACAAGTTAGAGGGGTTTTTGGTAATGTTAAATGGCATCTGTGTTAATTTTACCTGAGAAAAGATTGCAGAGAAACAAAAACCTGAGGTTCATATGCACAAAACGTTTCCTGTCCTAAAGCAGCTGCCCATATGCAGATTTTGCTTTTGGAGAAACTCTGAATAGTAAGGCAGACTGTTTGATCTGACACAGTGAGGAACTGCAGCTTGACTCAAATGAAGTAAAAGAAACTGAGGCACAAACTGTATATCCGCTGCCGCCCTCCTCTCACTCAGGTTAAAGCACAAACTGGACGTTGTGGTCAGAAGCCTGAGCACTAGGTGTAGCAGCTGCACACCAACCACGGAGCAGAACCATCTATGCTGCTGAATTTTACAGGTCTGTAACCTACCATTTCAATGTATTCTTCTCTAACAACCACATGGAGTGGATGTGTAAATATACTCAGTGTACAGCACTATGATGTACAAAACAGATCATGTACTTTTAAGAAGTACTGCAAATGCTGCCGATCTGTTTCCTTACTGTACTGCTGATCAATGGACAAATCTTGTACCTCAAAGTTTTCACTCTGCTTGTAACCACTGACTCATGCCTAGTAACATTTCTGGAAAGGCAGAGTTATTGACGAAGCTGCAATTGCATGTATAACTAAAAATGTCACCTTATGTGACTATAAAGTGTAAGCATCCACAGAGTCATCAAGCCAGATGGAAAATTCAGCTGCATGAAAATACTGTGCCCACAGGCTAAGTATTTCCATCACTATTATTATTTTTGAATCTTTGCTGTGTCTGAGGCAGCCAAAGAAGGATTCTAGTACAGGTCTAAGCAGTTTGATTAGGATGAGCCAAAACCACTGCTATTATCTAAGATGTGCTAGCAGATTCAATGCACCTGTATATATAAAAAAAAAGGTACAAGAGAATGTAGTAAGTCCCACTAAATACTTAAACAATCATGACCAGAGCAGATTAAAGAGGATAGTGGAATCTGAAAACAGATCTGGGAGATGTGGCTGGCAACTGGCAGTAATAAAAGGATCAAGCCAAAGCATGTGCCTGTAGGTCCAAAAACATGGACTCATCACCTCAGCTGTATACAGTTCAGGTGTTTGGAAGAATCTTTGGAAGGTAAAATCATGCAGCAAAGTGTTGTTTTAGTGAGGGTAAAATGCTAAAGCAAAGAATATAATAACCTCTGGTACATGTGTGAAATTCTCATGTCTGTTGCGTCTGCTTCGGTCTTGAGCTCTTGCAATACTTCTTGATGAAGGTGAGTACTGCTGTCCCTATTTGATACACTGGCACAGGTAACTTGCTCAAATTCCCTTAGGCAGAATCTAATTGCATAGCTTTAACTCCAGAGCTAGTGCTCTTGCCACTAAGCAGTTAATCATTACCCTGTGAACATAATGTATCCTTCATTCTTCACCCCCTGCATGTATTGCAGTGTATGTCAGTTGGCTTTTTCTGTTTCTATCACGTTCATTTTATGATACAATGAAGAAAACTGTAATAATGATATCAAACATAATAGATACACAAAAAATCCCATGGTCTAGTTTAGTCTCCTCACCCAGTGACTCAAACGCTCTCCTCCCTGCCTTTGACCCAAGCCTTTTCCATGTTGTTTTTTGTCACTGATCCCAAGCACTTTCCCCCTGCTGAAATGGTTAGCAAAACTTCAGGACCTTAAGCTCAAATAAACTTTACAAGGACAAATAATGCATGAAAAAAATCTCCCATGCAGACAAAACAAATTGGTAACATATTGGTTATGCACAGCTGCTCTTTGGAGATAGGCCAAATGATTCAATACTGACAAAGGAAGCTTAAGAAACTCACGTTTTCTTCACAGGGATACCTATGCAAAGACAGACTTCAGCTGTCAGGAAATCAGAAAAGAATGAACTGAAATGTCAGGAAGGCAGCAGGAGGAAGTTGGAGGCTGGGCTGGTGGAATGATGTCTGTCAGGCTATGAAGTATTTGTATTTCATTTTAAAAACCTATTTCATCAAAGCCAAAGGGAAATTCTGACTCTGGGGGAGATAAACAAGTAGCTGGCTGGACTGCAGTTACTGGTATTTGACTATTCTCTATCAAACTCTGCATAACAAGTGCTAATTTAAAGCTCCCTGGGCTCTCAACTAGAGCCTCAGGCAGCAGAGACTCATGTTGGATTGCTGTACAGTAAAGACAGCAGCTGCCTGGGAATCTTGAAGTTATCAAATATTTGCACAAGATACTTGTATAGATGATGTGTCTTAAGAGCATGTTTCCTGTGAGCAGCAGTGAAGAATCTGAATATATAAATAATGAGACAAAATATTTGTTACATCCATGTAGCAAAAAGTAACTTTAATAGAAGGCCCTGACCTGTGTGTGACTCCCACATTTCAGAGACCTCTAGTATTGATGCTGGCCAACTTGCCTAGCTCTAGCCTCTAGGTTCCAGATGTTTCAGATTCCTAGCTAAGGAGTTGAGTCTCACATAAGGGCCAGATGCCTCCCTGTATTTTTCCAGTTTATGTATTCCCTTTTAAGAGCACAGACTAAAGTTTATTTCATCTCCCAGTTCAGACCAGCCTGAGAGCTAAATTCAAAATCATCAAGTTATTCCTTGTTCAGCTGTCTTCATTATTAACTTTGAGGATGATCATTGATTTATTACCACTGAGTAATCAGAGTCAGACATAAGTATACATGCCAGCAGTACACATCTCTCAAAGAAATATCTCCTAATTTAAGCTGCAACAGAGACAAATTCTTATGTAGCAGTAGAATAAAAGAAAATTTCTATCACCTGTGTTTCATGCATTTATTATCAGCCTAGGATTCAATTTGTAATGTAAAATCTATAAATGTCAGGGTTTAATCCCACAGAGTTTAGGTGAGGAAACAGTTTGATCCATAGCAGAAGTTAGAGATAGCCTTACCTAACCCACTTCTAGAAAAATATTCTAAATTTTGTTAGTCCATAAAATGACACAATTTTTTCAAGGTAATGAAGACACCTGTCAGATGCATGCCCAAGTATGATATGGTAGCAATATGTCTGTGTGTTTCTCAAGAGCACAAAACAGTGAGGCATGCAAGAAGGAATTCCTAATGGCTATGATTCCCCACCCTCAGTCCTTGTTCATTAGATTACAAATGTATTTTGTCTTTCAGCTAGATAAGAGTTTTTATAATACTTCTTAAGGTTTAAAATAACTGTATTACTGTACAATGAAGCAGCCAGAAATTGGGATCAAAGCCACTTGAAAAAAGTTGTCTTAGACTTATGTGGGACTGTTTTTGATAATAAGGATTTAGCATCAGGCCTGCAAGAAGCACGATACGTTAATGGAGTAGAGTGAGATACTACACATTATTCCTTTCAGAATGTTTTTTTTTTTCAATTGCTAAGTCAGTATTCAGTATTTTTTCTGAATGTTTCAGATTAATAAGAAAACAATTTAATTTGTTACTGTTTGTTGTTTGTTGTTTGTTTCTACTTCCTGTACTCCAATTAGTAAATTAAGAAACTGATTTGTCTGGTTTCACTAATCAGTAGATGGCACGGGCTGACTCAGATTGACTTATCAGAAACACACAAACACATGACCCATAAAAATATTTCTTTGCTGAGAAGTGCCATATTCTATCTGATGAAATTAATCATGTTGTGATAAACAATAAGAGCTGTAGGGTTTTAGACCTGACCTTACATGCCATCTGTTACAGGGAAACAGCTCTGAGCTCCAGTTGTGAACCAGGAACCTATTAAACCAAAACAAACCAGAAAGCTTTGGCTCCCTTCAGCAAACAGGAGTATGTCAGCATCCTGTAAGACAGAAAACTGACTGGAGCAGTCTAAAGCATGCATGTCATTGAAAGCTGATGAGACTTGTCACTAAGTTTTACTGATAAGCTGTTAATTACTACTTTGGTGTTGACTCATGTCATCTTTATTACTGTGATGAAGCAGTTGCAGAGAAATCACCATTTTCTCCTCAGGTCTGTGTGCAGCATCAATGCAAGCAGTGACTTGACATGGGAGCACGTTTCATCTCACTGGACAGCATCCTTTCCGAGGTCCTTGCTTTAGGCTGCACCATGCAGCTTTCCAGCCCTCAGTACAATACTGCCTTTCTCATGTTACTCATAGCTGGTGCACAAACTTGTCTCAGTAACAAAGTTAAAAATGATGAAATGCCAATCAATTCAGAATGGAAGTAACAGGTAATTTTCAACTCACTGCGTTTGTAGTTTGGGGCATAGCTATAATCCTCATTAACTTTGCTAAATAAGGGACGCTATTTCAAAAGGTGTGTGGGAAGCTATGCACAAATGCAGTCAGTAGGAATTTGTATGCTAACCTCCCACATTGCATTAAAATGTCCTGCACCACAGGAGGTGGTATGTAGGAGGGGGTGGGCAAACTTCAGAACAGAGGAAGGTACTGAATCACTTCAAAATTTTTTATTGCTCTTTATTTATGTATTCAATTACTTGTTCCAGTTTTTACCTCCTAAGCACTCTTACTTCACTGAGTTATTTCAAGGCTGAATAGAAGTGCTACATTCTTGATGCCAACCTGTCTTTACTCCCACTTCCTCTACTCTTCAAATTTAACAAGCAAAATTTTACTGAAAGATGATGAACCAACTGCCAAGCAAGTTCCAAACCTTGCTGGCAGTTGTCAGGATCCTACTATCCAGGATTCACAAAGATGTACAATTCTGTTACAGTTGAATGTTTAAAGACATTCATACCTTATGGTAGACCAACAAGCACTGTTGTGCTACAGATCATGTAAAACAGGAAAGATAATCAAGAGCATGAAGGGTTTATATATGGGACCAGTGAAGGTGAGAAGGTCAGGGCCGATGCTGAAAATGTAATTAAAGGTGGAAAAATATATCCTTGCTTTAGATGTTAAAACCACCTCTAACCACTGAAGCTGGAAAATCTCTAGTTCTGATGAAGAGGGTTGAAACAAAACCACTATGGCAAGGGTGAGTCTTGAGGTGGTAACAATGACTTAGATTGTTATCAGGGATTTTCTCCTATGATAAGGGTAGGAACACAGTGCAGAGCTTTAACAATTGGACCTTTCCCTTAGACGAGCAGTAACAAATTATCATCTTCACAAATGTATGAAGGCTGCTTTATACAAACAGCATTGTTACTGCCAATTTGCCCACTTGTTCCAATTGCTATTCGTATTCATTTATAATGTAATTTATAACACATAGAGTACATATTGCATTATCAGCTTTCAGTGGAAAGACAAGAAATGCAAAACTTCTACCTGGAAAAACTACATTTACACCAGAGACTTGTTAGATGATGCTTTAGAATTAGCTTCTGGCTTTAAACTGAAGTTCTAGACTTGCAGGGTTTCATTATAGATGTTTCCAAAACTAACAATGACCCTTTTAATGAACCCTTGATGACATTGTTTATGTTTATAATGAGATCTACAGGAGAGACTTAATGAGTTCAAATCCGGTTGGGTGCATGGATGCTGGCTGAAGCAGTCAATTAATTTGAATGTCCAGTTAGACACACTTGCCTTTTGACAAAGATCATTGATCATCCTAAAATCTGCAAAGCTAACAAGAATAGTGCTACTTTTCATATTCCACTATAAAACTGGTGATTCTCTGGTAGAGGAAAGATTTATTTATTTATTTGATCAAGCTGTTCCTCTGTTGTGTTGCTGTGAGGTCACCAGTATTTTTGGTTAATTGGGATTTTGAGGGTGGCAGTCTCTTTACTAGGAAAACCACCTACTGAGGTACTGAGCCCAAGGATGAGACTCGATGAAGTTGTTCTGTTCTTTCATTCAGAATTGTTAGAACCAGGTATATAAGCCCGTGAGCTGATAGAGACTTTACCTCACACATGAGGGCTAGCTCAGAAATATGAAGGCACAAGATGACACTAGCTAAACACAAAACTATAAAAAAGAAAAGAATGACCAAGGGATTTATTTCTGTGTTGCTAATAACATGCAATGTCTTGGACTCATCTCAAATAAAATCCAGAGATGTTAAGAAGAGAAAAATATTTATCTATCTGACAAGGGGATCTGATCACAGGTAAATACTTGCACAAAAACCCAAGTTAAGTTCCTAATGCTAGATATTTTTTATTGCCTAATTTATTTTTCTTCAAAATTTTAACACAGCCCTTCTGCTCCCTGTTTCTTTCAGTGCTGCTTTTTGTACCTACGGTGCAGTTCTAACCCGCGAATGTGTCCATAAAGACTACAGTAGCTCCATGGAAACTAAGATATTCCTTTTTCAGACTCACTAATTTTTTCTCATGTAACTGCCAGCTAGAAGATGATCTGGCATAGCTAATGCTTTGATTAAGATACGTCAAGTGTACAGACAAGAACGTATTGACAAAGAATGGTGTTTGCAACCTTGCTTTACAAATGATTTTCCATATTTAAGTGGACATTAAGATAATTTCCATTATCTTCTGCAGTTGCAAACTAAAACAGGAAAGCTATATATATTTCTTTTGTTATAGTGAATATGCTCATCAGGCACGCAAGCTTACTGCTTTTACTGCAGAATAGAAAGCAAAGTTAGGAAAGTCTTAATAGTGTTCTTATTTATAAGTTAACTTAGGACTCCTAAAGCTGACTAATGATCACATTCTTCTTTTCATTTTAAGATAAAAAGGGTTGGTTTTTTCCCCCTCAAAAATGTAAAAATCTGTTACCCCTGCAGGGCTCCAAAAGGTAAAAATGACTAGTGAAGCATCTGTGGCTGACTGGAACCAATACAGAGGGATGTCTGAAGTCAGACCCAGCACAGGACAGTGACTTCAATCAGATACAGCCTAGGCTCACCTTCAGAAACTTTGCACTCCCACGGAATTGCATTACAGGTACCATGTAAGTGAAGAAAGTAATTTTTAATTTAAGTTGTTTCTTGCAAAAAGTTTTTCATCTGGAAGGTGTCGGTTCTCCACATCATGCAGTTAAGCAAATGCTTTTGTAAATGCTGGCTTAACATACAGCAAACTTCTGAGACTGCAGCATATTTATGAAAATCTTAAATAGGAGGGAGGAAAATTTTCTTTCACTTACAAAGCCACAGATATTTCCAAATCAGTACTGATTTATAGGTTGAGAGCAGAAAATATAATTTTCTTAAATTCTTTTCTTAAATGCTCTAGAGGAATTTAGAGAATCCTAAGTATAGTATTTGTGTCATATACTTAATCTGTAGGGGAAGGTAATGCTGCATGTAGTCTCTGTGTATATTAGGTGTAATCTCAGAACAAAAATTTTTTGTTAGATAATGATATTATTGTATATCACAGGTTTTACACTAGTAGCAATGCAATTTCCCCAGGTTTTACTATTAATTTCCACACTTTCTTCATTAATGTCCCCTGTGAACAAAAAGAGCTCCCTGTTTAGAAATTTCAGTTGTCCTAGATCAGCTCTGACAGCAACAAAGATTGTTACAGCCTTTGCACTTGATGGTTTACAAAGTAAGCCCTGAAAACACATGTGGAAAATTGATCTTTAACCCATCTGTCAAAGATTTATGATGTGAAGCAGGGTTAACACAAATAAAGCTCTGGTGAGAACTGGAAATATGCCTTGACTCTCTTGGCTTTTTGAGGCACAACCCATTGCTGGGGCATGCACAGTAGCTGTAGCAGCAGGCGTTTTGTTTGTGAGTGCTCACTGTACAATGATCCCATACAGGAAGCGGGTGTGGGATTTATGTTTAATACAATGAAGGAATTCTGCACCATTTGGGAAGTGTGTAGTCACAAAATAAATAAAAAAATAAAGCAAGGAAAGGGAAAAACAAGCAGCACAATCTCATTATCAAACAGTGGAGCATGGATTTCTGAGACTGAGAAGTGCCAAGCAAGTCTACTTTGCAGAAACACCTACGAAGCAAAATTGTCTGCTGAAAAACAATTTATTTATAGGAGATTACTGGGTGCAAAAAGGATAGTGATTTTAGTGATATTCAGAAACCAAAAGTCATCGGGTTTGTTTCTTTTCTTTAAAAAGGTCAGTGTTTAAGAAAGAATACACTCAAATGCCTAAAGAGCATTTACATCAATTTTCAGAGAACTGACATTATTGAGGATCAGTATCCAAAAAGTTTTGCCTTTCTAGACATGTCCAAGAACCTAAACTGTCTCATTTACATCATAGTAAAATTCCATTTTTTGCTATAACCACCCAAGTTATATTTTGTCATAATTTAATCAAGCCATGCAAATGATGAAAAACAAATAAGCTAATTTGAAAGACACTTCATTGCACATAGACAGTTAAACTGCTTAGATATATGATTTTTTTTGTGTTAACACCAAATATTATTACTGCAAAGCCACCTTTGATGCCTTTTAACATCAGTTAGACAAAGAAATCTATTAAAACTGTTCATTAAAGGGTCTTCATGCTTCTAGTGTTTAATAGGAGCATCAGTAAATCCCATAACTCATAAAATATAGTGCTGCTTTCATTCAGTATTTTTTTTATAAACACACTCTAGGCAAGTTTGAAGATGCCAAAGTGAATTTGCAACCCAGGAAAGTATTTGATGGAAAAAAAAAAAGGTTTATTGCTATCAAATATTTAAGTGAGAAGTATGGCAGACACATGCTTTAATAAATTAAATGTGTATCACAGGTCTTAGACTTTCTATTTGTCACATAGCTGAAGCGGCATGTTAACATTCAATAGTCTCCATTGCCATAGCAACACATGCTTGTCAGATCAGGGCTGAGTTGATACAGGCACCTCCCCTGCAGAAACAATCTGCTAACCCTTAAATATGTACCTCTAGAGTTCAGCAGGGTTTTAATCAAATTCCTTTTAGAATGGTAATATTGTTATACAATGCAAAGTATCCATGTGAAGATCTGAGAGGTACACATCTCCTATCTGATCCGAGACTGTGCAATTTGTTCTTGACCAAACCAAAGCTCAGAGGCATTTAATGCAGCTGGGCACAAAAGTAGATGAGTACCACAAGTTTTCCAGATAGGAAATTGTACATCAGATTTTGATGCCTATTTAACATTTATATAATGGTACACTGGATATCATCCTGTTCCCTTTGGAGTCAATGGAAACTCCTCCCCCTTTTTTTCATCGGACACTAAAGTTTGTTCAGTTTGACCTACAGCCAGTCATAAGACACTCAAGGAGCATTATCACCATACAGAGGTAGATTAAGTAAGGAAGGGGTGCAGAATGATTTGTCAAGTTTACATAAAAGTTGGCATAAGAAATACAGTTTTTACCAGCTTTGGATCAGTTATTACTACACCATCATTATTATTACATATGCTACCATATTTTCCTCATTACTTCACTAAAAGAAAGAAAAGAGCAATACAACCCCAAATCTCTCAGTTAATGCTGTACACTTCACCTGGTTCCAGGAACTCATCACGCAGACTACTAAGCCTGGTTTCCACGGCAATAGGCTGTGGTTTCAAACCTTGGTGTCTCTTTAATCAATCAAGTGTTGCTACATTCAAAAATGTATGCAGATTGAAATGTTTATGTTCCTAGAAACTGAGGACTGGAAAATGCTGAAGTGTTACCACGAGTTATACTCAATACTGCATTATTCATGCTTTCTGATTTCACTTTTTTCTACCAAAGTTGCATGGACTCCCTTAGTGCACAGAGGGATTTATATGGAAAAGTTGCCTCCAGCATACAACTGGATCTTGAACCACTTACATATACTTGTTTATTCATATTAGTAGAGCAAACTATGTTTATTCATATCAGATGTTTTTCAGAGTCTCCTAAGAACTTGTTGTTCAGGGCAATGTTAAATCAAAAATGATTCTTGTAAAATGAGAGTACTTCCCCACATCCACTGTTTTCTGTATCACACTTCAATAAAATCTGCCAGCTATATATTTTTTCTTTTAAATATGGCACTATACAGAAGCAGAATTCAAACCAACCATGCTTTTTAATTTAAAATAACTAAAAAATCAAGGCTAACATTTACAACAGTAGTTTCTTGAATATTTCAATCCGTGACCCGACTGCAATAACTAAAAATGTTTGACTGAATCTAAAAGGATTGTATTACTTCAACTTGCAAATACTCTCATATTATAATTGACCCTTATATATATTTTTAGAAACACTGATAAATTACCTTGTAAAGCTTTTGCAACAAAGCAATCAGTTCTTCTTCCTTTAGTCACATGCTCCATCTCTTCATCTCATGCTTTCTCTCTTTGTCAGTGACTAAAAAAAAAAAAAAAGTATATATATACACTACCACCACATAATTCTCTTGGATTAAGTAACAAATCTTTATAGAAAAAGTTAAAAGATTGAAAAAGTTATTATCTCCCTACCTTCAAAGAATAGCACTTAATTACACAGTAATATTACATCACCAGCTAGTGTGGCTGGCACTTAAATGTGGTGTTTGCATACAGGCTAAAACTGCATTTGAGGAAACACATCTGAGTACTAGAAAACAGGGAAGTGACAAGAAATACTATCTACAGTCCCCTGGCAACGAAGCCATATCCCACAAACCTAAGCCATCTGCAGCAGGTATTTATGAAATGTGGTTTCCCAGTCTCTGTCAACAGAGGTTCCAGTTCATTTAGGAGTCTGATACAACATTTGGTTACAAAGACAGTGGCTTATACCCAACTCAGACCATAATTGCTGCAGAAATACACAAAAGTTGTCTTCTCTTCAGCAAGTGTGTAAAAATAATCGACCGCTATTGCCTTGTACATACCAAAGCAATGTTAGCACATCATCTAAAGCTTGAAGCAAGAGAGAATTGTTTCCTATTCTTGCTAGTTTTCTTTGACAGTACAGTTCCTTAAACAATACTGATTGCAGAGAAAAAGAGCAAGAGGAGTACTAGTGAGGGAGCCACTTCATCTGCTAAATACGTATTAGCATGACTGCTACCAATCATAACACCCAGCACTGAGTAGATGCAGAAAGCCTCAGCCTCAGTAATTCTGTATATACTGAGAATTTATAATTTTACCCTGTTCTACAAATGCAATACTCTGTATACGTCCAAGCACTGAATGAAGTATGGAACATGTACAGCACTCAAACTTGCTATGTAAGATCACCTAAAAGGCACATCGACAATTAGTTAATTACCCTGCTAAATTAACCTGTGAGAAAATTATGCAGTCCCTTTTCTGCAGCTGCTGAAAAACAACTTTCTGTTTTGCATGGTAAAACCGAGACTTCATAGAGACAAGCTGTTCCTGGGCAGCTGCTGTACTTACATGGAAACACTCAGTAGCTGTTGGAAAGAGCTGGAAAAAGATGTGGAACAACAGCTGCACTGTATTCAAGTGAATTCAAGTAGGAGATGTCTGCAGCACACTGCATTTCCTGCTCTTGCACACTACCATTACATTTCCCGCTAATACATGAAGGAAGAGAGCTGGTATAAAATTTTTGTCTCTAGCTTGCTTTGTATTTTACTACTTTATCACTTGATGGGTTTTGCACCCCAGCATTTGGACCACGTATTGTTAAACACACTTTGCGTTCTCAATAACACCAAAACCTCTCATTAGAATTCTAGCTGCATAGGGCAGTCAGTGTAATTACCTTTTAAAAAACCCAATTTAACTCTCTCAGCTAGGTAATAGTACAGTGGTTTCTATACCTACTGTAGAGGGAACCCTGATGATTATCAAGAAAAAAAAAACCCACAATTGTAATGTTTACAAGCCATGACCACAGAACAGTGTAGTTCTCCATAAAGCAATCCAATACACAGAACTGTACAAAAGTGAAAATCAGATGATCACAACATTTGTAACTCAAGATGTAACATACATACACAAGTTTAATGTAAGTCATTGAAACAGCCATAATTTCAGGTTTGCAATACATGATCTACTTCCACAGAACACTTCTTCTCTTCAAAATTATGCTTTTAAACATTTCAAAATGTACAGAGAATTATTAAATTAATCTGTAGTTTTAGGTCTTTCTGCCTCAGGGTTTGTGATATTATTTGAATGGATTTCTTCATGAAGTTCTAGTACACATTTATTTCTGGATGAAAAGACCCCACCCAAGTGTCCTGGGCTGCAAAAGATACTTACAACACTCCTAACACACACACACACAGAGGCACACATGTGCATGTATTGTGTGGGTTATTTGGATGGACAAAAAAGTGCACACACACAAATGTGAACTTAATTTGCTATACCTACACAGCTGGGCTATAACGTGATAGCAATGTTGCTATGGGAACAGGTTCTCAACAAAAGCAGATCACTACGCAATGGCACATGACAGGCAGCACATTTTTGGATGTTTTTTGTATATGTTATGTCAGGGTGGATAGCAAACATTTCAAAGCATAAGGCTAACTTAGAGTCTTATACACCCTGACCTGTTCTAGTAATAATTCTGTGTTACACCTTTTTTTTCTTCTTTAAGGATTCTACAAAGCACAACTTGCTTCCAGGTGCTGCCTTCCAGGTGCTTCAGACCTCTTCTCCCTGATCTTTATATTCTTTACCTTTCATTTGTAATTTCCTATCTTGTTATCAGGTCCTCACCTTTTGTTTTCTTTTCCTCTAAATGTATTCATAATGCTAATTTGCTCATTTGCTTCCTGCCCATTGTATACCTCTTTCTCTCTCACACAGTGTAATTTTTTTCAGGACTTCTCAAACCTCTTCTGTTTAATTTGCAGTCTACCTTCTCTCACAGTGTTCCCCCCTGACAAAACACACAGCACCATAACAACAGGACATGTGCCTACACACCTATGGAGCCACAGCAGTAATGCTTGGAGTGGTATTTTTTTAAGTCCACAAAACTGCATGTATATTTCTTCTTATTTCCTTAAAAGGCAACATAAGAAAATGAAGAGAGGCCTCAAGAGAAGGGAAGGGAATTCTCAAGCAAAATGCACCCATAAAAGTTAATTCTGCTCTCCCTGGTGCAGTCTCAGATCATTGGCACAGCATGGCTGGCAGAGGAGAGGTGACTGCCCTGGGGAGCAAATGACTTTAGTCAGTACTTTATCAATAACAGCACATGGCACCTACAATTACATGGAAATAATCTCGGGTGATCTACTGAGAAAGTGAAATTAAGTATTTGAAGATGTTAACAGAATCCAAGTTTGGTTTGGGATAGCTTTACATCTCCTGTAAGCTAGTTCTGTCAGTTTAATCTGCAACTGAAGTGAAAACCGATGTAACAATCTGCCCTGGATATCATCCCAAGGCCTTAAACATGCATTTACAGAAGACTGATGACCTGTCTTTAACATCCTTAGAATCAAGTTACAAGTCTATACTCAACACTTTCTATTATTTTCCTAAATAGACATTATCATTGCTTTTTAGTTCTGTGCAGTAAATGAACTAAAGCAAAATATTTTTGCATGACTTGTAATAAAAAAGTCATTTCATGTTTTAATAAGCCTTAATATGCATTGAAGAACTCTGTAAACTAATAGCTTGCATAAATAGCATCCTGTCCTTAAGTACACTATTGTGCTCTATTTGACATGTCAAGTTGTTAGTCAGACATCAGCAGTGTCAAGAAAACGTTGGCTGTGGTGGAAGGTAATATATTCACCTCAGTTCTACTTTTCCAGTTTTCTGATTTCTTCTTGTTCCATGATTATTTCTCTGCATCAACATTTGCAGGAATTTGTAAGTCAAATATAGAATTTTTAAACTGCCAGCAGCTCAAGTTCCATCTGGGATCTGAACAGTCAAGCTGAGCTCCTTCTGCTACACACAATACTTACACCACCACTACCAATAAATATTGTGAAATTAGAATTCTGCAGACAGATTTCCTAATGATCCACAGGCGGAACAGAACAATTTGCTCTTTCACACTCTTACTATTACTCTAATTATAATTCCCATAAAAACTAATTTTGTAAGGTAACATTTTTAAATCTGAGTGAATCAGAGTTTTGGTCAGAGAACCCTAAAATTCACATGCATACTTAATAAATATTTAAAGGCTGTTAATATGAGTGGCATGTCTACATGAATATCTACCAAACAGGTGTATAAAACCAAGCTGGTGGAATGACAGTGAATCATATGATTCACTTTTTGCTTTTGCTCTAAGCAGCAAATAATAGTTTGTGGAAAATTGTCCCTGCAATTTATACAATAGCAAAACTCACTTTTCTATGACTTATAGACACTCTAATGCATAGATCAGTTCTCTGCCCCTATCTGGGCTGATGTGCTGTACAAGTGAAACATTATCTCCCTCTTGAAGGTGGAGTTATATCCATTTTACTGGAAGGAGGTAAAGTTGATGATTTCAATGAGGTTGGTCAGGGCTACATGTAGCCTGTAATTATGAAAGACCTAAACTGGACCAGTGAAAACCAATGTCCACAGATTCACACCCAGCCGTGGACAAAGGTCTGCTGATGGGTACAGCTAAGTTTACAGAAACCTGAAAGACTCAGGTTTTTACAAAATTTAACATTCAGCAAGAGTGGTGTTATAACTGGCTTATGCATATACAAATAGAAGATTTCTGAATGACTCTTAATGCATTCAATTAACTAATTAACAAAGCAAGATCTGAGGTCTTCTACTGTATTTCAACTGACATTTAACTTGCAAACAGAACAGTGTATTGCATGCATTTTTCTAAGCAGTACCATTAAATCTTCTCCATAGATACTCCACATACTTAACTGCTGGTAACTGGGAATACAGTGATTCCCAAGTTTGCTATCGTAGTAAGACTACTCACTATAAAAGCCATTCCTTCTTCAACTAGAATGAGGAGGAAGTTATATTTGTCTGACAAGTACTTTAAATAGTTCCCATTTCAGATTAGATGGCTGCCAGACCATCAAACAAGCTGCTTCTACACTGCTTCCCCTGAAACTGTTAAAAAATGAGGCTAATATAGAAAAGTGACACAACACATAAAATAAATATCGGAACTGCAAAGAGCTTAGATAGAGCAAGTTTCTTAATTTCTCCCTGCTTGTTTTGATCAAAAAGAATGACATATTCTCATGTGATTTACTGTGTGGGGAGGGAAAAATAAAGTACCAGATATTAATAAAATCAACTCTGTAAAAAGACTTGAACACCGAAATAGCTTCTAAGTATGTTCTGAGATGCCAACAACAGCCTGACATACACAATTATTTATCAAAATAGGGAATGTCTATTCCTGTAATGAATTCCAATTCTTCAAGAAGTGCTAACATTTTTGTTGTTGTTTTGAAGATCAGGCTAAGCAACAAGCCATTACTTTTAAAATATCAAGGCCCTGCTTAATTTTAGAAAACTTAATCTATGCATTTTAACAATATTATATCAGAACTATCAGTTCTAGTTTAACATTACAGACTGGTGATGCCCTTAGGACAAAACTATTGGCTTTTAGAAGGAAGGTTGAGTTCTGTTCAAAACAAGAACAATTTTTAGACGGATGTTAAGCGAGAAAGTGTTACAAGTTACTTTCCAGGTTTAATCAGAATCTTAAGACTACTGCAGAACATCACTATGGGGGTGTATTTCAATCAATCTCTCTTGAATATATCAACATGTAATCTCTTCAACCCATTATCTGTGTTTGTTAGGTTTGAAATTCATTTGATTTGGAATGGATGTTCACCAAATCACATTTCTTTAGTTAAATCTGTGATGTGGATCAGTGATCATACAGGCACGTTATGGCTTTTACTGAACACTTTGAGGATATATAACAGAGCATCCAAATGAAAAAGACATTTTATGCCTCTGATTCAGAAAACAAACACGTTTAAAACCTCTACTGAAATTGGACTCAGTAAATATTTTACTTTTACTTAAACCTCAACTGGGGAACAGAACAGAGTTGTGTCTCCCAGTTTTTGTTGCCCCAGAGAATTGTCATCTGCCCAATTTGCTCCTGAGTTTTGAACGTTTAATTCCAAATGTTGGGATAATTTTTTTCACAAAAAATATTTTTTGTATTTAAACAAAGAAAAGACAATTGCTCACTTAATTTTTCTTTTATTGTTGTTGTTGTTGTTTTTACCCCCCTCCCCACCTCTCCCCAAACACAGAAGTCTTATTTCCTCAGAAAGACACACTTTTAAAGCAATGTTGTAATTGAATGCATGTAATCCCACCACTGTTTTTATGATAGAAACTGAGTCAATGTTGTCATATTCAGCTTATTACAGGGATACACTACTGCATTACAATACTCAGTGAGTATCCACATACTCATATGAATATACATATGTACTCTCTATGAGTATAGACTACAAAATACACTACAAGTATTCCTTACAAAATCTCCAGAGTTATTCAATTTCTTCCCTGGCCAGCTAGATGCATTTAGAAGCTCTTAGAAACCAGTTTCTCTCTGTAATTTAACTTCTCTGTAAATGTAACATAAAGCATATGCTTTTACAAAGGACACTCTGGGTATCAACATTACCCAAGGCAGAAATATCAAGCTGCATGGCTATAGCTGGGAAGGCAGGTTTTTAATAGGTATGTATCCCCAGACAACAGAGTACAAGATGGCAAATATTAAAACAAAGTCAGTAGAAACAGAAGTAAATATTGTCTCTTTACTCCACTGTATACACATTGCATATTCCTGAACACATATCAGAACAATCTATCGACTCTCAAAAGCATACTGGTGATAGAGCCAGCATAAGGATTTTGCAGTTTTGCTCCTTTTGGGGAATTTAACACTAGATGGCATATCACACCATGAAGTGTGTAATGAAATGTAAGCAAACATTATCTGCACCAGACCAGACCAGTCATTTAAAAAGCTCCTGAAATCAATAGAGTAACATTTCCGTATCAGCTCCTTCTCTTATTTTTATAAGATATGCTTCAATTCTGTTTTTCAGAGGTGGCTGAAGGACACAGTATTAAATACACCAGGTCAACTTCTGAAAAAGGCCCTTGAAAAATAAATTTCATACTGTTTTCATAGCAAGATATTTCTCTTTTACTACTAAATTAATCCTATCAGGTTTTATCACATATTAAACTTCTATTACATTAGCTGGTGCTAAAATACAGTTTAATATCAAGAGGTTATTTTTCCATATACTAAAGAAAAAAATATAATAATTTTCAAGCTTTTCTTGTTCTCCAGACAGGACTATGGTGCTTATCAATGCAGAGAAAGAAGTGACACAAGGGTACCACTGCACTACTGCTTCACAGAACTGAAACATTGGTCCAACAAACAAGAGACCGATATCCTTTGAAAGCTCAGAATTCACGGGCTACAAACCCACTAACATCTACCTCGAACACTGAGATCATTTTACTGCATTTTGTCCTTCAGACAGTTTATACTTCTTTAGATCTGCAGTGCAAGACACAATTACATGTTAATACGTTTATCTGCATAAACAAATATTATGATTGGACATATCAACTAAATGCACCAGACATGGACCATAATAAACACAGTGATTCCCCCCACCCAGTCCTCAAATGATCAAAACTCCATAACTTATTGGTCTTTTCTTGCTTTTGCCTTCTGTCTCCACTAAAAAGCCAAGATTCTAGTCCCAAAAATGCAAATTTGTTTGTGCAGTTGTGCACTGCAAGCATAAGTTTTAACAGTAACCTTTTCTAGTCACATTGGATCCTATGGTGAAAGCTTTACTGCTCAAGGTTTGGAGCTTTCTAGTCAACCAGTATATTTTATTCATAAGGCAACTACTAACTGTATTTTTATATCTGTAAATAAATATCTGTGATTCACCTAGGTATTCTATTTGTGATGCATGCTTGCACAACCGCCTTTAAATTGGACTTGTGTTTCATGTGCTTAGTAACAGCTGGAAAACATTTAAGTATGAATCTAGCAGGCAGAGTATTTTTAAGCTACACTGATGTCTGATGTACGAATCCTGTAATAAACCGCAAAATAATATTCAAATAAGAATTGGCATGCACTTCTTTTTAACACTGCCCCTAAGAATAATAAAAAAAAAAAAAACAAAAAAAAGACACTCTCTTTTCAAAATGGGAGATAATGCAAGATCTTGTAGGGAAATCAGTCAGTGGAAAACAATGCTTATAGCTGCCTTCATATAAAGGCAAAGAAATGAGACTTAGGACATAGGACAATTTTTTTTTCTGCAAAAGAAACGTAATTTTTAGAACTTGATGTCATCTAAACTGAGACCAAACCTAAAATGTTTTAAATGACAATGTAATTGCAAGACAGGGAAGTTGTATGGTTGCCATGGCTGCTTTTAGATGCCTTGATATGGTTTCCATTCTTTATATTTAATCTTAACTCTGAATTTATCTCCGCTACTGCCAGATCAGCTGTTTTTCATCGGAAGTCTATTCCACTGCTTAAACTCTTAAACTAGTAAGGCCAGACAACCTTGGCATAATAAATCTCACCATTCAACATTTCAATTTGACATTTCACATGTTAAAAACAAGACTGGAAAAGAGCGCTCTTTAACATCTAGTTTCTTTGCTATGCAAAAATAACTGTGGTTAAATAGTTACAGCCTTACTGTTTTTCTTAGCATAGTTTTTCTTCTCTCTGCCTAAATACCCAGCCTAGAATAAGACTCTCTAGCTTTACAACATGATTTTCTCCATTAACATAGGAAAAAAGAATCCCATGTTGTTCTAAATACAGTTAGGCAACCGACATACTAACCATAGCTATTTTGGTAGCAACAGTACCTTACAATGATGTGGGCTCCACGAACGTAGTGTGGTTAAAACTGTATCACTCAAGGAGGTCAAATTGTCAAAAATAGCTTTCCCTCAGACACAGTAATCAGGCTTGTATTTGATGGTTGAAATTACAGGCAGTTTTGCATTGCAAACATCTTCGTGGCAAACCAAAACCAGGCTTCCCCCCCCTTCCCAATACACACATGCTGATTTATGTTGTCGTTTTATTAGAAGGAAGTTTCCCCTGTCTTTAAAATAAAACAATTCCTTAGAAAAATGTGTTTGAATTCTGAAATGACAACATATTATCTGGGATAAGATCATCTAAAGATGTTATCTAAAGATAAATATTTTAAGGTTTCAGTATTACACAGCAGCACAACCATATGAGCAAACTTTAAATAGCAATAAACAAAGAACATGAAACTGAATAACCAGTTTAAAAAGCCACTCTTTCAAACATCACCCAAACTGTGTGCTTTGTACTTTATAATTTCAAGCTCAGATTTTCAGCCTTCTGCTAACAATCAAAATACACAATTATAGGGAGCAATTTTTCAAAGCAGTCAGCAGTTTTCATTTGCGATAGAAAAAGAAGTAGCTAAGCAGTAAAAAGCTGATCATCCAGCAAGTTCCAAGCAGTCTGTGTATTTTTAAAATACTACTGTTTAATTTCAGGGTCTAAATATGAATTAAGCTCTTGTGAAATATGATCCTCAATGCAGTGTGAGGAATAGCTACTTGAAAAACGTTTTCCTTTAAAACACAGTTGTAAAAAAGTGGAGCCACTCTAAGCAAGTAGTCATCTAGTGACTTACTGCAACCAAAGTATTGCAGTGACTGTAACTGCAGTTATTTTCAGCAACAAAAGCCCCACAGATTTGCCAACATAAAAATAGAGATCTGCAGCATGCCAATTAGGTGCAGTCATTAGCTTCACACCCTTAATAAACAGGTAGCTAAAGATCTGGTGGATTTACCCCAATAATACTGATTTCTGTCTTTCACTGTAAAGGGTGTGTTTCTTTGTAACAGTCCAAATGTATAAACCAGCAAAAAGCAAAGGCTGGAATGTTGATCACAGTGCAAGGCTGATTGTTGAGGAAGTAAAAGAAGAAAATAAACATGCATGGCTTAGGAATCTGTTCACAGTAGTAGACAGAATACTTTTCAATGAACAAACCCCAAATACCTAAACCTGTCATTTATGCGTCATCCATCCTTTGCACAACAAATGCCAAACAACCTTCATTTTGAAAAGCTATGGAAGCAAAAAGAAGATCTTATGTGAATGCATTTTAGCAGGATTATGCGTGATGGTCGGATGAACAATCTGCATTTGGATAAATAGCATAAATCCTTTACCTTTTAGAAGAAAACAATCATTCCTCTACTCAGTTATAAAGCACTAAATAAACTGCAAACACATTAATCCAAAAATCATTTGACTTACCAGAGAATAAAAATAAGTCAGATATGGGCCTGTACCCCCAGCTTGAAGTACAATCTGAAGCTTCCCAACATGAGCTCCTGGAAAGCCTTTTGCTATACCACATTCTAGGGACGCTGAGGCCAGAAGATTTTGTCTACATCAAAACATCTCAAGTTCATGGTATAAATTCAAGCTTCTTACTCATCCTGGGCTGAACAATGCAGTTTTAATTTGAACAGATCTCCTCTACCCTATCTGAATGTACCTTACTCTTGTGAGGAAATAGAGCTAAGAGGAGAATATTGTCAGCAGTCAAGAGTGTAGTTCATCCAGCTACAAAATTACTGAGTACTTTCTTTTACCGTTTCAATTTAACTTTACAAACGGTGTTCTCCATTTTTTGTACTCGCTACGGACTACATATTTAAAACACATTATATTCTCCCACTAAAGAATTAGCTGTTCCCATTCTTTTTCCTAAAATAAAGTCAAGTTGAAGTACGTTATTATTATGGATGTCTAGGAAAGGAGAACACTTAGATCTAGAACTTTTAAGTGTTCTTTAATTAAGTTATTCACATTAAGTTAAAAACTTTCACTTAGGAATTTGCAGAATGATATTGCTATGGCAACGGTAGAGAAGGGAGCTCAATTTTAGGAAAGTTTCATAATCCAGACTTCTTGCAGTATGACAAGCTTGCAGTTCAGTTCTGGGACACAGTGTTGCTTATTGCAATGAAGAATGTGGGATTGAGAAGTATGCAAGGTGCTCTGCTGGGCACTGCAGATGTTTACACACCGAATACTGGCCTAGAAACAAACTCAAAATGGCAGGTAATGCATTTAATACTGAAGTGAGTGGACTCCAAATATATTTAAAAAGAAGAATGTCTGTGAACTCTCTCAGTACAAAACAGGGAGACACTGCAGTCTGCCATTCTTTGAGATGTCCTAAACTTCTGGACGAAAATCTACAAAACTAAAGGTCCACTGCAAATCACCAGAGCAAGTCAGATTGGACTCCAGTTTATTACAAATTGAATTTATTAACAAAAGTAGAAATTTGGGGCTGCATAGCAAAAAATTTCCAGTAACTCACTTGAAAGGTGTAAATAAGATGGAACCATTCGTTCAAGAAAATTGATGTTTCTATGAGTGGCATAAATGCCCAGTGTCATCTGACACACAGCAAAATGCAAATGAATAAATTTAAATATCTAATACCAGAAAGAGACTTTTCTTAGACATATGTCAACTATAGCAGGCTTAACTGAATACCATATGCCACAAAGACACAACCTGCATTCATATGCTTATGCAAGTATTGTAGCATTTTGGTTTTATAGCAAATTAATATTTTAAGGGAAGGTAAAGGAATGGTGGACCAAGATTATAAACCAGATTATCAATTAAGTTGGTCTTTGGCATTCTCATTACTGACATTTAAATATATGTTTGTCTTTTATAGGTCTGTTAAATTTAAGAACAATTCTTATAAAGAATAGAAGGAAAGATTATGACTAAACAAATGTATCAGGAAGATTAAGAAATATATTCCATTTAATAAAATCCTATCAGATCAAAGTCACCCTTGCCTTCATTTGCACTTCCTATGTTTAAAACTACAGAATGGAAACTTCCAGTTGTACTGAAAGCCATGTTCTCCAACGTGTACTGGGACCCAAGAGAGGCTGTAAATCTCTGCTCTTCCAGGTTCCTTTTAGAAGTGGGTGCAGCTGTCCTGCACATAGCCTTTCCCTCCTATACTTTTGGAAACTGGAACCACAAACTTGCACTTTATTTACTGTACTTTCACTGTACTTGCTCATCACTGAAGGCTGTCATTATAGACTCTCTCCACACAGTTCCATGCCAAAGGCAGAGCTATTTATGAACATTTACAGCAGCAGAGGTTGAACAGGGATAGTAATAGGAATTCAAAGCATGTGTTAACATACAGGATCTTGAGCAGAATTCTTTAGGAAAACAAGATGGAAAACAAGAATGGACTGTAAATATTATACACATTACTCCTAGGTGATCATTCCCAGCAGAATGAGAGAATGAGTTGTGATTCATTACTTCTATCTTTTTCATTTTAACTTCCAAATGGACATCTAGTTTGAGAAGGATGCTGTTTTCTCAATCCTCTCTACGATTTCTTAAACTAAAAGACTTCCTTGAGGTGTATTCATGAAAAGTAGCTTAATTATTTTCATGAGTGTTTATTTTTCAAGGATCAGTGAGTAAATGATTTACATGTCTATCAACGTGGAGGGGAAAAAAGGGAGTATTTATTAAGGATGGCGTTGTAGCTGTGGGGATATAGGGATTAGAAAGAATGATTTTACAGTTTTAAATCTGAATGAAGTTAAAGATACTCAGCAAATAGAAAACTGTCACTAAAATATAAAGTCAATCTGGTACCTGCTAACTAAAGTGCTAACTGGAATCAGATATATTCAGCCATTCATTTTGCCTTGATAAAAAATAGCAATTACCTGTTCTTACTGTAGCTCTTAGTTCACTGCTTATTACAACACATTTATGTAAAATGATAAATTTTTCTACAATAATATTTTACTGTATGGCTCTGTGTGGGAATAGAATCTACTGGTTAACTACTGTTATCACTCTTCAGCTTTTTATCATAGGAAAATACCTGGCTTAAAAAGCAATGTTTACTCAATTCTGGAATTTGGAAGATGCATATAGTACTTGCATGCCAACTGGAACCTTAACTCTTCATTCACAAAGTTCTCCTTTTGGGCCCATGTACCTTTTTTAGGCAATAAACTGAAGAAGTTAAATACCAAAGAAATTGGAAAATGTAACATGGTGTGAGTAGGATATAACTTTTGTAACTACAAAAATACCCCCAAGTATAAATGAACATTTATTCATATTTTCTATAAAGAAGCAAGGCAAAATAAGTGAAATAACTATGTCATTATGCAAACATAATCCAATCATTGGAATTCCAAGAACAGCATAAAGAAATTCCTTCTTTTTCCTTAATTTCACAAAAATGTTCTTGGTAATCTTCCATGTTTTCATCTAGAGATGAACTGTCACAGGAGTACCGAATATACATATGTAAGAATCTTCAAAATCAGAATGAAGGATGTACAGTTAGAGTAACCAGACTTCTCCATTTTTCCAACCACATTTGATTTCACTTAGTTAAAAACTGAAGAGCCATTATGTGCCTCCAACAGAGTTCTTTATTCCATCTGCGCTTCAGAAGAGGACTGTGTTAAGTGGATTTAAAGCATTGCACTTTTTACATGAACCACAGCAGTCTTCTGTATTCTTCTTGTTGTACCGAAATAGTTTCCTTTCTTGTTCCAGTGATAGTCACATCATCTTCTAATTCACAGGTGATATATGATCTGGCTCATAAACAGCAAGTCTTATTTTGACACAACTGTCTATATATTTATCATGTAAATCTAGACATTAGAAATAGCCAGCATGTTCGATATAAACGTGACTGCCACTGATACAGACTAGACTTGGGAACAGGATTGCTTTTGGATTTAAGGCCATTGAATAAAGAGAGCATGTGTACTGTTACTTTTCTAACAAGCTCAGTTGAATCCTCTTTGAAATCGAGATAGTATTACTTGAGTATTTCAGAATTAGAACAAAATGCTTTCTTATCATCTAAACTTAAGTTATATGCAGTTTCCAAAGAAGAACACCTGTGTTTGTTACCATAACTGCAGCCAGGCAAAAGACCTATTTCTACGTTGGGCATGTATAACAAAAACATTTAAAATATCCATACACATTTAAATGGGCAGTCTAAGCCTGGCCTTGGAAAGGGATGTTCAGATAGAATACAATGTCATATTTTACATTCTACTGCAGTGAAATTAATTTTTAAATTGAGCTGGAGATTAAAAACTTCCCTAAAACACATGATTATAGACATCCCTGGATTTGCAATCAATTATAATCATTAACCTTAATTTGAAAAAATCCTATATATTCAAGATAATAATTAATTGCAACATCTAAGCAAAGAATGCCAAGTGACTGAACAGGATATTTTAGCACAGAGTTAGAATTAAATTCTTCTGTCTTTATCTGCTCATCTCTGCTGCATGCAAGGGAAGACCAACAGGCAGTGGATTACTGTCACACTCCTGAAGCTTTAGGTAACTTGAAGAGATATTCCATAATCCTGTGCTCATAGCAGAGATGATTCTAGCTCAGAGTTGCTCATGGAAGCACTCTACATATTTAGCCCATAATGAGGAAAGAGGCTTTGGGCGAGACAAGTATGTAGGGAGAGGGAAGGTTGTAAATTATTAAACACTTCATGAATTATGCCTGTTACTAAATGGCTGCAGAGTTAAACATGCTATATCTTTTGTAAAGGGAGGTGGTTTTGAGACAAAGCGATATTCAAACAGAAAGCTGAAATCAGTCTAAAGAACTCAGTAACTCTACTTTCTTGATTGGTCTATAGTATAATATTCTACTTTGTAAGTATCAGTAAAGATACATCCTTCACATCCTAGCTAGGAATGTTTAACATTTTGCCACAGTTTTCCTGCCAATAATAAACAATCTGGATTAATGCGAGCTTGGATAGGTCTAAAACCACTGCAATATAGTAAACATCTCCACAACATAATCTCTTACGGAGTACTGATACCTAAAAGAACAACAAAAGCTCAGAATTCAAGACTGTTTTTTATATGATACTTTAAGCCAGACCAGATTGCAAAACAATTTAAAAATTTTGATTTGCTGAAGACCTCACTTTATTTTCTCTCTTATTCTTCCAGTTAAAGAGTATTTGTAATAAAAGAAAAATCTACTTTAGACAGCACTAAATTGGCTATGTCTCTACATAACAGAATACTTAAGTCAAAACAAAATTCCAACTTGAATGTATGTTGTGCATCTTTTTGTTACTGTTACAAAAAATCTTACCTTTATTTTTGTTGATTATGTCCATTATCCTAAAACATATTTTCTCTGTGAATTGCTGCTCCTTGTAAAACTGTAAAAAAAAAAAGAAAAGAAATGGTCACATTCTACTTTCTTAAGGTCATAATATAAATTGTCACTCATGTTACTATAGAAACAGAGTGGATTTCATCATTCTAATGCATGCAGTGATAATTGTTTTTATTTTAGTCTATGGATAGGTAGTTAATGGTGTCAGCTGCAGTTAGCACAGACACAGACTATTGTCATCTAAGCACAAAGCTACTGTCTCCTGTCACTGTGAGCTTTCCTAACCATCAGCAATTCATAGGGGAGCACATTCAGGCATAAAGAAGAGCTGTTCACAGGCCTTCATTCTGCAGCTGAAATATAATTCCTGCAGGAATTATATTATTTTTTCATATGAAAAATAAATAAATAAATAAGGCAAGTCACAGCAGGCTGCTTCACACTGTCCAGTCATGTCATTGCAGAAAAACTGCTTTCTGCATGGCAGCTAATAAAATTTGGATTGTATTGAGAAAAAGTTCAGATGGCATCCTATCCATAATAGAAGCTTTCTCTAGAAAGTACAGCTAGATATCATAAGCTTACAACTATCACAGGTCTCTCTACATAACAACATGTTTTAGCTTTGATACCGTAAAAAAAATCAACAGGTAGTATATAAATGTAAGTACCACAGTTCTGTGAGAGCACAGGTATTATTTAAGCTCATTTAGAAGATGCAAGTAAGGAGTAACATAAAACAAAATCATAAATGAAAACAATATGAGATAAACTGACTACTATCCAAAGTTCAGGAGACATGGCACCAGTTTTAAAACCAGTGCACTCGAAAGGAAGCAGTTAATGGTCCCTCAGAACATTACAAGTAGGGATCTTTAGTGGTTTTGGATGCCATCTTTCCTAACCCACAAAGACATATACTGGCTAAGAGTGTCAGATTTCTGTCATGTATTATATCAAACTTGAGATTCATCGCAATTCAGGAAATGCACCATGGTTCTAGTTCCTCTGGATATTTATTTTGCTGAATCACAAAGTGGTTGGGATTAGAGATTATTTTATTCAACCCTCCTGCTCAAGCAGGGCCATGTAGAGCAGATCATGTCCATATTTTGAGCTTCCTGGCCAACATGTTCTGGTGCTCAATCACCCAAATAGTAAAACAAGTGTTTCTGTATGTTCAGAGAGAACCTCCTGTATGTAATCTTTTCTAACAGAGGACACTTGAATACTGAAGTTTTGCCCAAACAAGGTCTAAGCATCACATGAAACAACAGCAAAAGAAAATCTGTAAACTGTGTTCTCTTACAGTATGAGAGTGATGATTTTCATAGTAAAGTTCTGTTAATTCTCTACATTGTCTCTTCAGGGTTATATGAAGAACAGGAAATCACATGTGAATAGACACTACACAGACAGAGGCATTGTAGTAATTTATTTCTATTTCAGATGTGCTCCATAATTTGCTGAGCTGAGCAACATGAGTGGAGTGGTTATTCTTAATGAACGTTTAAGAAGGAATGACCATCATAACTGCCACTTCTATTTAAAGCATCATTACAACTTTCACTAAGATTTGGCATGAACAACAGAAGATTTATTCCCAATCAGTTATTCTCAGTTCACATTAATTTGGCTACAATAAGTGGAAGTTATGGGGAACATTCTCTCCTCCTTGTAAGAGATGCAGCTAATGTGTAGTTTAAATATTAATGAGCTTATTCTTTATAAGGATAACTGCAATGCTTAATGTAGATTAGTGAAGCCGACAGTTTTTCTTAAAATTAAAGTGCTTCAAATAAATAGGTTTACAGGTTAACTATAAAGCACTATTTTCTGTACTTAGCCTCCCTTGCTCAATGCCATAAACTCTAAAAATTGCATACAGGATTTATTTGCCTCTGACAGATGTCTGTTCAATTTAGTTCTGAAAAATCTCTTAGAAACCAGTAACAGTATATGAAAAACAATTGGCTTTTCTTGTCAATTTGCCCAATTTAGAACTGACAAAAATGCTGCAATAAATTAGAGGAGTGTATCATCAAAAATAGACATTTATGCAAAGTACTATGAAAACTGAATTATGACGAGAATTATACTTGGAAACATCTGTTTAGAAGTCCCATCTGTGAACACAGCAAATTTTACCAGGCAGAATGTTGACGGTGGTATGATGCGCGAATACCAATAATGACATTAGATGTCACCAAGCCACAAAACTCCCGTTCAGTTCTTTCATCAACCAGTTCTCCTAAGATCCTCAGAATTGTAACGTACAGATTCTTAGTCATGAGGTTTTATGCACGTCTCTGACTACTGAGGTTTTCCCAATTCCTCTGGGATTCCTCAGTCTGTTATTCATAGATATGTATGTACGTATCCTACTTACTTTGTATTTAGGTCACATCAGCTGTGCACACACAGCAGCACCAAACAGGTCACCATATGGCCATAAATTCCACATGTGTTTTTTATATGTGTATGTTACATTCCAAAATGTATTTGATTTACTATGATGACCTTATACCTTTGTTCAGAAATAACGTAATCACAATTATGATTTTAACAATTAGCACCACAGTAGGCACAGTCGTTTGGGTAAACCTCAGACTTACTGCACGTGCGTGCTCCGCAGTGCGTATACAAGTACAATGTCCTGGTAAATCTCAGGCAAACAGGATAGCCCTGTATCTTCTGAACCCTTTTTATGGCAGACAGCCAGACTGGAAAGATTCTGCTCCAGCCCTATAAGCTATATTTGGTAATAACTCACTTCCCAGCAAGTGTATATAAATCTATGTGAGAGGAAAAACAAAGTTCTAATTCTCACCCATTTTAAAAGAACCCATTGGAAAGAAAACCAACAGCGTTCCCTGCAAATGTGGCTTGCTGCATATAATTGGAAATGTCTCTCTGACTGTGATGCTTGTTCTTTGGGCCCTGGCACATTTGCCCAGGCCAGGCACTGAGCTGTGACTTGGAACAGAAACAAAGTATGACTGGTGAAGTTGTGTTGGCTGGGTTTGAATGGGGTTTTGGGGTTTGATTTTTTTGGGGGGTTTTTTGGTGGGTGGGGGTGGTTTTGGGAGCTTGGTGGGGATTTAAAAAAAATTTCTGTGCTTTGATCATTTAGAATTAAAATAAATAGACCATTAGAGAAAAAAATGTAATTTAGACATATTTCAACAGTCAACTTGATTCCTGTAATGCTAAGTTATGCATAGCTGTTAAATACTTCCCCTTCTTTAATAATCCTACAATATACTATCTTCCAAGCTGAACTTAATCGGAATGCACTGTGTGGCAAAAAGACATAGGAAAACTAGGTAAGAACAGATAACAGAGTGATATAAAGCACAGCAGTACAACTAGAATTTGCACAGCAACAGTCCATCTGAAATGGCATTCTTGTCACATTCCAAGTATCGAGTTCAGTACCCTGTGTTTCCTTAGGATTCGAGCTACACCGTTAACCAGGCAGGCACGTATAATTTACAGCTATCAATGTAACAACAGCAGGAAAAGTGCCATTTCTCAAAAAAGGTGCAAAATTCAAGTATGAAATGTTAGGGGTGGTTTTTACAAGACACGTATCTATAAAATGATACGAGGCTGAAGGAACTCAAAGAGACACCACATGGAAAAAAACCCTACTGCAAATTAGCTCAATAGCTCCTTTTTTAACTACTTGTGTGGGTCTGCATCTCTTACTAATTTAAGGGAAGATTCCAATATAGATTTGTAAAATCCAGATAGATTTTGTATAAGTAAGAAAATTGTCTTGCTTTCTTACAGGTGTCTTTTCTAGGCAGCTGTTAGTTTTCTTTATAGCTTTTGTGTTTCCATTGTGTTTCACTACACTTGGCATGATAAGGAATCCAACAAACAGAAATAGCCTCACATGTATCAAATTCATCTAACCATCTGGAAGAAAACGCTAGCTTTTTACTTAGGATCTGCTACAACATCACTGCTCCAGTCCTTCTATCTCTGACACCTTCTTTCAAGCTGTTATCTTTCTTCACTCACCTTCCTATCAATGTTAGCAATTGATGAGCTTTGGTTACCACCATATTTATGTTTTATCACTAAGCATGCAAGAGCAACCAGGAGCAATCACCCGTGACTTCAGTAGAGTTACTGCATTAATCTACCAATAACTGGAAACTGATCCAGAAAATTGCACTTACATGAGTAGCGTGATTGATTTTCATGGCATAAATAAAAATGTAACCTTTTGCAAATATATCTAAGAATTAAAAAAAAAAATTCTTTAGGGGTGGAAAGCATGGGGGATGATGACAAGCAAGATAACACTCAGAATTACCCAGGTACCAGGTTGTTTCAAGTTTGGATTATTTAAATCCATTCAGTTCATCAGAGCAGTACCTTTTGTATCTTACCTGCAATGAATTTCTAAAAACCAGCCATCTATATGGACACGCATTTTCAGCAAGATGTATCAAAAATATTATTCATCATTTCAACTCTTTCTTCTGCAATTTTCATCATTAATACATTTGGTAGTGAATAAACATAAAAGATTATTGTACATAGTAAATGATAACAAGGAATCTTAAAGACATTAAAGTAGAAAGATAAAAGCAGAGTCTTTTGATCTTTTTTCCCGTTAAGATTGCAAAAACTGATTAAAACAGCAAGTAAACCTGTCTATACAATCAGTCTACACTTCAGAATGTAAACAGGCATTTTTCCACACCATAAATGTAACTACACCAAAATATTTTACATCTCTAAACTCATGTTCACAAGGTCAAATGTGATTTTCTGTTTGTTCACAGCTGCCTCAATTACAGTCAATATTTTCAGAATCCTACTGACAAATCTTCTACATGGTATGAACAGTAAAACTTGGGAATCATGAATGCCAGAAAAGACAGACAGAATCTTCTAAATGCTGAGGACACATTTGTTGCAGGAGATGTAGGATTTCAGTCATTCAGTCCTTTCAGTTTATTTATTTATACAGTAAAACCTTTACTATAAATATTTTCAAAGAACTTAATCAGGATTACAGCATTCCTGCATCAGGCACTTATGTACAGTTTTTTTCCCAAACTTCTCTCCCCTATGCATGAATCCTAAAGCTCAGTGAGACATGTTGCCACTAGGACTGACAATACACAGAAATCTTACCAGACACTGAAATGAGGATGTCTGACGTACTGAAGCTGACAGTTTATCAGCTTAAAGCATGCAATGTTACCTGCAACAGAGAGAAACTTTTTGCTCACAGAATTGGTGAATGCTTGAGGTTGGAGGGGAATTCTGGAGGTCATCTTGTCTCACTCTCCCACTCAAGCAGGGTCACCTAGAGCTTGGTTGTCCATAACAGATTTTGGGTATCTCCATAGATGGAGACTCCACTTCTGGACAACTCATTGCAGTTCTCAGCCACCCACACAATTTAAAGAAACAGTTTTGGGTGGGGTTTTTTTCATGTTCTTACAAAGCCTTCTATATTTCAGTTTGCACCCACTGCATTCCATCCTGTCACCAGGCACCACTGAAAAGAGCCTGGCTCTGTCTTTACACTCCCTTCAGAGATTTATGCACGTGCCTTCTGAGCCTCTCCTCTTCTAGGCTAAGCAGCCCCAGCTCTCAGCCTTTCCTCATAGAGAAGATGCTCCAGTTCCTTTCACTGGACTCTCTCCAGTAGCTTCATCTCTCTCTCGCAGTGGGCAGCCCAGAATTGGACACAGTTCTCCAGGTGCGACTTCAGCAGTGCTGAGTATAGGCACTTAGTAATCATTATTAATTTCTCAACACACAGTTCAATGGAAGATAAATAGTCTATACATTCTTCACTCATTTCTCTAAGTAAATTTCTAGAGCTCACAGTACACTTAATAGGACTTTTTAGGCATCAATATGGAATATTTCCAAGCCACTCTCCCTTAGGATGTACGTACAGCTATTAGAGAGGGGGTTTAGAGACAGGATATTATTTATTAACAACATCTTAATGTAGGCTGCCTTGTTCAGCAAAGCAAATTTGGTCTGGAAAAAACCTTTCCCCATCAGCTCTTAAAATGATTCAGGTAATATTCTGTCTGATCAAAGGCCTAACCAATTTCCTCCTGACCACATCCTTCTCTGCTCTGACAGTGAATGCAATGAAATACAAGCCTGAAGGCACATGCTAGAGTAAAAATATTTTTAGATTTTTAATCCCCTGGCTGGATACAGCCATATTAAATATAGATTACCTTTTATGACTGGAGATAAAATTGAATGAAAGAAGGAAAAATGTCACTGAATAAGAAAGAAATGTGGCAATGAAGGTATATCACACACTGTAGATAAGACAGTACAAAGAAAGCTAACGTGTATGTTCATCAGATGAAACATTACAACAAAGATAGTATTTCTGGTATAGATAATTTAATATTAATCATTTATAAATATACTCTTACTCTAATTCCATGACTGAACCATCCTTGAATTTACAGGGCCTTGTTTGTAAAGTCCTCTATACAAAATGAGATTCAAGCCCAGTAACATCCATTTGCAAGGCAGTGTCTTGGGATATAGAGAATATGTGAGAATATTTCATTTAAAAATGCAAATGAACTCTTAAAGCCTCAATGACAGTTGTACCAGGATACCTTTGTAATGGCTAAAACTGATATTTTCTAGAAATGCATTTGTCTTTAATATGGAATTACAGATCAAGCAAACCATCCAATCTTCACTGAGAAGTAGCCAGGTAGTTATACGTCATGAGTTAAGTGAGAAGTTCAGCTGTAGTGAAGTGACTGCTGGAAAGGACTGTTGTGAAAATTCGACTGAATCTTTAGCAGTAGACAGGGAGAAAACATGAAATCCTCTTTTAAAATCCATGAAATCCATGTTTTAAAAGATTACCTCTAATTTATCCCATTTATTCCAAGATACATATAGACAAATATTTCTGCCTGGAGCAGACTGCACGTAGGATGGACTGAGGAAAATCAAGGCACTGAAAACAATGGCTCACAACATTCATGTTACTTTCAACAGAAGTGGTGCTTTCCACTGAAAATGCTTCTTTGACTAGTGCAGAATCCAGATTTACTGAGCTACTCTGGAAGCTTCCTTTCATTATAAACCTAAAGTCCCTTTTTGGTATCTTAATAACATATATTAAAAGCCAAAGGGAGAGACAAAGGAAAAAGACAAAAGAAAAAAGTTAACTCCCCACCCTTTGGGCACATTTTTCTGATCTGGTACCACACAAGTCAGTCATCTGTTACGTTAAAAAAGGAACTATCACTTTTATTTTCAACCCAGCAGTAATAACAAGGTGCCTAACTAGACAGCCAAAAGTACTGCTTGCTGCTTTTTTTTTTTTTTAAGGATTCTTTGATTATTTTTTTCCCCAAAAGAATCTTATTTTGTGGGTTTTTTACAGAAATAGCTCTTTTCACTAAATGGCACGCCATACATCTGAAATACAGATCAACTGGGAGACTGAAAAAGTTCTTAGTGGACACAGCCCAGGCTAGATTTTTCTACTGAATAAACACTACCACTTAGCAGTGACCAAATTTAAGGGTTCTCTTCCAAAAATAACACAGAACTCCATCTCTGCCTATTGCACAGAAGTGAAAAACACTCATGTTCAACATCTTTCTGCAGATGTGAAAGGGCTATTCGGGTTGAAAGTCCATATTAAAAGCCAATGCTCATTTTTGCAAAGAAAGAATCATTAAATAGTACTGAAGCATCTATTACTGAAGTCACTAGCACCATGGTGTTTAAAACACTTTTAACTCATGGTTCTATTTCTGGATACTTCTTTTTCCCAGTTTAAGATTTTGAAATCATTCACAGCTGAAAGAGGAAACTGAAGCCAGCCTTTAAATAATTGTCTACATAGATGAGAGATGGCTTGACAGATCTAAGGGGTCAAGAGCTGCACAGTAAGCGTATGAAGCCCATTTGATTACAGCCTGTGATTGATCTTGTGTCATATATTCTCCCTCCAAACCCCTTTAAACTCGTGGAAACTTTAGATGCACTACAGTATATAGAATATAGACCACAATGCTTCACATCTTACAGTGAGCTGCCTTTTGCAGAATTCCTCTCTCAAAATACCTTCTATTAAGGCTTCATATTAGCTAAAACAGCATGTTGGAAGAATTGCTCTAAGGAAAAGGTATCAACATGGTAAAATTATTTCTGTTTCCAATGAACTCTGAGCTCATGATTAATTTTCCAAATGTTGTTATTTTACCCCTTCTATTGTTAGATCATCTTCTACAAATGTGTCTGAAGTGAGGATCATTTGAAAACCTTACCAGTTATGAGACACATAATTTTGTTCGTATTCAACACTGGTATAAACCAGCTGGAGTCTGTAGACAGGCACTGGCTCATTCCAGAGCTGAATTTGATACTTTGTGTTTACATTAATTGTTTCACCATTTGAAACAAATGTTTATTTAAAGCTGATTGAGGTAAGAACTGACACAGTGTGCCATTTATATCATCAGTGCCTTTGCCACTCCATCTCAGCAGGTTTTACTTTGAAGAAGCAAAAATAGCTTCATCAGACACAGAAAGAAAATCTTAAAGCTCTAGTTAATCAGCAGCAGTCTGTGAAGAAAACAGCAAAGTAATGAAATCTCCACTTCTGAATAATTTTACTTGGGAAGCAGTGAGATTCCAGCATAAATTAATTCTGAGCACCCAGCTCAGTTTTCAGCTAGAATGAATCAATCAAGTACTGAAGCTAAATTCACAGCTCTTCATGGCATTCTCTTTAGGGTAGGATGCAGAAAGATTAAAAAAAAAAATTCTTTTAAGGCACTAAACTAATTTTTTTCCTACACAGGAGATCCATTACTTGTACAACAGAAATCAGTTACTGACATAGGGACTTTTAATAACCTTATGTTCTCAATACTCCAAATGCAAGTAATCAACATGTCAGTAGGCAGGGAGAGATACTCAGCATCTAAACACATTTAGTCACTTTTTGTGGTTTTGCCCCCATTTTTAATCTACCAAACCTGTCTGTCGGAACCTGCAGCACCAGGGTGTTTCTGAGATTACATATCTACTTTAACAATAACCAGACTGCAAACATAAAATAAAATTAATTCAAATCTGTTAAAAAAGGATCTTAACCAGATTACTGTGGCCATTTATGCCAACAATAATTTAGGATTATTAGCAACATAGACAATTAACACAGTGAAGCAATGTTCTATGCTCATTAGTGCACTGTAGGCAAGTTTACTATTACCCACTTTTACATGGTTTCTAGACTAATTACAGATGTATTTTCTTAGTAACCTCCCCCTCTCCCCCCAAATCTCACAAGTATGAAGCAGTTTCCAACACCTATGCACTGCAGTAAAGCAAGGTTTTCCAAAATCTCCATTAACCAAAAGAGTTATTTACAAGCACCTTGGATCAGGAATGTTATTTCCCTGGCTAAATGTCCAAGATTGACAGCTACATTACCATCTGAAATCCTATAAAAAACACCTTCAGACAAAACCAGACACATAAAAACACTCCACTTTTGGCTTGCAAGGCAGGCAACCTGTGTTACTGTATGAATAGATTATGTCAAAACAAAATGCTCATTGGTGCAATTTCACTGGAAAGGAATCAACATGATACAGTATCTTCCAATGAACCCCTATTAAAGGGAAAAAAACATGACCAAAAATATCTTTTTTTTTTTTTTTTTTTTTCCAGAAATAGGTCTTGTGTGAACTGGTACTCATGCAGAGTCCCCAAAGGAGCACCGTTTTTAAAATTCAGCCCTTTCAGAAAGATTAGTAATGAACAGAACTATATGGCTCTAACTGACTTTTAAACCACCTGAAGAAAGGGGATACTCGAGTACTTTCAATGAACTGTTCTTGGAACTTTTAAGCCAGGTACAAGTCTTGTAGAAGACAGTTATTGTTAAATCAGCTGACATATGTTACTCAGCAGAGCTTCAGAAACATGAATTTCCTTTCTTCATGATCTTTGCTGCCTTCAAATGCCAGGTACTGAAAGTGAATTCAAGCCAGCCACAGAGTTAATGGCCTATTCTTTACCCATCTTTTGCTAAGTAACTCTTTTTGCAACAAATATATGACAGATTTACTTTTAGATCAGAGCACAAAAAAAAGTAGTAGTTCTGAATCAGGATTTTCCATTGCCACAGCATTAAATAATTTCTAAGAGAAAATTTCATGGGCATATATATTTACATCTTCTGCAAACAAATATTTGCACGTGCACTTCAGTAGCCTGTACTTAGTTCAGTGTGAGAATGTGTAGTATATCCTAACTATACAGCCAACAAAGCTGACAAGAGCACATAAAGTCTATATGAAAATAATATAGTTAATAACCTGCAGGAATAACCTTACATTTACTCAGCTCTTGTGTCTCCTCTGAACAATTTTATTAACCATTTGACCCTCCCTTTAAAGCCATCTGAGAAACACTAGTCTCATCTAGAACAGCAGTTCTTACACTCTTACATAACTGACAGTCAAGGAGTAACAACTTTAATTCCTATATGTAGTTAAAATTCAGAATACATTTTTTAGCATGACTTACTGGTGCTATAGTAACCTGACTGTCTAAACAGAAAAAGGATTGGAAATAGTATGGCAACACCAAGAATATGAGTGCTCACTGCAGCATGAGTTTGCTCAAAAAAAAGCTAGCATCATCAACAATAAAGATTATTAATAGAATGTAGAGAATAGCATTCTTTGCTGCAAAATTAATATTTCTGCCACAATAAGAATATCTGCATAGATGACCTTTCTCCTAAGAGCGGAACCACTTAAGTTGCAAACAGAACAGCCAATATGCAATGAGAATCACTTGGTCCTGAATTGGGTACAAAGCCAAAGAAACCTGAAGTCAACCAGAAAGCTCTGAAATATGAATTATTTCTACTGTGTTTTACTCACTGCTGCAGTCATTTCCTTTACAGGAGATTATCTTCCTGAAGTTCTATCCTCTTGAAAAAGGTTGTGTTTTGGGGTTTGGGGGTTTTTTTGGAGGGATGGGGGTGGGAAGGGGTGGCTTGTTTTTCTTGGGGATTTTGTTTTGCTTTTAATTCAAGCTACAAAGACTCTGAAGTTGTGGAGCTCCTTGGCCAGCACTTCTGAAGTTGTGAGCCAGCTGTTAACAGCTCTGTTGCTGTATTCTGATAGCACCATGTCTTTCAACACCACAAATTAGAGCAGGGACTATCCACATGGAAGTCCCCTACATGAATTTATTCTGATCTGTGGAAAATCTAGCAATATATTATGAGTATGATACATGTGCAAACTGATATGGGAATTCAAAAAAGGATTTGCAAGGCACATTTAAACTGCCAGAGTTGTGACTTTTTTTATCTTATCCTCATTTGGAGGCAGTTCAGATTTCTGAAAGGCGCTTTCTGCTTCTTAGTCAGCTTTGCCCGTCTTCTCAGGCACGCCATGTTCCTTGTGGAAGTGGTGTTTTTACAACTGATAGTTATGCACTGTCATAATCCTCAAAGATTCTTTTCTTCATGGAAAAGACTGAAATATTTCCTCCAAAGTATATATTATTAATCTTACATATGTAACTAGTCAAGGCAGCAAGGCCAGCCATGGAATAAGATGGTGTTTCTCATAAAAAAAGAAAATAAAAACTTTAATAGAGTAAATAAAAGTAATTGTATTGAATCTGTAGTACCTGATTTGGAATCTAAATTGAAGGTTTGTTAGCAACTTCATTTACAAAGGTTGCAATGTAATAGACAGGCATGCTTTCACTGCTGCCTTCCCAAATCTCATCAGAACATTCAAACTGGAATAGCCTAGTCAGCCATTTTTAAAGGTATGATATTTCTAGAGCGAAGCTTTGCAACACTGGAATGGTTATTTTATTACTTGTTTCCCAGAATTTTAACTAAACATGATTTAGGATTTGAGAAATTTTAGCAAACCTATTAAAAAAAAAATCTCCAGCCCCCTGCCAATCTTCTTTTATACCACGTGCAATCTTTGGGTAAAGTTTATAAAAAGCACACCTATACATTTTGAAAAGGAGTCTACATCAGCCACACTTCTCACACAGAATTTATCATCCCGACAACTCATACTTTATGGAAGTATAATGAAAAGAAAGCAGCCAAGGTGCTATTTAAAATATACCATAAAAATTCAGGTCTTCGCAAGCAAAGGGTGGCAGGGAGAAGGAGGAGGTAGTAAAAAAATTTTATCCCAAACAGTATCTTATACTACCTCAAGTACCCAGTCACAGAAAATGAGGATCAAGTAGACCAAAAGAGAAAGAAATAAACCTTACATCCTAGGTTAGAAGTAGGCTGTTGTGAGCGAGCCAAACATGGCTCTAAGATCATTCCACCTTAGCTAATCAAAATTTACAGCCTGCTCCAATTTACGTAACTGAAGTGTCTGAACACATCTTTCTGTAATTTTATTCCATCACTGCACAGATCTATCTCAAAGAAAATGTGTCCTTAAATCTATGAAAGTAACATATGCTATGCAGTCCATTCCCTCGGGTACTTGACCTGTCTTCCAGAGCCCAATGAATTTCAAAAGACATTTAAAGGATAGCAGAAATTTGAGACCAATTAAAGAGCTGATAACACATAAAATGACTGTAGAAAAATAACCTTCTTGTGACCAGTATCAGTCAGAAAATTTTTCATTATCCTGCTGTATTTCAAGGCAAATGCCTAAATCTTTAAAACCTCTCACAAGTTTTCAGCAATTGAATATTGGAAATTCTGAGAAACTTTTCTAAAGAAGAAAAAAAGTGTTTCTTTTTTTAGTAATAAAAACATCACTTAAGACACAATTTGTGTAGTCCCTTGAACCTGCAGCATTTTTGCAAAGTGGGATTTTAATCTGAAAAGAAACTCAACTCATTGCACTTTATCTTCAGAATATGAGTGAATGGTTTCTGCTGAAGGACCTGTGACAGGGGAGCCGGCAGTTTCTGTGGTAAGAAATAGTTCACCCTAGAGATCAGTAACAATTCAAAAAATGATTTTAATATACTAAAAAAAACCACCTCAGGGTCATGTTTTCACCTAGGTGAGAATGGAATTGAAGCTTGAAAGTTAAGTTTTATAATATTTTCTCCTAGCAAGTACTATAAAATGCTCTAATATAAGCTGTCGTTTCATAGTAGGAATATCACATTCTTCATTTCACATTCTGATCAATTAAGGGATTTTCCACTGCATAACAATCTCTGCATCTTAAAAGATTCATCTCAACACTTCCCAAATTACTCAGCTCACATGCCTTATGACAGACAAAAACATATCCTTATGACAGTTTAAAACAAATACCTTCATAAAACCAGGTGTGCAATGCCTTTGGAATTGCCAGACCTTTACTCCAGTCTCTTCTGTACTTCTAGTGATTTTTGGTAACTTGTAGTAGCAGGTAAATAATCTGCATTTCCTCCATCCTTTACTCTAAGAACAGAATAATCTGTACAATCTTTTGCTGTGACCTACGCTCTCAGACACTTTATTCAGAGTAAGAGATGGTTTAAATCGCTTAAGATATTTTAGAATCTATTATTGAATTTACATTACAAGAACTCCATCATTTGCATTTTCCCCCAGTACCTTCACAAAGAATATTATCATCTCCCTTGGTGTTGGTCTAGGTGTGCCACAGAGAACAAAAGAACCATAAAACATGAAGTTGTCTGTGTATCACCTAGACAGAGATGAAACATTTAAATACCAACTACTAGATGAGTCATATCCTTTACTGTAGGAAGAAGGAATGTCTATGAGTGCTTTCTGACCTTCCAGTTACTGACACAAATCTGGACACTGATCACAGAATGCAAAAGGAGCCGTATTTTTTCCAGGGACTGGTAGAGCCTTGTATCCCAACCAACCTTTCTGTATTGCTTTTGGAAGATGGACAGAAACCTGGCATTTTTATTTTATAAAAGTAAACAAGTAGCTTTCCACAAAGAAACCTGACCTACATTCTTCCAAGGCTACCTTCATTACTTTATACTGGTGAAGCAGCTTGAGAAAGGGAAGACTTGAGCTTTGATAATGCATCTTTTGGTTGTTACAAAAGCAAAGCATAGCACCTTAAACACAATCTTATTTGTGTCTTCACACAACTTTCTAACAGTTTCAACTTAAAAGGAAATAATTAATTCACCTGGGACCAAATCTGAAAGTATCACATCAAAGGAATTGATCTCAGAATTATAACTACATAAACCAGTTGTATTTTCTGGAAAGATAACTTTAACTATGATCAATAAATAAGCACCTCCTTGAGACTTATAAGAAAGACACCCATCGGAAGCTCACCAATAAATGAATATTGTTGGAAACACAGAATGCATGGCACAAATCTGAGAAGGATTATGGTTCTGCAACATTAGAACAAGAGTCATATTTGCAAGCTTTCTTCTGCTTGTCTCAATATTGACAGTCTTCTGCTGTAGCTGTTTCTAAAACACAAACTTAGAAGTTAACCGAGTATTAAGCAAAAGCTTAATGATTAACCGAGGGCAGTTTGTCATTTCTCATCACTCCCCGAAGGATGTTGACTCTTCTTTCCTCTTGCTTCAGAAGCTGAAAGCGCTCAGTTCATTTGTTATGATTTCCCAGGAGATCAAGGGAGACAGAAATTACACTGCCATGACCGCAGCTCTCAATGGTTGGCTTTTTCTGCAATCACAGCATCTCAGGTTTCAGATTTGTTTTCTAATGCTTGCTAGTGACCCACATCAGTGCAGTTCAAAGAAAACATAATTATATAAAAGTCACTGCAGAGTCCAAATTAAAGATCTCATAATTGATCTGAATGACAGGTCTATCTATAGCAGAAGGCTTGAACTGCAGGGTTTGCTTCTCCTTAAACTAATGGTAGACTCCTCCATGGTCTCAGTTTCTCTCTTTATTGTTTAAAATAGAAGGTAAAAATACAGTAGTTAGCAAAGATGTTTTGGACCACATTTACCTCAGAAATCACTCCCCCAACTTGATACAAAAATTTTTGTATTGAAAAAATAAAATCATAGTAATTCTGGTATTTTACTATGAGAAATGCTAACTGTTATTGTACAGACAGGCAGTAAATTCAGAACAAATAAAAAGCTTAAGCAACAGCAAGAATTTAAGGATTTAAAACACTATTTCACTAGCTACTGGCTGCACCAATGCCATAAACCAAAAAGTATGAACAGCTTAAAGTAATACATTATGGCCACTAGCTTTTAAATTTCCATGGTTTGGGAAAACTTTTAAACTTGTTTCTGTGCAACACCACTCAATGCAATTGCAATGATGGTGACAATTATCATAAGCACAGGAAAGCAGAGCAGCAAAACTACTTTTGCATACTAAATTAAAATTTTACCAAGTAGCATAGAAATGTTTTCCTCAGCAGTATCTAATCACAGGTTGGTTTGTTTCAAGCTAGATTTTCGTACCTTGAGTGCAACATAGCCACTGTAGTCGCTACTGAAACATGTTTTAACTTAATTGCAAAAATTATTTTAAAAGCTGGAATTATTCAATGTTGTGACCCAAGCAGACCTCTGGCCCTTCTACTTTAATCATTTTTTGGATCATATATCACAAGAAGAAAGGTGCTGTCATATCACAGCTGTTACCAGAAGAGCTAACAAAATCCTGTGAATGAGCAAGGTTGGCAGCCGGCCCTGTGATACTGTAAAGAAGAACATAATAAACTTCCTGATGAAAGAAATACTTGGAATCTTTGGAAGATCTAAAGTAAAAAAATTGATTTCAGCTGAATAGATGAGCTCAGCAAGAAAGTGTAGCTGTACCAAGCCACTCGATTGATTTCTGATATCCTTTAGGATAAGATCCTCTAGACTTGTACTCAAAGAAAGCATCTGTTTATGCCAAGCCAAAACCAACACAAATGCACAATCCTTAAAGTAAGATGGAAATGCACCCTCAAAGTGAGTCTGTATACCTGCTCTATTTCAGTCCCTTTCCTTCCACCAGCACAGGCATGTATAGCTAAATAATTTGGGACTGGAAAACTAAATCTTCAGCAAACAAGACCAATTTTCTGAAAAGCACAATCACCATAGTACACATGCATCAGTGTCAGACCAACAGCAGGCTGGAAACTTCTGATCACAGATGGCTGAGTTTTGCCTTCAGCTTCCTATGAAGTATAGGAAGAGTTCTTACTAGTTTGTGTATTTTACAGTCCACTTGCACCTCATTAAAACCAACCCCCATTTCTGTGTAGCGCTCTCCATCGTTTTAAAATGCATTATTGAACCCCACAGATTCTCCGGTAGGATACTAAACCTTTAATAGGTTACGCTTGTACAAGTGAAAGTATGTTCCTGATTTGCTAAGTGGACAGATCAGGCAGAGTGTAACTATGAAACGTAACTAAGCTTTTACTGGTTAGTGAATGGTTAGAACTGCCTAAAAAATGTGTTTTAACATTGACCTCAAAAAAAAATAATCTGTTGCTACAGTTAAATCAATCAAAATTCTTGCTAGTACAGCCACTTGTCTACACATACTGACAGGCCAAGAAATCTCACACTACCGTGTCATTACAAAGCCTGTTCTGGAAACTACTCTGGCTTACAAAAAGGGAAACAAAAGGCAAAACTCAATTCTGGACTGTTTAGGGACCTCTCACATAAAACAGCATGTAAAGATTAAAAGGTTCACGTGAATGATGAAAGAAAGGATTTAATTTCTACCTTAATTTCAGTCTATTGCCAAACAAAGCTTTCTTGCTGTTTAACAAGGAAGATTTCATCCTTAGGTCTGTAGCTTGGTTGTATTTCATCCTGGTATCAGATACTAATGGAATAGACATTTGCCTTTTACCCATAAATTAATCAATATTGGCAAATCCAACGGTTTTTCTTTCTCACATGTAGACATTTGTGAGCTCTAGTTGCTAAAACTGAAGAAAATAAATTATTCTTGTTAACTATTGTGGGTTTTTTTTCCTCCTTTCCAGAATGCCATCACAGAAATCAGAATAAGGCCAGGCCATGCAGAGAAACTGATTTCAAATCTCATACAAAAACATACCGCTTATGTCTGATACATTTGCATATAGATTTCAGAACTGAAAAGAGGATGACACATAGTAGCTTTTCAAGGACTACTGGGATTATTCTTTCCTTACGCTATCTTGATCTATTCAGGGTGACCAATTTAACAACTTTTATTTTCTATTTCTAAGGAGTTAAATACTCTTGAACTGATATTTTACACACAGAACATTAAGCTATATCCCTGAGCAAAGACTCCAAAACCAGGCCTTTCTGGTATTTTTGCTATGCTCAGCAAGAAGCTAGAAAGACAAGAATTGTTATATGAGCGTGATTATGCCTTTGATCAGCTCAGTCTTGCCTCCAATGCTGACCAGTATCAGGCACTAATTGCAAAATAACAGGAATTTGAATCCACTTTGTAGACAAACCAGGGTGTTACTCTGTTAGTCTCTATTACATAGGTGACAGTTATTGAACACATTCTTAGAAAAAAATGACACTAACAGAGTATATAAAGAATACTGAAATTTATAAAAAAGACTAGATTTATTTCTGTAGCTAAAAACTGCTTTAAGTGCACTTTCTGTGAAAGCCATTGAGCTGCGAAGACTTTATTCCTCTTTGTCCATGATCTTTGTAGGTTGTTCCCAGTTCCTACGCACTAACTGATCACAAAGGTACAACCCCATTTTAAGATACCAGAGCCACTGGATTTGTTCAGTTTTCCAATTTAGTCACAGTAAGAGCTACAGCAGATTTCATGTTACATTGTAGTATACTGTGAGATATATGTGTAGAATTCTGTGATATTTACCACGTTCTGTAGTTCAGCCCTTCAGCTTGATAAAACAGAGAAGATCACAGACTTGAAATAGTGTATTGCTTTGATACACCAGGCGAATCCATAATGCGTAAGAGCAAAAGGAGAGCAAGGGAAAACAAGGTGAAAATCTTAATTATTTGTAAAAGACACTGGTTCTACATAATAATGTAACCACTTACATATTTGAAATACGGTGTTTCTAGAGAAGATCCCTGCTGCAGGTCATGCAAAACAGTACAAGAAAAAAAGTAAACAAAACCAGGCATAGCTTGTCCTAGTGAAAAGAGATGGGAACATTCTGCACAGAGATTACATTTTTATTTGATTAAAACTTCAACAGTGCTCATGGCATTAGACCATTTAATTAATTTACTGGAAGATTAGTTTCAATGCTAGGCCTTTTAATAGAAACTCAACCTGCAAGTCAGAATTTGTGACACAAGCAAGACAACCAGCATATTTCAAATACCAAATTAACTTTTATTTAATGAACCATATGCATAAAAGTCTAAAACAATCTCATAAAAACCTATCAAAAGTAGAAACACTCTGTATTAGAGAAAAAAGGGGAGTTACTATTAAAAGTAGAGCTGGCAGCATAATGTTTTTCCTATTCCTCAGTGCTCTAACGCAAAAGCCAATTCCTTTTGCAGATCACAATGAAATCAAGACTTTACAGGTGTTCACGGAAGTCTAAGGAGAGGGAAGTCTTGTCCCGGGAGCACCTGGTTTCCAGCCAAGGTACTCACTGAAGAATTCAGATGCAAATCCTTGGTTTAGTTAATTCAAACCTAGCTCCTAACATTGAAGCTATTGGCCATCCAGCCATCATGTTTAGCTCAGTGCTTCCTTGTTCATAGGATTTTGTATGTTAACAGATAAATACTTACGAAACAATACTAGGAGTTGAACCCTGAAAGAAAATAGGCAGGCCTGTTCCAATAAACTGAAATTCCCTTCACCAAAACACTCAGCCCAAAATAGTATATACTGATTATCATAAGAGGTACTTAATGCCTTATCAACAGAAGGAAATCCAACTTTGGGTTCCATAAACAAATAGTTGAATACATACAACCTTTCTTTCCTTGGCCTTTTTATGCTATTACCTTCAAGACAGTTGCTAAACTGTATCAAAAATTTAGGAGGTATGTACTGCACTTGTTCAGCAACCATTCATTTTACTTATGTGCTAATATTGTCACACAGCCACTCGACTGCTTAGCACTATATGGAGCTACCCAGCTTTTCTAACCTTTCCTTCATTGCCTCCTAATATTATTAAAGGGTTGATAAGCTGATCTGCCTGTTAACACAGAGGGAAAGTAAACACTTTCTTCTAAAATTGCAGAATTGCATTGGAAGAGCTTCTAGATTTTAAATATACAATTTGAGCATTGGAAAGCTTGCTTTTAATAGGAAATATTCCAGTGGCAATGGTGATCAAATAGCTTGCGATTTCTGGCACTTCTACCATCAGAATGCCTTGAACTGCAGACTTGCTACTTTTCCAGAGAGTATGCCTTCATAAAAGCCATTCTCGACAGACTGGGGAAACTTGTCTTTATGGTAAAACCAACTCACCCGACCCCAATACAATTCTTGATTCAGAATTCAGTGAAGACACAAATTTAAAAAAAGAAACAGTTGAGAAGGAAAAAAGAGGAGTTATCTAAATGGCTTTAAATGAAAACGCATTTCTGTTCGTTCTCAATTTCACAACTAAATGGTTTGTAGCAAATGCTAGGCATAGATAAAAATTCATAATCCCTTTAATAACAATTTTCTTGCTGTTCAAATACATTTTATTTTTTGGTTAGTTGAAGATATTTTGGAAAGTATTATAAAATGATAAGAAACTAATTACATAATTACATTGACGCAATCGATTTTTTTATGTCACAGTGTGTGAAACTGCAAAAAAACTCCAAACCTGGAAATTCAAGGGGGATGTCACACATAAAAAGACCTCTGAAAAACAAATTATGGTATTCAATATCACCTCCATATTCTTTTAGTTAGCATTGGAGGGAAGTATTTAGCACAGAAATCCAAATCAGAACAAGTTTTTTTTATCTTCAGTTAAAATTTAACATGAAAATATTCTGCAGCTGAGATAATCTTGGACCTATTTTACAGTTTGAGGTAGTTTTGCACCTACCACAGCTAACAGTTCCAAAAAAGAGGCACTCAAGTGACTGCAGGAGATAAAAGCAAGGATCTTGGCAGTTTATCACTTGAAAAACAAATCTCTCACTGATAGTACAAACTAAAAATGTTTCACTGGAAGAGAATACTATGTCATATCAGAAACAATTAACCTCTCAAAATCTGAGTCAGCAAGTCACTGAGATTTCTACCAAATTCATATGTTCACATTTGTATCTGAGTATCTTGCTGATTTTATCCTTAGAGGAATTAAAGAATAAATAATCAGTAAGACTTTATATACTAAACACTTAAGGGGAATATCTTAAATCAAAACCTTATAGAACATAAAGCTTTAAATGCCAAAAATCTTTCTTCCAAGAAAAGAAAGAATCACGTAATAGAGAGTATTTGGGTGGAAGAGGACAGGTCCTAGTTACTTAATAATTTCTTTTCATCTTTAATAAACAAATCTACCAAGAAAGCCAACTAGGAAGGTCAAGCAAAATAAGGAAAAGTAGCCACAAGTATTTTTTCCATCAAGAAATTAGAAGGAAATAGAGAAACTGTTTACAGCTGTCATACAATGTGTTAGTTACATCTTATCTCTGTAATATTTTCTTAGAGGTCTCTGTTTTAGCAGATAATGAAGTTTGTTTCATGAATCTTGTTAAACTTTTTCCTTTTTATTACTGCATATTTTGTATCAGATAGGCAGCATATGTCTTCAGGTATGGACTAATATTTAAAGAATCCTGTTTTGATCAGCTTAATCCTTTCCCCCCATCCGTCCACTTGTTAATCTATGATCAAATCAGGTAATCTATAAATAATCTGTTACTCAAAACCTGGGAATCCAAGTTAAATTTTTACTGGAAGCTAAGAAGGCAAATTGTTTATGATAATTATCAAATATTTAACAAATTGAATTACAGAGGATTCTGAAATTTCCCAACTTGGATGTCCAAATGTAGGCAGCTTGATCTACGCTTTGGTACATACACTAATGGCCTGACTTTTCAAATATGCAAAAGAAAATTCCTTTACTTCCTAATAAGGCTTAACAAATTAAATCTTGCAAAAACTTGATTTTTTTTTCCAAAGGGTTATGAAAGTGGCAAATACTTGATTTTTTATTTCCCTAATAGATCAAACGAAGAATGAGATTTAATGTTCTTGTTTTAAAAAGTAACATAAGTGGCTTTACACTCCAACATAAATAAAACATTAAACAAAACAGTAAAACCACCCATAACATCAATGAAGTTGTCTTCTAAAAACCAAAACATCCAATTCAAATGAATAATGAAAGGCTTCAGCACAGTTTTTATGCTTACAATATTTACTTATAGATCATCTCATTTCCTCCTAGGGCTAATGTGGAAACTGAAAGCTGCTACCCTACACAATCAATAATCTTCCTAGAAGCTTAGTGAGCTTCTAGGAAGTGTCTTAGGAGACACTTGCCAGAAGTAGTTATCCAGAAATTAAATTAATTCAGGTGGGCTTTTTTATGGAGTTACTTACATATTTATTTAAAGGAGAAAGCAATACAAATATTCCTCAGCATTCTTCATTTAGTTTTGTGACTTTTCCTTGTGAAGGATAATGTTCAAATCTCTTAAAGCTTTGTTTGACCAGCTGGATCTTATTAAACAGAAATTGAACTTGGAGATAAAGCAACAAAACATTTTGAAGTTTAGGATTTTTGTGAAGTGTTTGCCACAATACAGAGGGCAGGTTCAGCTTTTTTTTAGTCTTTACTGCTATTGAACATGTTTTGGGCCCAGAACAAGGTCAGGTCATTTTGTCCATGGGGTAAGAAATTATCTGGTTACGTTACAAAGCAGAATTCCAATAAAAGAACACATCTGATAAAAAGTACATACAGTCTTCCTAGGAATAGCAAGAACCAGAAACAAAAAGATTCAAATATACAAGAAGGTGCACATTTTAACTAGTACTATTTTTTGACAATTTGACAAATATCCAACTATGTACAATATTTTAACTGGAGCTCTGAAATTCTATCTATAAAGTCTAGCCAATATCTTCCAGTTTGTGTCCTTGAATTCAAGCCAATTCTAGAAGTGATTCACCCTGACTTATTAACAAGGTAATATTTTTAGAGAATAATCAGAATGGTCCACCATAAAAAAGTTGCAAAAGGTACCCCAGGACTGAAAGCAACCAAAATTCTGAAATTACAAGTGGAAATGTAGCTCTAGTTCAATTATTTAGTACACTAATAAAACTGTTTTAAACATTCAAATAAAGGCAGTTTCCAGTGGTGAAAAGGCATAAAATCTGAAAATAAGTATTCAGACTGAATTTTTGGCCTTTGTTAGCATTAGAGCACTGTTGATATCTGAAGGAAAAATTACATTTCAGTGATAATTACTTCCCTGTTACTCTATGGATTAGTTCAGTTCAGTGGTATTAGGTATTTGCCCTTCTAGAGGCTAGCAACAGATTAAAACCGCTCCTTGGTACATTTAAAAGTTGCCTGTAAAATCCTAGGATATTCTTTTTGGATCTCCCATTTACAGAGTGTTTGCATAGCATATTCACATTGGTTTTGTTCTGACAGATCAATCTTTTGTGATACAATCATTGTTAAGGTTTTATTCAGGAACCATTTTTCCCCCTTGAAGTATTTTTGTCTTCATGGTAATTTTGTCTAATTTATGCTAAGTTGTTTAAATAATGTTTATTTTCCTCCTCTGTGTTACAGATCATAACTTGTCCAGCATGGAAAAGTGCTATCAAATGCAGAACTGTTTGTCTTTCCTCTCCTATCTACCTGTCTGCCCCCCGCTTTTCATCTCTTTCTCTCAAAAGCAGTACTGCTGTACAAAAGTGAAGTGCTACAGAGACTTTGGGAAGACATGAAGTGAGGTAAAAGTTATCTCAAATCTCAGTCTACAGGAAAGGGTCACTCATTTGGAACAGTTTCAATGACAAGTCACAAACTAAATATTTTTCATTTCTCTGAGCAAAAGCCAAACATCTTTTGGAGTCCAAATGTCTTTCAGGTTGCTCTTGGGTATAAGCACTATTGAAAACCCATTATAAAATCAGTCATTCATCCAGTGTAACTAAAAAGCATCCCATCTAGTTATTCATGTTATAGGACATCAAGTGAACTTTGAGACAACCATTCTATGATCTCTACGATGTCATCTTCAGTAAAACATCTTGGCAGATGTGAGAAAACCATAAAAGAAATTTTTAATTATATCATGCCTGCCACAAACTTGTTGAAAGTGAGTAACCTTTCATGAAGGTTTTTAATGGAGATTTTGCTGAACCACTTAAGAAAATCATCTCAGAATGAACACTATTTCCGTGGCAACCCATCATTTATGTGATAACCCAGAAGAGTATTTTAAACATCTCACACACAGAAGCTGGTAATATATTGCAAAACAGGGAGCTTTTTACTGATGGATCCAACTGAAGTGCAATCCTATTTTAATATGTATAAAAATAAACTTTAAAAATATTGAAAATAACAATCAAGTCACAAATCTGTCATGTTCAAAGAATTCAGAACAATTTCTCAGCAGGTTTAAGAACTGCTAGTTTACATTAAAATATCTGACCCATTAATACAATTCAATCATTCATTAATAAATAAATCAATCACATCTTTGTCTTGTACCTGAAGTTACCACTTTCTCTACAGTAACTTAAATTTCCAAGTTATTAAAGTAGACATCCTAAATGTTGAGGCATAGAGAAAAGTAGCCTACTATCTTGAAATAGGTATAAGATTCAAAAATTAGCAATACTTGAAAAGGGAGAGAACTGCCAAAAATCAAGGTAGGCGATCACACCTATTACTTGAAATTAATGTCAATTCTGATTAAATGGTAAGCTCAAAAAATCAAGAGGGGGCAAGCATTTAAAAAAAAAATCTACATGAACTAGTAAACACTCAAAAGTACAAAGGACTAAGGAGAAAAATCTTTAAGTTTAGTAACTGAGCTATAAGAGTGCTTCATGCATGGGGCATGTGCTAATTGTGATTTGGTTTTTTGTTGGTGGTAGTTTTTTAATTCTTTAGATAAAGGGGAAGTTCTCCTTCACTGTGGACATTTATATGTTCTATAAATCAAATCATGAAGGAATCTGTCTACATTCCCAAGGATGGACAATGAACAAGAAGGAATACTGATGAGTATACAGCTCTGAAAAGGAGGATCACAAGTTGGAGCCATTTTTATTTATCCAGAGAAGCAGGGTTTGTAGCATCTATTACACTTCATTAAAACTGTTCACAGGACAAGAGCATGAGATGGCCTGCTGTTCCTGATTATTAGGACAAGGCCAAGAGCTATCTTCCTCTTCTGTTGCTCACATGGATGCTACAATTATCCTGGCCAACAGATCTTGAAAAAAGATACCCTTTCTTTCAGAAATCTGAAGCATAGTCTACTAGCCTGGGTAAGTACACTGCTTAAAAATTGACAGATACAACCGTAATTGTTCAATTTGCCAAGCAACAAAAAGATCTGAGGCTGAAAATAAACATCTGACTCCTGCTTCACTATCTTTTGTACACTCTACCAAGAAACACAGTAACAGATTGTGTGCCTTCAACCTAAGCTTATGTGTTTTCGTGTAGTTATTCTCCAGTCTTAAGCATTTGCCTCTACTGATGTTTCACTAAGATCAAGAAAGATCTGAAGACATTAGTCAGTTGGGCTTTAAAGTGAGATTTCTTAGATTTCTAATGACAAATATGAGAAACAAACAGTGGGGCAGGGGAGGGCAGGGGGGAAGAAGAGATTTCAGACTGGTTTCCAATGCTGATGAGTTAAAAATCAACCTAACTACAAAACCCAATATATTTTTTCCCCTAGAGATATCATCCAGATACTGAATAAATTACTCACCCTAGTCAATAGTAGCAAAACCTCTTATGATTTTGAACTAGGTATTTGATGGTAGTTAACTTAATTGTGATATTGTTTCCTCAAAAATAAACAGAGTTGAGAGAAAACTTGAGAGGAAAAAAGTATAAGAAAGTTGCTTTAATGAAGCTATTTTTAGCTCAACATTTTCTAAATACAATCTGCTCTATACAGTTGATTTGACTGCAATTTATATTAACAAAACATTTCAATGACACACTGCTTTTCAGTTAAAAATCTTGCAGTTAAGAGCATAAAAGTGATTAAAATGGAAGTTTCTGGGGGTGGCCTGAAGAAACATTTGTTGGGCTGCACCCAGTAACAACATGAAGAGGGTTTTTTGTTTCTTTTCCCCATTACACTGCAATACAAGTAACCTGTCACAGTCAAAAATCTTCTTGGACTATAAATATTGGTTTGGGGCTTTTTCCCTGCTAAAGAAAGATAATTCTCATCCACACCAATAAAAAATCCCCTCCATAAATTATGGGCAGCCTCAAGCTAACTTCATGACTATAAATACCGAATGAGAATACTAACTGTCAAGTACTAGATGTCTTCATGTCTTAATCTACGGTCATTTGCCTTCTGGTTTTATGGTCCAATAAGTGATTTAAAATCAATTTTACAAGCCTGCAACAGTGGTTTTGTACACTACAGGCCTTCAGTTCTTGATGGTAAGTTGAATTTAGAAGCAACTGCTACACTCTTGTTATGCAAATCCAAGTAACATTGAAAGTCAGGTTTAATGGGCGTTATTTTGACTCTGCATTTAGGAAGCCAAATTAAATACTATTTTTATTTTTCAGGATTTGGTGTTGAATTAGCATGGTCCTCTTACTAAATTTAATTATAAGGCCGTGCCACATTTGTCTGCCTTTCAGAAACTGAGACCTGAAATGCCACTCCGCTAAATTAGTTAAACTAAAGGTGCAGCAAAAGATTAGGTAAAATTGTTTTGGGGGAGCTGGCCAGTAAAATATTTTTATCAGTATAATACTATTAATGAAAAAACAGCCACACTTTATTCTCTTGATCAACCTCTACCTTCTAATAGCTTCAGATACAGTTTAGTCATTATGAGACCCCTTACCTTTCTTGCTAACAGGACAGTTAGTACAATCAAGGTTGGTCTATGTAACGAGTTTTAGCATTATTGTCCCATATTTCTCCGCTCACAACTCTTTAATCTTGCACATTTACAACTATCTCATTTCTTGGTCCTGCTTTGTTAAACAATATTCTAAAACAAACTACTTTTTCAGGTCAGCTTTTTTTCCCCTGTGTCTTTGATATCTACAGTTGAACAGTGATAAACAAACCATTACAATTACACACATGGTATCTCTTACTGATAAAATGTTTACCTTCAAATGGCAGTTATTAGAGAGTTATGCAGGACATCGCAAATTAGTTTTCAGTACTCTTTACAGGAAACAGAAGATGTAGAAAAATAATTTCAATAACATACAGAGCTAGTGACTAATTAAGGACAGTGTCTGAGAATGATTTTTTAAAAAAATTGTTGCATTTTTTGACTTTTAACTTATTCTTTTAAATACGAGGCTCTTACTGTGTATGGCTGTGTGATTTACTTTAGCTACACCACTTGGCACAATTTCTACTTTTCTATTCTGTATATATATATAACAGATACAGACAGAAATTCTTCTTCGTCTATTTTAATTTGTCATTTTATTTCTTTTGCAGTGTTGACCCTGTATAGTTATAATTTACCCAGGATGAGAAAAATGGAGCCAGTGAGGATGAATCATGACATCTGCTGTACTTTCACTTAATAACAGAAAACCTTTAGAAGCATAATTGGGCAATCCTTAGACAGAATGATCAGTGATCCATCAGTATGTCTAATTAAATGTTTACTAAGCCCATCAATAAGAATTTGGATGCACAACAAAACTGAAAAGCAGCAACACACTGAGCTATCTGTAGAAAATAACATTAGTAACCTTTTCTTGCTTTCCTTCATAAGATCAGTGAGCTGCTGAGACAAACATGGGAATTTTGTTGAAATTGTGAAGAAATTTAATCTTCTATCTGGGTTTCCCTGAATCTGTTTTAATTGTGCAGGAAAATGGGAGTCACTGTCTGCAGGGTAAGCAGACCGGTTGCTGCTGACAACAGCACACTCTTGTTAGCAGAAACCAGGATCCATGAATCCAGTTATTCAGCTGCACTTGAGCGGCTGATGACTGTCTGTGTAAGATCTTAAGAACTTCTCATATTTGATTTGGTAAAGATATTCCACTTCAACGTCTGTCTGGAACCATGTGTAACAGTAACAAGCTTAACCCAAGCAGACCTAACTTCAGTTTCAAAGGTAGTTCTCAGAAATTTCTATGTGAATTTGAAAGAAAAGTGATGTTTGTTCTTCTATTCTGGTGCCCAAAGAGTTATAGTTCAGAACTGGAGGTATGAAAGAGGAGAGAAGGAAAGATGGAATAACTGAGGTTTGGATTAACTAATTATCTGCAGCTTGTATAAAATTGCTTTAGTCCTAAATCCTTTAACTGAAAGATAATCTGAACCATGTTACTTTTTGAATCAACATATTTAGATTCCCCACAACTATTCTGAAAGTACTGTAGATATGTCTTTATGTCAATTTTTCTGCCTTGCAAAGCAGAAAATGCTTATTGCTTTAGTAGGATCCTTTCAGCACAAAAGAACAAACTTGGCTTCATTAACAGTAATGGGGTGGAGAAACAAAGAGCAACAAGCAGGGAGTTGTATTAGTCCTCCTCCACATTAGCACAAAAAGCTTTGCTTATTTGTGGTCTTATAATTTGGGAGTGCCTTACAGCTGCATGTATTACTGAAGCTTTTCTTCTATACAGTTGATCAGTCCAAGTGTATCTCTCTCAGATACAGCAAATGCCTCCTGGATAGAGAGACAGTGTGCATGCATGTGCTCAAATAGTACACCAAAGCCCTAGCTTTGAGGAAATACGTTCTAACATTACTTGAATGTAAAGGAAGTGACAAAAGGAAGAAATTGGTTTTCATTATTTGTTCTTTACTATGGCAAGAACTCCTTTTTAATAACATCAAGAGTCACTATTTAAAGTAAAGCATTTGCCTTATAGTTTCATAAATACATTCCATACCTATACTTTGCTTTAGTCAACAGAAGTAATAAACACTGTTTTAAACTGAAAACTTATCTACTCTATACTTTGCTACAACCGTACAATGTTGAAAAGTTCAGGAAGGGAACCAAGAATACATAATTCTGATCTAAGTGAGCCTTGTGAAAATACTGGGGAAGGTACTTTGGTGAGTAATTTAGCAGTCATCATGTAGCAAAAATAATTATCAAACAGCAGTATGTATTTCACAGACTTTATTTACACTGGTATCCAAGTTATTATGCCAGTATCACATAATGTGCAGTATAACACCAGACGTTCATGCCAACAGAAACCACTACGCAACACCTAATATCAGAGTCAGCATCAACTTCTTACCTTTTAGGATAGCTGCAGAAATGAACTTGCTCAGTAGGGCACAGCTGCGTGATCCAGATGCTATCAAGGAAACCTGTTACATTTAAGAACTATCCAAGAAAGCATCTGAAAGCAGATGAGAAATCATTATAGTGCATACCAATTGAAAAAAATAGAAGCAGTAAACCTAACTACTTCTGCATCATTAGTTTAGAATAAGCCAAATAAGGATGAAGACAACCCAAATGAAGGTTTTGCTAACATAGTGTAAATAAAACCTTCTGCTTAGTTTAATTTGGTTGTCTTAACTTTCCATCATATTGCTTGCCACCTTGTAGCACCGTTGCTAAAAGCCTCCTAGATGAAGGTGATGGTGAGGCTTAAGAGTTTCAAAGCAGCAACACCAGGGCCAGCCATGTAACCGTAACATCTACCTGCATCTATCAGCAAGTTTCCAGCACTTTTCAGTACCCTATAATTCAGGGGGAGAGATAGGCTAGTGCTCAAATTTATAAATTCCCTTGTTAACTTTAACTGCCCTTTTAAATAACGAATAATCTTCTCTTGTGGTCAAAGCCAAAAGGTAACATAATTAAAACTACACTTAATAATTACTTTTTCTCTTAATGATCAAGCAAACAAAAAATCTTAACAGTTCGTTTGTAAGTTAACTAATAGCACACCCTGCTTCTTGAAATACTTCATAATTATCTGAAGCATTCTGTATAAACATCAGTATTAGAGTTGCCTTTCTGAAAGCCAGCTGCAATTGGATTACAGTATTTTTTGCTACATTTTTTTCCAGTCCTTTGTTTGTGATTAGCAAGGCAGAGTCCTGACTCTCTGTCTGTTTAGCTGCTTACATGTAGTTTCTTGGTGGGAAGGAAGTAGGGAGCACAGCTTTCAGGAGTTTCTCAAGGCCCATTAGCACTGTAATACCACTTTCCAGCCCCCAGAAAAGCCCCTAACACTGCAGAACTGCAGTATCTATACTTGCGTTAAAAAAAGAAACGCAATTTAAAAAGTAAAGAAACAAAAAGGAGCACAACCAAACGTTGAAATGAGCGAGCTACCCCCTGACAACATACCAGCGAGGGGCAGCCTCGGCCCCGCGGAACGCCAGCGGGAGGAGCTCTGCTCCTCTGCGGGAGGAGCGGAAAACCGTCCGGGCCCACGCCAAAGGAGGGCCGCAGGGCCCGGCTCGGAAGCAGGGCGGTAGCCAGTCCCTCTTCTCAGAGCACCCGGCGGCAGGTACCGCCCAGCCGAAATCTTGACACCGGTGCTCTCAGAACTCCGCAGGCGAAAGGACTACAGCTCCCGACTGCCTCCGAGAGCAAAGCCGTCTCCTCCCGCCGAGGGGGCGGCTGGGAAGTGTGGTCGTTCCCGCCCTTTCTGCTCGGCCGCCGCCCGCGGGCCGGGTCCCCGCCTGCGGCGGGAGCGAAGCGGGGCGGGGCGGCCGCAGCGCCGCGCAGTGAGGCGGGAGGCGGCGCGGCCCTCCCGCTCCCAGGGGCGGAGAGCGCGGTGCCGGCCCCGCCTGTGGCGCTCCGTGGAGCTGTTCAGCGCCCAGGTGCTGAGTCTCTCCCCGGCTTACGGAGACTCCGGCGGCTCTCCCTTCCCACCGCTCCCCGGCGCGGCGATGGCTCCAGCGCTCAGCCGCCTCCGCCGGGCACTCTGAGCGCCCGCCCGCCGGCCCGCCGCGCCCCGGCGTGGATGCAGCAGCTTCAGGCGCCCCTGGCTCCGCGGGGGAACGCGGCAGGTAAAGCCTCTCCCTCCCCGCCCCTCCGCATTGCATCCCCACTCGCCCCTCTGCTCCGAGCCGTCTGCGGGGCCCCGCTGGAGGGGCTTTTACGGACCCGAGGGCCGGTGGCTGATGGAGGCGCGAGTTGTCTGGCAGGGAGCGAGCACCGCGAGGCGGACCACGGGGAACAAAGCGGTGCAGTGCATATGCTTTTCAAGTAGTTTCCTTATTTTAATTTCCAGGAGAGGGAAAGAAAAGAGATGGAGGGCTGGATAACTGCAAATATCTGTGCTTAGTTAGACATAGGGAAAAATCCCACCTAAATCTGTTCATTTTCTCTTGAAATCATGTTCCTAGTCTCGTGGTTCTGCAGTGGAAAAGATAAAGGCAGTGTTTGTCATACAGGTAAGGTAGTACTATAGTCAAGGCTGCAAAATGGTTTCCTGGAGTACCCTCCTTAGCTGTAATGCTTGTATAGATTTTACACAGTGATAATTTCTTACAGTGATAATTCTGTGTGGATTTCTAGCCCCACCAAAGAGCTTGGACAAACAGCAGAAGGTTAGAGACAGACTAGCATACATGGTTTTTTTGCCAGAAAAGGGAGGAAAAAATGTATTTAAGGCCAAATGACGAGTTACATCCTATATGAAGTAATTTACCACTAAAGCATTGTGTTCCTATGCCTGATGCTTCAGTCTTCCTCTTAGTGCTGGGTGATGAATAGGGAACTGAGGAAGCATATTAAACATGCATAATCAAGCAGCAAGTGTTCTTAACTCCTTTTTGTGTAGTGGCTCCTGTTGTCAAAGCATTAATGAGTATTCCTTAGCTGTTTTGTTTATTTTTGCATTGGTAATACAGGTTGTCTTAAAATTTCTCAGAGTGGCACAGGAAAGGGGCGGGGGGGGACGACTGGCAAAACAGAAAATCAGCATGTTTCTTGGGCGTATATAGCGAGGCAAGTTTAACCTAGGAGACTGCATGCAGCCAGACCAGGACCTTGCACAGGATCTGTGCTGATTTGACAAGAACCTGAACCACCAAGCTAATATTAAGAAATTGCTTCCTTTAGAAAAAACAAATGCTGTTTCATTAACAAACTCTTTAACACTTTACTAGTGTCCTGTATCAAGAAAGAATTTATTTGTGTAACACACTCTCCCTGTTACTATATCATGCACCAGACCAGAAAGACAGACAGAAAGGCAAATGCTGGGATCAGTAAGGGAGGTGTTAAAAAGCAAGTTGATGGGAACATCAGTTCCTTTGTTATTAAAGATTCTCCATTCTGGGCAGAAACTTACTATTTTCTCATATTTCATTGATTTGATGTTTTTTGTAGTAATGATTTAAAGGATCATGTATACATGCACTCCATTTTTCTTATACAGCCTGCATTTTAACAATTCTTGTGCTTTACTGTAATAAAACAAAAAAAAGTTGAACAGATCAGGTAGCATCTCAGAGTCACGGCACATCCAAAAACTCTTTCCAATGGGCATCTTGGATATGCGAGAGTGTAACATCAGGCCCATAAATGTAGCCTTTTAGGAACTGAGTTAACAATTATAACAACACTTTACTGTAAAATTAAAAATCAATTTATGCATATGGCTGTATGCTAGGCAAGCTCTCCCCCTCCAGCAGAATTAAAAGATTTCCTGATACAGCTCCTCCCTACCTCTGCCTTTTAGTCTCAGTGCCATAGAAGCTCAGAGCATGTGATCGGCTATGTGTGATTTAAGCTATGCTATTGAATTTTTTTTTCCACAGGGAACAATTACTATAGAGTGACAAGTCAACCATTTTGATCTTAACAGATCTAGCTCTGTTTAGTGATGGTAACCATAGCATACACTGCTTAACCCGGTCTGTGGCAGTTTGCTATTCATTTAAAAGGACACTGTTAAACCTTAAAATAGGTTCTTGTTTTTGGGTACAAATGAAAGAGGCTTGATACCAGAAGGACACTGTAGACATTTCAGTTGTATATTTTCAGTCACTGCTGCTTGCAACAGCCCCTGAGAAACCACTGAAATACCAGAAGAGCTAAGCAGCATGCTCTGACCACACCCCTACATTGCCATAATTCATAAATCAAGACTCTGTGCTTGCTGCCACATTCACATTTTTACCTGGTCAGTTAAGACAAAGACAAAGCTGCTTTGTGCTAATGAAGCCAGTGCAGAATGCTTTTAATAGAGCCTATGATCTGGTATTCCTAAAATACTTTTAAAAGGACACTTCTGTTACCCTGACACTGTTTATGCTAAAGGCTACTGCAAATTTATGCTAATTGCTTACATGTCAGTTTGGGCAATAAATAATCAATATTTTTCTGATGTAGGATCCACTACAACTTTCCCTATCCAGTTATTATGCATTCAACACAGTACAATAAATCTCAAGTTGCCATTTCTTTGTGGAAATGTTTATTTTAACTTCTATAGTAGACTGCTGAAGTAATGCAAATGCTACTATTACACTTAGGGAAAAGTCTATATTTCAAAAAGACTCACACAAAAAACTGACCCAGAAATATCTTTAACATTAGGGCCACCATTATGATCACACTATACAGCAACACAACAAGGTTTGGTGGGGTTTTTTAAGATAAAAAAAAAATAATAGAAGCATAATTTGAACAAAAATGCTATTGTTAAAAACCAATGTGCGCTACTGAAAAGCAGTCTAATACTTTGTAACTGCCAGCTGTATGAGGGAGTGACAAGACACATATCTTTATGAAAAAGACCTAAAGTACCTTGTATGAAACAATAAAAATATGCTGTTTTTTTTCCCAAGGTTGTGCTGAGATGGCCTACATATTTTGTATATTTCTAAAGAGAAAAAATAATTTTATATTGCATAGTGTCATTCTTCTGCTTGAATTCTAGCAATGTTTAGCATTAAATATAACGAGATTTTACTTATCCCCATAAAGGTCTAAGTTATTAGCATGATACTCCCAAGTCTACCCTTCAAAGAAGATTTTTAAATGCACAATGCAATAAGAAGCTACTGAACTGCTTCCTCTCACAAGAGAGGGCCTGCTAACTTGAAAGGAGTAATCCCAGTGACTTGCTTCAAGTAGCGAGTAACATTCGCAGTAGTTTTTAAAGGCATAGCTGCTAACTCACATATTTAACTAGAGGTTTTAAGCATATGTAGTAAGTTCTCTGCAACTAAACAGACATGTAGCCACTTTCCAAGCATGATTGCTATAATCATATACTTTTATGTAGCACAGGTCAAGTTTACTGTAAAACCTAGGAAAACATTAGACTACTGTTGAATTGTGCCAGTGTTGTAAAATGGAACAGTTCATGATTTGAGCTGGTGATAGAACACTGACAAAGACTTGTGCAGAAATATTAATTTCCATTGCATTGTCTTGAACAACTAGTTTCTGAGAAATGTGTAGTCTGGGGACAGTATCTATGTAGACCTGCAATGAATACAGGATTTTCCTTCTTGACTAAGTTCTACTCAACTTATAGCTTCTAGTGCTTGGGATGGAAGTAAGAAGAGGAAGAAGACAGGATAGAGGGCACGTTCTGAGCATAAGGTTGCATTTATCCACTGGGATGTTGCCAGGTTTGGGATTCCCAACTTAGTCATGAAAATACTGCCCTTTGATGGTTACATTGTCAGGGTCATTCATCTTTTACTCAAAAAACCCTCCACTAAAAGTAGGCAGAATGTTTCCATAGCTTAATGAAATGACCAGCAAACATCTTCTTAAGTCAAAGCAGAAGCAAGTGATTTCATGGTTATAGAAAAAAATCTCAGTGAATGTGAGGGAAACTGAAAAATCTCTCAGTCTTTAATCTTGTGCTACAACTCTGTAATTTAAAGAAGTATATTTAAAGAGCATAAAAAAAACCCCACTCTATGTGAGCAGACACTAGTCTCCTCAATGGGAGAAGATGCCTGTGCAGCAGGCTGCTAGCCTGGTAGGCTTCAGGTTAAAAGCTACTTTGTAGTTTGTAATTCTTTGTCATCTGTAGAATAGCAGGTGAATATAGATGATACACATGGACTAGCACCTGTTCATGAGAAGCACACAAAAGAGCTGATTCTGTCATTCTACAGGTTTCTTCCTTACTTTTATTTCCCCCCCCATGAAACCAAAAAGTACAGGTTTGGTTTGGTTCTTTTGGTTTTTTTCATTGTCTCCCCCCTACCAAATCTCTTGCTACTTGTCCCCTCAGAAATGCAACTTGATAAAATTTGCAAATACAGGCATCTTGGGTATTTCATATGAAACACACAGAAGCAAATTCTTTAAAAATCTTTAACATTTCTGAAAGAGACAGAATTTCTATTAGCTTCAGTTTAAGATAGTTACACAGTCATTAGATTTGGACCCAAGATGTCTCAGACATCATAACAGAAGAGTGATCTACCACAATCAATATTCAACTCATAAGAAATTTAGTCTCTACCTTTCCACTCAGCTTTATGCCTGCAGATAGGGACTATTCTTGTTTACAACTGCAGGTAAACAGCTGTAGTGACATGGTTTGGTATCTTTGCTTTGGAAGTACATTAAAATTTCAGCATCACAAAACCAGAGTAGATAAACATTAAATTTGCATCCTAAAAATATAGGAAACAATTCTTAAAGGTGAACTTTGTTAACATTCCCACAGCACCTGTTGAAACTTGCACTTTGGAAACTAGCATATGACATAACACAGTTCATCTACAGAATAAGAACAAGATTTAACAACTCTATTCAGTTTTGAGATCATTCAAAATATGTATTCTTCAGATAACCAAGAGGATGTTTGCTCCAGAAATCTGTTACCAGAGAATGGGTTACAATTAGACAACACAAGCTGAGAAGCTCTAATTTAAATATGAAGTACATCAAGGCTTAGTCTTATATCATAATCTCATGGGAAAATTACCACAAGATGCATCAGGAGTTCAGTGCAAACTGCAGAATACATCCTAGGCACTGTTCTGGGTAGCTGAATACTGTCTTAAAGAATACACTCAAAGAAAAGGTTTAACTTGTGTTTGCTGTACAATCACACCACTCCCCACCCCCCAACTCACTCCCTTGCTGAAGGGTCATCAACTTGAACACGATTCTATTACTCTTTCATGATCCCAAAGTTTAACCACATACAGCTCCTTAAATCGGAAAGCTGAGATAATAAATGCAAGGCAACTATTTTCTCTGTGGTACTTAAGACTTCTGTCAACTTCTGTAACTCAAACACAATCTATTTCAGTATTAACAATAGCAAAAATAACCTCTAAAGTGACAAGCCATATCTGCCACTGAAAAGTATACAAGCTTTTAATGTATTTTAAAAACTGACTAGAGGAGAAGAGAGAATCACAGGATTCCATCTGTCCCTCTTGACTATTTCTAAACAACTTAACATTTCGTTAACACTTCCGCTTCAACACAAGTTTGGGCTTTTTTGGGGTTTTTTTTATGTTGTTGTTGTTGTTGTTTTCCCACCTACACTATGTTTCAAGTACAATAGAAGCTATTAACTTTTAATCAGGATGACTGGCTTTAATCTTTTCTTTACCAAAAGAGGACTTAAATAGTCAGTTTACTCCCTCCAGTTACTCAAACTGACAAAACCGTGTTGGAGAAAAGGGTAAAAATCCATAGACCCTTTAGGGTAACTGCAAAGAGGCTAGCTAGAAAGATTCACCATCACTGCCTCAGGAAGCTGTGCAACTTTGTTTTCTTTCTTTATTAAGCAGTTACCAGATGGAGAAAAAAGGCAAGAGTTTAACACTGCCTGCAAAGAGATAAAAAAATTAAATAGCAACTATGAGTTGAGGAGCTGTAGCTTTCTATACAGGCTACTCCACCCTTCCCATATTGCTAAGCAGAACTGTCACCGATATTGGAAACAATGAGAAAAGCTGTCTCTGAGAAATGACAAGTGAAGATACATTATACCAGCGAGCGTGCCTTGAAACAATTTAAATATCACAGACTGGAAGAGAATCTTACCAGTTCCCGACTCCCCAGCACAGTTAACTTCTGAGAAATCAGTACAAATGAGAGATAAGAGTTTCATAGCTTTTTCTACAGTGCTTTATCCAGCTCAAAGCTGAACTCCACTGATGACCCTACTAGCAGAAGGAAGGGACAGGAAGAGACTAGAACACAACATTGATAGGAGTTTCTTATTCAAACTAAAGAACCCACAGAGACCAATGAAGATAAGAATCTTGTTCATGTTATTATTTCTGTGTGGACTGGGATATGTTAGTAAATCTATTGAGAGGGTAGAGGGAAGTTTATATTCTCTTGTCCCCACAAGTGAGAGGAAAGGATGAAAACCATGTTGGAATCCCTTAGTATCCCTTTGAAAGTGACCTTGAAAAATCATGTCCATAATTCCTGAGCATAAGGATGCACATTTTACTGACACACACTGGAAATGAGGATTCTTGATAGTCTTAGATGACGTGCATACCACCACTTTTTGAAGACAAAACTTAAAGTTCTATAGGGCTTTAACTTCAAGCTGCGTGTACCCTTCAAACACAGCAAGACAATGCAAAGGTAAAGATGACTGTACAGTCTAAAAACAGTATTGTATTGTTTCTAGCCCTGGGGAAACTTTTCTTACTCCCACACCAAAGGTGGAAAAATTACTGAAAGAAGCCTGTCCTGATAAGGTGCAATTATGTAGATTGCTCGAGTTGCTGCCAAGGTATCAGCTATATGATAAGCATTCCTTTGAAAGAACAATGTACAATGGAAATGAAGCAGAAGTTGGCTACCACAGACTGGCAGACTTAATTCCAATTGTATAGTGCTGTAAATGAATGGGCATATCTTGGGTATAAAATAATTTTTATTCACTGAGAGAAGGTCCTGAATTTGTCATTTCATCTTCCTTGTTCAACTATTCATTTTAAAATAACATGACTTTATTCCAACTTTTTAAAAGCAAGCTTTCTGATGACTCTTCACATCATCCAGCTTTAGCCCAATATTCTCCTCTGTATTTCCCAAACCAAAACAGTAACATATCCAAGGTACATAAGGTGAAGAGACACAAACACGGTTAAATCTTCATTGAACATAGAAACCTTTACTGACAGTTTTTCTGACACACAACACAGAGGCTGCTGATGCACAGACCTCATTGTACTGGTCTGCATTTTGGTTCTGGAAAAAAAAAAAAGAAGCCATGGATCACAAGCATCAATCTGCAGGTGCAGAACACTACGTTACCAGATCATGAGGTCAGCATGAAAAAAGTATTCCTTCATATGCTCACTGCTTTGACTTTCCAAGACAGTCTGCACAAATAGCTTACAACAAATATAAAGAGTTCATCTCTGCCAGCTGATATGCTTGATTTCATTGCTTCACAATGGTAAGTTCCTTCAAGTTTGGTTGCAGATTTTGCAAGCTAAACTTTCTCAGAAAGTAAAACCTAGGCCCAGTCCTAAAATAAACAAAACCCACGTAGGTTTCCATTCAGGTCAATCGTTCTCCTCAGGTCTTAATGCTTTTGACTACTATTTTTCCCACTATTTTCTCTTACACAAACAAATTTCAAGCACCACACCAAAGCAGGGGAATAAAAAGGCTTTTTAATTTGTTTAGTCATTGTAAATAACTACTTCCATTACACCCATTCACTCCTTCACCTTGTGGCCTGCCAAGACCTACCTACAATTCTTAGAAAGGATTCCATAACATAGACACAAAGAAAGCTTTCCTCTAAGCAATCTCAGTTTCAAATATATGTATTTCTTTTTCATAGAAGCTAGGAAAATCCTGACAGATGGAAGAGCCAGTAAACAGCTTCAGCCCTGGAAAGGCCACATATTAACCCTATGTCAAGCAGAGATTACAGCTCCAATTTCATAATCTGCCTGTGAAGAGCTACTTCGGACAATGCTGCAGTGCCCAGCTCCAGATTTCTCTGTGCAGAACCTACCTATACACAGTCTTTCTGTCTGTGCCACAACAAAAGTTACATCATTTTTACAGCATATGGAAAGTTTCTTAATCTAAGCTCTTATTGAACCCATTATAAGTAAATGGATCAGCCTGCCTTGTTTTAGAAAGTATGAAAAAGATTATTAAGCTCTACACAGTGAAGTTTCTATTACTTCAGGAGGTTGCACATGAACATGTCTTGGCAACTGGAAGTGTGACTTATTGAGATAGTTCTAATAAAATGTAAATCCACTTCATTAGAATAAGTGTAAAAACTATCATGAAACTAAAGCTTCTGCATTTTCCATGACAAAGATTTTATTAACCTGATGCAAGACCTTTTTATTCACTTCACACTTTAACTACATTTGTTCAAATTTTGACTGGTTTGCTAACAGGAATTCTCATTGGTAACTGAGATTATTTAAAGCACAATTTTAAGTCTTGCGATACCTAAAGATATTCTTTTTTTTTCCAGAGGGAATTAATCGAGAGATTCCTTTTAGTTAATAGGATGCTAAGTAGCAGCTAGCTCCTTCTAGCCTAGCACGTAAGTGGATTTTGTCTGCTCTTAAAATACCCTTCCAATCACATTCTGGTGAATAGTTTTATTCTTCTGTAGCAAGTTTTTCCAGTACAGTAAATTAACAGAGGCAGTGTGTTCACTTGACAATGATGACATTCCTTAACATCATCCTAGTAACAAGGAGGGAAGACAAGTTGTACCTCACCAGCTTCTACCTGCAGATTTCTTGGGCTTGGCTACTTGATCTTTTTGGTATAAAATATCCGCAGCTTCACTTAATGAAAGGAAAAGTTTATTAGTTACCAGTTCACAGTTGTAGACTTCTAGACATTTTCAAATTCATTTGCTCTCATGGTCATATATAATCTTAAGGATTATTATGACCACACTTGAGAACCTCACTTAATAGGGTTTTGGAGACAACTTCTGCAGCTTCAAGTACTAGTGCTATGCTGCCTTCCTAGTGGGAGTCTCATCCTGGGAAAAGGATGTTGACTTGCTTGAGAGTAAGACAGAAAAGAAACTAATTTACACTCTCACTCTCTTCCAAGTTGCTGTCTTACTTGACTGCATTAACTTTATATGCACAAAGACTGCACAAAAAAACCCTGGGCAATGCCAGAAAGACATCATGTAATTTTAGTTAAGACTACAAGCTTTTCAGTACCACTAGAATTGGTACACTAGCACAAATTCTGTTAAAGCTTTAACTTCGTAGCTCAGAACAGACCAATCTACTATGAACATCACCTTTACCACCATAAAAGCATCACAGTGGGAGAAGACCTGTTTAAGGTGAAATGGTTTAGTTTGGAATCAAGCCTTCCTGGCACAGACAGTTCTTCTTTAGGGGTATTAAATGACAAGTCTGAATTTACCCTGGAGGTCATAAATACAGTTAGGAAATAAAATCCAGCTTACTAGTAATTAGTTATCACTGTAAGCACATAGTTTTCTTTATCATTAAGAAACACCACATATGAAAGACCCTCAGAAGATAACAAACAGCAACATCAAACATGCAAATTCATGTCCCAGGAGTTTTAACCTTCTGGGGCCTTCTTCATGAGGACAGCTGCCAGCTACAGATGCTTGGCTGACTAATTGGCACTAGTAATAAACAATATTTTAATTTGTCCAGGAAGGAGCAGAGGGTCTGAGAAAGACTTATCAACATACATTGAAAAAAAAAAAAAATCTGGTATGCCTCTATCTTTATTTATATCATCTGTTTGATTTATTTCTACCCCTGAAAATTGCACAAACACTTAAGTAGTGTTTTATAATGCTCTAGGCACTATCAAAATGAACCTTAGCTATTGGCAGTTTATAAAGCAGGCATAATGTACAAAAATAAAACAAATTGCTATTATAACAAGGGATACTATACACTTGGGGCTTCATAAAGCAAATAATAATTGCATGCAGGCCTGAGCAACTTACTAAAAAATAGAAGTTTTCATCAAAAAGATTACTAACTGATATGCCAGCCTGTGAGCTACAAAACAGACTATCCTATTTGTAACACTGGTTCTGCTACAAAAAAGTTATTCTCTAACTTCTTGACAAAAGGTATCAATCTTACATTTCTCAGGAGCTATTACCTGACTTACTTGAAAGCATCGATATGCCTCTTTCAGAAATTTGAAATAGCAGAGTTACTGGGAAATGACAAACAGAACTGGATTAGACTTGCCTTGTATTTAGACATGTACTTTCCAGACAGAATTCAGGGGCAAGCTAGGTTGTCAAATTGAATGAAATTACTCTAAAAAATTCAGGAAAAAAAGTGAAGTGATAGACAAACAAGTTACAAAAGAACATGAAAAAAGGAGGCGGCTGAAGAAAGCATCCACAAGCGTCAAGAACTAAATAGAGAGGATTAAAATGTAGGATATTTGTGTGCAGCAGCAATTGTGTCAAAGCCTTCCAAGTAAGAAATTAACAGCTGATAGTGTACTTACTAGGACTTGCATCTAGTCTGAGAAGGAGAGCTGTTAAGAGAGTGAGTGAGCCAGCAAGACAGATGGCTGGTGAAGGAACTGACACTGCAAGAGCTAGAACATTCAGTAGAGAGGAAAAACAACAGCTATACCCATGAAGGATCTGCTGCCAAGCACATAAGTGAAGTGAGAGGAATCATGCAATTTCAACATTTTTATAGGAATTGTGGATTATGTGCTGAACTGCAGGCAATGTATAAGGCCCCAAGCTTGACAGTTCAGCATCAGTGCAGAAACAGAGACAATGGAATGATTAAAAGGTTAACTATTACCTAAAAAAGAGCAGCAAGTTTTTCAGAAATATATAAGCAATTTCACAAGTGAGTATGGAAAATATTTAATAGACATAAACACTGAAAAGCTAAATTTACCACTAAAATTAATTTGCAAGAAATTAGCTTTTGGCATTCAATATGAATCGTATCAGAAGCTAAGAACTGTGAAACAACCCCCCAGATGTATAGTCTGTGTACTAAGAAATCAGTTTAACAAACCTTGCATTTCTAACAGCTATAGATTTACTGTCAGTAAGATTCCAAACATTTATAACGGACAACTACAATACTTGTATCTTGAGACTCCCTTAATATTTGCAATCAAGTTTCCACATGCTTTCAAATATTTTAGTACAGTCCACTTTACCTTTACAGAAAAACCCTGGAAAATTTGACCATAACATTCTTGGAAATAGACTGGCTAAAATGTGTAGGAGGTGAGGGTGCAGGAAGAACAAATTTGAGAATAGAAGAGAATAGAAGTTTTGCATGCAGGGAGGTACCCTGAGGTCTCATGAAAATTGATCCCAAATTTTATGAGCACTTGATACCACCATAAGAAGCAATAGTTCTGGCAAAAAAGGAGATGCACAATACCATCCCAGAATATGCACCAAAAAAAAAAAAAAAAAAAGAAGATTTCCTACACTGACAAGTGATTAGCCAATTTGCTTTTTCTTACTACTTTTCCAGCCCACTGCTGCTGCCAGTCATGGAGAACAAAACTGCATTTTTTCTTTGATTTCTGTGATGGTGTTTATGTGTTTAGGGTTGCATTACTATACAGATATAAACATCAGTATTTTCATGAAACATGCACTGCATAACATTAGGCGTGTTTAAGCTACACAGTTCAAGAAAGAGAGTTCATTGTTAAAGACAGCTCTTCCAAAATTTGTTACCCTGTCCTGAGACTTCTACCACCACTGCAGAAGAAAAATAGCTGCAGCATGGACAAGTAAAATATTAAAAATCCTGTCAAATCTCTTACAGAACAAGATTATCTTTCTGGTATTCAGAAAATTAGATTACTTTCCAAGATGCAGAAAGATTTTTAATACACAGGCCAAGCAACATAATTAAATAAACAGTATGGGATGGCTCCAAAACGTTATAGATCACACGTTAATGCAAAAAGCCAACATAATTATGAAGTACCCATTCCAGACTTTTGGATACATAAAACAGATTTAAACAAACCACTAATGTAATAATGAGGATAAAAATTATCATCAGAATAGCAAAAATAAGTCAGTACAACTGACAAAAGCTAGTTAATACGCTTACAGTTCAGAGGAAAAAACAAAACAAATACAGTTTGAGTCATCGTCAGCAGGACTACCTAAATCTACTATTAATCAAGCTTTAAAGAGGCAGGTAGCACAAGTCCTAGATGAAATCATTCTCTCTGAATACTATAGAGAAATGTGTATCAATAGGAAGACTTTTCCATGATGTAGTAACAGGCTCACACAGAGACAATAGAGCTCAAACCGACAGCCCAAGTTGCAACAGATCAGAAATTAAAACACACTTAAACGGCATTTCTTTCTCCTTCAGACCATCTCAAGTTTCCCTTCCCTAGCTTCCTGTTATCGTCCAATTCTTCTAGAAGGCAGCAGCAACCCAAAGCAACATTGAAGCGAGTGGGCAGGAAAGCCATTGCTGCTACAAGGAGATGCTGGGAGGGACTAAGTAACAAAACCGGCAGAAGATTAAACAGGTGACAGGAGAAGCAATTCTTTATCCCAGAGCGGACTACTACCTCTCCCATGCAGCACTCACTTGATGCTGTCAACTTCTGCCAGGCTTACATTCTATCCTCTGATTTTGCATTAATAGCGAGCAAACAAGCCAGCCAGCCAGTTTGGCATCAATTGGATAGCAGTTCTTACTCACCAGAAGCAGTTAAGGCGCCTTTTTCCTGGTTGAAAAATTAACCGTGGTGCTAAAAGTTTATTGTGCAGTAGTGCAAAGATGTAAGGTAAAGTAAGGCTATTCCTCAAGAGGGCACTGACACTTAACTTCTAAAGCTAACATTATATACTTCCAAGCAAAGATAATATTAAGAAAAATAACGTACAGATCATACTTCATGTGAGAAACGTCAGCCGATGTTTCACTCTTCACCAAAGCTAAGCACCTGGCTACCAGGGACAAGAGAATCTTTCTTTCACCTAACGCCTCACAGGACCACCTGCCGCCATCTTGAGCGCTCCTCAAACTCACGGCCGCTATAGAGCGCCACCTTCACCTCTGGCCAGTGTTTTCCCGCCGTGTCTCTACCACTGCTGAGGAGCAGCCAATCAGAGCGAGGGCGGCGGGAAAGCGGGCTCTCCGCTACCGCGTTTGTTGGAGTTTGAGGGCATCATTGCGGCTCCTTCAGAGCAAGCGATGACCCTTTCGGTTTCTGGACATCCCGCCTTCTCAGGGGAGGGAAGCCTTCCCTTGTTCTTTTTTCTTGGCCTTACTGCATCAGTCTTGTAGAAGAAAGATGGGGTAAAGGAAGGAAAAAAAAAAAAAAAAAAAGGACGGGAAAAAAACAAAAAAAAAGAGGAGAGAAAACCGCCCAGAGGAGTGCAGTAGCAGCAGCTGAGGGAGAGAGGCTGAGGGGGGCCGGGAGGCCTGAGGAGGGTCAGTGAAGGAGAAGGCGTGGCTTGCCTTGCCATCACCGCGTTTCCTGGGTCACCCTGCTACTCAGATGGTGAGTTTCTGTTTGTAAAGCTCTCTTAGTTCCGTTTCTCTCGTGTTGTTGGAAGTTAGTCCTGCTAAGCAGCACAGAGTAAAGGTGTTTCAATGGCAGTAGCTTTTAAAAATCATTAAATGTTTCATTAAATAATTTATTACTAAGTAATATTTCAATGAGGAGATTGTGTAAAACAGTAAGGCTTTGGGGTTTTGTTGGTGTCCAGATCTTTATACATGCTATACCAAGCAGAAATCAAAACTGTGGTTGTTGAAAGGGGAGCAAGAATCAGGGGCAGGCCTGCCCATTTGCAGTGCACCTCGGGTATGACCAGCCCATCTCAGGAAACATGTATAGTGGAAAGGAGCAACAGATAATAAGTATGCCCTACAGTGCATCTCTGCTTTCTGTTGAATTTACTCTAAAGTGAAGAAAGCTCAGCCTGTCTACCATCCTCCCTGCGTTAAGTGGACAAACCTGTAAGTTTGGCAAGTACTCAGGATCTCGGTTCTTCCACGAGTCTCCCTATCAGATTTTATTGAGATTGTGGATTTTAGGAACCTAAGATCAAATTGATTAACTATTCTGTGTTGTGTTTGCTCAAGGGGCAAGAAGGAAACATTAAATTACACCCACTTGAAGTTACTTGCTAATGAATAATGTAATTATACACTAGGGTATTAGAAGGTTTTTACATTAAGTCCCTGATGTTTTTGTTGTCTCATAAGAATCATCTATGTTTAGATAAGCTAGAATTAACATTGCCTCTTTAAAAAGTCTATATTTATAACTAGTGTAAAGTGAGTTTGTGTTAAGAAAATAACGTTTCAATTATCAGGGCAGGTGGTAGCAGGAAAAAGCTTTTACATTAGATGTCAAGCACATCTTTTAAAGGCAAGAGTTCCTTAACAGATGTTTGGAGACTTCTCCTTATAGCTTTGATCACAGCATGGAAAAAAGTCTGATGATCCTGCTTTTTTCTGTATGGCAGTTCAGGGAACTAATGGAAGCTGACTTTCTAGAGTAATAACTGTAGGAATTGGCCAAAGCTGTCATTTCATTTTTACATTTGAACATAAAAGTGTAAGCAACTACTGTAGTGCTAAATTCAAATATCCTCAAAGAAACTCTAGTAACAAAACAAGTTTTATTCATGTCTTTGAGACAAAGGATTGTGCCAAAGGCAGATTTTTGGCCTTGATATTCCATATCTTATATTAAAGTTCAAAGCTGTGAAAGCTTAAAAATGTATAATTTAATCTCATTTTACAGAGCATTTTCTTTTAGGAAGTGATTCCTGGAGCGTGTGATAAAGGAAAGTGATACCATCCTTGTCCGCTTAAATAACAAATGGCTCTGTTATCTTTTGCAATTTTATAAATTATCGGTTGAATGAATATTCTATTATTGTCTTTTTTGCTCATGTCCTGTAAACTCAGTTCATTTACATAGATTCAGCTTGATTTGGTTACAGAAAAGAAAGGTGTCAGGGATTGCTGCATTTTCTTTCAGGCCAACTCATTGTTCTGGCTCTAATCTACTGACACTAGCAACACTTTAGGCTGGCATCAGTAAGGAACTAGCAAGGAACTGCTCAGTTCTAGCTCAGACTATTATTAAAAGTGGGTCTAAACCCCAAACTGGCACATGGACAGCGCCATGTGGCAGTAAGCTTTTTAGTAAATGTAGTAGTAGTAAACTTCGCCATTTAAAGTAAATTTCTTCATTCTGTTCTTTGTGGTCTCTTTGCCTTGCTCCTCCCTGATAGAAATGCTCCTATGTCAGGAGTCCCAAACCTTTTAGCGGCTGCAGTGTTGGTTTTGAGCATATGAAAACAGATTTTTAAGAGCTTGGAGCCAGGTTTTCAAGTGCTTGGCAACTATACTTGGGGACAGATTTTCCAAAGAGGTTAGCACGGACTGTTCCAGCTCCTGTGAAGATTTGTCCATTTTGGTTTTGTGCCTAACTTAACTGATGTGATGAAAATCTGGTCCCTGAGACTATACATGATATTCTTAGAAAGCCATAAGAGCACTAATAGCGTGTACCCCTCCCAAAAAATGCAAAAAAAGCTCCTGCTCAGTTCAGTACCTCAAAGCTACCACCCAGCACTGAGTAAGACAGGGTTGAGCTCTCTGGTTTGTGCAGGGAAATAAATTTCTAAGTTGAGACCAAACTTAGCAGTGAAAGAAACTGTTGTTTTACTAACTATTGTGGTCATGTGTTTATTTGAAGTAAAATCTTTTGTGAAAGGGGGGATGCTAGTTATAAGAGTGCAAAATGTCATATGCATTTGGGAAAGTCTAGGAGTGGAGGGCTTTAATTAAAATTTACCATTAATAATATTGTGAGTTCTGAGATACCACCACTGCTTATAGAGTTGTGCTGCCTTTTGGCCTAGAAGCTGGGATAAATGTTTTGATACCCTTTTGCTGTAATCAGTGGTGCAGTTCTTACTGAATTAGATTTAGCAGTGTCGAGTTCTATGTTAAAATAGTTGCAGTACAAACAAAATGAATGTTTTCTGTTGGAAAAATTTACTTCAATCAGCCATCTTTTTTACTGGCAAAGCTATCACAGGGTAGTAATACTGATTCCTGTGGTCTTTCTGGCTACTTATGTGACTTAATATTGCAGAATCAGGCACCGTAGAAGACTTTTAATTCTGTTTTTTAAATAATTACTTAAATTTGAAATTTAGTTGTCCATTCATGCAATATTCTGTCCTTGTCTTTGGTCCCTTAAAACAACTACATCTGATTAGCTATTTAATAGTTAAATAAATTTGACATGGTTGGAGATTAGTTTGCATTTATGAGAAGCACTACAGTTACGTGAATTTTGTGTATTTATAATTTGTGCCCTGATAATAAAAGCAAAATATTAATTATGAATTTATGAAATGTTGTAAATTGATCTGGAAGTAACTTCTGTGCTAAGTCAAGCCAAATGAAGATAGTTTCCTTAAACTTAGATATGTTTTTCTTACTTAGTTTGCAGTCCCACACACTTTGTAATGTTTTGTAAGTGAACAGAACCTCTGCAAGATGTGCTTGTTTTGCTGAAGTGCGAATGTAGTGCAAGATTCCTTGTAAAATTTTCTAGTCCTTCTTCCACAGAAGCAGAAAACCAATATTGATGAATTTTATTTGATAGAAAATTATTATGAAAAATAAATTTTAATATATTAAATACAGGAAATATTAATGTGATGTTTTTATAATACTTTAGTATGCCTTTAGACAAAACTACTTTTATGTACAGTCTCCATCACTTGATGCCAGCTTAAACCCTGGGAAAATAAGTTGCTAGTTGTTGAACTGAAGAAACAACCCACTAATTTTCTGTAGACTTTTGAGGAGAAAAAGAAAAGACAAAATAAATTAGAGCTGTATTTTTGCATGCATTGTATTTTTTATGCTGTACTTGCAAAGTTTAAATATGGACTTTAAATAATCCAGATTAAGCAGATTATAATACTGTAATTCTTATGTAGGAAGCATGTGACACCTGCCTATATGTTAGCACTGCAGCTAAGTGAACCTCAGATAAGCAAATCAAGATAAACTCAAAATAGCTAAATTTAAGTGAATAACTCTCAGCAGCGAGATTCGGAAGCGTTCAAATAAAGGTGATATTCAGATAAAGCCGTTGTTAAAATAACGGCATTACGGAACTTTCAGAAAATTAAACTGGACACTTAAGAAATGCTGTTTCTGGCCTGCCATTGTTAGCTGGTGCAAATTTTAGGCTTCTAAGAAAAGAAGTTAGAAAAATGTGGTGATTGTGCAGACTGAAACAACTTGTATGAAGAGAACCACCCAGAAACTGTCATCACCACTTTGTGAACTCTAGGTGTAGTGTAGATCCTTACATTTTGCTTCAGAGCATGTGTGGTTGAACAGTGACTGTATTTTACTTGAAATTTAGCTGTGATGATGACATTATTTTGTTTTGTTGGTGTCAAGTGCAAGCAAATTTAATATAAAAGATTTTGATTTGGCTTTGAGAAATATTCTTGTGTTCATTGTTATCATGGACACAAAGAAAGATCTGGACTGTTTTTCTTCTAGTGTTGCATACATACACACTAAACACATGCAATATGTGCTCTGAAGTTAGAATGACATACAGATTCTAAAATGATCTATATCTATTTAATGTGGCAGTTGCTAATGTTTCATCTGCTGGGTATTTTTGGTTGGTTAGTTTGTTTGTTTTAAATGTAGGACTTGAACACTAAAATTGCAACACATAGCCTGCACATACTCAGTGAAAGCCATTTTCCTAGACACATCATTGGGTGACTGCGCTTTCTCTCTGTCCTTTATTGTATGTATGCAGTTATCACAGTAGTAAATACTTAATGTTGAGAAGAGGTAGGTATTATAAATATTTCCTCTTTCATCACAAAGGCTGAAGATATTAAAAATTGTAAAAAATATCCATCACAGAAGGCTAGAGAGATCTCAGAGCAGTCACAAGCCTCAGTCTGGACAAAGAATATTTCATGTGCTTATGAGGAGACTTGGCTTTCTTTGTCACGGGATAACTTAGCTCTGTTTTACATCTGTATCCCTTGAATGTCCTTCTGCAAAAGAAGATTTAATTTGGTGGAGGCTAATATAGTGAATCTGATTCAGCTCGCACCTCACTGACATTGTGAGCCCATTATGGCATTATTACTCTCCAATTACAGGCGTGAAGGTAGGAAGTGGCAAAGTAATGAAGGGTATGCACCCTGAGCAGCATGGCAAGAATTTCAAATGAGGCAAAAGCGGGGGACGACACCAATCTACTACACTGGTCTCTACAAAAAGGACATTTTTCATAAGTGACTACTTTGCAAGATTCCCTGAGAAATATTAGTGCTTATTACTGTGCCATCACCTGTTCATCCAGACTGGTATTTGTCTCATATGCAGATATATACAATTTCTATAGTTCCATGTACTGCACAGCACTTGTACTAAAACAGGGTCAAGCAGTTTGGTATCACAATGTTTATTTGTGAGAATAATTTATGACCTATGGTTAAAAAAAAAGTCGTAACAAAAAAGCATGTTTTCTGCTTCACTGTTTAATATGCTTTCAGTTTTGAAAAGAAAATATTTAGTGTGAAATGTTTTATTTGTGTTCTAGAAAATACAAATATTTACTAGCATTAGTATAAAAATCAATGTAACTTGTTTTCTGTGGTTTAAGGTATTAGAAAGTAACTTCCTGGGCCCTCCCGAAAATTTTATTTCTGTTGTGTGAGTAAAATTCTGTAAGACTGGCCATTATGGGATCCTATAGGATGCATTTTGAGAGAGATTCCTGCCTGCTGGAGGATCACTTCACTGAGACCATTTTTTATGTGCTGCAATAAATTGAAAGGATTAGTGGAAATACAGAGATGATAACTGTCAATAGGGGGCAGAGTCCATATAGATTACACATGCAGTTTCAATATTGCTTCAAAAGCATGAGTATTTCCATTCTGAAGTCAAAACAGACCCACAGAGTACTGGTAGCCAGTGAAAATGGATAAACCTGAGCAAGAAAGAAGTAACTGGTTTTGGTACAGTAAAGTGTGAAATCTAAGAAAAAAATCAGAAGCAAACGCTCAGCATTCTTTTCAGAGGAGGTATATTGAGCCTGAGGTACTTCTGACAGAGGAATGAATCCAATATAATATGAATAATAAGACTTGCAGAATAGCAAGTAATAGCGAGTTTCATTTAGATGATTAAATCAGTGCTGCTACATACGGCCAAGCAGTGCAGCTACATAGAGGTTTTAGCTGCATCAATTCCTTGATTTAGTTGACTGTGCAGGGCTGTTTGAGGTGCTAGTGTCAGTGCGAAGGGCATAGTGAAAATGTATGTAGCAGGAGGGAAGGTGTGCAAACCAATCCAGCACAGGTACACACTGGCTGACTCAAAATTTCTGTGAACACATGAAAAATGGCCTTGCACATAGTTCGTTACTCCTCGCCATTTGGAGTATTTTATTAAATTATTAAATGTCATCTTGCATTTAAATCTGCCCAGTTTTCTGCTCTGGTTTGCTTTAAAACCGGAAAAATTCTCTTAAGTGTTCTAGGTGCTATGGAGACAGTGCTGATGTCAGAAATGTTTTCAGTGGGGGCCTGGAAAAGGGAAACAGATGGCTGCAGTTACTGTTGAACATGGTTGGTTGTTGGTGCATAGCATGAAGCAATGGAGTGCGGTAGAGAATTGCTGAGCTAGCAGTGAATGTGGTTGCCTGTTGGGAAGGCAGTATAGCTTATAGAGAGACAGAGGTTGTTAGCTTACCCCCAGCACCCTGTTAATGAAACTTGGTTTCCTTGTGTCCCATTGTTTCTACACAGGGCTGAGCTATGCCATATGGCTGCATTAGCTTGAATAGATGCCAGCTCAGGTATCTGTATTATTTGCAGATTTGGGCCAGATTACACTGCTTGTTCAACTGGCTTTTCTTCTCTCTGAGTACTTGGTACTTGGGCTGTCTTGATCTTTATAGAGCTCTATTTTATACATGACTTCTTAGCTTGTGGGGCTTTTTTAAGTAAGAACTGAGGAACCAGAGGTGAGGAGATAGTACAGGTATGACTTGAAATGCCACTGTTCATGAAATAAATGCTTGATTTTTGCTGTCATCATTAACAACTTGCTACAGTATCTTGTGCTGAACTGGAGCAAAACCAGAATCAGAACCCTAAATAAGCTGTCCAAATCCAAGTGCTCTCTGAACCTTGAATCCAGTTTTGTGCAGTTAACATCAATGAAGAACTCTGCTGCTAAGGTCATTTGTTTGGTTCTTGAGTTAGACACCTTGCGTGGTTTCCCTACATGTCTCTTCAGTATATTTGTGGCAGGACCTTTCCAGCTACTTCAAAGGAAGCGCTGCCTTATCTGTTACCTCACTTGCTGTTAGTTTTTTATTCTGAAATACAGTGGAGTACTCAAAGTGTCTTGACTGTTTATTTATCAAGCCTTCTAACAAGCCTCTTTTGTTTTACTATCTCTTGTGTTTAGAAGAAGCTGCTTGTAAATATGCCCTGAGGTCACCTTCCTTCCTTTCAAGTCCGTCCTTTTGAAATTCTCATTTGCTGTGGTATCTATAAAGCCTTTACAATGATTAAATAGTGCTTATCATGATACTCAAAATCATTGTTACCTGTACTTTCTTGTCACTCTGTGCTGCTGTCTAAAAAGAAAAAGAAAGATTCTGTAAGCTCTTCAGTGCAGAGATTGTCTTTTTATACAAGTGTTTAACACAGCAGGATCCAAGCAGGAGCCTATAATACCACCTTGAGAGAGAAGAAAAAAATATTTCCAGGTATAAATTATTTTTTGATAGGAAGGTAAATGTAAGGTGCCTTCAGGGATCATTTCTTCATAATGAAATGTGCATTAATGCTAACAATATGCAATCATTTTTAATCAGGCTGACATGTCTACAATGCAGAGAACAAGGGGTTTTTTTTATTAATGGTATTTGGGGCACCAGTAGCGTTTACCTGAGTTAGAATGGGCTATGTGACACAATGATTCTGTGCTCGAAAGCTACAATTATTCTGTAAACTTCAAAATCTAGAATTCAAGATTATAAAAGGCCAAGAATTTCTGCATTTGATTGGCTCAGGTTGAAAGCTGGAGAAAAAACAGTTTGCCTTTTATGCATTCTGTCAGCTACAACAATGCTAACCAAGGAAAGTGTCATCTCCCTAGAGTCTCTTTTCAGACAAAAGTACTGTAGGGCAATAATGAATCTCAAAAGAAATTCAGGATTGGAAAAAGCAGTGTTTTGCATATAAATGTTTCTAATGGAGCTATGAGCATCAGTTTTGTGTGCTATTACTTTGAAAAATACCATGTGAATCCCTGTAGCTTTTAGTGATCCAAGAGATGAAAGGTGTTGTTTATATTAATTTGTATTATGTTCCTTATAAAATATTAAATAATCCTTTGACATCAGAAAGTACTATTAGGTCTTTAAGGCTGTAACGAAATATTGTTCATAACTTCAAAAGCGTAAGTTGCTAATGGATGACATGTCTAAACCATGATTATCAGGGAGAAGTCCTACTGGTCTTCTATATAGAAGTATCTACAGGCATGTAGAATAAAATTTGTAAGAAGTACATACTTCTACTAGTATTGTTCACCTGATGAAATTTTTTAAAATGAACACATATTTCCAGCCCCAAATAAGTGGCTTAGTTGTGGGTTTGTTGTTTTGATTTTGTTTTTTTTAAAAAAAATCTTAATTTATCTCTGTATCATCTGTTACTATCATTTGGGCCTGTGCCACACAGGACTTAGGTAGAGTAGTGATCGAGCCTATTTTGCAAATAGAAACTTTATCCCAGTGTCTTGTCATTGTGTTCCAGTGTTGCCTGAATAACTTACAACAAAATACAGTGGGATTTTAGGTCCTAATAAATGGATGTATTGTCTGTACATTATCTTCTGTGGTTCTGGAAAACATCAACAAGTAGTTTCATCACTTCTTGTGCATAACTGACCTATTTGCAGCATGCATAACAGACTTTTTTTTTCCCCGGTTACGTTTTTTCATTGAAAATAAACTTGCAAAATTGAAGTCACTTAGTCCATGGCAGGTCTTGCAACAGCAAGGGGTTGAGGAACTAGAATGAAAATCACTAATTCCTTTCTGCAGTATATTTTTGTTTGCTTTTAGAAAATACTGTAGTGATGTCTGCATTTTTCTAAGGATTGTACTCAGTTATTCTCTTTTCCTGACATGATTAGGCTCCAGTGTAGACTGCAGATGTGTTTGCCTAAAGATAGAACACAGTCTAACATGGTTTACATTAGTTATCACTTATTTTCTTAGTGTTTGGCAGCAAACAGTTCTAGCCAAAAACCAGTGTGGAAACCTTTGTGATGATAGTACTGCTTTAAAAGTAGGAATATTCTGATTTCAAGGTTTAATGCAAGTTTGAAACTGGTGAAAGTGCATCTGATGGAGTAGGTAGTTCTGAATTACTTCAGTGTGCAGGTATCATCTGCTTTGCTATATACAACTTGTTTATCAGAGATCTGGCTTCCAAAATAGTTTCTTTTGCCTGGGTTTCTCTCCTGGACTGTTTCGATGATTTCTTCATACCAAGTTTTAAATAAAGGAAATAATAAATTAGCATAAGACCTAAATCTGCCTTTTGCTTTCAAAGTCGAACAGACAGCCAATGAAAACCTGCATATAGCTGGCACTGCACTCCAGCTTTCAGAACCAGAATTTACTTGTAAAAGTGTTTGTTGCTAGACTATATTTGTGGCCTCTTAAAATTTAGGTGTTCTTTGAAATTACTGTGGTTCTGTACAATTGGGAGTTACCCTTTCTATGATTAACCTCTTTCATGGTTTTGTCAGAAAAATTGAAAGAGAATAGATACCAAACACTCTAGAGAAGGGGAAGAGAATGCATGGGGAGATAAGATGTGTTTAGTTTGTAGTAGAGATTATTTTTTTTTCTTCTTCTGGAATATTAGGAGTTTAATTATGGCTTTGTCTCAAACATAACCAATATTTCCTCAGTTTTTGGTCACTGATAATCACTGTTGTACCCTTCCTCCTTGACTGCTGGACATTGAAAGACATACTAATGAGATAGGGTTAAAACTGTATTTATTGGTTCTAATGTCTTCTATGTACTGTTTTAGAATCAGAAGTATTTCCAAGTTTCAAATTACCAGAGGAGTACTGTACTCTAAGACATTATACCTTTTCTCACTTAATTACTGACGCTTCATGGAACTGGCAGATTTCTAGTTATTGTTTGATCTGTCTCTACAGAAAATTAGGATTTTCATGAGAGCTTCCTATTTCTAACACCTATCTGGATAGCATGCTTTCTTCATCCTAAATCCTGTTTGAAAGATTTTGCTGGTTTCAGAAGTTAGTTCAGGACTTAAGTGCTCACTTCCTTATTTTCCTTTGCTATAAATCTGACTTCTGAAATAATCTGTTGTTTTTCACATGGAGGCAAAATAATAATTTCAGCTTTTTTTCCCCTCATTTCTGTATGGAACCTTCATTCTTAGTCTTTTAAGGAAAAACAGTAAAATTTAATTTCAATTAAGTTTTGGGGGTGACATTCACATAATTTAGACTTTGTAATTAACTGTGCTTTCTGGAAAAAAAGTAAAAAGAAAAAAGAAGAGGCTTGATGGACTTAATTTAAGGTTTAGGTGCTGGGAGATCTGGATTCTTTCCTTGATATTACTGCATGTTGTCTGTGTGTGAGATTTTAAAATCTTATTCTCTCCTGCCTTTAGAATTGCTGAAGAATTATCTGCGGAAAGTGTACCAATTTATAGATGATAGTCAGAAAGTACATGCGTTGTTTAGCTTTGCTTTTAAGTGTTTGAGTTGTATGAGCCCTGTGCTGTCCCCTTAGATGAATACTATTAACTTTGAATATTCTTAGCTACCAGTACTTTCTGCAAATACAAAGCCATTCTTTAAATACTCAGGCATTTGTTCACAATAATGTTTTTCTACAGTTTAATTACAGTTAAAATTATAAATCTGGCATGGATTTATTAGTACAAGTGACCTTCTCTGCTAGTTATCTTCAAGAGAATAAAAAGAAACAGGTGCTCTGGCAAAAAGTTCAAAATAAAATCGTTCAAAGTAGTTTCAAAAGCTAAGGAAAAAATACAAGTTACATTTTTGTTAGGGGTATTCAACTTGGCTAGCTTCCCGCAACTACAGTATAAACACATTGTCTACACAATGTCTGATCTAGTCATCTGCACAGCCTTTATGGTCAGTGGAAAGACATAACTGCTTCAGTGTGCAGTTCATTTCAGCTTGGTAAATCTGTGTAAAAATAGCTGCTGTACAGAGATCGGAGAAGTCTGCCCTGTTATGCCCATAAAATTTCTTAGATCTGTTTGTAGGGGAAGAAAAGCACAACACATTTGGCTGTGTCTTATATCACTTCAGATGATGTTTAAACTATATATTTCTGTCCCAAGTGTGCTTAACATAGAACAGATTTGTTTTGAATAGGTTTTGTCCAAAAACTAATCTCTTGTAACAAACTGCAGCTACTAACATATAGCACAGATAAATGACTGTTGCCTCTTTACAAAGGGTTGTTGTGTCAGCAAGACATGCTTGTTCTGTAATGTGGGTAACATAATTTTTTCAGTTTAAAGTGTAGCATTTGGTTACTAGCTGTATCTACCACTCCTCCTTGATGCCAGGTGGATGTTGAGGTGTTCTAATTCTCATGCTTGTGCATCTGTAAATCAGATCTAAAAGAAAATAGAAAAAAAAGTTTTCTCTAGGGAAAAAGAGCATTGTGGCATTACTTAAAAGCTACATCAGACATTTCTGATTTAAATAAGAAATATTGCAGTTCCCAGTTAGCCACTCTTGTCTTGTTTGATTAGGTGAGCTGTGATAAGAAATATAAAATACTACAGAAATCAGTGATTTTTGAATCCATAAAAACTGACACCTGTTAGGTTATGAGTACTGAAATTTTGTGGAATGATGGTAAGAAAGAATCTGGCTGCCATTCCTGTGTCCTGCTTACAGGTCTGCAGTGAAAGTCTTACCATGGATTTCTTTAGCCCTAACCCAAAAGCACTGCATAGGTTTCTAAGATGGCTGTTGTCCCCCAGAAAAGCGCATTGGCTTTTGCAGAAGATAAATTACCACAGGCACCCTTTACTTGTTACAGCCACTCCTCCACAAGCAGTTCTGTGAATCACGTCCCGTGACAGTGAAGCCTGAAGATGTGAATCTCATAGCTTTATTTTTCAGTTTACCTAAGTTCTTTCTCTAAAATAAATACTTACAGCTCTACATTTTCTGCTTAATGATTTTTGATAAAATAAAATAATTTAATATATAATTTGGTTTGGATAATCCTTAAAGGGTAGGCGTGCATACAGGTATAATTTCAGTTAAAGTAGTACATAGATTGGCAAAGCAACACCATCCCATTGATACAGATGTGATGCTGATTTTGTCTGTTTTGATCCAAAACCTGGGATTTCCCACTGTAAACCATCCTTTTTGTAAGAATCAACAAGTAGGGTGGCATGGTTTTGCCATTTGTTTTCTCTTTTCAGAAGTGTGGGAGACTTTCACATTCTGTGTAAGTCGCGTGTGTGTGCAAGACTGATTTACCCATATTTATATGGATTATGCATGTGCAATTAGATATATATCATTGAGTATCCTGGGTTGGAAGGGACCCGTAAGGATCATTGAGTCCAACTCCTGAGATACATATCACAGATTAATATTTTTACTTGGGGGTTTTTTCCCTCTTTCCAGAAGACCTGTTCATGTAAAGCGCATAGAACTTGCTGAGAATGTGTGTATCTGCGTGTGTGTATATATGCCAGTGCATTGGTTATATTGTAAGATTCTTACTTGGCTATTTATGTGCATTCATCTTATAAAAATTATTGTCAATAGCAATAGAGTTAGGTCTCAGTTCTCCTTCAAATAAAAGGACAAATGAGCCAGTGTTTCTTTTGTCTTTCTTGGAAAATTGGGTTGTTATTTTAAGACACTTAAGCTGGCTGACCTGTACACTGTAATTTCCATGACCAGCGCCATGAACTTTGAAAGGTGGGATATATGAAAGGATTTTACTTTCTGTAAGAAGATTGTTCTTAATTAAATATTTAGGAATCTTAGGTTGAGTGAATATATTAATTTTGTGCTTAGACTTTTCTATAGTTTCCAGTCTAGGCTTCTAAGAAACTGGGAATTAAGTGTTTGCTTACTTTTCCTTCCTTTCTTTTTAGTGAATGCTTCTGACTGACACACATTTTTAGTCTAGTGTGTAGTTTTTAAGTCTAGGAGTTGTGAGTAGCTGTGGTAAACAGGTAAATGTATTTTTTAGAAATATTTGTAGAGTGTGGCTGTCCTGGACCACACAACATGCATAAAAGAAAAAGTCACTTTAGAAATGATAGTTGAACATGAGCCGAATGAAGATATGTGCCAATGTTTTTCTGTAAGTCTGCAGATTAAATGAACTGCATCAATGTATCTTCAGAGAAGTTAACAAGTGATCTAATTCCTGTTTTTACTATATTACAAAGCAAGAACTGTCATATCAACTGTAATGAAGTAGTACCTCTCCAGTGTTTTTGTTTTGTTTAAATCTGCATAATGTGTCCTGCCCTACTGTTCCTGGGTATAATGAATTCTGCCTTTGACAAGAAGGCAAGTTTAGAATATAGTTACAGCTCTTGTGGTTTTGTTCATGTGCAGAATTATTCCAAGACTGCCTAAATAAAATGTAAGGAATTCTGTGTATGATATGACTCAGAAGCTACTTTAGCCAGTCAGTTTAAAATAAACAAACAAAGAAGTGTAATCTAGCTAAGATTTGTGAGCTTGTGCTTTTACATTCCAAGTGATGACTCAGTGATAATACACTGTACTGGTACTGTGGAAATGTGCTCTGACACATGGTCATCCATCACCATGAGTCTGTGATCCCATAATAAGTAGTACAGAGATTAATGTTTTATTACAGCAAGGTAGCTTTTACAATTACATCTATAATGAGAGAGGGAGCAGGGGAATTGTAAAGCCTCCATCTTTCTATAATTAATACAGAACTTAAATGACCTAAAAATGAAGAACATTATCATCCTGGAAAAATTAGCTGTCTTAAGTTTCATTCTTTCCCCCATCATGGTTCGTTAGCATGGAAAATCCTTTCCATTGCTATTTCGTACAAAATGGTATTCAGCAAGAACAGAGAGTGCTCATTATCTCCTAGATGATACTTAACCCTACCAACAACCATACTGAATGACCTTATTTTTGCAGTGAAATGTACATAGCTTATACTATGGTTCTTTCACTACGGCTCATAATAGTGAGATAGCTCCGTTAAATAGCTGTTTGTCTGGTTCTTTATATTCTGCTCCTGAGAAATGACTTGCAAGACAGGAAGAATAACATGAGGTCTGCTTGATTCTGCTTTCTGCTGTGCTCTTGCCCTTTCCAAGATTCATTTTGAGAAAGGTATAAATTCACAAGCATGGTCTGGCATAGAAGATGATTACTCAACTGATCAATACTGTTCTCCTTTGTAATTTTCAGTTAAGAATGGTGGGAAAGTTGTATTGTCACCTGTTCATTCCCTCAATTTGACCGCAAGAAAAGCAGGTTTGGCATGAAAATAAGGTAACAATAATAAGAATAAGGTTATAAAATCTACTCATAGTGACCAGAATCATTCTGTTGTCTTGTCCACTTCTAATCCATCACCATTTCTTGATGTGATTCAGAAACGGAGCCCCTAATTTAACTGTGTAGCCTTTACAATGTGGTAAAGGTTACTTAAAGCTACAGAATGGAATTATATATCTGATGATGTTTGCTTTAGACAGTAACAGAATCATCAATTTCTTAAGATGCATAAGAGAACTAATAGTCTGCTACATGTTCTACAGCTGTTTCCTGACATGTTAAAAGATCAATAGGTCTGTAAGGTCAGGGAGTAGGGTAGTTGAAAAAAGACAAGAACAACTTTTATTGAAGAAAGCTGGTGGAAAGGAGGGAGAAGATGATTAGCTACCTGGCATCAGATTATCAAGGACACAGCACTAACATAGCTAATCCATATAACCCTATTATAGCTGGAAAATAACAATGGAGGTAAAGCCATGCTCATGAAAACTGGGAGTAAGGAGAAATCCACCTAGTTGTGGATTCATTATGAATGGTACTTTCAGATGTGAGCATGCTGCAATCAGGCTGAAAGCAAATGTTCAGTTTTTGATGTCTTCAGGAACCTGTTTAAAGCCCTTTAAAAGGTTGGGACAGAAGATGAAACAGAAAAAATAAATCCTTAAAATTATTTACTAGGTAAAAGTACTCCATACATAGGTCATTATAAGTAAAGAAAATGATTGAACCACGAATAAAATATTGAACATTTTTGTGAAAGTCCTTTAATATTCATGGCTAATCTTTTCCAACGCAAAGAGAAAAACAGTGATTAACTTATGGCAGAAAAAAACACAACTTTTTTTGTGTCTCTCATTTTCTTTTACATTCTTTTGTTTGTATTGCTTGCAGTTTTACTAGAAGACTACCTTTTCTAGGTTTTTTTCATGCTACAAAATAGAATCTACATCTATTGGGTAGGTCAGTGGGTACCTTGCTGGTTTTTTAGCTACCTCTGGGAGGTGGGCATTGCGGCTGTCATGCTCTTACTATCTGTTGTATGTAATTTATTCAGTAAAAGTGCCAACCTCTTCCTATGAAGTATTCTTATTGTGCAGTATCTTAGGTATATGACTTAGGGAACAGTCCTAAATATGCTGAATTGCTAGGTGTTTTGTCCATATCCTACTTTGCACTCAGGGTGAGTCCTGAAGCTCTCTGTTTTATTAAGCAATTAAACATTTTTGAGCTGTCTTCAAGTTTGTTGCCTTCCTCCATGGAACTGTTGTGAGGGGAAAAAACAAACATAGCATCTGTTTCTCATTGACAGAATTAATAAAATAGTATGCTGACAGGATACAGAACAAGCATAATTTCATAACTGCTGTTATGCATCATTCTTCACCAGCAATGGAAAAGACAAGTGCAATTTGATATCCTGCAACAAGCCTCAAGGTGAATTCCTTTGAGTAAAGCTGTCAATTTGTTAATTATATCTCAGGCTTATAACAGAAGTTCTAACAGAAATATATGCAATTTTTGTTAACTATGTCTTACTTCAAGGAGAAAAAATAGAGTTTGCTGTCAGAGTTGCTAGGTTGATTTCAAAGTTACCTGTTTCAGTTTGGAGGCTTGCTTGCTTGCATGCTATTGAATTGAGAACTGAAAAGGTGTGGATGTACTTGCAGGATTTAAAGCCAATTCCTCCCCCCCTTCCCCCCACCCCAGCAATTGTCTTCACTGCTTTTCTCTATGATAATGTGTAAAACACTTGGGAGCCCTGTTTGAACCATCTGTTAAACAGGCTTAATGTTAAATGATAGAACTGGATGCTCAAACAAGCAGATAATCTTCTGAATGGACATGGAAACATGTTCAGTCCAAGAAGAAAGAACATTATAGAGGGATTTGACACTGTTGAATGTCTCTCTTTTAATTAAACAAACCACAAAAAATAAAAGTTGCAGAGTTGAAAAATTAAATCATTTTTCTGGAGTCAGAACCAAACATTGTGGGGCCTAGATATGAAGCCATTTCCACTAGGAATTTTATTTGGATATAGAATTTGAGGTAATTACTATAATATGACTGGAGATGCTGAGGAGAATACATCCATAAAACAAATCTGTATACCCAAAGTTACACTTTCTATTAATAAAAAATATTTCTTGTCTTGCTATAATAAAATAAATTAAAATATATCTTGGTAACCTCTCAGTGATCCGAAACATGTTTTAGCAGCAAAATTAACCTTTGTTGATAGCAAATATAATTTTCAAGTTGGAAAGAACTTATGCCGATGTAAAGATTTGCAAGACCATTTTTCATTCCTTTTTGTATTTTGCCACAGTAATTAGGCACAGTGCCAGGCAGCACAATGGAAAAAAAAATTCTTTAATAGAATGGGTTTTTACAAGCACCACTGGACACATATGGACATCTGTGTTTTTCTTCCTTGTGATGCTGTCCTCATTGTCATGGTCATAACTTCTTTCAGAAAGACTTTTAGTTTCTACATACTCTTTGATGTTTGAGCCATTTTGGTTAGAATGGCAATCACTCAAACTGGTCATATAATGTTTTTTTTGATTTTTTGTCTTCAAGATATCTTCAGGGTATTTGATATGGAGCAGTGCTGACTAATAGGACACACAAACAATGTTTTGGAAGTAACATTAATCTGTCCTGCATGCTTTTAGTAGAGGTAAAGTCCTTTATGTCATTAACTGCTGCTCTGTAGCTCCTTCTAATTTCTAGCATGATTCTATGTAAAGAAAAATGTGCTTTACTGCAGTAATTCCTTAAGTTTGTGTTTTGCAATGCTTTTTGTATCTTTGTAAGATTGGCTGTGCTTGTAAGAATATTTCATTTGTCTTAAAATTTAAGAGCTGCTTGTACAGAACCAGGCTGTAGAGGAGGGGGACAGGGTTTGTGTGTGTTCTGTCTCGTTTAAAAGAGTGTGACACTGTCTCGTTTCTGCTACTGGCATGTGGTATGTGAGATTTTTACAGCCTGCAGTTTGATTTTTATGGTATTTCTGATTTTATTGAAATCTAGTCTACATGTTGAGTAGATCTGTTAATGTCCATCTTTTGTTTTGCTGCTGTAGTTCAACTATTGGAGTATAAATAATCAAGTTTGGAGTTGATTTAAAAACAAACAAACAAACACTGACCTTCTTAGCCTTAGAAATTCACTCAAAAATTTGAGATGTATTTAGTTTCTGTTAAATAATACTTAAGGCCTAACCTAATGCTTTCAGATGTAAAATTTGAGTTGTTTGGAACTGATTCAGTGAAAGATGGTAGTAAACAGATAATTGAATTTAACCAGATTGCTTCTCATGCATGACCTTGGAAAGATTTCATACTGTGGTGTAGGCTTTCATTGGGTTTAGTAAGCTATGAAACAAGAGGCGACCTCATCTCTTCCAAAGTCTATTGCGAAGTCCAAAGTTCTCTTTTCAGGGCTGTAAATGCTTTTACTATAGTTCACTGACTTATTTAGCAAAAAAACCTCTTTTATTGTCAAGGCAGCTATCTTTTTATTGTGTCAGTGAATTTAGACTCCACTCCCTTTGTGTTAATTTAGCCTTTGCAGAAGACTACTGAATGTAGAAATTAATGTGTTAAGGTTTTAAGTCTTTATAGATGGTTTTGGTCTGACAAAATTGTGTCACTGCCTTGAGATACTAACTGCATCCATAGAAACTTTTAGAGTGCTAGTTACCTAGAGATCTCTTTTACTTACCATTTCTACAAGTGTAGGGCAAAATTTTGCACAATTACTACCGTCTTCCAGAAAATCTGTCCTCCTTTTTGTTTGTGGGATGAATTGAGTGGTTTTTAACATTTTATGTAAGCTCTAAAGCACTTCAAATCTTTTAGGCATAGCACAGTAATTACTTCATGTAGTTGACTTTATATTTCATGGTCTTTTGGAATTGACTGACAGGACCCTGAACAATTTGGGTGTGCATATATATATAATGTTATGCAATAATACAATAAGTAATAATAATGTTATGCAACTTGGTGCATAACTTGGTCTCTCTAAACTAACTTGAGGAATAGAGGGGGACCACTTTCTTATGCCTCTTCATTATATATTCAATTGATACCCTAGATAATATGCTTTCATTGCTTTACTGTGGGAGAGGCATGGCCTTGTGAATGATAGACAAAATTACAATAACACAATGTAATGGTAGGGATAAGAATGGCTCCATTAGAGAGATGGTGCTGTTTTCTGAACAGTCTTTGCAAGAGAGTCCCAGCTCTATTGCAAGTTGCATCAGTAAAAGCTTCTGGGAGAGGATGGAATATGCAATTCCAGACTGCTTTCAGTGTGTTTGTTTCTAGTTATTTGCAAATTTCAGCTGGTAGACTTAAACCCATGAGAGTGCTGTTAAATGCATTTTTTTCACAATTATCTAATTCCTTAATTTGTATTCTAAACATGGCTTTCTTTGCATGAATATTTGATATATATTAGAATTCAAAGAGACTGAGTGGGGAAATGTGGGACACTTTTTTTTTATGCTAAGGGAAGTGACTGTAGTATTGCTGTTTGTAAGAGGAGGGAAAAGGATCAACCATCCAAAATGAATTGCATATAGAAAACTACTTTTGAAGTTGCAAGGAAAGAAGATATTTATGATTTTGTTCACGGAAATTATAGTATATCTTCCACTACTTAGCTTCATGTGTATAATACACAATTTTACTTGAAGGTCTCTGGGGTGGAACAATTTATCCTAGGGTATACAAAACTTAATATTATTGTCTGGCACCCATCCCTGCTGAAGGACCTGGGAAGTGTCATAAGTTTGGTTTCTCAGGCTGAAATTTTTTCAGTTTCTTGCTTTGTTTGTATGAGGGATCATACAGCACATATTGTCCAGGCATTTTTTGGTGTGTATGCTATATACCTACAGACATCATTCTTTATGGTAGTGTTTCTGCACTTTGTTTGATCTAAGGTGATCTTGGGAATTATGTAAGATTATGGAAAAGTTAAAAAAAAAAAGCCATGAGTCATGTTACCTTATTGAAAGAAAAAATCCCTAAGTCCCATTTTGCAGTCTAATCACAAAGGCTTTTCCCTGCTAGTGCTTGAATATTTCTTACGTCTTTGGTCCTCCCTCCCATCTGCTCTGGATGTGTATGTTGCAGGGGTAGTGTTTTTCAAGTTTTGTAATAATTTGACCACACTCTCATACATTTGTGTATATTGCAGCTAGCAAATGGGTCACAGCGGAGGAAAGCTGTTCAAAGGCCTCATATATCTAAGGTATACTCAACTGGTTGGTAATTGCTTAGAAGCCAGTGTGATAGTAAACTTGAGCAGAAACAACATAATTTTTTCAAATTATTTCTTCCAAGGACTAGGCCAAGCACTGAGCTTGGTGTAATAACAGTAGAGTCAGCTGCTGTTCTTGCATCCATTAACACTGATGGAAATGGTTTGCTGTTCCTTTCAATGAGAAAAAGCTTGTGGCTAATAACTTGTGGTAATAACTTTTTAGTTTGTAGTGACAAGATATGTGTAGATGGTTAGTCTAAAATTTAGTCATAAATGGAAATTAAGGAGAGTGGAGGGTGCTCAGTACCTGTAATGCAGCCAATGCTCTATTTCTTTGCTGTTCCTTTTCTCCTCTGCTTCTGGTTTTAAAATGCTGCAGGAAAGCTTCAGAGGCTTGGTAGTTTTCCAGCCAGTAGGCTGAAGTAGTAGCTGCACTGAAGCAATTCCTTAGCTGTTGTTTCTGAGCCCATGGTTCGTGTTTGATGGATTCTCTTACGTTACTGTGTCAGGTAGAAGTTTGTTGTTCAGACTTAGTACATACTAAGTGGGAAAGACTTTACCTATATAGTGAAAGTGTTTTCATTATGTAACTTCTTTTATAACTCTTTTCTTTGAAATGTAATCACTTCTCAAAATTGGCAGTCGCCTAAAAATTTTTATACAAAGGAACTTTGTTATTTTAACTATGTAATATGCAGTTGGATTTTTTCAGACACACAAACCAATTTAAAGTAGAAAACTAATAAATGCTTTTCCTTAAATCTACTGATATTTATTGACTGATAGCTATGTGTGAATTCTTACATTTTTAAGGAGAAAAAATTCTTTTGGGCTTTCAGTTATTAAAAAAAACGTTTAATAATATTCATTTGTTTGACTCAAAGTTGGCTCTTTTTATCAGAGATTTGCTGTCTTATTTTTGAAAAGCTCATTGTTTGCCTCTGAAAGGCTCTTAATAGAGCTTTAACAGGAGACTAAATTTCAACAGCCAGAAATATTTGAATATAAAGTTTGCTCATTCTCACTCTGGATTGAAATTTAAGCGATCTTGTGAACTGCAGCAAGAAACTTGAAGATCTATCCCCTCTCCCTCTTCTGCAACTTTAGGCCTTGAATTTATTCCTTACTAGCAAAATCCTGTATGTTCTTCTGATTCTTTATCAGCATTGTTATTGTTTGTGTACTATACACATCAAAATTTACTTCTGCATCTATTTTAGGAAATCTAATTTCTTTTGACCCCTATGGAGAAAAAAGTTATGTACTTAGATGTTTACACACAGACTGTTCTAAAAATATTTCAAATATTAGATTGTTATGATTCTTGTATTAACTTCTATTTCATTAAAATAACATTTATTTATTCTTCAGTAATTTTGAGTTATATAAATCTAACTTCTGGTTAAGAAACAGTAGTTTTATCTAGAAACAAAAGGGGATCAAAACAATGCTCAAAACATTAAGCACTGACATTACATCTTGTTTAGGCAAGGGGTTTGTTTGCTCCAGTTCATAGTCTTTATGTAACAGTACATGAAAAACCAGGTCTGGCACACAGGCTGAGTTAACTGGGCATTTTTTTCTGAAGAAATTATACTTTGGTTTTATTCTATTCATCTTTTCTTGATGGCCCTAGGTAATAGTTTAAAGGAAGAGAAGTGTATACCCAAGTTATTTGCGTGCTTCCTAGTTTGGGGACCAGAAATATTCTAGTCATTTCATTGTGAACTCTGTTGAAACTAATCAGCTCAGCCAACAGAGGGTTTTCTGAATCAACCTGGATCATGTGGATCCAGCTTGGATTTCTCTGCACTGTGCTCCTGGTACTGAGGTCTGCTGCTTCTGTGTTAACTCAAAGACTGTTTGTATGCATGGGCTAAATGGACTTATATTTATCCGTGTTCTAACAAATGGACTACAGGCATGATAAAACCCTGAATAACCTTGTCTGACCTCATAGCTGATTCAACATTGAGCCAGAGATTGAACTACAGGTCTCCTGAGGTCCCTTCCAAGCTGAATTTCCCATGATTCTATGCATATGGAGAGGCCACTAAGGACTTTGCCATTCTAATATGTGGTGAAACCTGCTTGGGCGACAATTCCTTCATTAGTCTGAAAATGAACTAAGCTTTTTTACTGAATAATTCTTAGATGAGTTATGCAAAGGAAAAAGGTATAGTGTCTTCTGAACAGAGTTGGAGCTGAACAGTCCTGATGCTCAACCTATATGAAGGGGATTATGAATAATCAAATTGTGAGAGCAGCCAGTAGTGATGTGTCTCCTAAGTAAGCTACAATCATTTTATGGAGTAGTTTGACACATACGCAGTGAAACCTGAGTTCACATCCATTAAAATGATGATGTGTTAACCTTTTACCACTACTAGTCCAAGTGGTTGGCAGCTGTAATAACACAAACAAATAAGACTCTGCAGGGTATACATCATTGAATAAACAAAATGTGCCATTACTTAGTAAGGTAAATTTAATATGTGGGGAACTTGTATGCAGTAAAGCAAACTGTATGATTACAGTTATGTCGATGTTATTAATATCCATGTAGTATAAAAATGATTTTTATCATTTTTTATCATTTTATCATGTATGGCTATTTATATATATTAAATAGAAATACAGATTAGGTCTATTGATCCAAATATTTGACCACATGCTTGATAGCTGTGTCTTCTCAGCCTTTGCACAGTTGAGAAAAGCAGCAGTTATCATTTTCCCCTAAATCTAGGTCCTTGCCTTGGGCCCAAATGTTGAAATCAAATTAATGGAGAGGGAATGGGGAAAGTGGAGATAGAATAACTTTTAGAGTAAGCTGGGTATCAATATACCATACTTACCCAGAAGCAATTTGGTTATCCCTGCTGGTGGCTTTATGATACAATGTCACAATGTCATGTCTGTGCAGGCCTGCCCTCCCTCTGCACAGATGCAACTCGCCGTTTGCAAAGCAGACAGCAGGGAAGCAGTGCATGGAAAGGAGACTGCCTTTTCAGCTGCAGCACTAAGTTGTACACTCAGTGAAGTTAGGTTCAGCTGAATGTGGTAATATAAACTCTCTGTAGTTTCCTGATATTCTTCCTACTTGGCTGTCTCTACTTTGAAATGGGACAAGATGTCCTTTCCTTAATACCTCACAAAAATGCAAACCTCCACAGTCTACCATGTTATACTTCTGTATTTGGAAATGTTGCAAATGATCATATGCCTCCACTGGTTTGAGGGACGGTGAGAATAGTTTTAGTGTATTGACCTCAGGGTTTTTGGCCCTGCATGTTTATTCTGCACCAGATTCTATCGTGCATTTAAATATCCAGAAGGATTTTTTTCCAGTGACCTTTCTCTTCTACAATAAAAGTGCCACATGATAAGCAGCATTAGGATCGTTGTTTCACTTCTGTATTCCAGGCAAATAACCTGTATTTCTTTTCCTCCCTCAAGAGGCTGAAACCTCTGTGTAAAAATCTGATTCTGATTATGCAAACTCTGAATTGTCATCAGTTTCCACTGAAGAATATTGTAGACAAAGGAAACAGATCTTTCTGATAATTTTTTTCTGAAATCAGTGTCTACTGCAGTACTGAACCATGCCAAAATCTTGGTTCTGGACACTTTATTAGTAGTTAGATCTTTTAGAGACGAGTAATTCTGACCTGTGTTGTGCAAAAAAATTTAAGACGGCAGTGCCAACTCCAAAAAAATCTGTCTTGTCCATTTGGTTTGCCAGGAACACGTGGCAAGGCAGTGGGATGGAGAGGAAAATGACATGTCAAAATCACAGAGCACTGTGAGCAAGAGCCACAGACAGAATCGGAATCTAAACATTAGTCTAGGGATATAACAAAGCAGTTCTGAGTAACTGCAAGACTTGAAGTGGGGAGGGGGGAACAGATCTGCTCTTTCCCAGAGGCTTTACACTGCATGTTTTAGCTCTCCTGTCACTTACATGGAGAATTCTCTTGTCTTTCTTGCATCACTTTCTTTGTGCTTTTTATAGTCCAGACTGTCTTTCGAATCCTACAGTATGGTGGGTTTTTTAGAGGAAGGATATGTATGTTTGCTTTCTTTGGGAAATGTGGTCTTCTTCCAAACTAACTACTTTTTAACATTTAATTTCACTTACAGTTTCCTTCATTCTCTAGGTACTTTTTGTTTGTTTGTTTGTTTTTACTACTTTTATATTTTTTCTTCTATGTTTTATGATTTTTTCATTTTTTGTCCTATCTTTTCTTCTTAATGGCCCTTCCCTCCACCCTCATCTTTTTTTCCATAATGTCCAGCCACTACTGGACCAGAATAATTCTGGATAAATTTTTTTAAGTTGTATGAAAGAGCATGTGCCAAAGGCTTCAGAGTTCAAGTACGGGCTTTCTAGGAGAAAGAGATAAGAATGGTCCACATATCAAACTTTGAAGCTAAAAACTGATCTTACATCAGTGTGGAGACCCAGGCAGGCAGTGGAAAGAGGACCATGTACTGAATAGGGTTCTCAGAGGTTGCCTAAAGGCTATTTGGCCAGAGTGAAGTTGCATAATGGAGATCAGTCTCTGGACAAGTCTGATCCCTTCTGAAATAAAACCTGGAAAGGAAATCTGTCCTTTATGATGTGAAGGGCTTTGATAATGCTTTTAGGACTACAATAACATATTGGTACTACTGCTTGCTTTATGACATGAAAGGGACAGAAATTTGAAGCCTGTTTCCTGAACATACAGAGAAAGATGAAAACAATTTCTAGATATTTTTGTAAACAACACAAACCACTTAGCTTGCTTATTTCTTTTATATTGTTTGCAGAGGATACTACTAGGTTGCTTTCTTTTTCTCTTGAAGTTTTCCAGAGATCTTCACAAGAAGCTCGCAGTTTTTAAGGCTCTTCTGTGTTTGGAAACCATAACATTTTTGTATATAAAGGGGTTTTATATACTCACAAAAATTCGCACACATTGTGGGCTCAGGTTAAAATGATCAGCTCAGCCATACTCACAGTCAAACTGTAAAATTGTACTTGCAGGTGTTGCTTGTATAAAGCCAAATAAAATTGCTGGAGAAGTAAGCAAGAAATTGGATTCACTTGTATGTGAACCAGGTTCACAAATGACTGCAGTGATTAGCAGCGTGACTTTTCTATGTCCAACTGTTCCCCTGCTGAAAGTCTTTGACTGGTTCTAGAACCTGTCATCAAAAATGTGTCCTATGAATGCAAAGGTTGAACTTGTCCCATGCAGAACAGTACTTAAGTCACAGTCAGTAGTTACTGTCACTAGTCCCAAGCTTCTTATTTTCTTTAAAGTCAAATTTACCCAAAATATTAGCAACCAGCATGGCTTTTTCCTTTGCTTAACTGTGGGATACAAATCTCAGGGTTTTAACTGTTGCTAATCTGTTGCTGAATCCCACTGAGGAGAAAAGGTTGCTGCAGAATGGTTTCCAAATAGGTCTTTAAAATTAGAAAGCAGTATGTTTATTGGGAAATATACAAAGTTTTTTTTGTCTGATATTAAATTTGAAAGCTTTGTATTAAAAACAGTTTGTGGAGCATTGGGTTGTCTCTACTGCAGTACTCTTTATTTAGAGACAGAAATTATTATTTTCAGGGATTTACAGCAAAGTCATGGTTTTGTGAGGACACCAAACTACTAGGGTTGGGAATGTCATTTGGTTTTGGTTTGTTTTTCAAATCCTCTCAAGAATTTGATAATTGTATGTGTTCTGGAATGTTTACACATACAAGTAGCTGTGAAATCTTTATAAAGTAGGCTGCTAGGAAGGTTGTTTTTTTCTTTTTTTTTAAGAAAGCTGTTTATAGCTTTTGAGTTTGCAAATATTTGTGCATGTAAATTGACCTGCAGTGCAGAAACTTATATGAATAGCCAGATTATTTCCATGTATTCATAACAATCTATCTGTGATTTTTCTCCCTCTAATCCCAGACTAGAGAACTAAGAGTAATTCTTAGCATACCTTTGAGATGCCTGCATTAAAGTCAGAAATGTATGTATGCAGGTCCTGATGTGATTATTCACCTCTGTGATTCCTATTGCCGTTAATACAATAAAGTAACAAACTGCTTTAGGAGCCAGATCTTAGTCCAGGGAAGCCAATAGATAATGTTCTCTGATAGGTCTTGGAAGATTCTGTCTTCTGATGCAGTCAGCATTCACAGAGTTGCATGTACTCTCTCTCCAGCAGTAACTGGTTGCAGCTAAGATCTCTGCAAAACTACAGATAATGCAATTTGCTGAACTCTGCTCCTGAGAGAAGAGGATGCTGATCACCTTGCTGGAAATACAATATCTGTGTGCTGAATGTGGGAAAGATAAATTAATATTCTTTTGAAAAAAAAAAAAAGTGTGAAAGTGCTGATCATTTGTAGAAGTTTAACATTGTTTAGGACTATTAAAATTGAATAAACTTTGGAAACATAGCTGAAGTATTACTATTGTAAATAAATGAATTTTTGGAAGCCTTTGTAAAGTTAATGCTTTCTACTGATAGCTGCAGATTGAAGATGCATCTGCACATTTAACTTCTTCTGTGTTCTTATACACACTATATTGAATCAGTGCCTCTGAAAACTAATAAGCAATATGTCTGTGTTTCTGGCTGACCAGCTCAGAACAAAGTAGTTCAGAGGCACAATGAAAAGCAGTCATTGTTTTGTCTTATCACTTCTGTGCCATATGTTTGTTTGTACTATTTAAATGGTGACTGTATAAGACTATTCGGTCTTTGGTAGAGGATGGTTTGGAACTGTGCAAAGAGTTTCTGACAAGTGTTTGTGGTAACTGGAACTTGGAACTCAGCTGTACATTCTATTTAGCTTAGCCACTTTTCTTTTACCATAAATTTCTAAAGTAATTAGAGCACATTTTGTTTCAGATGTATTAATTATAAATCCCTGATTACAACAGACTGTGCATGAAGTACACAGTAATTCCATCTAGAATTTGTGAAACTTGTTGGTAGTACAAAACCATACAGCGAAATGTCAAGAATGATGCATTAGTATTAAGTAAAACCTTTGATTACTTGATTACTGAAAACTACTCTAATGACTGTGCTTCAGTATTTGGGTAAATACCTGCAACTCTGAAAATGTCATCGTTTGCTACATAGTTCTTTTCCAGAAAAGAAATCTGCAGTGTTTCTCTTGCAGCTTTCCTCTTCAGTAGGCATTGTTGAAATTTATGAAAGAATAGTAAACATGTCTCATGAATTGATAGAAAGGCAAACATATTGTTGGCAAAAATGTATTTTTGGTTGGTTTTTTTTTATTTTGTGCATTTAAGAATGTTATAACTGGAATATGTTGAGGTGTAGAATATCTCAGCTGTGGCAGAAATGAATGGTGGGATCAAATGAGTGATGCAGCTGGAAGTAAAAAGGAAACATAATTCAATTTATTTGGCTTTTGTGACTTACACTAATCGGGAAAACCGAAGGTGTCTGTTATGTATGACAAATGTGCTAGTAAACAGGGTTGAAAACATAACTTTTGATTACTATTGGGAATACTATACTTGATTTGATGGAAAAGATTTGCCAAGAGCGTAATGAGAATTGCTGTGTCATTTAACAGGTGCTTAAAAGATGCAGTGGGATAGGATGAGATGTAGGGGAACTCTATTAGGGAAGTGGTTACTCTAAGCCCCAGTGATGCTGGACTGCTACTACCATCTGTCCCTTTATCTTCTGATTGTCTTACTTGCAAGATTTCTATTTATATAGTTTTAGAAGCTGCAATGCTTGAATGTGCAGGACCATGTAGCTATAATAGCTTTTTACAATATGGATGGGAAAATTATCCATGTACCATTAGCCAGCTGACTTTAAAGCATCATAAAAAGTTGTTTTTGGTTTTTTTTTTCTAGTGCTGATGGTAGAAGTCTCTTATGGTACATTTGATGTATATTTACCAACTGGTATGCTTAAATCAATGACAGCATTTTCTGATTATGTGCATCCCTTCTGAGGCTTGTAAGATTACAAGGCTAAGGATGTTTGAGCAACTGGTGAAACATATATGCAGGGAATGTTTATTAACTTTTGTATGTAAAGTTCTGATGCTTGGTACTGGATTTCTTTTAAATGTTACTTATTCTTAGGTGCAGTACACTCTGTGCGTGTGATAGAGTGTCTTTTCCAGTAGCATCTGATACACTAACATGAAGAGACAGTGTCTGGTCATGAGTGCAAATCTTAATATCAGTGCTGCAAAACCAACATTATGGATACCTAAGAGATTTATTTACCTGAATCTCTATAATATTTATTGGCTTCATAGTCAACATTGAACAAAAAGCATTCTCTCTATTCAGAAAGTGGTTAATGGGCTGACTAAAACTGTTACAGCCTATCAATTTTCATAACTCTTCTTTGGAGCAGAAAGGTTTGGGTGTCAGCTGCAAGAGAAAATCGTTCTTTTCTTGCTGTAACTGTTTAGTAATGAATGATGGCAGATATATACAATACTGACATCATGCCTGTTGCTCTGCTGCTACTGTATTTCAGAGGTAGAAATGCCATCTCCTTAAGGTATTTGAGAATAATTTTAGAACCATATATTTAGCTTTTGGTCTTGGTATCCCACTCTTATTGTGACACTTTTTTCCCTACTAATGAGAATGGACATCCCAGTAATTTTGTTTGAGTCAAAGAAATAAGTTCTGGAAAAACGCAGCCCTTTCCAGCTTGTTGCATCTGACCTTTCAGAAGCTGAGGTTCCAATTTCCTGATCCAGATGGTTGAGGAAATCTTTCTAATAGAGTAAATCTCTACAGATGCAAACAGTTCGTTAATAATTCAAATTGCCTGAATTAAGACAGTCATTCCATTCTTTATTCAGTGTTTGAATTAGTGTAATCTTATTTCCTTTATTTCCTGTACTGCCTTTACCAAATCTTATTTTGATATAGCATATGATTAGGCCATGCTATGAAATAACATGTTGTAAGGAGTTCCATTGAATGACTTTGGTCACAATAATTTAGACAGTGAAGACCAGCATGTATATGAAATCTTTACATATAAAACCCAGAAATGCTTACAAATGGCCTGTGGTGATTGCTGTCAAATCTCAGTGTGATAATCAATCTGGTCTAACAGCAGTTTGAATAAGAAGCTTCCAAACATAACTAGGTCTTCTATTCAGTATTTTCTGTATATCTTGTTTTATTTGATTTGAGCATTTCTTAAATATTAACGGTTCTAGAATTGCATTTTAAAACTGTGCATAGTGTTTTGTCTTTAAAGTGGGGTAAACTTACTGTTTGGGTTTTCTTGGTTGTAGAAAGAAATGGGTTTGTATGAGAAAGATAGGAACTCACTGCTCTGTTCACTTCTGAGGTAGAGATGTGTAACTCCCATGTGACAAATACAAACACACCCCAGAAAAACACAAAGCAAAAAGTAATGCAGTTAACAGAAACAGTGATATGCAAGAATTTTGCTCTCTGTTTTAAAAGGATGTGCTTATATAAAACAAACTTTGTTACTTGACTGGTCTCAGCTTTCAAAAAGACAAGGTGTTAGTCTGACTTTTAATGTGGGAAATAAACTGATGAATGTGCCTGAACAGGGTTTGAGCATTTTTGTACTAGTTTCTAGATCATCTTGCCTTGAAATATGGATGCTGTACTTACTTGGCCTTCCGTTGTTCAGATGTTTCATAGACTGTTCCAAAATTAATTTGAAGAAATTTTGTCATCTTTATGATTCATGTTTGCTTGCCACTGTATCCTTTCTTTATTAACTCTGAAATACATTGATTTTTAAACTTAGCACACGGTGTGGAACTAGAGTATCTGTGGAACAAAATGAACACTATCACCTATGATTCTAACATATAGTAAAAAGAAATTGGTAATAGAAAAAGGCATAAATTTCCACCCAGTATTGCTTCAAGTTCGAAATTTGATATTTGCAAATGAACAACTCTTTCACCACTAGGTTTTATGAAGTTTTGTGGATATTTTATGTACCAAATGTGTCCTGCCTCACCCAAATTGTAATGGCCTCAGTAGAAGTAGAGTAGAAACTTACTAGAAATGCTAAATTACAAAAGAAGCAGGTTATTGTATTAATTGCTGTAATAATATTTAAAGAAGGTGGGAAAGTAATATTTTTTCATTCTCAATACCCATGTAAGAAATTAGCTGTTTAGAAGGCAATTTCATTGCAAAGCTACAGCTACTGTGCAGAACTCAATGAGTGAGAAATACTAGCTAACCCACTCTGAATAATCTTGGACTCTTAAAACTACAAGAAACAGGAGAGCCCTGCAGAGTGAGGCTTATGAAGCTGAAGTAAGCTCGTGTGGAGGTGAAGTAGCTTATTGTTCAATCAAGAAGAAAAGCTCATAAATACTTATTTGGGTTCCGGGTTGGCTTTTGGCCATACCTACTTGATCAGTATGTTGCCAGTAACCTTTACTAGGGAGGATTGGGCTCTCCAGAAAAGTAGGGATTATAGGTACTAATCAGAACAATTTTACACATGTATTTTTTTTTTCCTGGTAATAAAAGTATAACTGCACCAATTAAGTTCTTCTTAACCATTTCTTTGAAATACAGATAATAGTCCCCCTCTTTTTTTTTAGTTTCTTGGTTTTGAAAAGGATTTTGGGGCATGGGGGAAGAGGGGGAAACATGACTGTTTTAAAATATTCATCTTTCTAATGTACAGGAAGTGTAATTCTCAGTCTTCTATGGCATTGTTTTACAATTGGCTGCACTTTATTGAGTTCTAAAAAATTGAACAGTAAAGTAACAGTGTAGTATGAAACCTACAGATCACCCTGCCCTCTCACACACCTGTGGTCATCGTAAATGGTATTTCTTCAAGCATGAGCCCCGCAGCACTATGAATGACCAGGCATTCCTGCTTCTTGTAAGACAGCAATTGTTAGATTGTATGAACATGAACATGGAGGTGTTTCCACATCCACTTGTCCCCAGTGATGGTGATGAAAGTACTTTCAATGTTTCAGAGGAAAGTTAGCTTGGTGGGTAGCAAGAAAGGACAGTGGTTTTAGTGATCTCATGTTTTAGAGAATGGGAACGGTAAAGTGGATGAGCTGAGACATGGCAGAGATCTTACAAGCAGCCAAGACACTTCTGTTAATTATATTGCTTTTCTTATTTATTTTTTTAAAGCTGTAAGGAACTGAGAAAGAATGAAGTTGAGATTTGATTTATTGTCACCTAGACTGCACTATGAAAGGAACAGATAAAATGCTTTTGAAAAAAATTTGACTTCTAACAAAAAGAGAGAATCTGTTATTTTTCTCTCTTTTACATCATAATCCAGCAAATGAGATGCACTTTGGAAGAACAAAATGTAGTTGAGATGCCAGTGTGAAAGTGCATCAAATTCAGTCACATGAATTTCTAGGAGGTACCAGAATCATGTTCTTTACTCATTTCTGCAAGCAGACATAGCGATATTGTGACATGGTGGTGCAAAAAGGTATCACACAGGTACCTGGAATGCCTAAAGTATAACTTTATTCAGTGCATTTTCTAACTACTGAGTAAAAATTCTTGCATGAATAAAGAGGAAGTTAAATAAAACTTCAGATGGACAAGATTACTTAATTCGCTAATACTTGTCATGGGGATATATTAGAGCCCTTACCAGCTCCACAGCATGGCCACTACAAGCATTGTCTAATGAATTCTAATATTGTTAGAGAGCACTGGAACAGGTTGCCAAGAGATGCTGTGAAGACTTCCTCTGGAGATGCTCAAAACCAGCCTGGATGTGATCCTGTACAAACTGCTCTAGCTGAACCTGCTTTAGCAGGGGCATCAGAGTAGATGATCTCCAGAGCTCCCTTCCATCCCTTGCTGTTGTGTTATTCTGTCATTTGTTATGCACCGCATGACTTGGATTGGGTTGAGTTAGCGTATATTGTGCAAATGGAGTGTAGAATAGGGCAACCCTAATAGAAAAGCGTTCACCCTGTCACTGAGGGAATTCTTGAGACACTTACGGATAAGGTTAACTTGTATGCATTTTGATTTCAAGACCTTTTTTCTGCTAGTCTTCTAATATGTAGTGTTTCATTAGTCTGCAGGTTAATCTGTGATAAAAATAATGAAAGCAAGGTATGAGGCACTCATGTATTTGTTTTAAAGGTGTTAAGGCTGACTTGTATATATTTGTCATGTATATAAAATTTGATCTACAAATATGATGGCTGTTAAGGTATACTAAAGTCAAACTTATTTGAAAAAGTTCCCATTTACAAAAATAATTTTAAAATGAACCAGTCTGTCTTTTTTTAAAGGTTTTCTCTAATTCTGACCACCCAACTGCTTTTCCTCTGAAATACATAATGAAGTCAACAGAATAAAAATGAAATTTATCCCACTCTGTCCTTAATGTGACCGGTAAGATTGACAAAGTTTTTGGTAAATATTCTGTCTTGACAAGTTTTGAGGAGTAGAGCCATGTATAACTTTCCCTTAAGGGTTTAGTTGGTTGGTTAGGTTTTGTTTGCTTGTTTTAAATCAAGCCATGCTTCTGCTTCCTCTTGTAGGATTGCTTGTGATTTCAGACAAATGCCCTCTTCTCCTTTTTGCCCCAAATAAACAGTGCTATCAGTCTAAATTTTCTTGATCCTGAAGCTAACAAAACCACACATATGGCAGCTAATAGGAGAAAAAAGAAAAGGCAAGCCATAGAGCCTGCAGTTACCATGCCAACACAGTTCTCTGGCGTGTAGCCACACAGAGAGAGATGCTGTGAAATTAAGCTCTGTGTAATAGGTAGGGAGGTACCTTTCCATACAGCTGTGCACTATTTGAAGCTTTCATGTACGTTGTATTTTACCATTTGTAAGCTTAATGTTTTGCATTAATCTGTTCTTTCTGTTGTTCCTTTCTCCTCCGTGTGCATTGGTGTGTAGAGTGAGAAAACTCAGCATTTCAAAGCATACAGTGTATAGTAATTTCCATGAAAAATGGATTATAAAATAGATGTGATACGATGAAGAAAGAGTGGCTTCTGACTTGAATTCCGCCTGCCATCTAGTTGTCTCTGTAAAGTTGTTGGGGTTGTGATCTGCCCTCCCTTGCTTTGGACATGCATATTTTTTGTGGCAGCACGGGGATAAGCAAAATGTGTCACAAAAGGACCACCAGTAAAACTAAACAAGTGAGGCAGTGGTGTAGGAAAAAATTGACTTCAAGTGTGCTCCTGTGCTTACATGTGATTTTTTTTTTCTACATTTGCCTACACCTAATCTTTAGGTATTTATCAAATATCAAAGACAAACCTCCTTTTAATTAATATTCTAGCTGTACTTAATGCTTCATCCTCCTTTGGAGGCATAGCTTACTCCTCATCACACAAGTATCACAGAATCACTAGGTTGGAAAAGACCTTTGAGATCATTGAGTCAAATCTTACCTGTCCTATGTTACACCATATCCCTAAGAACCTTGTCTACCTGTCTTTTAAATACATCCAGGGGCAGTGACGCAAGCACCTCCCTCGGCAGCCTGTTCCAATGCCTGATAACCCTTTGGAGAAGAATTTTTTTCCTAATGTCTGATCTGAACCTGCCCTGGCACATCTTGAGGCCATTCCCCCTCATCTATAACCTGTTGCTTGGGCAAAGAGACCAACACCCACCTCTCTACAACCTCCTTTCAGGTAATTGTAGGTGGTGATAAGGTCTCCCCTCAGCCTCCTCTTTTCCAGGCTAAAATGTAGTCCTTCCTTAGGTTCAAGAAAAGGGCACAGTTCTGTATTCTCTCCCATGCCATGTTTGTGCTTTCTGGGTAGGGGGAAATGAGGACATTAAGGAGTATCATTCTCAGTGAGTGGCCTATTTGAATGTATTTGACTCCTTTGGAAACAACCTATTTATGCCTTCACAGACTTTTTAAAGCAAATCCTTTCTAGGAGTTAAACAGCTCGATTTTTTTTTTTCCTGCTGAGATTTGTTTCTCAATCTTCCACTCACAAAGACATGCAAAATACAGACAGAGCTGTGTATAACATGGTGAGCTTGACAGGTTTACTTACTTGAACTTTCTTGGAAAACTGTAGATTGGCTATATAAGTGGAAACTCTGTGGGATATTTTACTAACAGTTTTTCATGTCTCTGAGAGGCTGCTTTGTGCAGTAGAAATGCCAGTCTCGGAGATTGAGACTGAAAGCATCATAAAGCTCATGCAGCTCCAAAGTTTAGTAGTCTGTTTAGATTTTTCTTGGGTCATATTAAAGGAAACAGCCTTTAATTCAGTAGCAGCTAATTAAGAATATCTAAATTGCAATGCTTTTAAGTACTGATTTTTGCTGAAGGCATAAGGCAATAGAGTGAAATTAGTGGTAACTGCACTTGTATAATGTCCCAATGAGGTTTGTTTCCTTCCTTCCTTCCAGACCATGGTTACAATGAGAAATGGTGAGCACAGCAGCAAGTGCACTCGGCCAGTGTTCATTATTAAAGATTAAAAATGCAGATGAAACATAAGATCTCAGCCAAAAAAAGTGGCTAAATCACTCTTAATTACATGGAATTAGAAAAGGTCTTAATATATATTGCAATGAAGTTTAAAAAGCTGATCTGCTTGTAGATAGAAGCTTATCAAACAAAACATGTGGACTGTGGTTTAGATATACTGTGTGCAGCTGTGTATACTGGAGACTTACAAAGTTTAAAGATAACTAAGATACTAATGCTTCTGTCTCTTTCCTGTTAACCACTGGTTTCTTCTGGAAGTGTTTTTCTAAGATGGCAGCCAGAGGTTCCTGTATTTAAGTCTAGCACTAGGCTCAATTAAGTTGTTCCTGATACAAGCATCATGTTACTGAGGCCTAAACTATAGAAAGGGGGTGAGGTGCAGAAAATCTGATTAGGAGCTGCTGCATCACAGCTGTTATATTGATACATAGTGTAGATGTAAAAACAATAGATACACAGATGATGGACTCTAATTTTGTATGATACATGTAATTGTCCTTCTTGGATCTATGTCTGATAGATACAGTCTGTATCGAACTGCCTCATTTGCACAGTAAGCTATGGTTTTTGCCTCCACATGATGAATAAATTCCTCGAGCAGTTGATACCAGCTCCTTGTTGTCCACAAAATTTGACTTGGAAAGCACAGGAGCTGTAATTCTGACTTAAAGATAGCCCCAATCCTATCTCATAAAAAAATATGAATTAATTAAGCTGAGGGGAAAGATCTGGAGCTGTAAGTTACTAAAAATTACCTGATTTCTATTTTTATAGTATTCCCTTGAACAGGTGATATTTTTTAGGTTGCAGCCCCTGGGGATTGTGTATTGATCAACTATATAAATGTAAACATTTCACTTGAAGAAAGCATCCATAACCACATGTCAACTTTGTAGAACTTTTCTTATAAGCAAAGAAGTTTTTGGCTCTAAATTTATATCATCAACTGTAGTTTCCTGTTAGTCTTTTAACAACTGAATTGTTTGTGGCCAAATTCTGCAGCTGGAACTGCTGTTACCCAGTGGACTGTATGACTGTTCTTGAATGCCTGCTGCTTGCATGTGAAAGAGCTCTGCTATTACATTTGTGACCCAGCTTGGAGGAAGACTTTCAGAAACGTTTTGTTTGGTCATATTAGCTAATGAACTGAACAGGCCTCAAATGTATTAGCTTTGTGAAACAAAATGTATAAATGACTTTCTGTACACAATAATGCAACTTTTCCAGCTTTTTAAATGGGAATAAGCCAGGCAACAGCAGGCCATGACAGCTAGATGAGTTGTATGTACCTGAAATTAATCTGAAATTTTTAGCCCCAACTATTGGTTCCTGCAAAGTTTTTAATTGTGGATCACAGGAAATCAGTTCACAGAAAATGCTTTAATCTTTACATAATGCATTGTCAGAAAGAACACCTGGAAACATGATTCAAGTGGCAACTCTATGCACTACATCTACCTACCTTCCACTGCACAGGAAATGAGCTTGGTATTCTGATGCATAAGTGAAGACATGGCTCTGAATTAAAACACATCAGATTGTCTCAATGCGGAAATTAACCACCTGATTGAAAGGATGCCTCATAAATATTAACTCTAACTGCATTGTAAAAATAGAAAGCATATTACAACATCTAGTTAATAAACAGATGCTGTCTCTTCAGCATGTGTTTATTACTCTTTATGCATTCCCATTTTCTTCAGGAATATTTTCAGAAAATTGTCACTTGACTTTTACTGTAGTGGATTCATTTGTGAAATAAAGACCAGTACCTTGGAGTTTGCAGCTTGATCCTAGCATGTGCTCATGTGCTAATCTTTCTTGCTGAGCTGCTTTCAGGCTTAAATCCTGAAAGATGTACTTAAAATGGAGATTGTACATTACTAAATAAGCCTTGACTTGCAAAGGAAGAGTGAAGAAGAAAATCACAGTCAAAGAATGGGCTAAAAATGAGCTAGGCAGAGTTGATCATAATCCGGTGCTGGCAGTAGGGATTATAGTAAAAATGGTACCAGTGATATAAAACTGGCAATGGGTTGATCTGTAGGAATCTCTTTGAATATTTAAAGCCAGTGTAGAAGGGTTGTGTGATTAGGACTTCCCAAGATGACAGTAAAGTCTGTAGAGTATCTCTGTGCAATTCTAAAATCTAAGAATAAAATTTACCTCAATTTCTGCCCAAGTTAAAAAGCTGGAGATGACCTATATGTCTGAGAAAATAATTAAGACATCTATAATGGGCTTGTAATTTCTGATATCTGAGGAAAGTATTTCTGAGTTTTCCTATGACGCTGCCTGATAGGTCATGATGCTGCTTGATTCCTTCCTTTGCTGTTAGGAAAGGAGGTTGCTTGACCCCTGCTAGCACATCTTTCTAAATGTTGACAAAACAAAAAACGCCTGAACTGTCTGAATGTCTTATGTTGATGATGGTACTGGTAATGAGGTAGCTGTATTTAATGAAGTATTCTTCAAATTAATTATATTTTACTTCTTTTTGAGGAGTGTTTTCTTAATACCAGTACTTAAAATTTCATTTTAGTAATGCTAGTTGTCAGAGTACTTGGAAATTTTATGTAATTGTCATTCTTTAATATTATTTTACAGTAATGGTGTTGAACTTGTTTATCCATGAAGCATGTTAATGTAGTTTATCTTGAAAAATTCATATACAACAGTTTCAACATAATCCATTGATATATTGGGTAATGTTGGCCCTGATGTACAAGTAATTTCAGTGTATTTGTAATTCACAGTATGTTTATATAATAAATTCGTTAAACTGCAACTTTATGTAACAGTCCACCAAAATACACAGCAATAGCTAAATTAAGTATGATTATAATGGGGAACAGGAGAAGAAAATATATAGGTAATGGAAAAAGTAGTGGCAGTAAAAGTCATTAAATTTGGATGGGAGAGCTGGACAGATAAGATGCAGAATAGAAGGTGCTCTGTGTAAGGAGATAGGCAGTTCAAGTGCAATCACATCTGGTGTGTCTCAAAAAGACTAATGGATACTTTAAGAGATGTTATTCGGCATTTTTTGGGGTTTTTTTTAGGGATTCTCTGCTCAAGAACATGAATGTGTAGAAAGTGGAAGTCTATGCCGGTGACCTTTTAAAGAAGAGAGAACATCTGAGCTGAAAACTCATATCCCAGGGCTTTAATTTCATTGTCCAGTATATTGTAAGCCACTGAGCAAAGCTTATGCTGTGGGATTTTACTCATTTATGGTACAGTTTTTTGCTTATACATACACTCTTTTATTTTCTGTAAAACCTAAGCTGTGCAAATGTTTGCATGCACAATTGGACATCCAGGCATGCAGGGTTTAGTGGTAACCAATAATAATAACAACATTTCACCTCTTCTGTCTGTGCTGTGATGGCAATGTGTGGTCCATTAGCACTCTGATTGCAGTGCTTTTCTCAGGATTCCTGTTTTGGGCTGCAGGATTCTGAAAGCACTTGATCAATTGATCTTGGAAATGTGCTGGGGTTTTTCTCAAAGCCTTTCAAACTGTCTGTCAGCAGGGGAAATTTTTAACACTTATCTCTAAGTCACCAAAGTAAAGGTGGAGGAATCAATAAATGATGATTGACCCAAAGAATCAGTAATCTCCGTGTAAACAGAAATTTCCTCTTTGTGCAGTATTTGTAAAACCAGGTGAATAATACAGGGATCTCAATAGGGCATTGGGTACTTTTTCTTGCAGTAAATAAAAGTATCTTTTTCTAATTTCTGGAAAACTTCCTGTAACATATGGCCTATACCTACTTAATTTTTTAACTCTTCCTTTTATGTGGTGTATTTTACCAGTATTTCTTCTCTGTTCTGTGATAACTATAGTCATATAAGTTGATTCTGATGAGCATTATTATTATTATCACCAGAGACTTTTAGACAGTTTGTGGCTTGTCTTGAATAACATGTGTAAGCAGGACTGTGTGTCATGCAAAGTCATTTTTTTGTCAAGCCCTGGATTTAAGAATTCAAATCCAGTTTTTTGTTTCCACAGCAGTAGAATCTCCCCTAGCTATTGGTCAGACACTTGTCTTCCTTTGCTTTCGTTGTTTGGAAGCATTTTGACAAAACTTTCCAATACTGCTATTTAGAGAAGCCTCTTACATTCTCTAGTGCTTTCCACATTTCACTGGAACCCCAGCTTTTTTGATTTCCCTATGTTTCTTACTCTACTTTAACATAACTAAAGGAACTTTAAGGTGTATGAGAACTAATTTCATTTAGACTTTCCTCACAGACTGTTAGTCTGAGTACCGAAGTTTGATGTCACAGTTGAGTAGTGAGTGGATAGCCGTGTTAACACACATCACTGCTGTGGCTCTTCAGTTAAGACAAAATGGCAATGTTTGTTGAACATGCTACCTTTTAATAGGTAGTTTATGTTGTAGTGAGGAAGGAGCCAACACTGGAATGAATATACTGGAAAGATTAATTTTTTTCTTTCAAATTGTCAAAAATTATCAAACTTGGGAAAATTCTTACAGCAGATAAGTGGGTTTTTTGAGTATTAAACGTAGATTTTAATTGTTCAGGATATAAACCAATGCGATCCATGTACATTGCACAGGAAGTCTGAGAGACAAAGTGGTCAAAACTTTCACCCCTGTGTTAGTTGTATTTGCAGTCTGCAGTCCTGCTAGGGCATGGAGCAGAAGTGCTCTTTGTTTTAGAGCCATTGTGCAGCACTGGAATAAACCTATGCACGTGTAAAACCGACTTCTGCATTTACCCACTTCCTTGTGAAGGAACTAAGTCAGAGGCTTTGCCCTGATTACAGCCTTTGGTGTAGTTGTGGCAACCCATTGTCCCAGTGCTTAAAGAGGACAAACTCATGTAAGCCATGATTTGCATTTATGCTATTTATTGCAAGTTCTGATAGGTGTAAATAGTGCGTTTTTGGGAGGAGTCCGTTTGTTAAGGAAAGCAGCAAATTGTAAACCCGATATGTGCTTGAGACAGAGGGAATTGGTAAAGTGAGAAATCAAAGACTAACAGAAGTTTGTAATTATGATCACTGGAAAAGTAGAATTATCTTTTTTCCCCTCTTTTTCTCTCATCAAGAAAAAAATCCTACTTCAAAGATGGTAAAGATGTAAAAGATACATTTTTAAATTTCTAAATGAGGTTTTTAAAATCAACACTACATTGGGTTAAGATGAGAGTAACAGAAAATTAACAGGACTATTGCAGTTTGAGTTAGGGTTATGTGTACATGTCTGGAAATACGTGCACTGCACTATTGCAGCATTATAGGTTTGGGGATCTTTTACGTGACATGAGAAGACACATGACTCTGTATCAAGGCACTCTGAATCTAATTGCACGAAACAGCAGACAAGTTTTGATCGCCTATTGTGGTTTAACCCCAGACAGCAGCTGAACCCCATGCAGCCACTAGCTCACCCCACCCCAGCAGGATGCGGGAGAGAATTGGAAGGGTAAAAGTGAGAAAACTGGAGGTTGAGATAAATGTTTAATAGGTAAAGTACGAGCTGTGTATGCAAGCAAAGCAAAACAAAGAATTCATTCCCATCGGCAGGCAGCTGTTCAGCCAGCTCCAGGAAAGCAGGACTATGTCACACATAACAGTTATTTGGGAAGACAAACACCATCACTCCAAACATCTCCCCATTCCTTCTTCCCTCAGCTTTATCTGCTGAGCAGGATGTCATTTTGGTGTGGTATATCCCTTGGGTTGGTTTGGGTCGGTTCCCAACTCTTTGTGCACCCCCAGCCTCCTCACGGGTGGGGTGAGAAACAGAAAAGCCCTTGCTTCTGTCTAAGCCCTGCTCAGCAGTAACCAAAACATCTCTGTGTTATCAGCACTGTTTTCAGCACAGATCCAAAACATAACCTCATACTCACTACTGTGAAGAAAATTAACTCTATCCCACCCAAACCCAGCACATCACTAAGAAAAGCAATATGAAGAGGTGGGTAGAACCAACATGAGAAGGGAGAGAGTTTCTTACAGCATGTTTCTGTAGATTCCTGGATTATGGAATATAACTAGAAAGAATCTATAAATTCATTCTGAAAAAGCAGGAAGAGTTATCCTGTGTATAAAAAGAAAGGATGACACAGTAAGTAGGGGATCATATGCAGAATGTCTGTTAGGAGAAAAAAATTTCTCTAAGTTGACCTATTTCTAATGCTCCTTCCTCACCCCTTCACAAATATATGCATTTTCTTTCTAAGTATGTGTATGGATAATAGGTTTGACTCATATGAATCACCTTTTAAAAATACAAACTATTCCAATATATATAAAAAATAAATATGTTTGTAAAAGCACAGTTTTTCTATATAACCACTTGCCTAAATTTATTTATAGCATCAACTTAATATAAAATATTAAAAAGGAGAATAATTACAATAGGAAAAGCTAGTGAATTTTTGAAAGTTTCAACTAAGAATGCAAAAGGCTAGCAGTGAGGAGTGTTAGACCCAAGTTCAAATCTAGAGTTGCGATGTGGCAGCTCCACACTTAGCAGCTAATGCTTATGTATGGTCTGACAGAGCAAAGCTTTGACGTCAGTAACACATACCCTAATCATTCAAATGTTATTTAGTTTGTATATGCATTAGGAAAGACCCTTTGCAATTGAAGTAATTCTTTTGTGATCCTTTTAAGCCAAACTGTGTACTTACTGGTACCCTGACCTTTATCCTAGTCTGCTAGGGTAAGCACAGTTGGGCAAAGCCTCACTAGCAGCCTTATAAGAATCCCCCCCCCCCCCCCAGAAACAGAGGAAAGGTGATATGGGTATATTTTGGAGAGCCCTACTGTTATACTTTAGTTCCTGTTGTCTAGTGATATTTGAGTGTATTTCCATGCTGCTGCCTTAGTAAAATCTTTGCTATTTCCAAAACTGGAGATTTTCCTTCCTCCTTGCAGATTTCTCTGAGTGATTTTATTGTCGTCTGCTGTATTTTGGAGGCGTTTAGACTAATATTTGCTATGGGCAGTGCTGTATAGTAGAGCAATTTGGGCTAATATTCCCTAGACAGTGGGGAGAACACCCACCTTCTAATTGGCATGTTGGTCATTGATTCTATCAAGCACAAAAGCTAACTGACTAGGTTGATATGTCAGTGGAGGAAGTGGGGGAAATGAACAGATCATTATTTAAATGACTGTTGTTGGCTGATACTAGAGAATTTAAACAAGAGATGCTTAGAGGAAATTGAAAAGATAATGGTAAAAAGTAGCTGAAGTTGCTCACAAAAGTAAATATTGTACATCAACAGCTTACTGCTATTGTAGCCTTGACAATTGCTGTAACAACTTTTTGAGTGGTGTTTCTACTCTGTTATTTTCTCCATATGATTCTTCAGTTAGTGTTAAAGGTTTAAGGAAGGAACAACACAGCGTCTTGAGGACGAAGAGCAGGACTCCAGTCTGTGTTCTGTCTATTTCCAGGACTTTTTCATGTAGCTACCTTGTCCAGAAACTGTACAGTTGAGAATATCCCCACAAGGCAAGTGCTCTTGATAAACCTTCAACTGAGCTCTGACAGTTCCTTTGAAAGTGTCCCAGTGTCTGTCTGCAATGGATGAACAAGCCTGTGGGACCAACAGGGTAGCAGCCTTGTGAGGTGACTGTCAGAATATAATGAAATATCCAATTGCAGCTAGTTTCTTGGCCACGTTATCAGTTCTTTTGATTTCTAAACTAAAGATAGGTTCCAGCAAAGGTAGGTGTGTTGTTGGGAGTCCAGGTGCCCAAAGACTGAGAAATGAAATGGCTTTCAGATATCTGTAAGAATAGAAGTTTTGTGTTAGACTACAGTCAGTTTCTTTACCTTTTGAGGACACCCTTAGAAAAGAATCTTTGATCTCTCTTCCCCCATACTCCCTTCCCATGCAATGCTTTAGGTGATAAGAGCACGTGTAAGCGACTAAGATATGAAAATGAATTGCAACTCACTGCACTCCTATAATTATGTAGAGAGCACAGTGTGTCTCAGAACATGGAAAAAAGGTGAATTTTTTTTTTTTAAAGGAAGGAGGTGGCAGCAGTGTGATAGTGATCTTGTACTCAGAGTCTTCATCACTCAGATATGCTACAAGAACTGCCATTGTGAAGCAGATTAATGTCATAAAAAGGAGTGTCAAACACATTACCTCTTTCTTTTCATATACTTACAAAAACACAATTATACCCAAGCTTGTGTACTTTTTTGTGTAATTATTCTGTGCAAAATTTATTTCAGTGGAGCATAAATTTGAAGAATATTTCCCTCTTTAATTTAGTGAAAGCTGATCTTTGAGGCAGCTGGAATACTCATTTTAAAAACAGTGATTATATTTGGAATATGTACTCTTTGATTGTTATGAATTAAATACTCCTTTGGAAGATCGGGTTCTCAACAGAGTCCTCCTTAGGCTTTACCTAACAGTTGAGCAAAGTTTGGTTATTTTCTTAGGGTCCTACTTGAAAAATCACCTGCTTCATCTGAATAGAGATTCAGTCTATAGAATAAAGGTATCAAAAGGGTTAACAGGCTTAGATAACAAGAAAATAAAGAAGGGAAAAGGGTCTTTCTGGATCAGGCCTTTAAATTGTTTGGGGGGTCTGCATATGAAAAGATAGGGAAAATATGTGCATATATTTAAATACATGCATGTGCATACATGTATTATATAAATGTATTGTATAAATATATGCGTACTTTTACATATATATTCCATGTAAAAAGTAATAGCATACATGTACAACTTTGTACATGTAAAGCGAATGATGGACTGACTTAGTGTTGTCATTGGAATTTTTCTTTATAAACTAAAAATGTTGCAAGTGCTGCTCCTGACTTCCTTAAAGCCTTCTGAGATTGAAAATAACCTGTTGGCAATGCGTGCATTTGTATCACATGGTATTTAAATGTGTTAGCAGCAACCGTATTCGAAGTGCCCTGTGAGGATCCACTTCTGCATCCAGAAACTGGTTTCAGCAAATAATTTTGAAAATGGTCTCACTTAACATAGCTCTGCTGGCAAGTGATGCCTGGTAAGAATGGAACAGATTTTGTCATTTTTAATAAAAGTGATTACTGTAAAACGTTTCAGTAGTGACCATGAAGAGTAAAGTAGATCAATTTTCAAAGGCTGACATTGAAAATGGATTTTTGGATACAGTTCATATCTATTGCAAATTATATTTGGTCTCAGTCCAAACCTGGAAAATAAATTCCTCTCCACTAACCCATTTTGCATTAAACTTTATACTGCCAGAGATAGGACTAACATTCAGTAACAAACTTTGATTGATGTTTACATATACATGCTTGTCTAGTAGAAAGTCCGTGGCTGAGTGAAGATCCTTAAGGCTTGCATAGAGATGCTTGTCCCCCTAGTTAGATGCACTTACCTTAAAATTTAATATTTTGCAAATGTATGATTCTACTGAAAATCTCTTGAAGTGCAGTGAAGACTTATTTTTCACAAGTGATTCTTTCAGGAATGTTTTTTTTTTTTCATGATAGCTTTCACTTTCAAATGTCGAGCTAACTGGGCAGTAGTACTAATTTGCAAAAATCAAACCAGTATGTTTCTACAAAACTCTGCTAATTTGTTTCTTCACTATCAAACTGCTTATTCATTCACTCATGGCCAGTGAGTCCAACATCACTGAAAAAGAACTTGTGTTCCTAAATACTTGTTTCAGACACACATCTTTTTGTCACATCTTGCATTATTTGGCCTTTTAGCATAATTCTTCCAGCACTTCTGCTCTTGTTCTGGTGATGGCAGGAATGTTACTGCATGCTGTAAAATGATTCAGTGGATTGTTTTACACATTTGCTGCATGCATGTGATTCATTCTTCTTCCAGATCTTTCTTTAGTTAGCAGAGGCTGTACAAATGCTTCCTTTGGTAATTTTTTTTCAGGGGCTTACATAGCAGTAACATCTCAATTTTTGAAGTGGTGATTGATTGTTTTACCATATGTTCCTAGGTTATAGGAAGGCAACCTAATTATTCTCTTGTAAATCCCATCATGGAGCAATCACTGGAATTGACATCAGCCAGTATTGTAGTGACCACACTTGTGGGGAAAAAAGTGAACCAACAGTGTGCAATTGCAATTATTCTTTAGCAGCTGCTCACAGGTGGTATGACAGACTGGTACTTCCTTGCCCATGTAACCCTGTGAAGAGTTTGGGGTTTTTTTACTGGTGCAAAATTTGTTTTTCTTGTTTGTTGCTGTAGTTTCTCTTTTCACTGTGATTTGTTGCAGGATCCTTTTAAGAATCTGTTGCGTTCCATTAGATTTTTTTTCTCTTTTATAATTTATTGATTTTTAATTTGGAAAAAAATCTATTACTGTTTGTCTTGCAGAAGTAGGTCAGCCTGTATCTAAGCGGTAGGGAGGGCTAGGGTTGTTACCACTGTTACAAACTGGCATGGAGCCCTGCAAGGTGATATGGAGTCTTATTTGAGCTCCTGACCTCTAAGGAGTCAAGAAAATCCCAACACTGACACTTGGTGTGTGAGGAGGCCTTCCAAACAACTGTGTATGTTGTGTTGGTGTTTTGTAGAGGAGGAAGAAAGCACTGATTTGTCATCTTGGGAAAAGGCAGGGCTGTAACACTGATTGACTGCCCTGGTGGCTTTCTGTCAAAAGACATTTTTGAAGGCACATGAGCTCCAAAATGTTCTTTGTGCCTTTTAAATGCCCTCCTGTTAAAACAAAAGTGGTTTAGAAAGGCTTTTCAATTGGAAAGCCTTTGATAATGCTTCATACTGTTTTCACAATTCCAGGACAAACATTCTTAATCTAATAGCTACTTGCTTACAAACTCATACTTTCCCAAATACATTCTTAGTAATGAGGAGGCTGTCATAAATGTTTGGATACCTGATCTGATCCCCAAAAAGGATGAGTTGTGAGTAGTGTACCCTGAAAGAGATTCTTGACAGAGAGCAGTGTGGTTTAGTTCCTTGTTGGCTGTTAGATAAATGTGTATTAAACTTTCCAGTGTGAATCTCCAGATTTATGGCAAACTGGATATGGTGCTTTTTATCATATGTTTCCTTACTAGCTTCAAAATCATGTTGCCTTGAGTTTTATAGTTTATTGGCGTGTTGTGTTAATGGTGTTTTTATGTAATCAGGGTTATCTATCTGAAAGTTCTTACTGGTCTTGAGTTACACATTAGCAGCATAACTTCCATGAACAATTAGAATATGCACAGGAACAAATGCTACTCTTGGGCTTCAAACTCAATTTCCTAGTACAAAATCTGTTATGTTGTTCACTTCCATTGCCTGCCATGTAAGGGGTTCCTGTGAGGCCAGGACATGGCTATGGTTGCTGGCCTATTGATGTGTCCTTAAGAGACAAAGGCATAAAAACTCTGAGGACAAGTTATATCATAATAATAGTGATGGAGGGTTGCTCTTCCTGTATTGGTCAAATAGGCATTTCCACACAAAAATACATCTTGGTGACTAATTTTAAGATCATGTCCAAAAAAAATTTGCTGTTTTTGTATTGTCAGGATTACATGTATTTTCAATAGTCTTACTCCACTGCAGAACTCTGGGAACGATAAGTTGTGTTTGTGCCTTCGTTGTTTAGTAGAGCTAGCTTAGTTTTCTGATTTTTTTTTTAAGGGCTTGTGAACACATACTGCATTTGAAAATGGTATTTTTCATTTAGTGAAATTGTATCAATGTGGCTAAAACTTGCTCAATAACTGCATGATGTTTTAAATAATTTTGTATTTTTTTTCTATTTTTATATGCCATGTGGCATTAGTCTACAGTACTTGGTGTCCCTTTTAAGGAGTGTAAGATTAGAAGGGACCATCTGGGTTATCAAATACAAAGCCCTCTCAATTGTAGGCAACTGGCAGAGAAACTGGGCTGATGCAGAAAGGCCCATGGAGTACTTTTTTTCATTTACCCTCCATTGCCAAAGACACAAAGATAAAACACTTCCCAAAACCTTAAAACAAGGCGGAAAATATTTTTAATTAAGAAATTGAACTACTGTTTCAGGTTTTACCATGGCCAAGACAAAAAGCTAAAGTGTAATGAATTGCATACAGATTTTGAAAGAAAAGCAAGCACTTACAATTAACTGATAACAGGATTCAGAAGACTTGAGAATTTTTGCACTTTATTTATTGCCAACTGTATTTCAGAAAGTGAAAATGAGCCACTACCTCTTACCAGTTTGGAAGGGACATCAAGACTATTGAAGAATGGCTGTCCAAAGCACAACTCTATGATTCCGGGCTATAAGGAACATGTAATTTTGCAATATAAATTATCTTCATGATGATTATAAACTAAAAGATAATCTAGTAATGCAGCTATTCATTTAAAGCCATTTTTAGTGGGTTGATTTCAAATTATTTTGGAAAAACATTATCCTTTGTTCAGGGAAAGAAACCACATGTGTTACCATAATATTATGCAGATCAGTACCCATTACAGTACCATTTAAGTTGATTTTAATAGGAGGAGGTTTTCAGAGTCATAAAGGGGGCAGTCAGTCGTTTAGAATCTTAGTGACTTCAGAAGAGTGAGATTCTTGATTCTGTCTTGGTGTATCTTGAAAGACATATTTTTTCCCATATTTTGGAGAAAACGCACAGGTGAATGTATACTCAATGTTTTTAGAGATTCTTAGTCCATAGAGGTGCATGCTATATTGAATTCACCTCCTGAGAGATTTATGTATAATGGAATTTCCTTTTCCCTGGCCCTTTTTTCCTTGGGATCTTTCAATACTGCTGAGGTTTAGGTATTTTCTGTTATTTTTTGTATTATCTGTTATTATTTTTAATTATTTTCTGTTGGTTTTAGGAAGATTTTATATCCTAAAATAAAAACACCCTTTTCTGAAGGAAAAAATAATTTAAAACTATGGAGAAGGATGGACTGGTAGTATTAAGCATGTGCACACGTACTACAAAAAATTTACCAGTTCATTCCTATGGCTCTTATAAGAGCAATTATAAACCAGCTTAATGGTTCTGCTAGTCAGTGTTAATACATGCAAATACATACATGAAAGTTCATGCACACCCACACACTGATCAGTTCATATAGATGAGTATTAGGTGAGGAAAGTAATGAGCATGGTACAGCATAAGTTCCCTCTTGAAGATAAGTTTTACAATAGTCCTAATGGTTTTTTGATGTCTCCAAGCTCCTGCCTATTGGTGCCATAAGTCACACGTAAGTGTCATGATCTGCTCCTGTGGGACACAGTGAGGACTGGTGGACAAATTCTTTGGATCAGATTGAAGTGTTCAGAGAAATGCAAGGGTAAAAGCTGTCCTACAAGAGTGAACTACAAATGTGGCTCTTGGTCTGCTGTTGGCTGCAACTGTGTATTCCCGCTGAGCGTGTCTGATCTGTTGAGGGGTTAGGAGCAAATTGTGCTTGAGTACAATCTATAAATCAGGGTAGGTTGTTTATTATGATTCTATTCTTAAACTGCACATGCTTGTGGATCTTAAGTAATTACTTTTCTTGCTGAGTGTATGGATCATTCAGCTCACTTTGGTGTATCTTGAGAGCTTTTTAAGTGTTACTGTTAGATGATTTTCAGTGATGTCTAGAGAAGTTGTTAATTTATCTTGGAAAAGTTAAGTATATGCATTAGAATGATTAAAAAAAAATATTGTTTATTAATAAGAGTTGGTAACTGTGATCATCTCCTCTGGCACTTATTTAGGTATAGTTTAGGTAAAGCTTTATTAATTTGATTGGGAATTTTGCCTAGCAGAGATAGTGTGATGTGTTTTCAAGTGTCATGTTTGATTTATATTGTACCCATACTTATTTAATTTATAATAATAACAAATTATTGGAAGACATTTAAAATGCCTTTTAAAATTATAGTAGTACACAGAGTAGTAGGATAGAGAGTTATTAAATCTGTAGATGCAAACAGAAATTTTAATTAAAATAATTTAGGTTACCTAATGCTTCCATAAAGGTAGCTCACAATACAGGAAGTACAGAACACTAGCTAATAAATTTCAGAATGTCAAAACAGGTGGAAATTAAAAATTTAAAGCAGAGTAAATAACAACAACAAAATCCCTGTGTATTTCAGTGATAGTGGAGCTCTGTTTTTTCCCTTTTTATGTAGAACATTTCTGTAAAGGCCAGCTCTTTCCTAGCCCTTGCAAAGAAATAAACTCCCCCAGAAATAAAAGTAGACACCATTTCATCTCTCATACAATGCATAACCTCAATATTGGTAGAGATGTTTTTGTCCGTTACTATCTACATCTGTTTTAAAATCTGTATTGTTAGAGGAAAAAAATCTGCCTAGTATTTCCAGTGCAAGCACGTAAAACAACAAATCTGACAAGGAATGCACTTGACTGAACACTTCAAAACATGCTAAATAGCATTTAGTACAGAGTTCCCGAGTGATGCTGTAACAGCATTGTTCTTCGGAAAGAGAGGCATCAATCCTGCTGGTTAAGCAAGCAGTACTATGTCTTTGTTGGGAGCTTCTTGTGTTATTTTTTTGAATATAATATCGGTTGCCTCTTGTTATTGTTTCATGTTGCTTTGCTATTTGCATTCCAAGAATTATCTCTTGCTAAGTTCACATGTTATGTCTTCAGGAGGCAAGAAGTAGCTTTAAATAATCCCTTTGACAACATTTAGTAGACTGTGCTGAGTGCTAAGAGTGCTTGGAATTTTGTCTGCAGTATCTCAAGGTGTGATACCAGATATGAGTTCAGGAGTTTCAGAAGACTTAGAGTGAACAAACCCTTTTTGGTTAAAAGTAAGATATACAGAAATTACCAAGAAGCACCCTGTAGCAGACTGTACCCTTCTCCTTAGAAGGTAATGCATTTATGATAAATTGGCCTAAACATTTCTGTTTCCCCTAAGTAACATACAGGAAGCATTTAGAAGAATTCCTTTCTTTTAATTTTCTTCTGTTTCCTATATTCCCTTGAGTAATTAGACAATATTAATTTTGAAACAGTTGCTCTGAATCTCTGTATTAACACAGTGATGTCAGTTTTTCTTGTAGCTGAAATGCTAGCTGGTTGCCTTTGCTGAGAAACTGGTGAATGAGGGTTCAGTTACCTGGGGCATTGACTCCAGGAATGATGCAATTCTACCTCAAGGGTCTCATCCTTCAGGGAATGCATTTCTATGAAGCCCTCAAAGATTTTCTGCAACAGAGATGAAGATGACCCTACAAGAGACATAAAACCTAGCTGAAGGAATATGAAAGATAATTGTAGCTTTTGTGTAGCAGCAGGTAGGCTGCCTGGATGAAAGTGTTCTTTCCCTTAGTCTTTAGGATTTTGCAACCGAAGCGTTTTGATTTTGTAATGATAATTCATTGGAGGACTCCAGTGTGAGTCTTTGTGGTAAATAGTATATTAATATACTGAATGCTTCCAAATGTATGTTTGGGGTGTATTTATTTGGTTGGGAAATTATTTAATTGGCTGGCCAAATCAATGTCAAATTAAGTAGATAACAGTATACAACTTTGATGTTAAATAGTTACAACTGTTACAACCTACTCTTGATATGACCTTTTTCGGTAAACTAAGCATAGCGTCTCTCTTTCATGTATTCTGCATTTGTACTGACATCATGATTCCAAACTTAGAATCAATAAGCTGAGAATGAATTAGTCATTATACAGGAGTATTGTGTTCTTTCCCAGGGAATTTAATCAGTAACAACATATATGATTAATTTGAACAAATCTAAGCAGGTTACAGTAGAAGCAGGAGGAAGCATATATTCATAACAATCAGGCAACACCTATATAAACGCTTCAGATTAAAATTATAATTTGAATTAAAATTCAATTGAGGCCTGTTTGTCTTTAACCAGTTTCTTGGAAATAATCACAGCTGAAGTACATATTGAGCCATTTCATTAACCTTTAAAAGAATGCCTCTAAGAGTTGGTCCTTTGCTGAGACGTTAATATGCTAGTCATGCTCATGACCTGTTCACAAAAGCTGAATTACCAGCTGCATTTGCATTGATCTGTGGATGAAGAGTGCTATTTTAGGGCTGAGTGTTGTTCTCGAACCACGACTGTATATACTTATTGGAGTGATAATACAACACACGTTAATTATGTTGATGAAAACGTGTCAGTTTTTAATGTGATGAAGATGAAATATATATTTTTTTATATATGATGGGAAATCTTATGCAATGAATAATAATGTGTCCATCAAAACACCGAGACAGACAGTTACTTCACTCCTAAAAGCTCATGTTGTGAAGGAGTAAGACACAGGGCAGGAAATTAAGTGATCTCAGTAGGGAAAGTTGCTTCACTAGCATTACACAGCTAATTGTTCCCTCAAAGAATAAAGCTCTTGTCTATTTTCAGAGGACAGCTTGTCTTCTGATATGCTGACTGGCTTGCAGGTTCTGTAGTTCATTTGGCTTTCTGATCAGTGAGGTATCTCCTATATAAGCTGTGCTGAAATTCAAGTCACAGCACAACAAAGAGCAAAGCAGGTAAGTCAGCTTGGACTAGGAAATTGGGCAGTGAATGAGGAGTTGCACATAGAGGTTCCAGAGCTTGCCTAGGGGCAGGTGACAGGAGCAGGGCTGTCTCTGCCTGAACTCCTGCTGCTCAGCAGTTTTTGGATCACCCTGTCTCAGCTGCTGTATTGTGCAGTGGCAAGGAGACAGGGCAGCATTTGATTTAGGACTGTGGATGATTCAGAGATGTCAGAAATGGTGAAGCATATCTAGAAGTTAGTGAATTGGCACTTTGTCCAGTATTGGCTGCCATAACCTGGTCTTTAGTCATCAAGTTTTTCCTACCAGTGCTCTAAGAAAAAAGTAATGCAAGTTATATCAAATGACAGTGTTAGACTGTTGTGGAGGTCACCTGTTAGACCTGGCCTGACAGTTTTTAATTCTGCCATTACCACTGTCTCATTGAGATAAAAGCTAGTGACACGAGATGTACTTCTGTTTCATTCCTGCAATATTTCTCTCTATTTCAGCATGTATAGTAGGTAAAAATGCTACCTTGAAAGCAGATGTATGCAGTGTAATTATGAATGATTAGGAGTGAGATGTAGTAGCCATACTTACATGTCTGCATGCATAAAAAAAATAATCCTGAGAAAATGAGTATTTAGGCAGAGCAAAAAAACAAAGCACATTGTAAGGTTCAGGTTTCCTAGTGTGTGAATGGCAAAGTCTTTTGTTGCTGATGATCTTTTTTGTGTAAGTATACCAAACCTGTTTATGTTTTGGGAATTTCCATAAAGAAGTAATAGTAGTAAATAATAATAATTCAGTTATACTCCCTCAAATAAGATGAAATAGAAGTGATTCAAAGGGTGTTTCCAATGAGGACATATATGTCCAATAGCTGATAAATCAGTAAAAACTAGGGCTAGCAGGTTTGTATCATAAAGCAAAACAGAAAGTCTCACATCCTTAATTCTTTTTGTTGAATTACAGCATAAAGTCTGTCCTAGCCTCACCATGTGAAGTTGAAATTACAGTAGTTAAACCTCATCAAATTACAATCTCCTCATATGAGGCACAATATCAAATACTCCTTCTCAACCGTTTTCCCTGTGGTTGCTAGAGTTACAACCGATGATTGCTACTCTATGTAGTGCCTTCTGGGAAGTCCCAAGTGTGTTGCTTCAGACAGAGACCAGCTCCTTTATAGGTAACTGGAGAGTTCAGGCTCTTGGTACTCAGGATACAAATGTAATTTGTTTTCAAGAATGCTGATGTATGCTGATGACAGTGATAGCTTGACATATGAGGGTTTGACTACGCAGTGCTTGTCTGTGAAACGTGATGCAGTCTGTAGTTTATGAGTTAGCTTGTAAGGGAATGCAATTTATACATGTCATAAAAATTACTTAATGGTGGTAGAGTTCTGTCTTGATTCTTCTGGTGATGGTATTGTAACATGAATTGTATCTTTTAACATGTATTTTGTAAAAGCAAGTAAAGATGTAGGTGGAGGAAAACTAACCAAAGCTTTCTTCTCTTTACATTGCAACTCAGAGAGATTACTGAATTAAAAATAAATAGTCCAGTAAAGTACCAAACAACTGATATATAAGTGCAGTTTGTTTTATTCTGATTGTCCCAGACATATAATCCCAGAGATTATTCTCTTTTGAAAAAATGCAGTTCTGGTAATTATTGAAAGCATTTGGACACTGGAATCCTGCATTTACACATCAAGGTGACAGAGTGATCAGTGGCATTCTATGCTCTCACAGTTTAAAAAGTGCCATTGCTCTGCCCTCTATTTGGAGAGAGAGGTTTATGTCTTTGTAGTAATCAAGTGGTTCTTCCAGTCAAATTTATCCATGCAGAAGTAATTTCTTTTCAGATGTCCCATTCCCAGTCAGGATTACATACAGAGTGATAAAGCTGATGTCCAGTCTTTCCATCAGTATACTTTAAAATCTTAACAAATGCCAAGACCTGTTTTAGTCAGCAAGGGTCCATGAAGAAGATTGTTGTTGTGCTGGGATTTAAGGAAGAGGCCTTCTACACAGTGAAATATAATTTATAAAGCCTACCATACACTTTGTTGAGGGAATTTTTTTTATTTCTTTTTGTGGTACTGCAAATTAAAACCTAGTATTTTATAGGTGAATTCTTTTTTCAGATTTGTATGAGTCATCCCTATCCATTTAGACTTCAGAAACCCAGTGGAGTAAGATTTGAGTTGTCCATCTCAGTGCTTCTTCCTTTTGTTTTCAATTGCAAGTGATATATACAAGCTGTCTTAAGTCCATCTGAATAATCTGCATGTTACTCTGTTAGCATTTCTGATGTAGTATTTAAGATGCTATTTTTTGAAATGCAAATAAATTAAGGAAGAAAAGGTCAGTAGTAGGAGATGTCCCTTAGAGGAGTTCGTGGCGTCTGACACCCATATCCAAATCCCTTGTGTCCTTGTGACAGAAAATGGCATTCTGCTGTGGTATTAATTTCATTTGCAGGTGGCATCACTCTGTGTGTGTAGTAATAAAAGGCAAAGTGAGCATTTTGCATTCAGTATTATTCAGGTCATTGACATTTCTTTTAAAATATAGCATGGATACTGGAAAGGATTAATCTGCATTTTCGAGCATATTGTTTGAAATATATTCCAAGATTACAAAAGACCTTGTTTGGACCTCCAGTAGGAGGTTGCTTAGGAGGTCAGAGTGTGGGTAGGAAGTCAGAGGAAAAAAATATATATGTATGTATTTATAGAAGCTTCCTCTCAGAAATCCCATAAATTTTTCTGTTATTTTTACCGAGTGTCAACACAGTAGAGAAATATTTTGTGTTGAAGCCTGTCCTATGGAATAATCAACATCTATGCTGTTAGAGTAATGTGAAGTTCGAGGTTCCTGATCTTTTTTCCTCTACCAAGTAAGTTTTGCTGAGTGGAGAGTTAGTGTTTAGAACAGCGTGGTTGAAAAGCCACAGCTACAGTCTAAAATAGGTTGAGAGCTGGCTAAATTACTTGTTGCAAATCAGTTGTGTAGATTTGTGGGCATGATGGACTTAGTGAAGAACTTTGAAAAGTGGGTTCCAACTTAAATACTTCAGTTTCCAGTGCATACTTGTTATATAAATGTAGCATATAAATACGTGTTGTATAACTATAGCAAGTAGGTGTAGTGTAACTGGTGAACGTGAATAGTTTACTAGAGACCAAGACAGTCAACAGACAATACATATTTTCCTAAGATCAATGTTGATTCCAAAAGCAGTTGTTTCCTTGTTTGTGAGTTCTTACAATTGAAAAGAGGGATGAATGTGGTAAAACAAGGCAGTTATTCAGCTTCCAAGAAATAGTCACAAACATAGAATTAGGTCTTTTATTTGTTATTGTTCTGCTTTGGTTTTTTTCAGATAATGTTGCAGTACAGACAATCCTGGGATACAGAAAAAGAAAAATCAGTAAACCTGCACTTAACTAACAGTTGGCTTCAAAGAGTGTATTTCACACTGGAGAAGTGGTTTTGGAACTTATATGAATTTGCTTTGAATTTACTTAGCTTGTATTCATACCTTCCTTTCTTCTGTCAGTTCCTTGTAATTTCACTTATGTATATATCATTTGTGTTTTTAAAAAGCATAGCATAATGATGACATAATTAACATGGCTAGCAACATGTGAAAGAACTTCGACAGGTTTGTGGTTTACCTACAGTAACTTTACTAGATTATGCTGGAGTTCTCAAACTGACCTATGTGAGTTGTTTACTTAGCACAACTTGATTTTCAGCATCATGAGAAATTATCAGCTGAGTGAGCAGCAAAGTCTTACTGTCCTCACTGCTTACTAGTTGGGCTTCTTTGCCTTAGTAGAGCCAGTCATACATATCAATTAGTTTCAGGATAATGACTTCAGGGAGTAATTTTGATCTCTGCTACAAAATTGCTTCTTTAAATGCATACGACAGTCTGAGATACAAAACAAAAAATTATTCATTAGGAAAAATGGAACACAGAACAAAAAAACCCAGAACATAACTTTTTTGAGTACAAGTATTTTTGTCTTTGGAAGGATGAAATTACTTAATCTCGCATATACTGGCGCTGTGGCGTTTGCTGTGCAGTCTTTCCCATTGAAACAGATGTAACCAGCTGGTGGTACCTGCTTTCAGTGTCCTGTGTGAGTTCAGTGATCTCAGCCCACACCTTGACCAGCTTGACACCACTTACTATGAAATGCATCAGCAGTACTTAGGAATGCAGTGGTTATTTAGATGTGGGGCTGGAGAGTGAATGAAAGTGGCTGTAAGTAAATGTTATCTGTTGCCTAGGAAAAGGTAACTGTGTAGCTAGCTTGTGGATTATTGCTGGTGGTCCATGGAAATCTCTGGGATAGCAGCAGCCTACTCATAGCTAGGGCAGTTATTTCTCTCAATCGTATCACAATGCCATGTGGAAAGTTTGACATTTAACTTAATAGACACAAGTGTTTTCTTGTTACCTGTAGCCAAGACACACTGGAATTTGAACTTCTACTTTGTTTGCAGTACTATATAGCTCTATGTCACCGCACGAAGCTTCTGGTGTCTTGATTTATCAGTTTAACACATGACAAAGTTATATAATAAATTAAGAATAAAAATTAAAGTTCTCTTTAGTGAATTCCCTTCAGTAGAGGTAATCCAAAACCTTTGTCATCAGTTTGGCTGGTACGTTTACTGCACATAGCAATAATTATCTGAGATAAAAATCTGCTGTACTTTGACTCCCGTTGATAGTGAAGCTCATTACACCCCCATTATAATTATTACCCTTTTTATGTATACCTCGTTAACCACTTCAAAAGCAGGCATCCAGGGGATGCTGTTTTAAGAAACTATTTAAGTGATCAGGATGAATTATGTAAGATACTAACAGTATGTTCCCTCTGCATCAAATCTTACAAAATTTGGGATGCATAAAAATAAAAATTATATAAATAATGTTATTCTAACAGTGCTCTGCTACTTTCCCAGTCTGCATTTGCTCTACTAATGTGAATTTTCCTCTGTGAATAGTCCTATTAAAGGCAATATAGAAGTACAAGCCGTGGCCAGCAAACATCATCTCCAGCTGCAACACTCAGGTTAAGTGGGTCCTGCAATGTGTAGTATAGACAAGGGCAGTTAGCAGAGGTAGAAATGCAACTAATAGATATTAAAAATCAGTTTAAAATTTTAAAAAATGAAAAGATGTTTTTTCATGACTGAAGCTGTACCATTCACAACGTACGCTCTCAGAGATTGGTGTGTGACAGCTTCAGGTCTATAGTGGGGATGAAAAGGCCAAGGAGATGGAAAGTACAAGAAAAACCTTTTTCTTTGATAACTGTTGTGTTACATGCGGGAGATGATGGAAACGTACACCGGAATATGAATTTCATTTCAGTGCTGAAGAGCTTCACTTCCATGATCGTAACATTCAACATACGAAGGCCTGATTTCCTAGTAAAGACAATTGGATCTTTAGGAATGTATTTCTGCTCTACAAAATGACTCTTAAATTCTGAAGTGAATCAGGGCTCAAAGTGAGTTACTTTAATGCCAGGACTAGACTATGTTGGTTTGGAAGCTGTACTAAAGGTCTTTCCAGCTTTAGGCATTGCCATTAACCATTCTGCTGTATGAATGCTGCACTTAGCATTTTTATAATCTTATAATTTATGCAACTATTGTACATGTCTGAGGATACTCTTTGAAAATCATGGAATGCACAGTTAGTCCAGGGAATTGAATAAACTTGAGAAATAAACTGATAAAGGTTTTGTAAACCCAAAAACTCATTTAACTTGCCACATAGACCTGGCGGTGTAGAGGCTACTTAAACAACTTTTTTGAAGCTAAAATTGGTTGCCTGCACTGTGACTATGCATTATAGATCTGAAAAAAAAAGGTATTTTTGTTTTCACCAAATTTTATGGACTCAGGTTTGTTTTGTTTGGTTGGGTCTTTTCCCCCTGGAATCGCAGCATTTATTTATAGTATCTTGTCTTCTTGCTAAAAAATCACTACAGTAAAACTTATCTGGCAGTAAAAGCAGTGGTAAGGATGTAGGATGCTTGCTTTGCATATGAAGTGTAACACTAAGATCATGTTTATATTGGAGATAGTCCCAGGTCTATTTTGGAGTTTCTGGTCCTCTAAAGTTTTGTTATTTGGATTGAGATCTTATTTAGACTTGTATTATATGTTAGTGATGGAAAATACCACGCACGAAATACCATGCATGAAAATCTAATCTGGAAATACCATGCATTCATGCGCACAGCTTCTGGTTATTTATTAAGTAACAGCTGTTTCAATTAAACATTTTACTTTCAGTCACAAGGAAAAACTGGTAATAGTTTGACTCAGTAGAAATATTTAAAAGCATATTAAATATTTAAACAGGGTTTTTTTTCTGCTGATGGCTGAGAGGCTTCTAGTGTGCTCATCTGTTGGTGATCACACAAGAATGCTGCAGGGATTCCTTTTAAATATGTAAATAAACTACCCCATCCCTCCTGCTTGTTCTGGATGTAGAAAACTTGCTGATTTCATTGGAGTTGCAAAAGTAATTTAAAAATGGGGGTTAAGGGTATAAATTGAAATATCTATAGAGTGTCCTTATCCTTACAGGTGTGTATAATAATAAACATAAAGAATTGCTGTAATTTTAAGGAAAATATAAGTCCTTGGAATAATAAGGTGAACTTTGTATGCAGATAGAATACATGAAGTAGCTGCTCATTTTCACTTTTCATTGTTTTTTTCCTTTTAAATTCCTGTTGGGTTCTTACAGTGGCTGATGCTGCTCTGATTTAGTGGTAGAAGTGTTACAATGCCCTGTGTTTAGCATAGCCTCTCTTTTCTCAATGTGGATCATTTTGAGTAGCAATAAAATTTTGTTATTTCAGGGTATTTTATGGGTTAAGTATCATTTTTGTTCCATCTACAAAAGTGATGTTTCCCTTTTTCACAGTGAGGGTGATAGAGCACTGGAATAGGCTGCCCAGGGAGGTAGTGGAGTCTCCATCTCTGGATATATTCAAGACCTGTCTGGATGCCTATCTATGCAATATGAGCTAGGAAGCTGTTTTGGCAGGGGAGTTGGACCTGATGATCTCTCAAGGTCCCTTCCAACCCCTATGATTCTATGATTCCTTTTGTCTTTTTTTTTCACAGAGATAGAAAATCTTTGGGTCATAAATAAGATTGACCCCTTAAATTTTTGTGTTCACTTTATTCTGCCAAATCCTGCCCAGCTCATACCCAAACCACAGCGATGTATGTGGAGTAGGAATCTTCAAAACATGGAACCTGATAGTCTGGAAGCATCCAGATGTGAGCCAGGATCTGTTCTGACAGCAGAAATCTGGGAGACTCTTGGGTAATGTAGTGGAGAGTGCCAGAAACCTGTTTCTTACCAGGCAGTGTTAGGAGACTTCTAAGGATGCTGTCTGACTGAACATTGCTTCCTGTGCTCTAACAGTGAGGCGTCCAGAACATACTGAGCATTTTTGCCAGTTCGTCAGGATGTTTCAGAAGGGAAAGAGGAAGGATCAGCATTTTCTGTATAACCCAATGCCTAATAAAAACTGAAATAAGTTTTAGGATGAATGGGAAACATATTGCAGCCCTTCTGTTTTGCATTCTTGTGAGTGTGGAGCAGATTTTTTTTCAAATGCTATTTTGGTGGCAAGCAGTTAAAAAAACCCTGCAGGGTGTCTCTAAATACATGTAGAAGTGGAGTTTTGTAGTTAGATAGTAGTAAGTGGATTCTTGGCACATGATTTACTAAGTATAGCTTACCGTTCTTCCAGAGGTACTCAGTATAACCAGAAATGGTGTATTTACTCCACTGTAGGCAGTGAAGAGTTCAAATAGGTCTTGCATCCCTGGTCCATGATGTATTTTGTAGTTGTAACATGGCATGAGGCTTCCTAGAATAAATCAGCACAAAATCTCCTCTCTGCTTTCTTAGGAGTGGTTTTAAGGTAAATCATAAAAAAGATTTTGTGGTTTTAAATACTTAACGAATATTTGAGAGATTAATAGCTTTATAATATCTGAGAAAAATGCAGCCGTGCCTTATGTAAAGATGGCAAAAAATGTTCTCTTTGACAAAGTGCAAACTGATTGGATGAGATACTTAAAAAAATAATATATTGCTACCTGTCTTTTTATGTCTTACTCTGTAATAAGAAATAGAAATATGAGAGGATTGGTCTACCAGTGTATTACAATGAAATAGATTTACAAATAAGTAAAGAAAGTATTTTTGCTTGAATTTATTACCACATTCAACAAGTCAAAAGTGTAGTGTGCTCTGGGTTATCTGGGATTTTTTAAACAGAATTTTAATAGACTTATATTCAACTGTTTGAAAAAGGTTGAGAATTTTAGTGCCATTTATCTCAAAATAACTTAATCATTAAAAAACCCACAACATTAAGCTTGAATTCCTTCATTTTTGTCAGAGAGGCTGTTTTGAGGGAAAGATTCAGTATCTATGCGCTGAGTTTTGAGGAATGCTGATTCTTCTGTGATTATCCACCATAGGATTAGATATCTGTGGATCCTGAGGAAATACACCTTTCTCAATAGAGCAGGAAATAGTGTGTTAAGGAGTCTAATCTTGAGGTTTCCATGAAAATTTACTAAAGTTACAAATGCTCTGATTTTTCCAATTTTCTGTATGTAGAATGTGAATAAACTTACTTGAATTTTCATTATAAGGGTAATTGTGCTTTAATTCAGTTGTATTCTAATTTCCTTTATAATGTATTTTGGGAATATTAGGTGAGCCTTTTTTTATAGAAGAACAGATACTTATTGGCAGGGATTTGTGTTGGATTTACTGTAGGCTAAGATAACTTCTCTTTGCCAGCTGTTAAGAACAATTTCAACAGTATAAAAATACCTACTCTGGGGGAAATTGATTACTTTATAATTCTATCTGATGAGCCATATTGGACTAAGCAGAAGACTAAAGGTTTTAAGTGCTGCTTGAGAAAGTACAGCTTTTCATTTTACAGGGAGCTTCTGCCCCCTGACAATTTATGGACTAGGCATGACTGTAGTCAGGCGTCTCCAGGTTTTACATGGTGAAAGATGAGTAGGAAAAATTTTATCTCCAATTCTGTCATAGGCAGCCAACGCTAATATTGTTCCATCTTGCTAAGATTTGTTAAACAAACCATCTACAAAGATCAGATTTATGTAGCCATTATTAAATTACTCCAGCTCCTGTAAAATACGAGGCTAATGCGCACTAAAAGGTGATTTTGTAAATAGAGCCCGTTCCATTTCTATTGTATAAACAGAGCTTAGTGTCAAAGTTTCATGTATTTGTATGCTGCAGTTGTCTCACTACTGAAGTACACCAAATAAGGTCTCAAAATAGAGAGTGTTTAGCTTTCCAGGTACTGAGTGAGATCACCAAGTGGTCAGATGATTCCCTCCCCCCAATCTTGCCTGATAGCAAAACTTTTCTGAAAACTTAAAGCTGTATGAAGTATTTGCTGTTACTTCCAGCCATGAGAGTGTGTGCTGTTGATTCGACTTCCTACTAGTTCCTTAGGCCATAAATAGGAATTGATAATTTGGAAATAAGTGATTGTGTCTCCTGCACAAGAGACCGTTCTGCTGATCAAGATATTTTTAATATGAATTCTTGAAGAAATTACTCAAATGATGCACTTCAAATTTAATGTTTTAAAGTAATGTCCTTACTGATCATGACTGACATTGTGTTGTGTTGCTTACTTTGCATAATCGTATTTTTAGAGGCATTTGAGGTATTGGTCCCTCTAAAACACAACAGAAACTGTCAGTCTGCCTCTGTTTCCTTGGAAATAAAAATAATTGATGACAGTTTCTGGAGTCCATATTTTTAGATGAGTCTTTGAATCCTACAGTGCCCTATTAAAAATTCCCACATGGGATGTATCTGACTAGTCAGCTCATGTTTACAGGCTGATATTGGTAAACTGACATTCAAATAACAATGCACAAAGTGTTGGAGGTATAATTTAGAGTTTAGAGTTGGAGTGGTGAAGTTTTCTGGGTTTGGGTCAGGCCTGCTGGGAGCCATTAGAACGGCTGGTATGTAACTTGGTGTAGACAGACCAATTGTCTGTTTGTTGTTGAGACTGCAGTTTATATGTGTCAATTAAAGAATAGCTGTCAGACTTGAAAGATAGGATGTGTCCTTTCTGCAATTATTACTCCAGATGTAAGTTAAGCAAGTAATATCTTATCAGGATGGAATCAAAGTTTCTTGCAGGAATGCAAAAGCTGGATGTCTTCTGCAATGACTTCACTTTTAATTTTCCATCCATTTTGAAAGAATAAAAAGGACATGGCTTTTATATTTTTCAGTTGGTTAAAATTGTTTAGATATCCCTTTAATGTGTGTTTCCATACATTAACAATTTAATTTATATTTTAATATTAAGTTTAAAACATAATCCAACTTAATTTTGTTAGCAGAAGGTGTGTGGGTATGGTTTTTGGCTTGGGAATATGTTCTGGGACTACCAAATTGAGATGCCTTTTGGAAATAAGAATTTGTTGCCATGCCACACTTGAATGTAAAGCACAGAGCAAGTTTTACAGCTAATCATAACCAAATTTTCAGCTCTGTGGTAGAAAAACTGCCATTTGAGGTGAGGAGGTATACAAGATACCAGACCATCATGAAGCTTAGTTTCTTTCCTAAGATGACTAAGCAGGACATCAGCTACAGCCAATCTGTGGCACGAGCTACTTTGTCACTAGTGATCCATCTCCAGTAGAGCAGGCCTGTTACAGAAGTGCTGATTTGCTCTGAGCAGTTGTGGACCTCATAACCCTGTTTCAAGTCCCTTAAGCTATCGAGACTGTGGTTAAGAAGTGTTGTATCTGCTTAAATAGATTCAGTGAGTTGTCCCTGAGGTTCCAAAAGTCTCCTTTTGAAACTTTAGCCCAAGTGTCTGATAACTCTTTATTTTGAAGAGAGATTGCATCATCTGCTCCTTTCTAAATCATAGAATGGTTTGAGTTGAAAGGGACTGTAGAGACAATTTTGTTCCGACAAGATAAAAGTGCTAGAGCTTGAGCAGGCTTTGTGAACTTTTGGAGGCAGATTTTTCTTTTTTTTTCTTCTGCAGACACATATTTAACTGCTGACATCACTGTTATTTTGTGAGACTTGTAAATTCGTCTTCTTAATATTTTATTTTTTTACAGGCTAGTTCAATTAAGCTGGACATGTTGTTTATAATGGCTTCTTGCCCGATGACAACCAGTGGACATAAAGTAGACAAGCTGCAGAGTCTGCCATGTGGGATTACCTTCTTTAGAAAGAAGGAAGATAGTTTAGTGAGAAAGTGGTAAATTAACGTCTCAATAGCAAGTCTGCAAAAACACTTTCCTCCTTCCCTTCTCCTCCTGACAGATCCTTAGTTGGAATGGGTACTGCTTTGTCCATCAGTATCAGTAATACACCTAATGCAGCTTCTTATACCATAGTGGATCCACCATTCTACTGAGATTTTCATAAGCTGTAAATTGTTATTGATATAAGTGGCAGTTAAGGTGAGCCAGTAAGCGCTGTTTGTATTCCCCTACCCTACATCTTGAGCTACTCTGTGGAATGAGTCCTGCACAGGACATTGGGCTTTAAGTTAAAACATCAGGCTGCGAAGTGATTGCAAGGGAACAAGAAAGCGTCTCCATCTCCATTACAGCCACTGACACATTGAGATGGCTGCATCTCTGTAATTACAGTCATATAATCAAGCATGGAATACAGTTCATGTGTATATTGCCTTTTGGAGTAGGCTTTCTTCCACAAGGGTAGTTAGTTGTTGAACTAGACTCCAATTAGAAGCATGTACAAGAATAATCAGGGAAAGGAGACTGAATGAAGAAATGGAGGACTTATGAAGCATGTGTGGCAGTGGTGGAAAGCTGATATTAAGTTGTGGTTTGTCTAATAAGCAAGCAATGAGAGCCAGAGTGGGAATTCTCTCAGATCTTCATTTCACCTATTCTCAAACATTCGTGTCTGCTGGTTTGCATCCTGTAGTGGTAGCATTGTTATAAACTGTATTCCTGTTTCAAATGACAATGACAATAATGAAAAAAAGCTTGACTACAAGCCAACAGAGTCTAAATAAACTACTTATCTAGATATATATTACTATTTTTTCTCTGAAGATCAAGCAATTGCCAGGATTCAAGAAAAACTAGTTTTAATTAATATCTGTGAATTGTAAAGTGAAGTTACCCATAGAATAACTTTCCAAATCAGTTAGTCACTTCAGCAGCTTTTTTCTGTTTTAAAAAATAGCTCTTTTATTTTTACGTGTTTGAAAAATACAGGTGAGATGTTAATACCAAATTTGAAGAAATTTGAGTTATCTAAATTTGAAGATGTATTTTGCTTTTCAAAGAAAAAGGAAGTTAAAACTTTTCTGACTGTTTCTAGATTATACGCATAACCTTTTTATTGAGACATTTATTGGTTTTCTTCTGATTTTCTTCTGTTTCTCTTTTATTTGTTGACTTGTATTGTCCTTTATTTAGTTTGCAAGCTATGTTGGAACTAGGGACATCTCTTTTGATCTATGATGTTTCTAGCATACTTCTGGGCATAATTATAATCATAAAAATCTTTGAAACCATTCCACCTGATGTCTCGTTATCACTAAAGTGGAGATGTTCTATACAGGCACCATAAAAAAATTAAATAACATCTTTTTTTAGCCTTCAAACACTTAGAAAATAATAAAAATAGCTAAACAAATTTTCAGTTTACGTCTTTGTAGAATACAAAAATAGCTGTTTCGTTGCAATATCTTGAATTCTCCCTTAATCTCTCAAACCCCTTTGAATAAAGCATTGGATTACCAAGTAATACCCTTCATCGCAAGGAATTAGGCACTTTAGCTCTAGGCTCCATCTAAACCGCTGCATTAGGAGTGATGTTACTGACGTCATGTTTTCCAAGTTGGAGTTCACTCAAGTGGTGCCTTCCCTCACCCTTTTAAGATCTTGCTGAGATAAATTGTGTCTTGTGACTCTCTTAATTCTGCCTTTTTGGGTGGCTTTGAGGCGCTAGCATGCATATGGTTTTGTAGCTAAGAGACAGGAGTAGGAAACTTAGTCCCTGTTTGTGTGTGTGCTAGTGAGTCTGTAACAGAGGTTTGGCAAACAATGTGATTTCCTTGATCTATAAGATTAATAAATTAAAATATTTTACTTGCAAGAAGATTGTTTTTAATTAGGGCCTCAATGTGCTGATATCTTCTGTCTGCAATATGCATTTAAAGGACATCCAGCTCGTGATTCCTTCCTCCCTTGTCTCCAGTTACTGTATTTTAATACTTGCTCTGGTGCCAGAGTTTTTGTACTATGAATTCTAATAGAATTCTCACAACTAATGATACAGAATAAAATAGATGGAATACATCTCTTCTCAAATCCCACTTGCCTTCCCCCTTCAGCTGGCTAGCATTGAGAAATGCAGCTGGCACCTGATCAAAAAATGTCCAGCAAATCCCTGATTTTCAAAGGTACTATACCTGTTTAAGGCAGCGGAAGTGTAGGAGTCACCCATGTGGCCTTGAACCATCATTCAGTCCCTTGTGTTTACACAGCATTACATTCTTGCTAACTGTTCTTAAAACAGACCTCAGCCTGAACCAATTTGCTTTTTGGCACTTGCTGTGTTATCCTGTGAAAGGATTTCTGATTGCATTCATGTTTCTTCCTTTTTTTTACTAATACCCACGATAGTATTTTATATCTGCAGAAAGCATGAGTTCCTCAGATTTAATATGTCCCTGTAATCTGGATAATTGCTTTTGTGAAGTCATTTTAGTTAAGCATTTTATGGTTTGCTGGATAGCTGTTTATCTTGTAGCGTATTGATGCTGCAGTCCGTAACAGAACTGGCATGAGTTATGTTGAATTGATTTTACTTCATCACATCACCGAGCAGGCATTGGCTATTTACAAAATTATCACTTGATGTCATGTTTCTCTATGAATCATTAACACTCTGTCATCATATGCTTTAGAGAGTACTCATCTGTAGAAGACCTAACTAGACAAATTATTATGGTTCTGCATTTTCCTGGTGCATTATTTTTAAAATAGTAAAAGTCCAATTGCCATTGTAGTCTGAAGCACATCTGCAACTTTCACTCAACTTTCAGGTCATTAAACCGAGTTGGAATCTAAGCTTTGCAGTCCATCCTCACTTCATGTACATCAAACAATAGTGTTCTGTTTATCCATAGCACTGTTGTAAACAAGAATCTTTCTGGTCTGCTGAGTGATTATGTAAATAGGCCTCTTATAAAGCATTCAAAGCATCCAATAAAACAATAACTTATTTACAGATTTTTATTGTCTAATGGTAATTGCATAATTGGACAGGTTTTAAGTTATGTTTTTCTATCTGATGTATAGATGCCAGAGTCTCTCTTGTGCTTTCTTACTAAAGAGTCCTAAAAATCATTCAGGAAAACAAATCTGCTAGGCTTCCCCCTATTATCAACATCCCAAAATGCCTTTGGCAATGAGTAAATGCCAAGCGTTTGTTATTTGGCACTTGACTAGTCACTCATTTATTTAAACTCAAACATGTTGCATAAGATTGTGAAAGTTATGCTAAGCTAATAATTAAAAACAAAAAAACCCTTAATCCAACCTTTCCAATTTCCATCTAAATAGTACCATCAGGGCAAAAATACACAGGACCATATATCGAAAAGGGTAGTTAGCTGTGAGCAATTGCAGGGGTGTTATTCTTACACTTAGAAGGGGTGTGTTGCTGCAGTAAAACAGTCTTTCTTTTCTATCATTCCCCCACTCCTTCTTCTTGTTCTTTCCCTCCCCCCTTCTTGGGTTCCTCCCTGCCCTCCCCACCCCCCCATTTTTTGTCCCCTTCTTTTTTTCCAAGTCAGATTTTGGCAATCTTTTCCTGTTACCAGTGGATGGTAACAGGAATCATTTGCCATCTTGAAGATTCTACATAAGACCTCTAAGATATACAACTTTCCTTGCACTCCAGAACACAGTAGTTAAAAGCAGCTTTCTCTTGTGGTACTGGCAGCCTTTTTAATGCAGGTGCATACTGACTTTTCCTTTTGTGCAGTATTTGGGTACCAACTATTTGGTTTTGCCTTTGAAGGTCTTTAAAGTCTTGTCCCCACCCAAGCTGACTTTTCTTACTCTGTTTTAGAACTTGGTTCCTATCTCCAGTCAATTTTTGTAACCAGCCTCTGTCACCATGTACAAGATTTTTCTAACACTTGCTTACCCCAGGGTTGCCTTTCACTTCTGGGAGGAAATACCTGCAAAACTATCTCATCTTCATCTGTTCCTTTATTAAAATTCTTCTTTGTTGTGGTGCCTAACAAAAATGTATGGCTGCAAATCTTGTGTGTTATGACTACTCTTAGTGCTAATGATTGGGAATTTAAACTGAGGGAAGAATTTTCCTACCATTAATAAACAAAAAATATGCATGGTAAAATGAGAGCTAGTTAAGCCATGTATTTTAATTCCTTACTTATAATTTCTGACCTGAACAGTATACTCTGTGTTGGCAGTCTGGTGCTGCATGTGTACCACAGTTAAAAATATGCTGACAGTGGGATCATAAATCTGTTGCAAGGGCTTGTTTTGAAGAATTAGAAATCCAAAAAGTGAGAGAAAAATGAAGAATTGCAATTTTTATTGTAAGGCGGCATTGCTTTATAAAACTCAGTTTCTTGCTTTTGTGTCCCATTTAATTGTTTCATTTGCTATTAAGATATTCCCTTCTGTCTCTCAGTGCTCTGCAGTATATTTAAAATACACATCAAACTACTATTTCCTTAATTTTGTCTTTCTAAGAGTGCTAAATTTGAATTGAATTTTTTAATAAATTGAAAATTAAAAATTTGAAACCATATGCAACCATATGAAGAGTATTTTGATTTACATCAACCTATCTTGTTTTAAATCACAGCAAAGCAAATAGTACTGTGTAGCAAACCGAAGTTTTCTGCTCTTAACTACAAGTTGCTTTTGCTGTTGTACTTCCACCCCATCACGTAACTTTTATAAATAATTTACACTATAAGGCAAAGGTGGTATGAGAGAAATCTGCTTTAAACTTTTAATAATGGTTCCATATGTTTTGTGTCTCTTGTTTTTACAGATTTCCTCTTCGCCTCTACAGTGTTTCATCATGGCAGCCTCCAGTGAACAATGACATCCTCTGGCAAACATAGATGCCAAAAAGCCAGACGGAGACAGTGGCCTTGTTTCATTTGTACTCTAAGACAGTGAAATGGTGCTCTTCAAGTTTTGTTACTGACTCTCACTGGAAAAAAACAAACTCCCGACTGGACTTTTCCCCAGACCTATCCCAGTATTCTTATGGATGCTTGACACAGTGACATCATGTAGTAGGCCCTGAAGTGTTGTCATAATTAAGTTGCAATGGTTTTATACACTTCCCCATTTCCCAACAGCTTTCTGTCAGTTCTGCATTCTTTTTCCTGGGGCCTGATTTTCCCATGTTACTGGTTAGCAGATAGGCTTGTGGCCTCTTTTGTTCCAACTACCTATGAGAAACGTCAAAGAGCAGATGACCCATGCTATTTCCATGCACTCTGCATCATTATTACCACTCCCATCTACTTGGCACTGTTAGTAGCCTCTCTTCCTTTTGCTCTGATTGGCTTCTTGTTATGGTCCCCACTCCAGTCAGCCAGAAGGCCATATATCTACTCCAGACTAGAAGACAAGAACCATGCCAATGGAGCCACACTGCTCACTGAATGGAAGGCTGCAGGGAATGGGAAAAGCTTCTGCTTTGGCAGTGCAAATGTTTGCCTGCTGCCAGATTCTCTGGCAAGATTTAATAATGTTTTCAATACACAGGCTAGGGCTAAAGAGATTGGCCGCAGGATCCGAAATGGGGCAAGCAGACCACAGATCAAAATATATATAGATTCTCCTACCAACACATCCATCAGTGCAGCAAGTTTTAGCAGCTTGGTCTCTCCCCAGGGTGGAGATAACAGTAATCGTACTGTTAATGCTGGCATCAAAAGGACAACATCAATGGAGTATAAAGGAGACAATTCGGGCTCAAACAACAGCGAGGATAGTAGAGATGATAAAGGTGGAGCTGGAGAGCCTAATGAAGGAGAAGAAAACACTTGCATTGTCCGCATAAATGGAGAGGATAATGGCCACATGTCAGACACAGAAACAGACGCTGTCAATGGCCAGGCTCATGCCAGTGGCCCAGCAGAGCCCTCACTGGAAGGTGATGCAGAGATCTCAAAAACACCTAACCACAAACAGAAGGAAGGAGATTCTGGGAGTTTAGACAGCTACTCTGCCTCACGAGAGTCCTTAGTTAAAGTTCGTGTTGGAGATGGTACAGTGGACCAAAGCACTGTCAACAACAAGCTCCTCTACAAAGCTTCAATCATGAAGAAGACTTCGGTGCGCAAAAAGAAACACACAGATGAGACCTTTGATCATGAGATCTCTGCTTTCTTCCCTGCCAACTTGGACTTTCTGTGTTTGCAGGAAGTATTTGACAAAAGAGCTGCAGAGAAATTGAAAGAACAGCTTCATCACTATTTTGAATACATTGTCTATGATGTTGGGGTCTACAGTTGCCATGGCTGCTGTAGCTTTAAGTTTGTGAACAGTGGTCTACTTTTTGCCAGCCGCTATCCTGTTATGGATGCTGCCTATCACTGTTACCCCAATGGAAGAGGAACGGACTCCTTGGCTTCCAAGGGAGCCTTGTTTCTCAAGGTAAGAGCCTTTTTGAAACTATAAATATTGACTCTGTATAGGTGACAAGTTACAAAGTTACATTATTTTCTTACAGTCATTTCTGTTAGAGTTCAAAGAGGCAATATTCAGATCTAGATTACCTGATATAACCTATATATAGGCTTTGTGGCCTAGATACTGTGTTAAAGTGATGGATGTGCATGAAATAATGAGGGACTTTCAGAGGCAAAACTTAAGTATAATTTCAAGTGTCAAAATGTTAAGTAGTTTTCTTGTACTGTTGGTTTCCTTTTTACAGAAGTCTCTTTAATAAAGTGCCCAATTTCTAAGCCTCATAACATGAGTGTAGTACAATGGGCAATACTGTTGGAAGCCAGTTTATGAATGTTATGTCTTTATGTAGGAATCAGAAGTCTAAATGCCAGTAGATTAAAATTGAAAGAATTGCAATGAAATGTATGGCTGTCCCTTGGTTGCAAAAAAATTGTTAAGGAGAGATACAAAGGAGATTAAACAAACTAACCAACAGAAATCCTGGGACACTGGGGAGCACAGAGGTTTTTCACTTTATTAACACAGTTTTCTTAAATTAACTAATGGTAGTGAGAGCATGAAACCTGGGGTTATACCTCTGTAAGTCATGAAAAGCAGAAATAAAAGTCTGCATAGCGTGATTTGCTTTTCCAAAATGAGTGGTTGTTCATGCTCAATTCTTGGGAGAATCTGGCTGTGCCCTTCATAAACTGGAAAGCAAGCTCTATTTTGTGATTAATGAAAACTTAGAACTTTGTTCAGAGACCCAAATCTGTAGACCCAAACCTAGACAGATCTGAAAAATCTCTTAGGATACTGGATTTCAGATTTTGTGATTTTCCCCAGTTTGGAATGGGTTTCACTACCTAAAACATTAACGTTTTTCCTAATGTTAGGAAACTACATTAGTTGCTCAAATTATATGTACTCTCCAGCACATATGCTCATGAGTCCTCAAAAAAAGCCATTAATAGCCATTAAGAATATAGATTGTTAATAAGGATCTGTGGGGTTTCTTGTACCTGCTGTTGGTAATTTGTAAGCAAAACAAAAAGTTTTGTAATTGTGGCTTGCATTAAAAAAGCACAAATATCAGAATTTACAGTCTGGTGGCTGCCCAGTATTTCATATACATTTGACATGAGGAAAAGCCTACCCGTAACTGCATACAGGTTTGCAGAACTTGGGTCTAAGCATCCTATACTGTACTCCTGGGTGTTTCTAAGTAGCTAAAGTTTATTTTTACTATTTTAAAGTCCCACGTGCAAAAAAGGTACATACATGTTGTGCAGTATGAATATTGCCAGGGCCACAAAGACTATACCCTTCAACACATGCATATTAGGGATTAAAAGATTAAAGCCAATCTGCTTTCAGATGCCTGTTGCTGAGTCATTTATTTCCTACCAGGCTAGGCAGGCTGCAATGGCTCCATTTCTCTTACAGAAAATTAAGCCTCTTTTCAAAATTCCATTGGGATGATGAACTTAATTATGTATTCAAATTGTTAAATAATGTTACAGTTGAGCAGGGAATAGGGACCAATTATTATGAAGACTCAAAGATGACTACATTCTTTTCAAATTGACAGAATTCAGTCCCAGCTAAAAGACCATTTTTCCCTTGTGTCTGTGTCATTCTTACATACTGTACTTTATACCTAAAATATTTTTTCATTCTGAGTTATGTCTGTCCTGATATGAAATTCCTTTCTGTCCGAATTGTACATTAAGTGATAACTGGTCATTTCTTTAGTCGAGGGCAGGGAGTGAAAGTAGGCATGATCCATTTAATTTTAGCTTTGAAACAAAGTGGGTTTGAAGGTTGTTTTTCATCATGTAGTGCTTAACCAGTGCTGGTTAAGCACACTCGAGTCCATGTGTGTGGACTTCAGACAAGAGCTATAATAAGTAAAAAACCTGGTTTGTCATTGAAGTCAGTGAGAGTCAGTCTCTATTAATTTTAGAAGTCTTGGTTGGAAGGTGTCCTTCTAGCCAGTACTTTGCTATTCCGAATGGACAACTTATATCACTGCTTTTAGATACTTATTTTACTGGTTCTTAAAATATGTGGCATGTCTATAATACAATCCCAGCCTACATTAGGGTTTATATCAGTGGGGGTTCAAAGCTACTAAGCTAGCCCTGCAAAAAAGGATGTCCTAATTGCTTTCCATTCAGCAGTGGCCCGGAGTTAGGAGTCTGCACAGGGCAGACTTTGTGTTCCTAAGTTCCTGACTCCTGTGGAAAGCACGGTACTCCCATTTCTAAAGTAGAAAAGACATCAAGTATACTTACAAAGGCTGTTCCCCTTGCATAGTTTCCATCTCTGAGTAAAGAAGTAATTTTTCCCTGTGTTGTTTTTAAAAAAAGTTGTGAAAAGCAAGTGATTTTGCAAATTTTGAAGATATATTGGATAAAGTCACTTAATGTTTCCATTCACTGGGAGGATGAAGTCTTTATTCACATCTTTCTGAACCTCAGGAAGGACCCAACATCCAAATTCAGAAGAATGTTCAAAGAAGCTGGTTCTCCTTTCATTGGTACAGTTTGTCTCCTTACTACAAATACTGCTGTTAAGGAGTTAAAGGTCTTGGAATTAAACATGTAATGAAAGTTGAATTATTTTGAACAAAAAGGCAAAATTGTTTTGGGAGTGTTGTGTTATGAAATGGACCCCTACTGCCAAGGTATAATTGCTTCACATATTTTTTTCCTTTTGGGATAGGTTATTTTCCAGTGAAGAGGGAATGATTTTCCATTGCCCCCTTCTTCCCTGCCCTCCCTTCACCATGTAGACTGTAAAGTTCAGGTAGAGATTTAGAAGGATTTGAGAGATTTGCATAGTCACACAGAATTATTTTACCTGAGAGACTAACACAGCTCAAGGATTATTAGTAGTAGCTATAACAACAATCAGCTCTTACGTACTGCTTTTCATTCATATGTCTCAGGATGCGTAATAAAGAAAGGTCAATGTCTGCTTAATAGAAGGAGAAACTAAAGCACAGGAGAGTAAAGTGATTTGATTATTGTTTAACACCTGGGCTGTCACAACCAGGGAAAGAAGTTGGAAGTAAATCACTGAGGCTTTTAACACTGACTTCATGCTACCTAACAGCTATCTGGAGACCTGTGCAAAGGAATTTTGCTACCCTTGGTCCTAAAGATTCCTGCCACAAAAGGTGCTGCTGCTGGCATTTTCCTGACAGATCACAGATTATTTTTTCCATCTGTATAGGCCAGTGTTTTGCAGGTCAGGATGAAGGCTTGAGGATGACATAGTTGTGAGTAGTTATTGCGTAAAGCCCATTTTCTGCATAACTGGAGGACTAAATTTACATTCAGCCCTTTGATCTCTTCAAACTCTACCAGTGTTTCTGCCTCCATCTGGGGGTCTCACTGGGATGTAAGAGGGACACAGTCACCGAAGAAAACCAGCATATAAGGGGGGAAATGCCACTTGCATCTGACAGTTTCATATCTGAAGTGTTAAAGCACTGTTCCTAGTTGCTGCTAAAGACTCAGAGGAGAAGTTAGCAAATATATAAATCAGCCAATCCATTTTCATACTTTGACGGTGTGGGCCCTTGGGGGACTCTGCTGTGCCTCTCTGTTCTGGCACTGCATTTCACAGTAATTTAAAATGCCTAAGACAAGAACCCTCGAGTCTGCTTTGTAGGTTTTATAACTCCAGTTGTCTCTTACGCCTGCTCTGCTGTACAGGAGGGAAGTGGGACTGCCACAGATGCTGTCCTGTGCTGGTGATTCCATCTAAAAAGCTAGCTTGTATGTAACTGTATGTAACATGATGCACATTGCAGTGTTCTTGGTTGCTCTGCAGCTGGTGGTTTGACACATGCATAATTTTAATTCAGAGTGGGTTTGATGAATTTAAAGGGGATTTTAAAATACACATCCTTTTCATAAACTGGATGATGATTTTTGCAGTTCAATACAACTTGAAAAGATATCAATGAATGCTGAGCAGAAATTGCATAATGCATCACCTGTTTGTAATTTACTAGAAGATCTCAAAATACCAACATTCCTCTTTAGTTAGAGGGATTAGTTGGTAGCCTCAGTTACAGTGTCTTTTCGGGGATGCTGCATGAGTTTTGTGCAGCTGTGTAAAAGAACCAGAAAACATTCTTAACTTGACATGATGAGTTACTGAATTGGAGAGCTTGTCCATATTTTTCCAGACAAATTGGTCTAATAACAACTGTCCCTTCTGCTGACAAATTTTGCCTGTAATAGCTATAACTTAAGGTAGATCTAAGCTATATAAGATACATTAATGCATACTTGGGGTAGGGAGGTGAATAAGAAAGGTATCATGCTCAAAATGGTCATTAACTGAGGGGAGGTTTTGAAGTGGTTTTCCACCCCACTGAGATAGGGAGACATGAAAGTATGTTGCATAGGAGGCTGTTCTTCCCACTGTTCTTAGGAAGTCATTCTGCCAGGAGAATTTTAGCAAAAATAAGAGAGTTCTTGCTTAACAGTATGTGAACATAGAGCAAAAGCAAAACCACAGTTTGATGGGGGTAATTTGAACAGCTAATAGTATCCTAACAAAATCAAAAGGAAAAAAGTCTTGTGGGTTTTGCTAAATTTCTGAAGGAACTTAGGTTTAATTAATATTAATTCCTAAGCTTATTAACAGATTTACTTTTCAAATTCTCTGAAAATTACTGCTGTTCTCAGGAAGTACAGTAATTGTGCAGAGAACATGTTATTATTCATTGCTTAAAGGACACCTAGCAACCTTTGCTTTATGTGCAAAGCTAGACTTGTTTTCAAAAGAGCTGATATGGTGTAACAGATGGTAGAAGGAGCAGTAGCTCTGATTGCAGAACTGCTTGGAAGCCGAGCTTTTACTATTTGCTGTTCTCAAGGTGACTGCTTTGTCGGATAAAATGAGGGTTCCCTGAATTAACCTCTGTGGTTCTGCTTTGTGATATTACTGCTGCAGATACATTTTGCTTGGGTAATCGAAACTGTCTTTACTGCCCGTTACCAACTTGTGTGTGTTGTGCCTGAGAATGACGGGACAACTCCTGCTATGCAGTTGCAGAGCTTAGTGAGGGGAGGCTTTTCTACCTAAGGGTTACACAGGGAAGGGGAATGGCTGGTTTCTGACCCCAGTAAAAGATCATTGCAGTGGTTAGATCTTCCTGTCCTTGATCAGTTGCCCAGCATCTACAGTTCTCCCAAGGTGTATAAAAGAAATGTCTAGAGCTGTTCATGAGTTTGTTTGGATTAATCTAAAGCTGTGCCATTTAAGTCAGAAGGGTAACCTAAACACTTTCCCCCTGTGCAGTTTCTGCTGTAAAATGTCAGTGCAGGAATTGGATGGAGTCCAATAAACTGCCTGAGACTTAAAAAAAAGACCCTGGTATGGCACTGTACCATGTTCCTTCACTTTGATATAATTAATGTTATTAATCACAGTCTTTTTCTCCTTTGTTAATGAAAATGAATTAAAACTGTTCAGGTTTTAATGGAGGACGTATTTTCATGGAGGACGAAATACAGGTTTGAGACAATGCAAGTTGTGGGCTTTATCCTCTTCAGAAGGGGAAGAGCCCTTCATTCATGGCACCAATTTGCAGCTGCTTTCCCTCACATATATGCTTCATGAAGCTTTGCCAAATAACTAATTTTCTGAGTTCACAGAACAGTAATTGTTGTCATGCAGTAGGTGGGGAAAAATAGGATTCTGAAATAATGAAGTGCAAATGTGGATAGGAAGAACTGCAGAGTGCCAGACAGAATTTTGAGCTGACCTCTATAACTTTTAAAGTTTATTTATTTAATATGCTTAAATTATATATTTATAAAAATACATTAGTAATTTAACTAATGCATCTTCTTTAGAAGCTGCTACATATGCCTGAAGGCAAAAGGTAGGGCTGTCAAAGTACTAAAAATAAGCCAGATCTCTTTACACTTTGTCTAAACTAACCAAAAAATCTCCTACAAAGAACACAAATTACAGGAATAAAACACATCTTTCTCGAAGTTACCACTAATCTAAGTAATCTCTATGGGACAGGAATGTTAGAATTGGGAATGTATTTGCAAATTTTCCTTGCCATTGTACCTTAACAGTACCAGGAATGAGGACTTAGACTCACAGTTTGACTGGCTATTCCAGTTAGTTTCTTGGTACTGAGAGTCCCATTTGCCTTGGAAAATTGCTGAAATGGGAGGAGGAAGCATGCAGGAAGGGTTGATAAAATTTGGGAGATTAGAGAAAAGTTGTACTGGCAAGAAAGAGAAGCTCCTTCTCTTCCTTCACTGTTGCTTAACCATTATAATTACATAGGGTATTTGTAATGATATTCCCACAGCAGCTGAAATAGGGAGGTACAAAAAGCATGCTGCTACCAGCACATCTCTGAACATCAAACCTGGGAGGTCTGAACCATGAGTGTGGGAGGAAATAGAGGCACTTGTTGCATAGTCCAGTAACTCAGTTGAATCTCATGCTCCTGTATTTTAATGCAGCTTCCCTTGAATTTAAGCCATATTGGCTACCCAAGAGGAGTATTTCTGTGGGAGTCACTGTCACATCTAGTGTAAAGCCTGCTTCCGTCCCCTGCTCAGATTCTCTGGCTGGGGTGGTTTGTTTCTATGACAAACTAACTCCAGGCCCCTGCATAGATGATGGTCGCTACAAATGCAGTGGATTGGGGGATGATATACTCTATGGAGCTCATTTTCCAAATTTGCTTCCCATGAAGGAAGAGGCAATGGCACATGCTTGGAACTTGTCGCTAGAGGAGACAAGACTTTGTATTGGAGAGTATGCATTTAAGAAACTGTCTTATTTTTTTGCATGGCTAGCTCCTTGCAAAGTGAAGCTTCTATAAGATGTTACTAAAGGTTAAGTTCCCCTCATAACAAACCTTTCAGTTTTGGCTGTGCATTATTGGTGTTTGGGAATCTAGTTTCTTTAGTTGGGTGAAGTCTCTGATGGATGGCACAGCCTAAATTTTTAAGCATTAAAGAACTTCTCCTTCCAAGGAGCCAATGATTTATTAACAGAGCAATTACATGTTTGAAAATGGGTTTTAAGCTGGTATTGAAATACCCCTGGTATTTGGTATTTAGGTAACATTTGTCTGGCTTTTGCTGAGTATCTGTTGATGCTTTTCTTGACATCCATATGCAATAGAACTGTTTTGCACTGCTGGGAGGGATGTGTGTAAATATAAACTGTTACAGGCAAGATACCTTCCATGTTTGCAGCTCTGTATACTTATTATATGGAGTATGGTAAGCATCAGATCTGCAGGATTTTCAAGTTAGCTCAGAAAATTCCCATGATAGCAAGTACTGTGGTGGAAATTAAAGTTATCACCCTCACTTTAGCTCTGAAGTTTCAAACGTTGCTGCTCATTCCATTTTCTTCTCTTGTCAACAAAAATCTTTCTACTGCAGTCTTGTTGGCTTGATTTCTTACATGAGCACCAGTCTCACTAGAGGACACTCCTTACTCCATATAGGACAAGTTTTTGATGTGCAGCTACAGACATATACACAATTTTGCATAGTACAGCACAGTCTCTAATGAACTGTATTAATGTGCTATGGCACAGACAGGAAATCTTTTAATAAAAAGTACTTGAATTCAAGTACTTTTGTGTACTTGACACAGTTACAGTCAGTACTAACTGAAAATAAAAACTCAGCTGTCACTTTTGGACATTTGTATTTCATTTACAGAGAGAGACGAATCACAGAATCACACAGAATCACAGAAATATAAATATAGTAGCATTAGAAACTGGCATTTTGAATTCCAGATCATTAGTAGGCTTTTCCCTTTACAGAAAAAAGCCTCTTTCTCATCTCTAACGAGGTTTATATGTTCTCTACCACCCTCCCAAGAGCTAACAAATGTAATGTTCAGTGGTGTAACAGGGATCAGAATCCACTTCTAGCTTCCACATGTTTCACTAGGTGGATTACTTAACCTTTGCAAATGAATTGGGTCCTATTTTGCATATTTCAGCATCATATTGAATTTTTTCCTGTCAAAATTATACAATCAGGACACTTTCTTTTAAAACTCACTGGTCTGAATTTGAATGTTACCTCCATGTAACATCAGAGTTACCCAGATACCCTGACACAGGGTATCACATATGATATTTTCCTCTTGTAATAATTATCCTATTTTAAAACACTGGGAACTTACATTTGTGCATTGCATACCTCTGAGTTCCCACAGGCATAGCATAGCAGTCCATGACACACTTCAGACTGCAGTCATTTCTAGAATGAAGTATCTGAAGTAGTTCCCTATAGAAGGGTAAGCCAATGACTGTATTATTGATACAGAGCTACTAATGTAACAGTTGAGGTGAAGTTAAGTCAGGCTTATGGGGAAGGAGCCACTGTGGTTTATTTGCTCGTATATATTGCCTTTGTAAATATAAATTTAGACGTTTCCTTCTGTATTAAGCAGCAAAAATCCTATTTGTGAAGTGCTGACTTGGTTTGGTGGAAGTGGGACCTTTCTGACAAGACCCACGTTGCAGGCTGAAATGAATGCTCAGTCTTGTCTTTCTGCAGGACTGCCACGTAGCTGCTCAGGCCAGGACACCACAGTAAAATATACCCTTGAAAATGGAACAGTCTAAAAGTAGCTGCAGTCCTTGGCCACACAAAGTAATGCTTTTATGCAGAATTATAGGGCCTGTAATATTCCAGAGGTCAAGTAGTTTTCCTCTCGGCACATCCCATAGTCCTTGTCCATCTGTAAAATACCAAATTAGACTGAATAATCACATTTTCCTTAGTGCTTCTAGTGCATTTGAAAATTGACTAGTAGCCTCCAAGGATATTTATTTCCTCTCATAGTATTTGTCATAAATATTTGCCTCCATTATGATTCTACTCAAAATGACTCTGCTTGGAGGTTTATGTCAATGCTGCCACCCAAAAAAACCTCACCCCCAAAGTTGGAGGAAATGTTCAGTCTGGGAGACAAGCTGCCTTGGATGTACTTCCATGCTGGCACTTTCCAAGGAAATTCTAATTATGTTAATACCTTCAGCTCTGGTTTTGGAGCTTTTTTTTACTTTTTTTAATTAGCAGAGTGTTTATGAAAGCCCCTTTTCTTTTCTCCTCAGGGGTGTGTGTGAAGCAGCCCTTGTTCCTAGCAAGTGCAGAGCCCTGGGGTGCTGTCCCCCTGTGGTAGCCACCCTGGGGGGGTGTCTGTTGTGCGCACCCCCCTGTGTATAGCGGCAGTCAGTCTTTCTTCTAGGCTGTTTCTTGTCACTCTTCTGAGAGCAAAAGATCCCAAGTCCATTTCAGCATAGATCTGTGCACACAGGGACACTGTACGATACATATTTATTTATGATTAATGAAAATTAGTGTGATTCTGTGCATAAATTGGTTGATGAGTACGAAGCCTTGTCAGGCACTCCATTAAGGCTGCACAGGAAATTCTAAAGCCAATTTGAGTTGACTTATTTTTCTTAGCTGACTATAATTTATGTTTGGATGTTCAGTTTTTAGACTTAAATCTTTTATGCTTTTTGCACAGACAGTCTGAAAATTATTCCATCTGCTTTAGTCAATACAAGGATTATGAGCAGCACGTTCTTGCTAGAAGGCAGAAAACTTTTCATGCAGTATTTTCCTTTCAGTGTGGTGGCAGAAGATGGCATTGAAAGATGTACAACATGCACACCTTTTTGTTGCAGCAGGAGACACTGCAAATTTTCAAACTAGTAGAGACGTTACAATATATAGCTCCTGTGTTGAAGGGAAAGTCTGACTTTGACTTATTAAGTTTGGAAAATATGTTTCTGCCTGTCCTAGATAGTAGAGAGGATATATACCTAATAGTTTCCTGCTCTTCTATTGGAATGGCTTATGTTGCACAAAAAAAACAGTGTGCTCTTTTTAATTCACCTGTGACACCATGATGTGTTCAGACCAAGGTAGCCTCGGGGAAGAAGAAAGAGGTCTGTGCAGCCAGGATTCCACAGTGGTCACTAGCAGCCACCCAGCAGATCAGAATGTCCTTTGAGATTCTGTGATAGTCCTGAGTTTAGAAGAATCCTCTGGTTTAGGAGTAGGTGTTTGTGTATTGTCCTTGTCTCCCTCTGGCTTCACCCCTCCCTGTAGCAGGTTATGTGTGTGGGAACAGCAATAAGAACTCCATCAATATCCATTTGGGAAACTGACTAACAGAGGACTGAGCACACTGAGGACAGAATAATACAAGTTGTTTATTGCAGACTCTTCTCCCTGGAACAGAACCTGAAAGTTAACAAGGCATTGTTGAGTACAAATGACTTCTAAATTCACTTACTGCAGAGCGGATTTCCCAGTTATAAAATGAATCAGATGGTTCTTGGATAGCTGAAAACCAACCAAGCTGACAAAATTGTGTCTGTATGAAATGGAGCTCTGCTTGTTATTTAGAGGTGGTGGATGAAATGTGAGCTGAGCCTTGCAAAGGAGTCTCATCAATGGTTTTGTTTTCTGAGGCCCTGGGTACAGCTTTGTTCTGGGGGCATTTTCTTTAGTGGTCCACATAGTCTTGCCACCTTAACTGCCAACAGGAAAAGACATATGCTCAAATACTCCAAGTCTTGATCATTGGGAATTTTGATTTGCAGCTGTGCAAGGCCTGAACTGCCAAAACCTTTGAGTTTGAAAACCGAAACTAGAACATGATTCTGATTTGCTTGTGTGTTCATCAGCAAATATAATTTTTAAAAGATCAAAGTTTATGATATAGATGAAGTCTTAGATAACATTCCATCTTCCCTGGAAGCCTTGTCTCTTCTGTAAGAGCAGGGACACATGTTCTGCGTTCATCTGGTTGGCAGACATGGGGGCTGCTGCTGTGAACTGAAGCATGTCAACGCTTTGCCGAGACATAGAAAATATCCCCAACACCTTTGCAGAAAAATGTAAAAAAAATCCATCCAAAATCCAAAACTTGCAATGGTATGGAAAGAACATGGTGAAAACCAGTATTTATTTCATGTTTCATCCTTTTCCCCAGACTCCATTGGCATTTTGTCCTTCTGCATCCTAGTCTTACACAGATACCAAGAATTAGACTCCAGATAATATTGGTATTATTATATGGCATTCAGTGGAACTTCCTCATCTACCAGAAATCTTGGCAGACTGGGGAAGTTCCACTCGACTGGAGGCTGGCAGATGTTACCCCCATATATAAGAAAGGCTGGAAGGAGGATCCGGGGAACTACAGGCCTGTCAGTCTGATCTCAGTCCTGGGGAAGATCATGGAGAGGGTCATGCAGCACATGAGTGATGGCCAGGGGATCAGGCCTAGTCAACATGGGTTTACAAAAGGTAGATCCTGTCAAACTAACCTGATCACCTTCTATGACATGGTGACCAGCTTAATGGACAAGGGGAAGGCTGTGGATGTGGTCTACCTGGACTTCAGTAAAGCCTTTGACACGGTTTCTCACAGCGTTCTGACTGAGAAACTGGCTGCCACTGGCCTTGACAGGTGGACCCTCAGCTGGGTTAAAAACTGGCTGGATGGACGGGCCCAAAGGGTGGTGGGGAATGGAACCAAATCCAGCTGGAGTCTGGTCACAAGTGGCGTCCCCCAAGGCTCAGTCCTCGGTCCAGTTTTATTCAACATCTTTATCAATGACCTCGATGAAGGGATTGAATGTTCCCTCAGTAAGTTTGCAGATCACACTAAACTAGGAGGAAGTGTTGATCTGCCTGAGGGTAGGGAGGCTCTTCAGAGGGATCTGAACCGACTGGACCGATGGGCTGAGACCAACGGGATGAAGTTTAATATGGCCAAGTGTAGAGTGCTGCACATGGGACATAACAACCCCATGCAATGCTACAGGCTTGGGGGAGGTTGGCTGGAGAGCTGTCAGGAAGAGAAGGACCCAGGGGTGTTGGTTGACAGCAGGCTGAATATGAGCCAGCAGTGTGACCGCGCAGCCAAGAAGGCCAATGGCATCTTGGCTTGTATCAAAAACATTGTGGCCAGTAGGTCTAGGGAGGTAATTGTGCCCCTGTACTCGGCATTGGTGAGGCCACACCTTGAGTACTGTGTGCAGTTCTGGGCTTCCCACCATAAGAAGGACATTGAGGTCCTTGAGCAAGTGCAGAGAAGGGCAACGAGGTTGGTGAAGGGGCTGGAGGTCAAATCATATGAGGAATGCCTGAGGGAGCTGGGGAGGTTCAGCCTGGAGAAGAGGAGGCTGAGGGGAGACCTTATCACCACCTACAGCTACCTGAAGGGAGGTTGTAGAGAGGTGGGCGATGGTCTCTTCAGCCAGGTGACAGAAGATAGAACAAGGGGAAATGGCATGAAGCTGTGCCAGGGCAGGTTTAGGTTGGATATTAGAAATAAATTTTTTACTGAAAGAGTTGTGAGGGCCTGGAACAGGCTGCCCAGGGAGGTGGTTGAACCATCCCTGGATGTGTTCAAAAAAAGGATAGATGAGGTACTTAGGGATATGGTTTAGCATAGGATGGGAATGGTTGGACTCGATGATCTTCAAAGGTCTCTTCCAACCTTGTGATTCTGTGAGGGCAGGGGCTGAATTTTGTCCATGAACAAGAGCTGGGATGCAAAAAGGGGGCAACACAGGTGGGACAGAGAATCAGTGGGATTGTGGAAAGCAGGAGAAAGATAAACTTCTGCATACTTTGCAGATCAAAATCGAAATGTTGAAGTAGTGATCAGGAAAGAGTGCCTGTGCCACTCCATCGTGCCCCAGTGAGTGTCTGGTGAGTTTGTGTGTGCATGTGTCTGTGACTTACAAACAGAGCTAGATGGAAAGAGTGGTGAAAAAGGCCAACACCGTGTGCAACACTTGCACAGCCAGGGCTGGAAGTGCAGCTTTATGAGATCTTCATTAATCCCCTTTTTATTTCTTCCTTCCCTTCCAGGTGCAAGTGGGAAGTACACCTCAGGACCAAAGAATTGTGGGATACATTTCCTGCACTCACTTGCAAGCTATTGCAGGTACTGTCCTAATTTGCCTATCTTCATTCATCACTATTTCTAGGCCTGGGGTGGTGTTCTTGTGTGAAACTAGCAAGCATTGCTGCTCCAGTCTGTCTGACAGTTTGGTGTGTGCTGCAGATTGTGAATTAGTGAAGAAAGAGGGGCAGACAAATATAATCTTCATATTTTCAGTCTCAGAGTAGTTAAGAACTGTAGGACAAAAACAAAAAATACCCCTCAAACTTTACTTCTTTTTGCTCCCTCTTAACCAAATACTGCTCTTTTAGCAATCACATTACTGTTGCCATTAGACAACAGCATTTAACAACCTATACTGTGAGCGTCAGCATGTAGACTGAAAATTCTTTGTACATTACTTGGGGATTATCAGAAGTTACAAGTTTGGAAGTTTTCCTCTTGGAAGTCAGTGACTGGAGTAAGGCCAAGTTCTCTGGGGTTCTGACCTGCAAATTTCATACATAAATGACTAACAAGTTGATACACTCATTGAAAATTCTTCCTCAACCATCTTATGATCTTTTATGCCTCTTTTATACCTCTTTTTATATTAATATTAATCAAAACAAGACTGAGGGAGATGGGTGGCCTTATATCCCACTTTACAACCCAAGTCCAGAAGGCATGGGGAAGAAAAGTTAGTAACTTCAGGTTGGTTTATTCCATTTTCAATCTTCTTATGCATATGTTTGGAAGTCAAGATACTGAACACTCATCAATTAAAACTGACAAATCTTGGAGATGCCTATGGAAGATTCCATGTATCTCTCCTGTCATTTGCATCAAAACTATAAGTTCTATTCTTAGAGCAGGTGTAGCAATAAAATAAAAGCCAAATCTACAAACCTTTACTTTGTGTAAGATCAGAATTGAATTTAGCCAGAGGAATGGCTGTCTTTGGTTTTACTTAATGCAACTGCGAATCTCATGCTCCTGAGTGCCGGAGAGGATAACATAGCCCTCCTGGACTGCTTGAAGACAGCATGTAGGCTGCAGACTGAGGCAGGACAGTGATGTATTATAAATGGTAGAACTTTGAACCTATGCGCCTCAGCACATCTGGGCTAACACAGTGAGGCAGCTAGCATTCATTCTTTGTCAGTGCTTCAGTTGCAGAGACAGACTTGGGAACAAAACTGCCAGTCCCTGAAGTACATTAGAGAGACTGGATAGTTCTAAAGAAGAGTCATGAATTTTTCAGCTACATTTTAACAGTGTAACATCCTTCTCTGGTTTTCTATTTTTAACACTGGAATTATGGTAATGGACTGTGAGATCGCTGTTGTGGACCTGGGATTCGTTGCTGTTCTAGTTTAGGTTAGAAACCTCCATTTTTAGTGCTGTTCTTTTTTTTCTACCTAGTCATGTATTCTCTGTTAGTCTTTGATAACACATTGTGAAATCTCTAAAATATTAAAGAGGAAGAGGGGGAGGGAAGAAGAATGGAGAAGTAATGTTCTGTTTTCAAAGTCAGGTGAAAATTCTCCAAGGGTAAAATGCAGCCCTTCATTTTCCTACTTGTGCTCCTGATACATATTTTCAGTCTTATCTGGCTCAAGCTACATTCCAGTAGAGTAGTCAGTGATTTAAGAGTCTAATTGTCCTTTGATATATCGTATTAGTTTATGTAATGAAATGGAAAACTCGAGTTCATAAGTTTGGCAGAGCTGTGCTTTCTGATTTGTATCATCTGATTCATAACATTTCACACATTTAAAAAGATTGCCCAAAACCCAGTTGGACGATGTAAAGATGTACCATCTATAAAAACAAGCACTGTTTAAAAGGTTAGCCATTTAAATCATCTTGTCACGCATAGCTGAGTGCAATTTGGCTTCCCTTCTAGGATACATAAACTTACACTTGACAGATCTGATACTTACATGAGTATAAAATGAAAGGATCCAACTGCTGTGGTCAGTGATGAACTACTAATGCTTTTCTCAAGAGATGTGTTGGCTCAACTCTGTTCTGAGCAGTTACTATTTTTTCAGACTTTGCATTTGCCTTTTTTCAATAAAACTTTAGACTCAGATGTAGCTCAACCTATGGCTGAATGGTGCCATGAAGCAGCTCTTCGTTTCCACTGTGGAAATAGCTGCATTTCAGTAACAAATGAAGGGATCCTTTAATGAGACCTCGATGTCATTATTTTCCATGGGGCAGTTAAGTTTACACAGTTTTTTTATGTCTTTCAGTTAGCGATTAATGTTCTGGACAGGTTTCATGGCCTAGAATCCCCCCCACCTTCCAATTCCCCCCTTTCAGACACCCCACCAAGCCATCCAAACAGAGTAAGTCTCAAGCTATTCCAGCCCTGACCCAGACAATGTACCGTGCTGGATGCTCTCATTACCTCGTTTATGTTCCTGTTTTGCATTCAGTGTGAATCCAGTTGTTAGCAGTACAGGTACTGGCAACTCTGGCTTCTCTAGCACCAGTTGCAGGTTCCACAAACTTACACACAGCTTAAGTGGAACTCAAATGAGAACTGAGACCTCTCTCAGTATTTGAATTCTGACTGTGCGATCAGTAGTACCTTCAGTGCTAAGCATGCTTGGGCAGCGAGTCCAAACAATGCTGAAATAGCAGAGCTGGTGTATCCAAGCCATGGCAGCTGGCCCTTGCCGCCTCCTCTTGGTTGTGCTAACACAGATGTTGTAGACCGTGTTGCACTTGACTGAGGACCTGACCTAGCTGCAAAGTAACCCAGCAGGATTAAAGGGGCGTTTTTGTTGGTGTAGGTTTTTTGAGCAGTTTATTTTTATTTTGCTTTCCCTGTCTATCCTGGATTAAGTACGTTACAAGTATAGGGGTCTGTCTAACCAAACACATGGTCAGATGTGACACAGCCTGTCCCATGGCCAAACTGAAGTCTTTGTCTGCAAGTAGGAGACAAGTTTTCCTTTTGACTAGACTTTACATCCTGTGCTTCACAAGCTGCTTTTGCTTATCTTCTCCAGGTTCCCTGCCAATATATCCTATAGCACTCATTCATTCTGAGAACTCTGGTTTAAAAAAACCTTTGTTGGATCATTTAATTTCCTCTCTGTGGGCCCGTCAGCTGCTTTGTTCAACCACCATAGTGCTCCTTCTAATGTCTTTCAGAGTAGGACAAAGAGTCTTCCTCAGTGTATAGTACCTGCCTGCAGTTCTAACTAAAGCCAGGATTTCACTTAAGTGTTTCCGAAGTGAATGGAAAGGGCAACTGTGATTATCCTATAATGAACAAAGGTGAAGTATTTATTTATGCTGGCTGAGGTTTCCCACCCAACCCTTTCATCGTTCCACAGAACTTGAAGCTGGAGGGAACTTGCAAAGAATTCGGAAATGCTGACGGCAGGAACCAGTCACAACACAATTACTTGCATTTTTCCAGGCCAGTTACTGAGGAAAAAAAGTGTAATTAGCACAAATCTGTATTCTCTAGTTAATCACTGGTGGCAGCCAATCAGACCAGTGATTCTATCTGAACATTTAATTGGAGCTGAAGGGGCTGGAAGAAGTTGAGTGTTGTAGTGTAGGGAGTTACTACCTAGTTCTCTTCTGTTAATTATATCTTAATATTATCTTCTTAATATCTACTGATGCTATTTCATTTCAGGAGCAGTTTCTGAAATATCTGTTCCACTGATTGTTCTGGATTTAGGTTTGGTTTCTCTTCCACTTAGGTGTCTGATTAGTTCAGTTATCTTCATCTCCAAAGCTACTGATTGCTGGGAGCTGCTACGGGCGAGTTTCAGTTCTGCGTACAGACACACGCAGTACCTGTGCGTAGCTGCAGTGAGCTAAAGCCATTAGTTTTAATATGAATCTCAGAAAACACTTAGATTCAAGTCACATTAGAGGATCCCATCTTTTATCACCGAAGCTTTGCTCGCTTCATTGCCCACACTCCACGTAGTGTACTGATGTGCAATTACTTCTATGACCTCTAGTGGGGATAATCAGTGATGCCAGACTGTCACCAGTTCTACACTTTCTAAAAAGAAATGAAAGTCATCTGTTTGTAGAGTTCCAAGGCTGCTGTTGTTCTGTAGAGCCCTGAGGTTACTTGCTGTACAGAGCTGCTACACAGCCTGAGCATTCTTACTGAGGGAGATGTATGTCACTATGTAGTTAATGCTTTTTTAACAATAGCAATGCACATTATTCAACACCTTTCACAATATCCTCCTCAAATGTTGCTGCCTGTGTGCCTTGTGTTTTTCTCAAGAGTTTTCTCTTGTGGAGAATTTGACCTTTGTGTGTCTCAGTTGAATGCCTTTGCTCTGTTCTACACACTGGTCCATGACAGGTTGCTGCTGCCTGAGTTATATGCCCCTAATGGCCACGTTGTTTTATCACTCATCCTAGTGAACCATGCTGGATGGTTAATTCACAGAAAATGTAAAAAAGCCCAACAACTTCACAGTTCAGGGATGTAAAAACAGTTAAGCAATTTATATAATCTGGATTCTGTAGAGATTAAGGCATGTTGCTGCTGCATTCTTGTCAGTAAGCACTGTGCTTAAAAGTTATGTCATGAGGAAACAAAGGCAGCCCAGGAGACAGTAATTCATATCTAAGGAGATGAGATGGGGTAGAAAGACTCAGATGCTGTAAAAGGAGGATAGTCCATGAATTTGAGAACTTAACTGGGAATGAAAAAGCTAGGACTGCTCAGCTTCAGAAGGAGAAGACTCAGGAAGGATCACACCACAGTGTTTAGGGAGGGTGTAAGGAAGGTGGAGGCAGTCTCCTCAGTTGTTCCCAGTGTCAGGACGAGAGGCGATGGGCACAAACTGGAAGTGCAAGAAATGCCATTTAGACAAAAGAAAATGATTTTACTGCAAGCATGATGTGTGCTTTCGTCTGGCTACACCTTAACTGTAGGGCTGGCTTATGCTGTTGTAGTGAGGGAGGTCCCAAGGATACCTTGGTGTAGATTTGGGTCAAGCTGTGCAATTAGAGTACTGTGTGAACTTGAGGTACATGTAACTAGAAACTGCAGGTTAGGGAATAGAGCCAGGAAGCACTTGTGCCGGCTTCTGCATTACAGCCCAACCAGTGAAGATCTGCTCAGAGTAATGCATGAATGGAGGAAAAAATCAGATTATTTGCTGTTAGAGTTACCAGTCTGAAGGGATGAGTCAGTGTCAGAACCCTCTTAAAGCTCCGTCTTTGCCGGTCCTGTTGTTTTCAATGTTTCCTTTAATTATTTAGGATTGTATCAAGTCGTGCTTGGTTGAACAATACCGATTCAGTTTGTATTTAAATGTTTTCATACTGGCCACTGAAAGCAGCTTTGATATTTTTAATTGTGTTTTACACCTTAGTAGATAGCACAAAGTAGTCAATTAGAATAAGTAATTTGGGGTTTGCTGCTTTTTCTTCCAATGGTGGAATTTGAAAACAAATCTTTCATTTTGAAGACAAATAATGTTGGTCTGACTTGACATAGCATTTCAAGCCTGAAACAAGCAGAATCATAACACTATAGGTACAGTGAAAAGGAAAGACAATGTGGTAAACCATTATTTCTAGAATGTGTCTTCTCCTGCTCCCTTCCCCACATCAAGCTTTTGCTGTAATCATATTAAGAGAGCCAGTAATTAATCTTTTCTTAGACTTCATGTCATCCAACGTGCTTGAAATAAAGTGCGGTTAGTTGCTATAATTGAAGAGCTGTTCTGTGCATTGGCTGGCTTCACAAACAAGTCTTTGGCAATCAATCCATCTCAAGTCTTTCATGTCACTTGTAGAAAATGCAGGCACATTCTCAGCACTTGTAGCTTGGTGTAACTTCCTTGCTGCTTGTGAAAAGGATCTGATTCTGCCTTTAGGCACTTCCTGCCTAAACCTGTATCCACACGTACTTAGAAAATAGGAAGAAATGCTTCCAGTTCAAGCATTCTTACTTGAACAGAAATAGAACCATTCCTCATATGGACTACTAGTGTATGAGTAAGTTGAATTTAACCATTGATGTATACTTCCTAGTAACACTTGAAAGGTAAGTTTCTCATTTTTAACAATTCAAAAGCAAAGCAAGGAAAGATCAAGTGGTTCACCCCAGAACACGCTGTCTGTTTTTAAATTCTGAACTCCTGCTTATAAATGGAGTGCCTCAGATCCTCTTCCTCCCATGACTAGAAACATCATCACTTTGGCTGGTTGTCTGCAGCACAGATGCCTTGTCATCTTAGTTCTTCAGACATGCCTGGTATGACTGATTCTAGGAGGAGATACTTAAATAATCAAAAAGTGTGGCTCCTGCCAAACTTCATAATGGGCTAAGCACTAGGTACTGAGTGTGCTATTATCCACACTGTGTTTTCAAGATACCTTGCGCTAGCTTAGCAACTACTGTGTAGCTGTGAAACATGCCCAAAGGAGGACTTAGTTCTTGTTTTGGTAATTTCTTTCTTTGTTTGCTACAGGAGACACTACCGTTCGTTGTGAGCAACTTGATATGCTTCAAGATTGGCTGTCTGAATTCAGAAAATCTACCTCCTCCTCCAGTACAGCCAATCCAGAGGAGCTGGTGGCTTTTGATGTCATCTGTGGAGATCTCAACTTTGATAACTGCTCCTCTGGTAAGACAACTTTCTCCTTTTCCTGGTGTCTACCTGTTCCAAAAAGGAACAGGCAAGTTCTTGATTCTCATGGGATACAGCAGTACACCGATTGCAACTTGCTTCTGCAAGGAAAGGCTGTACTGCTACAGCCATTTCTCAAACAGGTACTGGCCTTGAGATGAGCCAAGAAGAGTAGCTGATGCTTACAAGCTCTGCTGAATTAAGCATGATGTTTGTTAAGACACAATGGGCAATAATTTGTGGTGACAATGGGGAGGACAGATCCAGTGGTTTTCCTTTATTTGAATTGCTAGCTAGAAGTCTAAGACAAGGTGTCTACCTAATGAGACATGCACGTTATGGGATTTTCTTGTGGAGAAAGTAAATTCACACAGTTAACAGTAATTTGATAGTGCATATATACAGATGTAGGAGATTAATGCTGCAGAGAGAACTAAAAATTGCTGAATCTGTTTTAAAAAAAAATTAACTGGTGCTGTGCACTCCTGTGGGCTTTTAAAATTTGTTACATTTTTTCTACATTGGGATGTGGGGGGAACAAGGAAAAGAACTTCACAAAACGGTAATTAATGGGTGGTGAGTTTACAGAGATGGTAGCCTTGTCCAAGCATCAGTATTATGCTCTGTTAACAGTTAAACTGCCAACAGCGCAGAGCATTTTGTATCCTCCCTGCCTTCCTGTCGGTACAGTTCAGGCATCCAGCAGAGCTCCTCACCAGTTTAATGCGGTGGCAATTGACACTGCTGGCTTGGAGCTGGGAAACGGGTCAGTGGTGCCCAGCATCCAGCCTCCCGCAAGGCTGATGGAGATAAAGAGCACAAAGGCAGGCACATTGTGGGGGGTTCATGTTGGGGTTGAGTCTGTGCTCTGCGTTACCCGGGAGATGTGCAGTGTACAGGTGAACTCTGGCTGCAGCAAAGTGGGATTCAAAAATTCAGACCAGAGTTTGTGGATTAACGGGTTAACTTGTGGATTCTGTAGTCTTCCTAAGTGTTGCAGCTGAGAACAAGACCAGCAACTGTACCAAAAATAATGTCAAGAAACAAAACACAAGCATTGTCTGATCTCAAATGGAACACTTAATTGAGTAGAAAAGACCATCAACTCAAAACACAGCCCTTCTGTTGTTCACTTCTAGCTCCTATGTACAAAATGTAAATTGGTCACAGCTACATGATCCAAGGTAAACTCTGAACAGGCGGAGAAGGTTCTGGCAAGTGGTAGAAGAAGCCATTAGTGGTACTGGCTACGGACTGCTGTAGTTAAACAAACACGTATTAGGTAAGTTGGAATAGCAGCAGTGGCAGTGAGGTCTTAAGGAAGGAAGAAATGTGGCCAGTAACAGGTCTCCAGCTACCCAAGCTGCCGCAACACAGACAGGCTGAGGCGGCAACTGCAGCAAGCTGGAGGGAGGGAGGGAGACAGAAGCTGGGGGATACAGATGGACACAGCTGCTGTGATGCGGCTGTTTCACTTGTAATGCTGGATGGCTGGATGGAGTGGCCTGGAGGCAAAGATATCCACCAAGGAAAGAAACTGTCTGCTGCATACTAATGGGGAGACTGCCCAGTCCAGTTGAAAATTGGGAGTGGGACTGTGCAGCAGGAGGAGAGAGACAGGAGTGAAGCTGTGAGGCAGAACATACGGTTACTATTCTCTACCTGGGAAGTTTTGGCACTCTAACCATAACTGCACACAGACTGCAGTTATGCTGTTGGGACCTGTCGTGGTAAATCAAAAGTAAAAGCAATTATTTGCTTTTGCAAATAATAATTGTAAACATTGTCACTCCTAAAAGGGACTCAAAAGTAGGTTTTAAACATCCATTTTATTTTTGCTCTCTTTGCCACCTATTTACATCTCCCTCCCTTTAAAATTCACCCAGCCTGCTAACTGAACTTAAGCTGGCTGTTTAGGGGTTTATTTTTAGATCGTTTTCTTTCCTTATGCGCTAAGCAAGATTAATGCAGTGCTTTGAAGACGTTTTCTCCTGCGTTTCTCCATTACTCATTGTTTTAGGGACATTTGTTAGCATTACAGAGAATTCAACATCTTAAGATTAACTTTTTTTTAAAGCAGTAATCAGCTTCCTGTAATCCTGTATATGATTTTCTGTATTCTTTCCCACTCCACAGACTGATACAGCAAGTAATTAATGTTTCAGTGAATATCAAGCTTCTATTCTTAGATGTATTGACAGTACAGCTTCCAAAGTTCTCCTGGTTCACAAGCGACCTTATACTTATGACAAATTTTCTGCAACTCCGTTTTCCTCTCCAGTTTTACAGAACATGATGACAACATCCATACAGTGAATTCACGCTTAGTGAGAACATTATTAGAAAGTTACTTACTGTCAGGTTGCTTTGGACTGACTTGTGTAAAAGTCTATAGTGTTTTTAAATGTTTTAGCCTAAGATAAAAAGTCTTCCAGGCAGGTGGGTTAAGTTTTTTTGCCTCATCAGCTGTCACTTGTCACTGTCAGTACCACAGTTACGAATTAATCATGACAGAAACTTTAATCTTGGTTTTGTGGGATATTTTATAGAAATATAACAAGAGAGAACTTGGAGAAACGAACAGTTGCATGGATTTTATCTATTACTTTTCCATGAACATGAAACCGTCCGATTGGCTGTTCAGACAGTAAGAGCAGCTCTCTGCATTGCATACCTGGCAAATCTTAGGAAGGGCCAGTCCTCTGCCACAGCTCCAGGATACCCCAGTAAATTCACTTTTCCAATCTCCCTGCAATTATGAGGATGCCTTCAAGATCAAGAGCTAACTGGGGCAGGGGGGAATCCGAAACGTGTAGTGAGACAGATCAGCTGGTGTGGATGCAGGAGCTGTATTAACGACTTCATAACAAAAAGGCAAAAGCACCTACAGCTACAAACACAGTACTCCTGTACTGCACAGTTGCCTTCTGCTTACTCTTTAGAGGCAGAGGTCAACAGCTTCTTCACTTGGCAAGAACAGCATCTTATACAAGGAGATTTAACGCAATTCCTACAGTGGGTGAGAGGCATTCTGTCCAAGATACACAGCTTACAGTTTAAGGTTTTGTTTCTCACTTTAAAGGAGCCCGTTTTCATGCGTACTTACATATTCTGTTGTCTTGGCAATAGACGGTGACTAACACAGTACAGCAGCAGCTCCAAGCACAGGTGAATATTCTGCTGGTCCCAAAAGAGAGCCTTCAAGCGTTGCTAAGAAGTTTCAACCTTGTAAAAGGTTTAAGACCTGCAAGAAAGAAAGTTATCAGGAGCTCCTGCCTGTTTCTTTGCCATTTAACAACAATGCAATTGTAGCAGATGGTATTTTCAAGTTCTGGTTGTGCTTGTTTCACAGGTTTAATGGTCGCGGTGTTAAACAGCATGCAGAGAGCTAGAACATGTGTATTCGTTCAGTGTCTGAAATTGATCTGTACATTTTTGTAGGGCATCTTACTACATCCTAGGAGCTCGATGCATTGCATGCTTTAAATGCAGGGAGCACAGGAGCAATTAGGAAGAAATTACTCTGAAGTTGATAGGTTATGCTGATTATGCTTAAGATGGCATTAACGCTGTCAATAATATCCCAGGCAAATGATCAATTCCTTGTCCTTTCTCTTATCTATTACGGCTTGGAAAATATTTGTTCAATGAATTCCTCTGAAGCAAATAAAGCACAAGCTTTAATCTCCAGACTTACTGGGATGTACAGACATACTCACAAACAGCCACTTACATTAACATTCTGAAGTCAGTCTGAATCTACATTGCATGATCTGTCTCAACAAAGGCTTTGTAGCAGTGTAAGTGATGCGATGTCAGTGGGTAGAGAAGGAAATGGCCAGGAAATATGTTGCAAAACTTTCAGTTTTCAGTTGGAAAGTACCAAAAAGTATCTTTCATAGAAAGACATCATAGGAAAGAAGTGCTATTAATAAGGATTTGTTGGAATTTCTGATCAAGACAAGATATTTCTGTATGGTAAAGCTACTGCTGGACTGATTCAAATCCACCCTATCAATGTGTACTGCGCAGGAAGGAGGACTTGCCTTTGCTGTTGAGGCAGAACACAGAGGTGCCCACAGGTTTACAAAGCACTGCTGATGTGCCTTTCCTTGGGTTTGTTCTTTCCTTGCAGAGGACAAGCTGGAGCAACAACATTCTCTGTTTACACACTACAAAGACCCTTGTCGAATTGGTCCTGGGGAGGATAAACCATGGGCAATTGGTAAGACCTTCTTTAGCCATTAGTATACATGAACACTTACTTGTCTGTAACTCGCATGACATCTATAAGCAGCAGGTAGTTCAGCAGTAAAAAGTTTTTAGAGCCCAAATATTTACAAGGGCCATTTTTGTAATGTGTTTTTTACAAACCTTAGCAGTGTCTTGTTGACTCCCAACCAGAGATCTCAAACATCAGTCCACATTCTGGAACTTCAAGGTACTTTAACACCTCCCCACACCTATTCTATGTTTAAAATAAGTACCTGGGGGGACAGAAGAAAGCCTAACTGCTGTTTCTGTACTGTCTGCATGCAGTACTTTTGCTCAGAATATTCTATTTCTTGTTCTATAAATCCTGTAAGTGAGGATGTAACAAGGCCATTCAACAATACTATGAACTCGTAGGGTTCAGCTTATAAAAGATTTCCTGGAACTCGAAGCTATTCATACCTGGTGAAACTCAGCTGAGCTTGATGAAATTTCAGATCAGGAATCAGACTAGAGGTCTCTATAGAAACAGTTATAAATGTGAAGATACTAAAGGTAAGAACATGGAACTGTTTAATAACATGGCTTTACTCTGTTGTAGCAGAAAATCAAAAAAGTATCAGAGACCCAGGGGCAGAGAAACTGGAGGTAACCTTTTGAAAGGTGTCAGGCAGCTGGGAGGTCTGGATAGAGGAGCTGCTCGTAAAGACCAGACAAAGGCTGCTTGTCTAGACTGCAGGCAACAAACAGGTTGGTTCCCTGCCACTATGACCTACAAACTTTTGCACACCTCTTGTGCATGTGGGTTGAAAAAGGAATGCGAGGAAGAAAGGTTAGTGCATGAACTAAGGAACAAGAGACTGAGCGTACAGAGTACAGAAAGGAGACGCAACGGACACCAGTGAAAGTCAAGTTTAGATTCAAATGTGTGCCAGGAACATACAATGCTTAGACAGGGACTATGCTTTAGTTAAAATGGAACAGAAGATGTATGGAGGGATGGCAGAAGAAAAGCTGAGTTGAAGTCCAGTATACTCATCATCCAGTATCCCCATCTTCGCTGTTACAAGAAATTGTTTTCCTACATTTTTTCTGAAAATAAAGACTCAGACTAAAAGCATCTGTCAGTCAGGTGTGAGACAGTCACTGTGGAAGGTGTAACTGGTATGTAGGGCTGCAGATTGTGTTCAGAAGCGAACACAAAGTGCTCTTGGATATCCTCTCCCACACACAGATGCTGCGTTCACACCTGCACCCCCAGGAGCTTCCCAAGAGGCGAGTCAGGAGGGATGGCGGGACAGTCACATCTCCCTTTCTGTTCACAGGTACCCTGCTGGATCCTGAAGGGTTGTATGACGAAGAAGTGTGCACTCCAGATAACCTCCAGAAGTATGTAATCCCTAATCCTCCCACATGCTTTAGACATTTCCTTAAAAAGCCAGTATTTTGCTTGCTGTTTAACATTTCACAAATCAAGGGGTGTTTCATGAACTATATAAAAAACAAAACCCACCACAAAACCAAACCAAAAAACTCCATGCATGTTCTTACTTAGGGGCACTTGGGGAAGAGGAAAAAAGGGAAGGAAAAGCAGCTGCTTTTCAGAGCCTAATAGAATTGGGTTCAGTGGGTAAAAAGATGAGAGCAACTGGAGTTGGTGTGTTTATGTCTCTGGAGTTGGTCCTACCTGGACAGACCCATAGGAACGAAACTCTGAGCACTATGGAAAGGGGTGTGTGGACAGCTTCTCTGAAGGTATTTCTGCAGGCAGCCAGTTCCATGGTCACACCCCTGTAAAGGACAGCATCAAAGGGAAATGGGAGTTCTTTTCAAATAAAAAACCCACCTAGTTTAAGACCCCATTCCCAGCCCAACACCTAATAACCCATCCTAGGCGGCTTGCAGAATTTGATACACCTGAAAAAGCACACTCACAATGCAGATGGGAATTAAACGGCACGTCAGACAGAACTAGCAACATGGCTTAGTATATACCCATGACACTAGTACAGTGTTATTTTTAAGGAGTGTTTGATATGAAAAAACAGGTAAATTTGGTCTGAGCTAGTGGAATTAGGATAAAAACAAAACCAACTTCATTTGCAAAAGTCTTATGACAAATTTCATAAATACCTGTGGTGGTGAAGTAATAGGTCAGCAGAGAGAGATTAATAAGCTTTGTGCATTTCAGAGCAGCATTTAATGAATGTGATAATCCTTTTGCAGCTCCTTTTGTACCTTGAAGGCCAGTTTAATGGACTAAGTACGTTATTAACGTGACTGGCTATAAAAGATGTTTATTACCAAAACAGGCTAGAGAGTGGAGTTATTTGAATTAGTGAGTCTGTGCAGATGCTTCAGTTCCACGTAGTGGAAACGGCACATTACAGGGGCACATTTCACACTGGCATTGTTACTCCCAAGTACAGTACTGTCCATGTACAGATAGACACTTACTTGAATGTATTAGGTGAGGCTCCCCCGAAGTCGTCTGTGTTCAGAACTGATGGGTTTACTTTATAGTTGATGTAAGTTTTTGCTGCAAGTCCTGCTTTGTGCATTCAAAAGCCTGCAAAGTTTCCAGGCATTTCTGTTCACGTGTTGAAAACTTGAATTTGGTTGATGTGCAAGGAATTTCTGGAAACCAAAAGCAAGGTAATTTGGCCCTAAAAATCAAGTTTATTACACCCACACACAGATTTGCATTCTTTTGTATGGTTCCAAAACTTTAAAAAACCAAACAGAACCTTGCCTTGTTTCCAAGCAGCCTTTTGAGACAAGCTGTCATCAAATTACTTTTGGGTATGTTGGTTTATTCCCTGGAGAGTAACTTGCATTTGTCAGTGGAGTTTAACTGCTGAACACATAACAGATAGATAAGGAACCATCAATCAATAAAGATTTAAGAGTACTACTTCTGCTACCTGTGTGTATGCACAGCACCTCAGGGTGAGGTAAGTGGAAAATACTCTTGAATGATCGTTAACAGAACACAATGCACAAGACTCTTTGCCTACTAAACGTGGCTTTCAGTTTTCCACAATCCATTGTAATTGTCACACTGCTGAAAACCCCTCCATTAGACAGGGACTGCCACTAGCTTTTCATGCAGATCCGCAGGGAAACAGGTATCTATATCTGTACATTACGTACACCTTCACCTCTCTGAAGCCCAGAGAGCCTGTCCTCACATCTTTGCCAGAGACTGATAAACACAGAAGTTACCAATAAATTCAGTAAAATTTAAAGACATTAATGGAATCTGGGCTTCCAGATTCAAAGCATTTTTATAAGCACCTTTCCTAACGTGTATAGATGGAGTACTGATGGACTACAGAGGGCTATTGACAGCACAGCACCTGTGGAGCACTGGCTAGCTAACAAGTGTCCTCCCTTCACACAGCCAGAGAGGGTACAGCCGCAAATCCATCCATCCTTTCTCAAATTTTTCAATGATAAACCTTGATCAGGCTTTACAGGCGTTTAAAGCAGACATTTAAACTGGCAGAGTAAGCTATCTGCAGAATTATTTCTCCATCAGCACTCCTCTCCCATTTATAAATAAAATGCAGTTCACATTACTGAACTAATTAGGCCATAAAAGCAGCAGAACAACTAGCTCTTAAGAATCTCTTTCATGTTAAGCACAGCATACATAAAATGTCAGAGTAGAGCATCATACTTGGTACAAATAATGTGCAAGCAATTTATAATTATAGAACAATTAATAAGCTATACGTAGCAATCTGGGCACTGCCACCGTGCTGGAAGCCACACAAGCTTCTGTTCAGAAGGACTTCATGAAATGCACACATCTCAGTGATGATTGTCCCCTTCAGCAAAGCACTAGATAAGCCCATTTTTGCCTCCTCACCCTGGACAGAGCCTGGCCCAGGAAACCATGTTACAGCATGCCAAAGAGCCGAGACTTGTATATGATTTTTTCCAGGCTGCCCAGCTGCCAGTCTCCACTGCTGGGCAGCAGCTCACACTTCGGGGCTACAGGCTGCAACACCAGTAAGAGAAGCGTTCCTCCACCCAGGTGCTCCTGGCCTGAATGAGGTGGTCCCCAAGCTTTATAATGAGGGAATTTTGCTGTACAGCTCCCTTACATGCACAGCTCTTCACACACCTCTGTTCATTGCAGCTACAGTCAGCACTGCAAGGCAGCCACACACCAGACCCCTGTGTGACAGAATTTCCATACTTTAACCTTGAAGGTATTTGGGACTGAAAATCTTCCAAGGGAAAAGACAAAGTTCCGATTACTTTTATCCTCTCTTTCTTTGCATCCTATGAATTAAGACAATTATTCTGACAAAATTCAGTTTAGTTGTGCAACTCAGGTTCACTGAAATTGTTAGCATTTCACTGACCGCATGGCAGAGCCCGTGTCCACTACTGTGTCCCTCGAGGAAATAGCCACAAACAGCACCCACTGCTGGGTGCGAGTCTGGGGCAGAAGCAGGCGCATGTGCACCTACAGTTTGTTTTCCTCATGTACTTAAACTTAACATTTCCCTTCCACAAGCAGTTAGTTGTGCAGGATAAGCGAACACCCAGCATTCGCAGACTTTTAAAAGCATGTAACTGAAGCTAAACCAAATTTATCTTCTAAATTAATGCAAATAAGATGCTGGGTTTGGGGTTTTGGTTTTTTTTTGCAGTAGTACTGCAGCACTAATCAGCAGTTTCTTCTACTTTGTCAAGTAATTAGCTTTGCCAAATATAAATACCATTTTGGAAAGAGGTCAGTTCCATCAGTTTGCTTTCTTGAACCTAGAAAAAGCACTCCAGGAAGTGAATCACTGCTCTCTGCAGAATCAGCTTGCAAATGGGGTGCAGACAGTAACCTCATTTACCACGAGTTATTAGATGACAGCCTAAAACTGAATAATACATAAAAGGAAGCTTACTTGGAGAAAACAGGCACAATAAACTCTAAAAACCTTCAGTACCTCACTACATCCAAACGGGGTTAAAGAATTGGTCTGATTAAGTAACTCTAAGACCGCAATTTCGTCATTGTTATCTTTTGAAGGCAGTAAAGGACTTCTTGTATGTAGCAACTGACCCAAACTTACAGAGTCTAACACTAATGAGACCTAATCGAGTATAGTGAGGGCCGTGTCCCCTCTACCACAGCTCAGTCCTCCCAAAGACACAAAATTTGACAAAGAAACCATCTGAATCTCCAACATTAAAACAAGTCACAAGGGTGTGGTGTTTGTCTAGTTTTTCTTTTGTTCTGTACTCTCACTTGCATGCATTAAAAAAACAGCCCTAAACCCAACCCCATAAAGCCCATCCAAAGTCAAGTCTTAAAAACCAGGTGATGGAAAATACCTTATTTTTTTCCCAAGGTGCAATCAAAGGCTTTGTACCTGCCAGGGCCCAAGTTCATGGCTCAGTGTTTCTCCTGCAACAGTTGATGATGTAGCTTAATGGCATAATCAGCTCTTACAAGGAAAACCATAGAACCTTGAGCTCAGGTTTGGGCTGGTAAGTAAAGGAAAATTATATTCAAAGAGGCGGTTTTCAGAGTAGCTTGTTTCTGTGGTTTGAGCCACAACCGCATCTGCCCCTCTCGCACAGTTACCATGCAAACCAGCCCTGACTGTGCTTGCTGCTAACTGCATAACACCCCCTCAGCAGTCACCGTGCACAGCTCCTGGCTGTGCACACAGCTGTGTCCCTTGCCTTTAGCACTCCTTTGGTAGAGCTTTTAAACAGAACACAAGGTAAATTGAGTTTCCTGTTAAATCCAATCCAACAGCAAAACATCACAGCAAGGCAGAGTTAGAAAGATAGCGTGATAGGGACCTTTGTGGGTTAGCTAGTCCAAAACAATGATCAAGGCAGGGCTAACTTCAAAGTTAGATCAAGCTGCTCAAGGCCTTAATAGTCTTCTCTACAAAATGTGCTTTTAAGGTTTGACCGCTCAAACCAAGAGTTTTAATAGGAGATTCTTAGCTTTGACTGCTTCTGTATATGGTGCTGGGCTACGTAATCCCCGTGCAGATGGGAGCAGAACTAACACACCTGCTACGTAAGTCTGTCTCTGTAGAGGAGTTGAAGTGTCACGTACAGAATCAAATTAGGCTGTCACTATTAATTAAGTAAGAACTTGGGGTCGGAGACACAGTAATCTGATGCAGAGACTCACTCAAAGCCAATTACCCCATGCCCAAATGTGTGCTGAAAGCCTTCCTCATACCCTGTCCGTAAAGCTGCTTGTCTTCATTGCAGAAGTTGCTGCTCTCATCAGCGTGGAGAGGCTTGTATCGAGGTACTGCCATTTATCTTAAAGTAATCCATGAAACAGTTTGCTCCTCAGCTAGATTCAGCAACACTGGAAATCAGCTGAGGGGCTGTGGGCTGCAATATACTACAGATTGCAGGTGGACAGGGTCCTCCTCTCAGATGTTTGTTCTCCTGACTACCACGGTAGGTCCACGGGCCCACTGCACAGCACCCACAGTGCCAAAACCACCTGAGGCTTTAAGAGCACTGTGAGGAGTCAGTAGAGCCATATATTAGGAAACATGTTTGGAAGAAGATGCAGTTTACAAATGTAACAGTCCTTTTGGACAGGTGTCACCATTACTAGGGATTTGGAGAGCATCTCCCATAACGCATGAAGCAAACATTTAAAGCACTTGCTTTGTTTTTTAATGAAACAGGGTGCTGGAAAGTGAAGAGGGAAGGAAAGGATACTTAGTCTATCCCACCAGCAAGAACCACAGTTCCAGTCAAAAGGGGAGGAAGGCTTCACTGAAAGGAAATGGGAGGAGGATTGACTACATGCTCTATACAGAAGAAGGTCTCTACCTGGAATGGAAAGTGGTGAGTTTCAGAGCTGACAGCCATAACTCACAGAACAAACCTGCCTGGATGGCACTGCAGCCTCTTCTGATCGGATTCCAATTCGTACTGCTGCTTTGTTATATTCTGCTTTTGTGTGCAGGTACCTAGGTTCTAAAGCTACTGCAGAAACAAATCAGGGATTCTGGTAGTAACACTGGTGTATACTCTGCTCTTCAAAAACAAACAACAAACCTTGTTTCCATTCCTTAAACTTTTGCCACACCAGGTGTTCTTCTGATGCCTTCCCCACCAGCGGTCTGAATACTTTTTAGTCCATTTCAGGTGTCTGGGTGTGCTTTGGTTATGCCCATGAAAACCTATTTAAGGTACAAGCCTGTGATACACATGCAGAAGTTAACAGGGGCTAATCAGAGTAAAAACTGGTAGTGCACCGTCTGCTTTGGGGTGGTAGGACCTTGCCTTACAAAGAATTCCATGATGAAAGCAAGAAACATGTTTACACTTCTTTACCACACCTCACTGCAGGTGCTGCAGAAGAGCAGGTGATAGAGTGGTTCCATGTAGTTTATTGCGTACCTACATCTGTGGACATGGCAGTTTAGCAGCTGAATTCCTTTCAGATGTCCATGGTGCTCCTGTACAGTAAACCCAACTTGCATTTTGCACAAATGGCAGCAAACCCAGTGTTACAATAGCTTTGACCCAGATTAGTTCTTTGACAGCAGTATAAAGAGAACTAAAGTATCTATGATTTCTGTAAGCCATTCCCAGAGTACAAGTAAAGAAAGTACCCTAGCAGGGGATGACTCAACTATACTGCATCCAGGCTGCTCCCTCCAGCTTTCCGAAGCTGGGAAGCACACAGCATTTCCTACAGAACTTTAACTTGGTTCTATGAAGCATTGCCAGAACAAAGCCTGACATTCAGGAGCAGGGTTCCCAACTACCTGAAGTTCCCACGAAGTTTAACACCCCGATCTAATGAAGACCGGGTTCCTTTTCAGCTGCGGGCCATGCCACCCCCTCCTGCACCTCCTTCACACTTCACTGCTTACTGCAGCACTACAGTAAATACACCTGGCACAGCACAGATGTTACTGGAAAAGCACAACAGATTTTTTCATCCAGCCTCATTCAACTGTACAGTGTAGAAATGAGGTGAACCCACATCAGCTGTGCTATAGCAACATGCCCTGGGTGGGCAGATAGTTTACCAGTAGCCCAGCCAAGCCAGACTGGTCCCATAGATCTACTAATAGACTAAGGTAGTTCAGAGTAAGCTAGAGAGGCATAAAACCTGAGTCCTGGCGTGTGGTGTAACAGGTCAGTTTTCAAATGTTCTTGCTTTCCTTTTCCTTCTGCAGGAGGTGGAAGAGTTCAGCTTTATTACCCAGTTAGCAGGCTTGACAGACCACCTACCAGTAGCAATGCGTCTCATGGTGTCTACAGGAGAAGATGACCCTTAAAACTGACCAGCTTTGAGAGATTAGAAGAGAGAAACATTAATGATACTGAGAAAATACCAGAGGATAAGAACGAACTATTCTGGTGCCACGTTAGGAAAGATGACCAGACCTGACCCGGGCGGCTCCCAGAATGTACCAACAATGGAGACTATAAAAAGGGAAGAAATGGAAGGGGCTGTGGCCAAAAGCCACTGCCTCACGTTGCTGAGGCAACAGGGCAGGCCTGTACTACAATGCTTTCACTGTGGACCGAACAGAACCAAGATGGAAGTCCGAATTCCTTCTGAACCAGTGCCATTCTTACTAGAACTTGTTTTTATACTAATATATAGCACAATTTAGTTTGTAATTAGTCTGTGAGTTAGTGCTGCTCAATGGCTTTTTGCATCATTTCTTTGTATAACTAAGAAGCTAAAGCTTTTTTTCTTTTTTAGCCTGTAAAGTTGTAGTAGCGTGCTTGCATCAGTAGCATGCGCCCGCACTGCATGCCACTCTGACATAAATAGTCAGTAAGATACCATGGGGAATATCAGAACGGAAGCGAGTTCAAAAATCAGATACCAGCCAAAGCAAGGCATTCTGGGACTGGCAAACCCTTCTGTCATTACGGACAGACCTTAAAAGTAACTGTTAGATTTGCAGACCAGTATCGTCCTGTCCGATTCAAGGACACTTAAAAGATCTGGAAATAAGACTTTAAGAACACAGTTCTACTGTTATTCCAGCTGTGTTCCCACTGAAATTATGAAGTGTTTTGTCTGAATGGCGACTCCAGAATCAGGCCTTTAGCTTTCCAAGCACAACTTATTCCCTTAAGAAGAAACATGGTTCCCCTGTAACGTCTTTTCTTTCTTTCTTTCTTCCCCATACGTGGGACAGTCCTGAATTATGGTATGGGATGATATGTATGTTCCAGTAGAGTGAATAGATTCCTGTAGTACCATTGGTAACACCAGAGCCAACATTCTGCCTTAGCTAGAAAGAGTCAGTGGGAAATAGGTTGTAAAAATGCATGCTAGATATAGAGTTAAAGTAACCATAAGTGACATTTTGGGAGAAAAAGCATAGGACAGTGTGGGACGGGTAAGGCAGGATCGCCCAGCAATCTCCCAAAGGAATCCATACACGTAAAGGGAAAGCGTAGCCTGGCTGGCTACTAGAGAACAGACCTGTGAGTCTCAGCCCTGGGTGACTACTCTGGAGCAGAGGGTTTGTCTATGTCTGTGAGGCAATTCTCTATTGTAACACACTCACAGACTGTAACAGGGCTCTTCCCATCTAATTCATGCCTTCTTTCCACTGCAGTGCTCTCAGCGTGGGGCTCCCCGCTGCCAGCTCATCCCTGTGACCTGACCTACCCAGCCTCTGTAACCTTCACAGAGACAATGAAAAGCTGGGAGTCAGGTCCATGACAAGACTTGGCAGGTTTTTTAGGGATGTGAATTCAGAAGGGTTTGTGTTGCTGGGAGAACAGGAAGGCCCCTCACATTTCTAAGACTTAATTTCTTCTGCCTACTTCCAGTTAAATTTAGTGTTATTTCCTCTTATGTTACAAATTTCCCAAGTTAAAAAAACCAAACAAAACAATACAGTTAATCTAATACTTGTAGCTTACTCCATTAAGTAAAATGTTTTAGTTACGCTGGCCATGAACTCCTGAAGTTGCTTCTGTTTTGGCTCAGTTTATAACTGCCAGGAATCAGCTTGAGCTAAATCAAGAATAGATTCAGGTTAGAAATCCCAGTCTGCGCAGCCTCTGGTACTGGCTTAATTGGCTACTGCAAACAATGGGACTTGTACTGAGCTCGGCCTGATTCTGCAAGTAGAGAAACTGATAGAAGTACTGGACTAACCACAGTATTGGCTAATTCCACGTAGGCGGCGGGCCACTGTGCCTGGTCTTGACACATCCTATGCCTCATTTTCCAGTCCCGGCATCCCTTCAGCAGAGACTGCCTCTGAAGTGTTCTGTGCCAAACCAAGGGGTAGTCTGCAAGTGTAACCCATGGGGACTCAAAACCAGAACCAGACTCAATTCCCTTTTTTGATAAAATTAGGAATTCAAGTTTACAGCATCAGAGACTTCAGTGTACTCTCCCAGTGCACCACCAGTTTCCCACTTTGTACGTTTCTCTTTATACAGAGGGTGCACATATGTGCAGTGTGTTTTTCTGGTTTCTTATCTCCACCCAATTCAGAAAGACTTGTACCTGAAACAACGCTTTTAATCCTATTTTCTACCTTGCTTGTATTTTATTAACCTTTTTAAAAAAACTGACAAACTATCAGTAGCAACTCGTGTGCTGTTCAGCAGCTATTTCTCAGTCATTAAGATTAAATATAAGGTACAGTATTTTTAATAGCTTTCCTAACAATGTAAATTACAATTTGATATCAACTTCACAAAGTATCAGTTGCAGGAGCTGAATCTGACACTGTGCGGGATATAATCATAAAACTACTGCCAAACAATGTTATATTTACAGTAAATTATATTTACAGTAAAACTAACATGGTCTAAATCGCTTTTAAATCAGTTCTGTGGCTTTGTGCTGACTAAAAATCAGGCACTTTTGTCAACTTTTTGAGACACGTTGAAAAATATTTTTCAAATCGGAGGTAAACTGGTTTAGATTTTGATGTTCTTAGTTTCTCAGTGACCAAGAAGTGGATAGCTGTAAAATGTTCTCTTTAAACAATACACGTACATTTAACCAGTCTCAGTAGTTCTTACAAATTTACTGTCTTAAGGATCTAACTTTGCAGGAGAGTGATGCTGGGAGGTACAGCATCGTGGCACCCCTGTACAGATGCTCCTCGCTTTTTTTGCATTGATCCTGTGCCTTCTGATGCCTTGGTACGCTTGCAGGAGTCAGAGAGCGCGTGTACCGGTAACCTGTATTGAAGCAGCTTTCCTTTCACAAGGGTGACATCGTGGAGAACAGTTAATTTTGTCTACGCCACTACTACAGTTCCATATGCTATCTCACAGAGACTGTCAGACAACACCTGTACTGACCGGATATCAATCATTGCAAGCCTTAGACAGATACTATGTCATAGAATATCTGCTTTAAAAACAGGGGGGAGGGAGTGGGAGGAGGGCAGAACATGCCCAGGAACTCAAACCCGGGACAGCTTTCAGGTGTCAGTCGCACTTTGCTTAAGGACAGCACATCCCAATCGGTTAGAGGATGTTATTTATAAGAAACTTGAGTTTTGCTTACTCTACACTATGCTTCCCCCACTTTGTACAGGGATTTCAGGTATCTTCAGGAAGTGGGTGTTAACGCTATTCTTGCTTTAATAACTGCCACTCCACAGGGATACTGTAGATGAAGTGTCATCTGTTTTTATAAAAGCTAGATAGCATCTTCTGTTTCTCGTGTTCAATTTGCATTTTACAACAGCACTTCTAGAACCAGTGGAAAGACACGAATGAGGACAGCTGAAAACTAAGAACTTCCAGAAGTTTCAAGGATGTCAGGTCCTTACCAAGTTACTACATTTAAATCACATCAAAACCACGACTGACAGAGAACAGTACATAGCCTCTCAGGCACATGGATATCCGGATCACCTGTGCACTGCCTGTCTGAGGGGTGTGTGATCCACCTGCTTTGCCCCACAGCTCAGCCACTGAGGGCCTGGGTAGTATGCCTAATGTACAGCTTCATGCAAAGTGAAAAAAGTGTTTAACTAGGTCAAGTGGTGATCTGCTAGTTTGTTCCATCACAAACTAGATGCTTATTAGAAGCTGCCTGAAGCATCCAAACATAAACTTTACCAGAGACTGGCTCCAAGAGAAGCCTGCAGCCCGCTGAGGTGTGGCCTGCTGCAGAGGGGCCCTTGCAAAAGCTGTCTGGTGTAACAAGTTACCTACCTTGTGCTAGTAGCATGGCAAAGTTTTGTCCCAGAAACACTCTCAGCTAGTCTGGCTAGACCCTCAGTCCTGCTTGTTGGGTAAGACAGTAAGATTTAAGGAACTTAAATTCCATAAAGATTTATAGTAAAATAGTGTTTGTTTGGAGGTCCAGAATAAGCAGACCTGACTGCCCCCAGTTTGGTCTCTGAGCTACCCTTGGATCACACAGCAGCGCGTCAGCACATATCATCAGCTCAGAAATTAAGCATTTTTACCTCCTCCTGGCACTATAGGATGAGAATAGAGATACAATTCAAGCACTTTGAACAACTCCCGATATTATCATCCATTACGAGGGTCAAATTGTTACCGAAGGTCTCCTTTTTCCATGCCATCTTGTTTTCAATATAACCTTGATGCTTTTAAAGACTTGTATTATTGCTGAGATTTAGAAATCCTATAATAAGAATAACCTTTTTTATTTCGAATGATTTTTCGGTATTGTATCCTTCTGGAACCTAATGTTTTTATATGGTAAGCACACACCTTCTGACATTTTGTTATAAATGTATTTAAAAAATAAAAATTTAAATATTTTCATTGGTTTCTTTGCCTGCAAGAAAACCACAATCTCAGACCTGATAAAAACATGGTATTTTGAACAACAGGGAGGATTTTTTGTCTTTTATTGGTGCTGAAAGGAATAACTGGTTGATGCAAACAAGATAATAAAATTTCAAGGCTCAAACAATTCTGTGGAGTCCACTTTTTCTGGTTTTGTGATGCTGAGTCTGACGGCACTAACAGAAACCTGACTAAGATGCAGTCTGGTTGGTGGGTCAAGTACGATGGCCTCGCTGCACTACGCTGTTCTAGGGAATCTGCAGAAAATAAAGGGCGAAGGAAATGACTGCTTCTAACTGACATCACCTTGCCCTCTACTGCTCAGACATCCCCCTGCACAGGCACAACTCGCTCAGTTTCCAAGGCGTGCAACCTTCACACAAGCATTCGCAGTGCCCGCTGCAGGCTGCGAGCCTGAATCCCCCATGCTGCACCAAGCCCCCACTTTAAGTACAAGGACACCCACTCCGTGCTGCCTTCCGCAAGCATTTAAGGCCACTTCACAAGAACAATTCCTCAGTACACAACTGTAATCTTGACATCTCGACAGCTATCTAATCCCTGCACTGACAGCAGGTTTTGATCTACGGACTGTCAAAAGTTTATTTAAAACTAAAACAAACCCATGTCCTTAAGAAATCTACTGATTTAACAAAACACTGTCAAGGGAAAAGAATCCACTTCACTCGTTCAGTCTTTCTGATCAGTCCTCCGAGTCCCTTATAAGAGCTGTTAGGGAACTCCACCTCAAGAATTTATTTTTTCCCCCACAAGCACAAGGAGAAAGTCAGCGAACGCAAGCGATTAAGGACAGGCACATGTTTCTTATCATTGGCTTAGAAAGGAACCACTCCGTCTCAAGAGCCAGGATGTTAGAGATGGATTTCTGCAGCTTTCTCCACTGCTGTACAGGTGATTTCTGTCTGCATCCTGATGCTGCCATAGGACTATACTTTGGCAGACTTTGTTTTCCACAAAGAACAAGTATGGAAAATGGTAACTCCTTCCTGCTCCCTCTGGGCCAGGGCTTGCAGTGTAGTTAATGATGAACTCATGCCCACAGATGCCTGTCCGTCAGCACTGTAACTGGAATGCCATCTGCCTCTTTGGCTATCATACAGAATCTCTTGGCAAAGCACCTATTAAAACACAGACCTCCCAATCCCACTGAAATTCCTACTCAGAGTGCTACAGAAACTGCGATTTTTCTGGCCCTTTTCTTGGACTATTTAGTAGTTTGATGAACCAATTCTCCTTGCAGCAAATTTAAGTTGCTCATACACATTTTCACGGCCTTTCAGATGGCATGCTCTTGCCCTCTACTGCTGTTACTGACTAATCCAGATTCCCTATCTTCCACTCCTAAACCCACAGTTTCCCTGACACCAAAGGAAGGGTCCAAGCAGCCGTTTGTGAAATCAGTGAATGGGGCTCAAGACTGGCAGAAAAACAGCAAATCTCTTTCTCATCTTTTACATTGTGGTGCATTTAACAACCGCTCCTTACACCCACCAGATGAGGTTGGGATGAAGAGCACATTAATCATGGGTAAGACAGAAAGAAATGTGCATTTAATATAATCACATAAAATAAAGGGGCATTGTCCCCATGTCCCTATCAACATACTAGCTTTCAGCTTGCTTTCCTGTCTGTAATTTGCATAATTCCTAGAAAACAACACCTACTTACTCTGTCCCTCTGGAAACATCCATAAGCTGATGCTTTACCTTCCCTCACTTCCCACACAAGCATCTTATACTCACCAACAGAGTTTCCACCACTGCCAAGCCCTCTCTTCCCTTTTGTAAGTAAACACCTGATGTTCTCCAAAGCCAAACCCAGCAGAACAACTTCAAACCACTCCATGTGCCACAGTACAGTTGGCAAGCCAGGTGTGTCAGAATATCCTTTACCTGTACAAACACTACAGCAAAAGCCTAAAGCTTCACTGTTCCACTACATCTGTCACAACAGGGTTTTTGCAAAGCTGTGCTAAAGCTCAAGTTGTGGCAGCATGTCTGTCCAAAGCAGCTAGAAGCCTTAGAAGTACCACTCCTATCTGCAAATGTTTGACTCTTCCAAATCCCATCAACAAGATGCGTCAGCCAGATGAGCTCAGTGGAGACCTTAATGTGATCCTGGATGCCATACTGTCATTAGTATACCGAATATTGATATCTGACCGCTTTCCACCCTGCTAAAATGGAATTTGCCTCACAGATACACACATTAAACACTGCATTAGCCAGTAACTGAGCTAAATCCTTCTGCCTTAATGATACGAAACAGAGGATGATGGCTAAGACATCGCAGCGTTACACCAGAGACACGGAACTGCCTGTAGAAAGGCCAGAAACAGGTCTGTGAAGCGGCGGCGATGTCCGCGCCACATTTAGCCCGGGAGCTGCAGTGCAACAAATGCCCAGCAGAAAGACTCGGAGCTCGAGATGCAGCTACGGTGAGAACTGACTTCAATAGTTTTAAGATTCTGGATGATGCAGTAAAAGCAACTGAAGCAATTTGCAGTGCTGCCACAGCACTGCATGCTACAGCACCTGCATGGGCAGCCTCCAGAAAACACTGTGAAACAACCGCTGTGGGAGCTCAGAACTGCCATCCAGCAGTGGCACTGTATCCTGAACAGATCCCAACGCAACGAAAGGGACGAGACGAGCACGAGGGGGGATGATGATGTCTTTCCATATCAAATGTAATTCAGCACCGTTGTTCTCATTGAAGAGGTTCATCAACTCCCAAATTAGCAGAAGATTATTAGCTTAAACACCCAGGCCATGCTACAATTTGGGTAACATCCTCATTACCTTTTCTAGTCTCACTAGGCATAATGTTACCTTTGTGTCTGGCTGCAAATGCTGATCTAGAATTATGAATACCCAGAAAAACATGGCCAAGTCTTTCTCTACAATTAAAACAACGTCACCAGCTTCATCAAAGCCAACATTTAATGTCATATATTGCTTAGTAAGGACCTTCAGGTTATCAAGGAACAAAAGACAGTTACGAGGTCTGCAAGACATCAATTGAGAAGAAATCCTAGGCCTAGCATGGTGCCAAGCACTATGCTAAATATATTTCTAATAAAAGGTGTATCACACAAGACAAACTAATTCTCAGTATCTAGCCTGGTCCATTATCTCAGCCCCAAAATAACACTGTTATGAAACAGGTATTTAAACTCTATTTGCTGTTACTCCTTGGTTACATATAATTTCCCTTTACCACGTTTGCCAAGAAAGCTATTTATAGCCATGGCAAACACAGACTTTTAACAAAGCGTGTCTTGTATCTCACAACAAGCTCATAAGAAGGACTTCATGCTGAAGTTACTTCATTAATTATTAGATTGGTGGTCTTGGAACTCTGTGACATACATGAACTAGCGGTGCATACCCTGGGGAGATCCCTCTTGCCCACAGCTGACCTTGTGTGTCCTTCCACCTCACTGTAAAAACCTCAGGCTCAACATTCCACAGATCTGTGTTCCAATGTTAGAGCAAATTAGAAGCTGTGAACGTAGCATTTATTATACCCTGAAAGAAAGAAATGCTGAGTCTGGTTAAACGCTGGACAGTGGCTCTGTACCCAGTATAAGAGCTCCTTGTCCAGGCCTGGACATCCAGAGGCTGATAATTAGAAGGAGGTCTCTGACCACAAGACCAGACACGTTCAAAAGCAGCTTCCAAAGTACCACAACCGAATGCAAAAAAAAAGCCCAACAACCAACCAACCAACCAACCAAAAATTCCTCTCCAAAACCCCACTACTTTTAAAAGAGAGTTCAATGTATTTTTAAAAAGATTATATGCACAAGCCATGCTACAGGAAGGGAGTATACAGAGCAACCCAGAAGGTCCCACTCAGTCCAGTGTTTGGCTTGAGGACAGGGGAAAAGTACAGAATTTCTTCTGCTTCTGAGTAATGATTATTTACAAGCACAAGCATAATTATCTGTTTGGGACCTTCAGTTTATTATTTGAAAAAACACAATTAGTATTTTTATTCATGTTGTAAACTTGGACAGAACAGCTGCTTATTAGCAGAAGCTCTTCAAGTATGAATAGCTGCTGTCACAGCTCTAGGTAAGACAACCTACTTCAAACGTGGGGGCGAGGGAGGCACGGAAGAGAACGGAAAAAGGAACAGAAGGGGGTGCTCAATTTGCAGACCTACTATAAACACAGGAGAGCATGTTAAAAGGAAAAGAAAAAAATCAACAGAAAACGTTAAGAACATTAAGAAAGTCCAAATGGTCCTTAGTTATTTGGGAAACTTGACACTGTATGCACATTGCTGACTAGTTTTGTTGCTAAGAAGCAGGACTACACCTTGTCTTTTGTTTTAGAGATGCTTTTTTATTAAATCTAATTTTAAATATAATTATTTGATTAGCTGTTGCCCTGCCAACCCAGGGAATAAAAATACAGAGTGTCTCAAACAAAAATGTCAGCTCTCAGCTTTTAAGGGGAGGTAAACAATGGAGCAGTGTATCTAGTTCCCAGCTAGAGACAGAGACAAGTGGAATATTCTCCCTGTAAGCAAAGGGAGATGGGCAGCAGCATCCAAGAAAGCAGCAGGAAGCTGGCAGTGGATACAAGGCACTGCATCGATCTGAACAGATTCTCTCCTGTGAGAAAATACCTTTATGTTTTCAGGCAGACTGCACGGCTTAGCTGACTGGCACTGTGACCAACACAAACCTGGCAGCATTCTAAACAGGGACACGTTCTGCCCTTGAGGGAGGCGTCAAAGAAAGGGAACGAGCCAAACTGCACCTAAAAGGGCCATGGCACATCCTTCTCGCAAAGCGCCTGCTGATGCCTGATGACTCCGCTGTGGAGCCAGGAACAAGCTGCCAAATGCATCTGTACAATATCAGACCTGTAAAGGATAATGAAGAGAGTTCAACTCTCCATAACACAACCTTGACAGTAGCCTGCTTAGACAACCAGAGGTGCTGGTGCCCCTTTTGGAAGGGAAATGCTACTTATACCATTTCACTCTGCCATTTCATTCACATGATCTATAAACATCAAATACAAACCATAGCCTGGCAGTGCAGGGGTTGCCCATGAATACAGTGAGAGACTGATCTTAAAGAGCTTCCTGTCTGTGACAAGCACAAAAGAAAGCACAGATACTACATGTTGTGTCAGGCATAGAATCACAGAATCATAGAATGGCATGGGTTGGAAGGGACCCCAAGGATCATAGAGCTCCAACCCCCCCTGCCACAGGCAGGGACACCAACCTCCAGGCCTGGAGCTACACAAGATTGCCCAGGGCCCCATCCAACCTGGCCTTGAACACCCCCAGGGATGGGGCATCCACTGGTTCTCTGGACAGCCTGTTCCAGCACCTCACCACTCTCTCTGTAAAAAACTTCCCCCTAATATCTAATCTAAACCTTCCTTCCTTCATTTTTAATCCATTCCCCCTTGTCCTGCCATTGTCTGTCCTTTTAAAAAGTTGATTCCGCTCCTGTTTGTGTGTTCCCTTCAGGGACTGGAAGGCTGCAATGAGGTCCCCCCACAGCCTTCTCTTCTCCAGGCTGAACAAGCACAGTTCCCCAGCCTCTCTTGGTAGGGGAGGTGCTCCAGCCCTCTAATCATCTTTGTGGCCTCCTCTGAACCCCCTCCAACAGTTCTCTATCTTTCTTGTATTGTGGGCCCCAGACCTGGACACAGGACTCCAGATGGCATACACTCATAAAACCTGTGGAACAGGGTACCCTGCTGCAACAGAGCTTGAAATGTGAAGACATAGTCCTTCCTAGGATTTCTCTCTGCCTTCTTTCCTTTTTGGAGACTTTTTTTGATGCATATTGCAGAGTATGTGCCAAGACAATGTAAAAGATGGTGAAAAAATAAGATTTAACATGGAAGTTGACCTCATGGTTCATTTGTTTTCCTGCGCAGCACAGAAGTGCTATTTTTTGTTGAGCACTACACAGTATTAAGCAAAAGGAGAAGGAGGGGAAGAAAATCTAAAGCCCTGCAATCTAAAAGACCATTTATTTAATGGATGAAGGAGATGGAACTTCCCTAAGAGCTTCATACAAAACAGAAACACATACCATAATGCAATATACCAGCAGTTTTCACACAAGACCATCACATCTTAGCATGCTGGCTCTACCAGGATCTTCATCCTTTAGCATGCTACACCAAGAAACTCGGGATTAGAGCTCTCTAATGACACACAAACTGCATGAGGTAACTGTGTTGTAATCTTAGCACACTTTTCCCACTCCTCATCAGCACCTTCAGATAAAGTTCTAGTTTTATGCTTTATGCAGAAACACCTTTTGCTGAAGAGAAACTCAAGTCCCTGTCACATTCTGGGAGACTTCCTGGCTCGCTTTTCTGCTAACCTCTGAAACCTCTGAAACAGAGAAGGTATGGTAAGGTTGCTGCAACTGCTTGCTTTTGGTTGGAAATGAATGGAGGAGCAGAGTTTAAGGTTACCCTCCCTTAAAATTTCAGCCTTACATATATAGATTACAACATAATTAACACTAAACATGATCAAAGATAGGGCTCTTCAATTAGTCTTTCACCCCCCATTGCCTTCTCCCTTCTTCTCCCTATTGCAAGGAAAGCTAATTATCTCAAAAGGGTAGCAGAACCCACAGAAAACCCCTTCTATAACCACTTGCCTTTTGGTCAGTCAGGGTGGCTGGGAAAAGAGTTGTTTAGTCTCTTATTATTTGATGATCTAGAATAAAAAGTAAAGTTGTACAGCAAATCTGACCTAAAAGCAACTATACTCAGTGACACTAAAACAAACAAAAATTAAGCCGCCTCTTTTTTTTTATCCCTCTGGAGAAAGAGGCTAAGCACGCCTGGAACACCGTCTTCTGCTTCGTAAACCTTCCACTGAAAGGCCATAGGACAGAGGCTTCCTTCATAAGATACTGACTGTAAATAGGGAGAGCTGTTACACGGCATCAGCTAAAGGGCTAAGAGACCCAAAGCGCAGCTGCTGCTTCGAAACACCAGGGGCACGAACGCTGGATACTAGAAGCCACCCCCTCGGTCCATCAGTCACTCGGTACCACGCCCCGGCACGCAAGGCTACACGCGCGGCAGTGGAGCAGGAAAGTTACAAGCTGTGTGTATTCTTTTAGTCCCAGTTCAGTACCTGTCTGTGCGTGAAGGGGCTCCTCCGTCTGAAAGCCACACTTCTGCCCTAAGTAGTGCAGCACCAGATCCCAAACCAAAGGAGCCAGGACTGAAAGACATACCTGGCCTGAAACCTCTGCAGAGAGCCCATAAGCAGCCCCTGTCATCCGGGGTCTGAGGGATTTCCTTTGCCAGGAAACAGGCAACACTCCAACTGTCTCCCTAGGTGCTTTTCTTGCCCGAAGCAGCACTCACTTAAAAACATACCAAACAAAAGGTCCCAAACCAAAGGAGCCAGGATTGAAAGACATACCTGGCCTGAAACCTCCCCAGGGAGCCCACAACCCTAACATATACCCCATCCTTAACCCTAACCCTTTACCATAATCCTAATCCAAACTCTAACCCTTACCCCTAACCACTAAACCTAGCCCTAAACCCTAACCCCAACCATAACCCTAACCCTAACCGAACCCTAAACTTAACCCTAACACCTAATCCAAACCTTTACCCTAAGCTTAACCACTAACCCTAACCCTATCCCTAACCCCAACCCTAAACCTAACCCCTAACCCTAACTCAAACCCTAACCATAAGCTTTACCCAGCCCTAACCCTAACTCTTACCCTAACCTTTTGGATCCATTCCCCACTTCTGGAATGCTGCCTGGCCCTGCCTGGCTGGATCATGTGGAGTGTGGGGAGAGAAACAGCTTCTTCTGTCAGTGTCTCTCCACTCCCTGGCACCCACAGTCCTGCAATAACCTGCGCAATGAGACCCACATCACCACTCTGAGCCACCCGGGCACCAGCATCCCCAGCTCCTGCTCCCTTCTGGGCACTGTCAGACACAGACAGAGCCCACAGGGGTTTTTCTTTCCATGCCAGACCCTTCTGCTGGTGGTGGTGGTGGCACAAAGGAGCCTTCAGCTCTCAGACCCCAAACATTCAGCAGCAGTGGACAGAGAGGCTGGAAAGGGTCCAGAGAAGGGCCACCAAGATGACCCAAGGACTGGGAAGCATGCTGTATGAGGAAAGGCTGAGAGAACTAGGTTTGTTCAGCTTTGAGCAAAGGAGGCTTAGGGGAGACCTTCTCACCATGTTCCAGCAGTTAAAGCACAGCCCCCCAGCCCTCAGGGAAATATTCCCAGCAGTCAGCCCCACTGAAGACATGAAGTCATGGAACCAGAGATTTGTACAGTCACTGTGGTTGGAAAAGTCCCTTTCAGATCATCACATGCAGTGTGCTGAGCAAACAGTTCCTAATGGAAAAGTCGGTGGTAATTCAGTGTGTGCCTGGAGAGGCAAAACCATGGCCAAGAGATAATGAACACCAAGTGCCATACATGGTAGGAAGAGGTCTGTCCAGCATCTGGAGCCCATGTTAGCTTGCCCTAATGTGCCCCTCTCTGGGGGCACGTGGTGGGTGCAAAGGGATCTACTTTACAGTGTCACCACAGGTATCTGGACTCCCTCAGCCACTCTCTTCATGGTAGTGGTGAAGACAGAGTAGAGCCCGGCATCCAGGCTCTGGTAGAGGAGAGGACACATGGACACACGCACACATGCAGAGCATGGCTTTGCTGAAGGGGTTTATTGATCATTTGAGGGAAATGGCCCAGGGATGATCATCTCCTCATGCCTCTGGAGGAGAGGACAGGAAAGAACCAACTCTCATCCTTTGTCTTTGATCAACCCCACTCGTAGGGAAACTGAGACCTCACCAGTCACTGCAATGTCCCTGGTGCCAGGAAGTGATGGTAGGACCGAAATGCTCTAGAATTCCTCAGACTGGATGCCCTCCAAGTCAACGTACATCCAGGACCTTATTTCCACTTCCTTCCCAGAATGCCTAGGGAAGAAGAGAGAAGCAGTGGTCTGAATTAGACAATGGCTGTAATTGAGACAGAAGTGTTTCCAGTCCCCCCAAGCCACGGCTTCCCACCGGTCTGAGGGGAAATACATTTTCTCCCAACCAGCCCCATTCCTCCAAGTTTCACTGGGGATACCTGTTCATGAAGGGACCAGTGGTGGGGATGGATATGACTCCTACTCTGCAGAGCTGCCCCCCAGATGGTGGGTCCCAGTGACCCTGACCCCTAACCAGCCCTGCACTGGCCAGGTTTTTGCAACAGGTCACCAAAGTGTCCCCTCACTGCCCTTGTCCTCACCAGGCCAGCGCTGTCCCTGAGCAGGATGTGGCCATTCAGAGGGACACAATGAAGTGGGTGCTTGTCCTCAGGCAGAGATAATTGTGGGGAAAGAATTCCCCTGGCAAGAGAAGGAGTGTTTGTCCCCACAGCATCTCTGATAAGGCGAGTTTGCCTTGGGCCTGTGGCACAAGGAACCCTTTCAGCAAGCTTGGTGCTTCACAAGAATGCCCAATGTGGGGCATTAAACCCTGGGGTGTGGGGGGGTGAAGCAACCTGGTTGTCTGGGCTCCCTCAAGCCCTGGAATGGGAAGAGCCCAAGGAGGAGGACAGTGATGGGGGGACTGGGGAGGAGCAGGTCCCAAAGCAGCAAGCACCCCTGGGACTCCCTTACTTCCCTGGGGACAGGCTGGAGCCCAGAGGTGGGGGCAGTCCCAGGGGAGCAGCATGACAGCTCCTGGTGGCAGGGGAATCCTGTGGGAGCGGAGCTCAGAGCAGCTGAACTGATGGAGCTGTGTCCCAGGGTCACCGTGTCCCTTGCCCTGTGCCCCCCTGCCTGCCCTGCAGCTAAGCCAGGCTTTCAGGGGTGTTGCCTGCACAGCACGCTGATCACCATCCTGGGGGACTGGGGTGCATCTTTTACCAGTGTTTTGTAAGGGCAATGTGGGATGGTGTGCCAGTGGAACTTCACTCCATCTGCCATCACTGCTCTCTCCAAGGATCACAGAATTGTAGGGGTTGGAAGGGACCTCAAAAGATCATTGAGTCCAACCCCCAAGGATGCAAGTGCCCCAAGGAGCAGAGGGAACAGCCAGTACCTCTGTGAACAGGGACATGCTGGTAATGACAGTGGGCATATTCTGGGTCAGGAAGCTCAGGCACCCCTGGTTAGCCTCCCTGTAGATGCCCACAGCTATCAGAAGAGACAGCTAACAGGATATGTCTGTGCCTAGTTTTTTCCACCTCTCAAGAAGACCAGCATTTTTACTGGTGGTGTGAGCGAGCCCTGGGAGGCAGTAGGGCCAGGAAGGTCTCAGTCAGGAGATGCAGCACACACTGATACGTCTCCTTTGGTAGCTGAGGGTCAGAAGTAACCACACTTCTGAGTGACCAGCCTCAGTCCATGGGGCTGTGAGGAAAGCTGGTTGCTATGAGACCTGAGCTGGGAATCACAGGCTGGTGGCAAAAATCTGGTTTGGGATTTGAAGTCAGTGGGAGGTTTGCTGGAGTTTCAGTAAAACCAAGGTGTCCCTGGTCTTGTTCCCATGATGACACGGGCTGCTGTGGTGGCTTCACAGAAATAAAAATACACTGCTAAGTGGGGCATGAGAACTGAGCCTGGCTGGGATTCCTCACTGACATTATATGTATTTTTAAGGACTATGGATAGATCTTTACGGGCCACTAAGTATAAACAAGAGACCTGTTGTGGATCAGTTGGGAAAAGATTGAAGGTAGCTGACTTGAATATTTGCTTGGAAATGGTACAAAGATTTTCCTCTTGAACTGCTCCTGCATGTGGCTAATTAGGCAGCAAAGTGACACAGCCTTAAGGATCCTATTTGCCTGTGCTGTGACGATGTCTGTATTCCACTTGCCTGGGTCGCCTGATAGACAGGCAGTGATTGACAAGCCTTTCAGTGAAGAACATTTTCTTATTCTCCTCTCTAAACCTTCCCTGGTGCAACTTGGGGCCATTTCCTCTTGTCCTATAGCTCGTTCCTTGGGAAAAGAGCCCGACCCCCACCTGGCTGCAGCCTCCTTTCAGGTTGCTGTGGAGAGCGAGGAGGTCTCCCCTCAGCCTCCTTTGCTTCAGTTCCCTCCACCGCTCCTCAGCAGACCTGTTCTCTGGAGCTTTCACCAGCTCTGTTACTCTTCTTTGGACACCCCTCATCACTTCAATGTCTTCCTTATAGTTTGGGGCTTCATTCTTCTCCCCATCCTTTTCTTCAAGTTCAGGGGGCTGGATACCCAGAGGACAACTGGCCTTACTGTGAAAGACTGAGGCAAAGCAGGCATGAAGTACCTCAGCCTTTTCCTCAGCCTTTGTTTCCACTGGTTCCAATGAAGGATGAAGATTCTCCTTAGTCCTCCTGTTAATGTATTTATAGAACCATTTTTATTGTCCTAACAATTGTCCCAGCATTTAAAAAAAAAGATCTCTTCCTCTCTCATACCAACCAATGCTTCACCTATTAAGACTCAGCATTTTCCTGCTCAAGGGAGAGAGTACTGGTGGCACACGCTCTCTGCCACCCTCTGGTTCTATCTGGGTGACTGGAAGAGGACATGAGGATGTGGGATGGCAAACCTCTCTGGAGAGTAGAAGCTTGGGTACAAGAACTGCAAGGAAAAGAACCAGCCAAAAAGTGTTCATGCAGGAGAACCACCGCCCCAGTGTCTGTGTGGCAGAGCAGAAGGGCTGATCTTACTTTCAACCCTGATGAAGGGACTTCTGCTTTGCAGTTACACTCTGCTTACAGATGCAGCCTCTCATATTGAGGGAAAACATCAGAGGTGGAAGGCTGCTCTATGGAGGCCTCCTGCTCTAACTGCAGACTTGGACTGCCACCTCTCTTCCTTCAAAAACTAAAATCGTACTGGCCTGCAGAGCCTGTCTCTTGGGGAGCAGGATTCATTCCCATGGCACAGCACCCAACTCTGTCACGATAATCCTACTGAAGCCAATTGGTTTACTTCAGTTATGTGCCCCTATTTGCACAACAAAGGGGATGCAAAAGCTTCTATCAAATACACAGTATGTTACTGACAAATAAGAACTCCCACTACTGCAGGCAAGTTAACTGATCAGGAAATCCTCACCTGCTGAGTTAAAGTTCCAGGAGGGAAAGGAATGATCTAAGTAGTATCAGAAACCCTGGGGATGTGGGCAAAGGATCTGAGTGACAGTGTGTTACCTTCCACTGGCTGGACACCACAGCACAGGAGGCAGTGGGCACGCCATGGGCCAGGGTTCTACTCCTGCACTTAGGACCCTCAGATCCAGGATTCCACAGTGTTTCTGATGAGATGCTTCCAAACACAATCAGGAAAAGCAAGCAGCAAGGCAGCCTGTAATCCTGCCCTGAGGACACTGCAATCCTGCGCTGAAATGCTACAGAAGAGGAGACAGTGGCTCTGCATCAACCCCAGTTTGTGCCCTGGTTTAGTCCAACACATAGAGCCTGAGGATTCCTCTCCCACTTTGACTGTAAGTGGGGCAAGGAGAGGTCACAGGGAGTGGTGCTTCCTGCTCCCATCATCCCACCGCTTCTTCAGCTGTCTTACTTCACCCAGTTAACCTAAGGGCAGTATGGGTTGCTGCAGTCACAATGTAACATACGCATGCTGTCATGGCACACCTGGGGGTGTTCGGCCTGGAGAAGAGGAGGCTGAGGGGAGACCTTATCACCACCTCCCCTGCCCTGCCAGGAGGGTGCAGAGAGGTGGGCGATGGTCTCTTCAGCCAGGGGACAGGAGATGGGACAAGGGGCAATGGGCTCAAGCTGCCCCAGGGCAGGGTCAGAGCAGATGTGAGGGAAAAGTTCTTTCCTGAAAGAGCTGTCAGGGCCTGGAACAGGCTGCCCAGGGAGGGGCTGAGTCACCTTCCCTGGGTGTGTTTAAAACAAGGGTAGATGAGGTACTTAGGGATATGGTTTAGCTTAGGATGGGAATGGTTGGACTTGATGATCTTAAAGGTCTTTCCAACCTTGTGATTCTGTGATTCATGACCCAGTTTTTGGCATATGCTTTCACCTCCCACCTCTTCTGCTCCACCACCACCTTCTCTCAACAGCTGTTTTCCTTTCTTTTCCTTACATACTTTTGCTCATCTCTTTACTCTGGCTATTGAGCAAATTCCACTGAGTAAATTACTGAGCTTTTTACTTTGTAAAGCTACAGAGCCTGATTCCTCCCTCAAACAACTTTTGCTGCTGCAGCTCCATATGGCATAGTGGGTCTTGACTTCACTCAAATGCAGGAGAATGAAATCTCCATTTTATAAATCCTCCAAGGACAAACAGGCTGTTAGATACAACAGGAGACATTCCCTTTCTCTCAGAAAGGTCTTGCAAACACATTTCTGACAATGTCCCATGCTTTGGGATGCTGGGCTCATGACATGTGCTTCTACACTCAGATTCGCACACGGGTGTTTAAGAATAAGACTTGACCAGGATGAGAAGGCAAACGTACTACTGAAGAGGTGACAATCTTGGCCACCAAAACCATTGCTCTTGAAAATTCTCTCTGTCCTGGTTTCAGCCAGGACAGAGCTCATTTCCTTTCACAGCAGTGGAATGCTGTGTGTGGAGTTAGGCTGAAAGCAGTGCTGGTAACACATGGATGGGTTTAGTTGTTGCCCAAGGACTTTTCAGTTCATACTGCCCTGCTAATGAGAAGCTGGGAAGGGACACAGCCAGGACAGGTGACCCAAACTGGCCAAAGGGGCTATTCTATACTATGATGTTATGCCCAGCATAAAGGGGGGCTGGTGGGAGGAGGAGCAAGCAGCTCCAGGACACACAGTTTTGCAGACAGTCTGGTTTCAGGATGGGTCTGAGCTGTGGGGTTCTGTGAGAAACTGCATTGTGTATCACCAGTTTCGTGTATTTTGCTATAAAGTTGTCATTGTTATTTTCTCTCTTTCTCTGCTGCCCCAGTAAACTATCTTTATTCCAACACCTGAGGTTTGGGGGGGTATTTTGAGGTTCTTCTTCCTCCCTCCCCCCAGTTCACCCCACACACACCCTCTTAGGAGGGAGGGAGCGGCTGCGTGATGCTCAGCTCTCAGCTGGGGCAAAAACATGACACTCACCAAACAATTTTAGTGAGTGTAACATCTTTCCCTTTGTGTTCTTTCAACTGCAGAGTACCTTCAGCTTTCTGCACCTCCATGTCTTCTTTCAGCATCACATGTGCCAGGCTGAAGCATCTTGGGGCAGGGGGAAACAGTGCTCTTCTTTCTTCTTACCCCTGCACCCTAGGAAAGAGAGCATATTCCATTTGCACAGTTCTCTCCTCCCACTTACAGTCCAAGCTTTAATATTCAGCATAGAGATTTGTTTCCTAAACCCAACTAAGCAGGGAATATTTTCATCAATTCAATTCAGCAAATTATAACTTTATCAGAACTGCCCTTTAGAAAAAGCTTTTGAAAATTGCTCTGTGTGCAGGGACTGAAGGGTTTTTCTACAGACAAAGACTTCAGCTTCCATTAAAAAAAAGCCCAGAAAAACAACACAGGACAATAGTTAACACTGTAAACTCTAATACAATGCCTGTTTTCTCTAACATAGATAAAAATTCAGCTCCTTACAAGAAATAACCTTTTACATTCAATCTCTTTTGAGGAGCACACATCTCCCTTACAGGTGTTGTTAGGATTTAATGTACCTGGCTAATGAGAAAAGGGGACAGTCTAAAATCAGCAGTGTGTGGATGTCACAGTGACAAACACATGTGCATGCATTTTCTGCTGCTCCTGGGTCTCTATTTCTGATACTTGTTGAACAAATGACTGGCATTTAGATCTTTGCAAACCCAGCATGGTTCACAAACCCCTGACATTTCTTTGCTGGATGGATTTTTATAGCTTATTCTATAGTGGTACCTAATGGATGTGGCAGTGAGGGAAAAAAGTGCCCAAGGTCAGGCTCTAATATGAAGTGAAATTCAGATAAAAATGGGGGGAACCCCAGTCTTTACACTTATACAATCAGTCCCAGAATTTAACACAAGGTTATTTGATTCTGCCATCAAAATATGACTCCAGTAGTTATTTTATAGCACTAACATATGTTACTTTGGGATGGGCACAAACAGTTAACACAGAAGTTCCAGCTGAACGTGAGAAAAAGACTTTAGTGTGAGGGAGACAGAGTGCTGGGACAGACTGCCAAGATAGGCTGGGAGTCTTCTCTGGACACCCCCCCCCAACACCCCCATGACTTGATCTTGTGTAACTTGCTTTAAGTGCTTTAGCAGGGGTGGAGATTGAACTAGATGATTTGGGGGGGGGGGGGGGGTGTCCCTTCCAAGCCCTACCGCTCTGTGATTCCATGTCCAGGTTTCAGCAGAGGTAAATTTTCTTTCCAGCAGCTGGTGCAGTGCTGTGGTTTGCTTTTAGGATGAGAATAACATTGATAAAGATGTTTTTAGCTTTTGCCAAGCAGTCAAGGCCTTTTCATCTCCTCATGCTGCCCTGCCGAGGAGAAGAGAGAGGGGGGATGACAACAAGCTGTGAGGGGACACGGCTGGGACAGACTGCCCAAAGGGACAGTCCATACCATACACTGTCATGGTCTGTATTTATAATATTATCACTTTCCTGTTTAACTGTCTTCTTCCTGACCTACAGCTTTACCTTGCCCTCCCCAGCCCCACAGCGGGGATGCGGGTGAACGGCTGTGTGGCTGCTTGAGCTGCCGGCTGGGGTAAACCACCACAGGAGCCAACCTCTCATCGCAGCCACATCCCTCAGCCTGAGCTTCTCCTCTGAGCGGTGACCCGTGTCCTCAGTGGCCAAGAAGAAACACCCGGATAACTAACGAACTCTGCAAGTAGCATTCCCCGGGCTTCTCACACAGCTAATCGGAGGGTTCAGGTGAGTGCATCTGAGGACTGCAGGGCAAGCCCCCCCCGTCTGAAGGGTGGGATGCTGCGGCGGGTCGCTGGGGCCGCTCCCTGTCGGGGCCCTGCCGGGGACATGGCAGCAGCGAGGCGGCGCGGTGCGTGTGTCCGAGGTGCCCGCTCACCGCTCTGCCCGAGGCCAGGCGTGCCGGAGGTGGGCCAGCCGCGAGGGGCTGCCCAAGGCCCGCCCTGGAGGCGGGCGCACGGCCGCCTGTCCCTATACAGGCTGCCGGCGGTGGCGAAAGGAGGCCGGGCCGGCACGGGCGGGACAACGGCAGCGCCCAGCCCGGGGCTCCGCGAGCTCGCAGCGGAAGCCCGAGGTCTGCCCCGGCCCCCGCCCCGGCACAGCGCCTGCCCGCGCTCTGGGGCCTCCAGGCAGCGGCGTCTGCGCGGCCGCGGCCCTCCTGGGGCGGGGAGGGGCAGGGAAAACCCACCTCGGAGCCGACGCCGCTGCGAGACCCCCGCGGCCAGGCTGACCCCCGCCGCAACTTCCGCCGGGTCAGGGGTGGGACCGGATGGCGCCACAGCGCATGCGCGGCCATGCGCTGTCCGGCGCGGGCGGAGGGGTTTCCGGGCCGCGCGGGAGCTCGGCGGGGCCGCTCGCTCGGCCATGTCCGAGGCGTATTTCCCGGTGGGCCCCGGGCTGGGCCTGGAGGAGAACTTCCTGTCGCTGGACGACATCCTGATGTCGCAGGAGAAGCTGCCGGGCCGGGCGGAGAGCACTCTGCCGCGCCTGGCCTTCGCGCTGGGCCAGGGGGCGGGCAGCGGCGACGCGATCCCTGAGGTGAGGGCCGGGGGGAGGCGGGACTACAGCTCCCAGCGGCCGCCGCGCGGGGCGGGGCCCTGGTTCCCGTGAGGGCTCCGCCTGCCCCGCTGGGTCTGGGGCCGCTGCCAGGAGATGGGGTAATCAGTGGGGTGGTGAATGGGGCTCCCTCTGGCTGGCGGCCGGTCACTGGTGGGTTCCCAGGGCTCCAGTTCAGGCTGGTGCTTTGTAACGTTTCCATAACGGGCCTGGGCTCAGGACTAGAGGGTGTCTCAAGGGAATCTGCAGATGGCACCGAATTGGGAGGGGCTGCCGACCCCGCTGAGGGTGGGGAAGCCTCGCAGAGAGGCCCGGACAGGCCGGAGAGCTGGACAGGCACCAGCAGCACGAAGTTTAATGAGGGTGAGTGCTGGGTCCTGCCCCTGGGAAGGGGCGACCCTGGCTGCACATCCAGCCCGGGGGATCAGGCGCTGGAGGCCGTGTGAGAGGGGTTTGGGGGTGGACAGCGAGTTCCCCACGAGCCAGCAGCGTGCCCAGGCAGGCAGGAGGCCAACCCCATCCTGGGGTGCATCCAGCCCGGCACGGCCAGCCAGGACAGGGGGGGATTGTCCCGCTCAGCGCTGCGCTGGGGCGGCCTCACCTCCAGTCCTGGGGGCAGGTTTGGGCACCACAGGACAAGAGGGACATAAATCTATTGGAGAGTGTCCAGAGGAGGCAGCGAGCATGGGGCAGGGTCTGGAGGGGAAGGAGAGGCTGGAGTCCCTGGGTTTGTCCAGCCTGGAGAAGAGGAGGCTGAGGGGAGACCTGATGGGGTCTGTGGCTTCCTGCCAGGGGAGCGAAGGGGCAGCGCCGATCTCTCTCCTCTCTTTGGGGACCAGGGACAGAACCCGAGAGAACAGCGTGAAGCTGCACCAGGGGAGTTTTAGGCTGGGTGTCATGAAGAGGTTCTGTACTGAGAGGGGAGTCGGGTACTGGCACAGGCTCCCCAGGGAAGGGGTCAGAGCTCTGGGCAGGAAGCATCTGGGTGGTGCCCTCAGTCACATGCTTTGGGCTGGGCCTGTGTGGAGCCAGGAGCTGGACTCGATGGTCCTTATGGGTCCCTTCCAACTTGGGAGATTCTAGGATTCTATGAAATGCATGCTTCTAGCTGCTTTTTTAAAAGGTGGTATTATTTTCACTGCGTGCATTTGGCATATTTTTATTTTTCTCTGGTGTTTAATGATCTGGTGATGCAACATCAATTAAAAAATCCACTTTCAGAAGTGTACAGTCACAGCGCATCTGAAGTGTGTCTGGTTTATGTTGCAATTACAATAGGCTGTTCTGGAAGCAGAATTGATGTTTTGTAATGCTAGATCTTTATTAATTAAGTTCACTGCCTGCTCTGGAGTTGCTTTATGTGTAGTTTCATGGCAAGGGCAACTTTTGGTATGTATTGTTCATGCAGGGATCGAAGCTGGAAATACCTCTGTGGCTTGCTAAAGGGCTGCATGACAGCAAAAGGAGAATCATTTTTGTGGAACTGCCAAAGATTTACAAGGAAGCCTGGAGGACAGTGTTCAGCGCTGATGCCAATGTGGTTGATCTGCATAAAATGGGGCCCTACTACTATGGATTTGGCTCCCAGCTTCTGAATTTTGACAACCCAGAGAATCCTGAGATAGCTCAGACTATCCTGCAGGCAAGTATCTGAGCCACAGCTGGAAATGTGGGTTTATGTTTTTCCATCTTCCTCTTGTTTGCAGCTGTTCAGTAGTCTTCCAGAGAAATATCCTGGTTTAATCCAAATAACTTTTTGATTGGAAATGGATTTCTGGCTCAAGGTATGGGGTGACCCTGTTGACAGCTGCACAGTCTGGTGATGGAAGCCTCAGGTCAGCATCCAGGAGTGTAATTTTAGTCTGGAGTTTCCACACTGTGAATATGGTATTTCATAAAATCCTGTAAAACAGGAGTAGAGGAAACATAGGATTATTTAATCATGCCCTTGCTGCTGAGTGGAATTAATTCACCCTCTATTATTTTTATTTTTCTACCTGGTGTTTAGAGCTCTGTAATGATGAGGCTTCCTGCTGCTCTGGGCAATCCGTTCCAGTGCTTCGCCATACTGACATTAGAAGGGTCCCTTTAATGCCTAATCTAATGCTCCTTTGCTGCCTCACAAGCTCTGTTCTCTGTCTCCAGCAAGGTAAATACTGAGGGCAGGTTATTCTCTTCCTTCCTGCAGCAGGCACAATTCATTTGGTATCTCTCAGTGGGTTGTGCTTTCCAGTGTGGTACCCCATGCTGAAACAGGGGAAGGGTGTGAGGAAGCTGAGAAGGAGAACTGACCGAATCCCCAATCCCTGCCCCTCCCTGTGCCACAGTGTGGGGAGAAGGGAGCGAAATCCTGCCTAAAGTGCAGTCTGCTGAGAAGGGGGGTGGGAGGAAGGTGCTTTAAGCTCTGGCCACACTTCTCATCCCCCGACTCTGGTGTCCCTGGGGGTGCAGGGCAGGGCCATCAATTGGAGAGTTTTCCTTCCTTTATTCTGTGCTGAGTCTGTTCTGCCCGTGACACTTATTACAGGATGATCTCTCCCTGGCCTGAGCTCCACTCCTCAGCCTCTCAATGTCTCTCGATGTCTCCCCTGTCCAGCTGAAAAGGAGAGTGATGGAGCAGCTTTGGTGGGTGTCTGACTGCCAGCCAGGGTTTAACTACCACAAAAAGATAGGTCCCATCTTTGTCTGTTTCTGGACTTGTGTGTTCCTTGAGCTTTTAAAGATAACCACTGACAGCTCAGAGATTTCTCCAACCAGTTCTCCAGGTAGTCTGGAGTGACTGTTACTGGCTTTTTCCCTTTCTTGGTTTTTTTTATATTTGTTTCTTAAGCAGAGAGGCTTTAAAGCATTGCTGTCTTCTTGGGGTTGTGCACTAAAAGCTTGGAGGTGACCACATCTTTCCTTGTCTTTTTGCTAGACATCTCAGGAAAAAGCCACATTAGCACACGTCATTTGTTGACAGAAAAATCCAAGCATGCAAGCTACGCTTTCTCCTTATTAAAAGCAAACAAGAAGGGACTAGTGCTGGTTTAAGAAATAAAACACAAAAAAATGCCCCTCTCCCAAATATTCCGCAACTGTAAATGTTATTTGGTTACAAAGTCAAAATGAGAGTTACGAATTCATCATACATATTCTATAAGTAAGTATGTAAAGTTTACAATTCTGATTATTCTAAAATCAGCTTCTGAAATAACAGCACAGCTCTCAAAAGAATTTTGAGAAGAGTTTTGACAGCTTTTTTTTATTATTATTCCCAAAAGCAAAGATAAGGAGGAAAATAAAAAACATGTCTTGTTGCTTAGCTCTCTAAAATGCTGTTTATTAGTTGTCTGTCTGGGGGTTTTGGGCTTTTTTTGTTCAGCATACTGAATGTTTTTCAGTGGGGGTTTAGTTTAACTTCCAGGCCTCTTCGAAGTTGTAGCTGGTGTGGTCCTGTAGCAGGTGCTGTGGCATGAGAGTCATTCCACGCACTGGAAAGCCACGACTGCTTGTGAAGTGAGAACAGATGGTAACTGTATTACACCCTCTGCTTTGCTCAGACTGGTCTTTAGAAGAGGCCAAAAGCCAATTCTATGCTTGCTTCCCATCCATTGTATCAGGCACTTGCTCTCTCAGCTGAGGCAGAACGTGGTTTGTCTTTGTATCCAAGGCTAACAGGTGCAATAGGTCTTTGTACCCAAGGTTAGTGGGTGCTACGCTGTTTGCAGACCCTTGACTAGTTGTGAGCTAGAACCTGCACCTCTGCCTTTTTAATGTTGAAAGCTTGGGCCTCTAGCATTGGAACTGAAGAAGCTGCTGTGTCTGGTATCTGTCAGTAACTTTGCTTACCTTCTTCAGACATTTATCAGCCGTTTCCGTGGTATCATGGACTCCTCTCAGAACGCCTACAACGAAGACACGTCGGCGCTGGTGGCTCGGCTGGATGAATTGGAGCGAGCCTTATTCCGAGCTGGCCAGAAGGGGCTGAATGACTTCCAGTGCTGGGAAAAGGGACAGGCTTCTCAAATCACAGCTTCCAGTCTGGTCCAGAGTTACGGGAAAAGAAAGTTCATGGATATGGATGGTTAAAACCCTGAAGAACATGCAGGTGCAGTGGGGGATACCAAGAGATTTACAGCCTGTCTGTCACACAAGAGAAAGATTAGTCAGTTTTGGGGAAGGACAGTCTCCCTGTCCATTAATGGGAATTCTTATCTGTAACATCTTCAGATGAGACTAGTGCAAGTTTTAAAGGCAGATGGCCAGAGTATAAAACCGGATTGCATCACGTCACTGGATAGATGTACAGCTTATCAATCCTGAGGATTTGCAGTTGAAGTGTTTCTGGGTAGCTAAAGGGTATGAAAGGATTTTCTGAATGGGTAATTAATATTTGTTATTCCTTATCTTCCAAATTGATATTTTACAATACTGAATCTATTTGGGGCAAAAAAAACCCCACAAAAACTTTGTATTTCATCTTGCCCTTCCCATTCCAGCCTTCTGGGAACTGCTGTTTCCAGGTTCCCTGTTCTTTGGAGACCCCCCAGTGATGTGGGGAAAAAAAGTGGTACAAACCACACAGAATTTTTTCCATTTCTTATACATTGAGATGGAACATGTACTCTTTGTGAGGCAGGAATGTGTTTTTTTGCTGACACTTGTATACAGTGTAGATGCCCTGAAGAAAAATACCTTTCCTAACTCATGTAGCGATTGAATTGGTGGGACGGGTCTTGTGTGGCCTCATCCTTTTGTATCTCTCCCTTTCAGTCCTTGAGGGGTGCATGGGGTGGAGAGAGTTCTTGTTTGATGCAAGTGGCTTTTGCAATGGATGCATCTCTGTGATGGGTGTTAAGCTCTTCTGTGTGTTTTACAGAGGAGGCTACAAAGAGTCTAGACTGGATCAGAAGCAGCACTGTGTATGGAAACTCTCCCATTATGAACCTCCAAGTGATCTGTTTTCCCATAAGAAATTCTTCTGAATGCTAAATTTGGGTAATAGAAGGGACAGAGCAAACGAACTGAGTTTCCTTCCTTCTGATCCATGTAAATGATCCCAGCTAAATAATCCTAGTAGATGTCATACCAGGCAGTTGGAACTTGCTGAACAGCACAGTAGTTTCATCCCATGTAGATGCCCTTAAGACCAGATTATCTGAAGTCCCACTGAAGTGCAGGCAGAAGACAGATGGTTATCGCTGTAGGATGTCGATCCCCCAGTCATCAGGATGGTTTGAAACAGTTATTAGACATCTTAAGGGTGTTTCTAAGCATGTGTAGAAGGGAAACCTTGCAGAGTACCAGCTGGCAGTGACACTGAGCACTTTCTCTCCTGTGGGATTGCAGGGAATGACAGCAATACCCAGATCTCAGCAGAGTTGTTACTGGACTCCCAGATGCACCTGGCTATCGGATGGTTCAGACTGGACACCTCAGGTACAAAGGGTACGTGGCCATTCTGTGGCCAGAGGAGTGAAAGCTCTGCCCCTGCAGCTGGTGAGAGGGGGCAGTGTGCTGGCTTTTGCATCTCTGCCTCAGTTGCCCAGGGCCCGCTGTCCTGCCACAGGAGACTCACTGGAAGCTGTGCCTGGCAAAGTATTTCAGGTACAGGCGAGATCAAGTGCTGCTGCACTTGGTGACTGAATGGCACTGAACAGTCTCTGTGCTTTCATGGAGCTTTTGTCTACTGCCTGTTTCTGGATCTTTTAAGTTGAATAAATACTTTGTAATGGGATGCACTGAATGTAAAATGCTTGTTGTTAACTGCCCCACAGCAGAAAAATTAGTCATAGATTGGTAAGGTCTCTACAAAACCATGGCCATGACACACAGTGCAGTCCTGCTTTTACCTGTTGTTCCTCTGCTCTTGCAGGTAACGTGGTCAGGAGCCACATTTGTGCAGTCATGTGAGTGTAGAGGTAGTTCCTGTGACTTGCCCTGTGTGGGTAACAGCTGCATGCGGGCGTTGTGGGAGCGATGCTGCCAACCAATCAGTAAGCTATCCATTTGATAAATGGCATTTTCTTGAAGCACGAGATGGATAGAGGCGGCTCCACGTCACCTCAGCTGTTGAGTGGTGGAAAGTGGCTGGGTCTGTATTTGTCCCCTGCTGCTGAGTGCTCTAGCATAGATGTCATGTAGCGTGTCAGAGCTGCGTCCAGCAGAGCTGCAGGGACAGCAAATATTAACTCCATCTGCAATGAGAAGTGTTTCTGAAATGGAAGGATTATTTTAATGAGGTGGTGACTTTGAGATCTAGTTGGTTTGTAACCCAAATCATTACTTCAGAGCTGACAGAAAACAATTCTTAGTCTGCAATGTCACTGGCTTTTTCTAAGCAGACGGTGACATTTTTAGTAACCCCGAGTGTTCAGGAGCAACCACCAGTCGGAGCCTGAGAAACCCCGATCCTGTGATTTTGAATGACAGTGTGTTGTTAGTAGATTTGGTATCTGTTGTTTTGCTTCTGCTTTTTTCCTGGTTTTTCCTTGCTGGCTGGAATACTTTTCTTCTGTCCAGACACAGAACAAAAGAGCGCTCCGTACTTTTTATGAAGGCAGACTGTCCTTGGTGGCTGTGCTGTGGCAAGCTTTGAGTTGGAGGGGTTTGAACTTTTGTATTTTCAGAATGGCACAATATGATGACAGGTTGGCTATGAGCCAGCAGTGCGCACTGGTGGCGAAGAGAGCCAATGGGATCCTGGGATGCATCAGGAAGAGTATGTCCAGCAGGTCGAAGGAAGTGATCCTCCCCCTCTACTCTGCGTTGGTCAGGCCCCACCTGGAGTACTGTGTCCAGTTCTGGGCTCCATGGTATAAAAAAGACAGGGATCTCCTGGAGAGAGTCCAGAGAAGGGCCATGAAGATGATTAGGGGCCTGGAACATCTCCCATATGAGGAAAGGCTGAGTAAGCTGGGTCTGTTCAGCCTGGAGAAAAGAAGGCTTAGGGGAGACCTAATTAGTGTTTATAAATATCTTAGACTTGGGATGCAGGGGGATTTGGCCAGCCCCTTTTCAGTGGTCTGTGGGGACAGGACTAGGGGCAATGGCTGTAAGCTGGAGCATAGGAAGTTCCGCACCAACATGCGGAAGAACTTTTTCACAGTGAGGGTGACGGAGCAGTGGAATAGGCTGCCCAGGGAGGTGGTTGAGTCTCCTTCTCTGGAGATATTCAAGTCTCGTCTGGATGCCTATCTGTGTAATATGAGATAGGGAGCCTGCTTTGGCAGGGGGGTTGGACCCGATGATCTCTTGAGGTCCCTTCCAACCCCTAAGATTCTGTGATTCTGTGAAATCCTCGTTACTGAGCTCTACAAAAGAGGTCTGAAATGTACTTTCTCCTCATGTCCATCAACTTGTAAACTGGACAGCTGCTGATGTTTATGAGAAAGCAGCCCATAGACACATTTTACAGTATTGCCACAACAGTTTTCATTGCAATCAAATAAAAAATAGGCAAAAACTGAGGTGCTGCTTGTTTGTTTGGGGATTTGTGGCCTGTTTTGAAAAGGAGGTATGAGCTGACCTGGCCTGGTCCTTCCCCTAAAGCAAGGAGTTGGACTTGATGACCGTTATGGGTCCCTTCCAACTTGAGACACTCTGTGATTAGCCCTGTCTGACCCCTGTCAGGATGATGTTTGTCCAAGGAGGCCGTAGATGCTGTTTCTGCCAGGAGAACCCACAACTCCCTCCGCAGGCCTGGCTGCAACGGATGATGAACAAAGTTGGAGCTACTTGTGCACTGACAGACTAGGGGACACAGTCAGTCAAGCTTTCCTTTTGGAATCGTTAGTGGAACTGAAAAATCTTCTTCATCCAAGTTTGACATTAACATCTCTTAAAGCTCTCAGCTCCTCTTGTCCAGAGAAGGGCAAGGAAGCTGATCAAGGGGCTGGAGAACAAATCTTATGAGGAGCGGCTGAGGGAGCTGGGGGTGTTCAGTCTGGAGAAGAGGGGGCTGAGGGGAGACCTTCTCACCTACAGCTACCTGAAAGGAAGCTGCAGAGAGGAGGGTGTTGGTCTCTTTGCCCAAGTGATGGGTGACAGGATGAGGGGAAATGGCCTCAAACTGTGCCAGGGCAGGGTCAGATCAGACATTAGCACCGAAAGGTCTACTGGGCACTGGAACAGGCTACTCAGGGAGGGGCTTGAGTCAATATCCCTGGATGTATTTAAAAGATGGGTAGACGAGGTGCTTAGGGATATGTTTTAGTAGCAGACAGGTATGGTTGGACTCGATGATCTTAAAGGTCTTTTCCAACACAATGATTCTGTGATTCTGAGGCAATTGTGGAAGCTTCATCACCTGTTGAATACAAATACCTCTACAACCAGCACACACACACACACTTTCTCACCTATCTAAATTACCCTTCCATGCAATGCTCATGTTTGTTCCTCAGTTGCCTCTGCACTAAACACTGTCTTAGTTTGTGCTCTGGCATTGATAATATGTTTGCTCAGCAGAATGAAGTGGTTGATTGTTTCTGCCAGCCTGGAAGCAATCAGTGCTGTCATTTGGACCAGCAGCAAGAAGTGTTTTGAGAACTGGCATACTGTTTAGTAGGTCACACTGGATAGTTTCTTTCCCCCTTTCATACATGATTATCACTGAGACTAACAAGTGCACAAGCAATGTGACTTGGTACACAGTGATCACCATTGCAGTCTTTACCATTGCCATCTGTTAATTAATACTATTTTGTGATTGCTGCAACACAGAGAAGGAATTTATTTATAGATCTTAAAAGCTTGAAGGGGATTTTCATTATGATACGTGTGGATTTGAAAACTGGAATTGTTTCTTAGTGGATGAGGGTCCTTGTCAGAAACCCACTGAAGAAGCCTGTGTGTTCTATTTGAGAGAAGAGGTGGCACCTGAGTTAGGAGCACAAGTCTTTCTGGTCTTGATCAGTGATTTTCTACCCTTTTTATTTTTTTGAAACTATTACAAGAGCTTCATTCAAAATGTTAACTGAACCAGTTGCTGAACAGAGATGTGATGTATTTCAGTAGAGGCACGGTGTGAATGCTTTCTTTGCACAGAGCTGCTTCTGTCCCCAGATGTGCTTTTTGTAAAAGTCATTGTCTGCTAGCAAAGCACATGGCTCAGGAGTTCATGGCTTTATTTTAAAAACAGCAAGTCATCTAGCACTGCCTCTGCCTGGCAGGAGGTAGCTCAAAGCTCAGTTTCCTGACAAATGGAAGTAAGGCTCCCTTATTAAGAGTGTGGTTTGTGCTCTGGATCGTAAGCAGCGTCTTTGTTACAGCAAATAACATCATCCAGATTTTCCCTGCTCTGCTGCGCCTGCCAGATGCTGCTCAGAAGCTCACTCAGTAAGTGCTTGTCAGCTAAAAGATTCCCCTTCTCAGAAGTCACTTTGGTTTCCTTAATGGGTGCCATTAAACATTAGCTAAGACTAGTATCTAAGTAAGTTTCTGGTAATTTGGAAGAGTAAGTTAAGTGCTTTCTTACTGTCTGTCTGGCCTACCTGAATCCTATTTGGCTCTGCAGTTCTGAGCCCACGTTTCTCCTCCTGTTTCCTGATCTTACTGCTCAGAAGGGTTTTCATGAGAGGTGACGGCAGCCTAAGCAGAACTGTTGGTAGGACTTGGCACAAAAGCTGGTGGAAGGGCAGCAGTTCACCCTGGGTCAGCATGTCACAGGGATGATTAACAGGTGGAAGGCCATGAACAATTCCATCTTCTGATGGTGTTGCTTTGCATGACTGGCTTGGGGAGCTGAACTCTAGCGGGTTTACAATGTGTTTTCTGCTGATGAGACAATGTGATTTGAGTCCAGAGTAGGCAGTCTGCTTTTGAAAGAAGCTGTGCCAGCCTGGACATCCCTCACAAGTGTTTCCTAAGTGAAGACCATCTGAGTGCTTGCACTGAGTCGTATCTTCTACCGTGGTGTCGCTGAGAGCTACATCTCGCATCTAGGCTGAGGGGCCTTTTGGGTGTGGAAACAGTCTGATGGGCTTTGTTCTGAAACTCAGTCTGATGTAGTGTCAGCAGGATCCGGGGGATGATGTGAACCCATTAACGTCCCATGCACATCGCTCCGGAGAGGATGCCAACCTACCGTGGCTGAGCTGAAGCTGAACATACTCGTTACTGGTGTATTGAGTTTTTATCTAGTGTATCATGTTCTCTGATTCCCTGTGCACAAATCAGCCTCATGTCTTCAGCACTAGGATATTTCTGTGATGGATTGGGGTCAGCGAAGCTGGAAGCTTCATGTTGCGCTCCCCGCCGGAACAGCATCCTCATCGACACTGCCTGCGCCCAGGTAGGAGCTCTCTGCCCTGACTGTGTTACGCGATTCTTGCTCCTTCTCTGCCGGCGTCTGCAGTAACCTCTCTGCTGGCTGAAGGGCACCGTTGGCTTTTCCCAGTAGTTCCCAGGGGAGTTTGAAACTACAACCAGAGAAAAAGAGGCCTGGGAGGGCCTGTGTATGCACTGCTTGTCAGCAGCCAGCAGAGGGGGCACTGAGCTTACGACTTTGTTTTTGTGCGGCTCCTACTGCAACTGTAAGTTAAGTTGTAGGTCGCAAGACCCTTACTTGGCCTGCGAGATGAAAGGAGGTGTCTGTGCGACCTTCGGTTCCATCTGCCAGGCAAACCCACAACCATGTTCGTTTAAAGCAGAGTTTAGGGTGCGCTACCTTGTCCTGGGCAAAGAGTGGCTGTCACAGCTGGCAGGGCTGATGCGAGTGAATTGTGGCAAGCAAAGAAGCTGCCGAGAGCAGGGAGCAGAGGAGGAGATGGACAGACACTTGGCTGTGCCCCTCCAGGGAGCGCTGAGCACTGCCTGAGCAGGTGCGGGACTCGCCTGGTGCTGAGGTGGTCAGAGCAGCATGGCGACGGGCCGGGCAGGGCTGGGCCGCAGGAGCTCCTGCCTGCCTCAAGCTGCCGTCTCCTTCGCAGAGTGACTTGTGTATTCCTCAGCTGAACACCTGGGAAGTGGGGTTAGGATTGAGGCTCTGTGTGATTAAGGGCCGTGACCTGGACAGGCTGGGGAGCTGGGCCGTGAGAAACCAAATGAGATATAATAAAAGCAAGTCTTGTACCTGGGAAGGGATAATGGCTGGAATTGGTACAGGCTGGGGGTGACCTGCTGGAGAGGAGCTCTGAGGAGAAGGACCTGGGGGTCCTGGTTGATGACAGGTTGGTCATGAGCCAGCAGTGTGCCCTGGTGGCTGAGAGAGCCAAGGGGATCCTGGGGGGCATCAAGAGGAGTGTGGCCAGTGGGTCGAAGGAGGGGATCCTCCCCCTCTGCTCTGCCCTGGTCAGGCCCTACCTAGAGTGTTGTGTCCAGTTCTGGGCTCCCTGGGATAAAAAGGACAGGGATCTCCTGGAGAGAGTCCAGAGGAGATGATTAAAGGAGTGGAGCATCTCCCCTATGAGGAAAGATGAGTGAGCTGGGACTGTTCAGCCTGGAGAAAAGAAGGCTAAGAGGGGATCTTATTAATGTTTATAAATATCTCAAGTGTGGGACATGGGGGGAAATGGCCAGCTCCTTTTCAGTGTCTGTGGGGACTGGACAAGGGGCAACGGTTTCAAGTTGGAGCACAGGGAGTTCCACACCAGTTTGGGGAAGAACTTCTTCCTGGTGAGGGTGAGGGAGCCCTGGGACAGGCTGCCCAGGGGGTGTGGAGTCTCCTTCTCTGGAGAGATTCCAGCCCTGTTTGGATGCCTACCTGTGTGACCTGTCCTAGGACCCTGCTTTGGCAGGGGGTTGGATCTGATGAGCTCTGGAGGTCCCTTCCAGCCCCTACGACTCTGATTCTGTGACTCTCAGAGATCAGGAAGGAAAGAGAGCAGCAGGTCAGGTGCACATCCACTTGCTGGCTGCCTGCCTGAGCCCAGTACTCATCATGAGCCCCCCAGAAATTCAAAGCCCTTCTTCCAGGGACAGATTCAACATCCTGCGGGCCCTGGGTGCTGTGGACAGAGTGGTTCCCATTTCTACAGAATGTCCTCATGAACTTGTGGGACAAACGAGAGATGGAGAGAAGTAGTAAAGTTGCACCTGCCCTCTTCTCAACCGTTTGTTGCCAAGGAGCAAGAAGAGCAGCCTTGGAGAAACTGCCACTCGTGGTAGCTGTGGAGGCATCTGGCCACAGGAGAAGCGAGCCTGGAAAGGCAGAGGGTAGCAGCTGCAGCAGGGCCTTTGGGTCTGCTTGGGCAGGAGAGATGAGAGGTGAGAAGAGAGGATAGGAAGCACACAGGAGAGGAAACAGGGAGTATCTGGAGGCTCTCAGGAAGCAAGTAAGCATTTGTGTGGTAGTTTCTCATTGGAAAGAGTCCTGAAGTGCCTCCACTTAGCTGTAAGTGGTGTAACATCTCAGTAAATAAACTTTAGGGGCCCTTCCAGGCTGCAAATCATTGCAGGGTTTGTCGGAGACCAAGGACTGGTGTGAAGAGAGCTGGAGATGTGTGAAGAGGTAAAGGACAGGAGGCAGGAGCTGGGGAGGGACCTCGGGGAATGAAAAAGAACCCAGATGGGGCTTGAGACAAGGTTTGAAGATAAGGAAAGATGAACACAGTGAGCTTTGACCTGCCCCTGGGCACTATTTTCCATGGAGTATGCTTAAGAGGTTTTGCTTCACAGGCTCCTGGGAGCCTCTTCTTCCCTGGGCACCAAGGGCTGGCCAGGCTTTCCTGCACGGGAGCCTGGCAGAGCTGAGCCCACACCATGGTTCTGGGGGAGAGCTGTGTGCCCAGGAGCGGAGCAGCACAGAGAGCAGCGCCCTGCTGCTGCCGGGCTCCGCTGTGGCTCTTGTGGAAAGTTACAAGGGGTGGCACAGCCTCAGAAAGCCAAAGCATTTGTTCTGTTTTCTGAAACACTTCATTAACGTCAGTGACAATGCCAGCAGGTTCCTGAGATGAGTGTGCTTCTATTTCTGCAGCGTTCCTGCTCGTGGCAGGCTGCCGAGCAGTGCCAGGGGGCTCGGTGTCCTTTCTGTCTGGATGGGCAGGACACACTGTGGTCTTCTGCCTGTCATCCGCCTGTGAGAAGCTGCATCACTGCAGCTCCTCACAGTGCTTCCCCACACTGAGGGTGAGCTGGACCTCCCTCAGAGTTCCAGCTAGCCCCGTGGCAAGGCAGAAATCCCTCCTTTTCCCCGAGGTGCTGGACCACAGGCAAGGCACGGGCAGCCCCCGCGGGGGCTGAGCAGTGTTTCGGCCGAGGAGCGTGTAGGGATGTCGATGGAGTTTGCAGAGCACAGCGTGTGCTGCCCCAGGGTGGTCTCTGGCGCTGCCTAGGTGGAGGTGCAGGGTTCCAGGCACCGCGTGTCAGGGGAACGTTGTGCTGATGGAGCAGGTGAGGGATGTGCAGAGTGCTGAGCAGGGCTGCAGCTGCAGTGGTGCATCCTGCTGTGTCAGCCTGTGGCGTCTCTGGAGGCACAGAGAAGGCAGCTGCGTTCCCTGGGGAAGGGGAAGTTTCTCTGCTCATCAGCTCAGCCCCCTTGGAAATGCCAACCACGGGGCCTGCTTCTCCCCAGCTGCAGCTGGGAGGTGTAGAAGCAAAGCAGCAGCCCAGGACCAAGCCCGTTTCATACTGTTATTGTCTCCTCAATGTGTTTTTAATGCCAGATGTTGTGGTAGCAGAACGGTGTCACTCATATGCAGTGCAAAATGCTGTTGCCCCTGTTTCAAGCTCAGGTTCTCATTGACAATTGTACACTGAAAGCCTTTTACTCTTAATTAGCCCTATGACATGGAGGGGAGACCCCAAGGCTTAAGACTGCTTTAAAGCTTGTAAGATCTCTTCTGTGTATGCTAGGATCCTGTAAGATTAGAAGAAACCCAGCTTCATCATATGAAATTCTAGTTTGCCTTTAGATGAGCTTGAGATACTGTAACCCTAAAGATGGTCCTGGACTTCCCCCCCCCACACACACTTTCTCTGTGCCTAGAAATGGACAGTGGCAAGGAGATGCCTCCTGAAGTTTGCTGTTCTATCTCTGTTGTGATACAAAAAACGTGGCAAAAAGCAAATGGAGCCCAACCTGCGCTTTCAGCTTGTGTGGGTCAGAAGGGTGTCCTGTTTCTAGCTGTCCTCTTGGGTCTCAAGGACTCTGCATTCTGCATACATAAAGCACAAGCACAGGGAGGGTTATGACAGACCCTTACAAACAGGAGGGTTTTGCTGCTCGTAAAAGGCAATCTGTTTCCCTGACTTCAGACCAAGAAGCTGCCTGATGCTTGGGATGCAGTGTGGGGTTTTTTCCTCAAGTGCTAGAGCAGAAGGGGAGTGAGAAGATGGCCACACAGCAGCACGGTTCTGCAGCTGGGGTGCTTGGCAGTGGTGTGCTTGGAAGGAGGCAGTAAAGCAGATTCAGAAACCAAGGCACCATTGAGCCAATCCTTTTCTGGAAAATGAGCCTATCTTGGGCAGGCTCCCATCGCAACCAGGAGGTAAGGTGAGTCTCTTGCCTTTGGCAGTTGTTTAGATGGTAATAATTGGTACCTGGGGGGAGAAGGGGAGCTGATGGATCTTGCAGCAGGACTGAAAAGTGCTTTCCATGCCTGTGGGTGGCTGAACCACCACTGTTACTGCTGGGGAACACCCTGGGGGCTGGGGTCAGGGAGTGGAGGGCTCGAGGCCTTGGTGGGAGTCATGGCCTGGTGATCATTAAGAGAATGACTGTTGGAGTCACGCTCTTTGCAAAGGCTTTCAGAGGAGAGTTCTCCCTCACCTGTGCTGGTGGAGTGGAGCAGAGCCCAGCCAGGTGCAGCCTATATTTTCCTGGCAGGGCTGTACTTTGTATGGCCCCTGTGAATCTGGGCTGGCTCCACTGAAATTGGCACAGATACTTCAAGTTTGCACCAAATCAATGGGGTTTATTTCAGTTGTGGTGGATTTACCAAGACCTGCCTGGAGGCTGAGCTGTGACTTTTCTGTTTGGTTTGGGCTCTGAGGTGCAGGAATGCAGCTCTAGCTGCTTGGCTGTGGGTCTATCCCATACTGATGTAGGCAGAAGGGGTTGAAGAGATCATCCCCTGCCTGGAGAGCCAGACCTTGATGTGGCCACGCTGCTCCCAATGAGCAAGCACTGCTCTGGATTTATACCAGCATCCTCCAAGTGAGGCCCTCCCTGTGCAGCCCTGGGGGTGCAGTGGCATTTAGCCTCCAAGCATCTCTGCAAGGCGATCCCACCCTCAGCCCCAGAGTCTCCCAAGTCCTGGCTGAAGGCTGTGCTCTAACAAGATGTTCTCAGGGCAGGGTGGTATGGGGAAAGGAAAACTGCTGAGAATCAGGTTTTGGGAAGAGCTTTGTGGCTGAGACCGATTTAATCTCCTTAGCAATTGCCTCAATCATAGAATCATCGGGATGCTAATTAATTGAGAGGCACTAAACAGTGGACCTTGCAATGCTTCCTGGCTTTAAGTGGAACCCTTTTGGGTTTGGCAGTTGTGGCTGGCTGCTCTCCTAAGAAGCAGGTCTGCCTAGGGGCTCAAGCCCTTCCTGGGGTGCCTTGGAAGCCCCCTCTCTGCTGGCTGGGGTGTCTGCACAGCAGTGATGTCATACCATGGCTGTGTGCTTGCACACAAGTGCCCACAGTGGCCTCGGGCTCTTGGACCTCACCTGAGGGAGCCAGCAGACAGGGATGGCTGCAACCCACCAGACCCCTCACTCTGCCTCTCCCCAGCCTCTGGCCTGGAGCTGGTCCCTCACCTCCACCCTGAAAGCCCACAAGGTGATTAAGCCCAGCATGTTAATTGGCTGCGACAGCTCATTTTCCTATCTTGTATTTAGTTATTGATGGGGTGCGTGTGACTGGATTCACAGTGAAGGTCAGTGCCAGGCTGGGCCACAGCCCCTTGTTTGGTCCACCCTTGGATGTGGGGTGGGGCTCCTGAAGCTCTGCCAAGACCAGCTGTAAACCCACTGCACAGCCAGCAGCAAGAGTCAAGCACAGTTTCACCCTGGGGGTGTGCAACACCTTGCTGCAGGAGGATGTGGGGGCTGGAATAGAAGCTGATGGTTGGCCAGCACCTGCCTCACCGGCCAGAAGAGTTTGGGAGTAAAGGCTTCACATCTGGTTTTCTTCCATCATTGCAGCACAAATGTCTGGCTACCTCTCTGCTCCGCTCGGAGCATCCCAGCATGGCTGGGAAACATTGCTGTTTGCTCTGTCCATGCAGGGATGTCTCCCCCTGTCCCACCCATGTCTGCTTGCAGCCTAAAACCAGAAAAACCATGGGATTTTCACTCTCTGAATGATGCTGGAAGCTGGGATGGGAATTGGGATGTTCTTGCCCTTGGCTGAGGCTTACAGAGGCAACCAGCATGGAGATTGGGTTGGACTCCTGGTCTGCCTAAGACTATATCCTGGAGACAAGTCTGCCCTTAACTGGGAGAACTCAATTTGGGTGGGAACTGGGAGCCAGGCTCCTCCAGGCACCAGCTTCCAATGGAGGGACTCACTGCCAAAGCACCAAGTTCCTGTGATACGGATTGAGTGAAGCTAATTTGGGTCCCATCCCCATGAGCAGGGAAATGGGGGCGGGGGGGGGGGTGCACCGGTACGTGCACATGCCTGTTGGTGTTCAGTGCCTGTCTGTGTGCAGGGCTGTGCTGGTGTTTGTGCTGGTGCAGGGGTGAGGCCAGGCTCAGTTTTGGTGTGATGACGTGCCCTGTGTGTGACATACATGCTAACACACGCATGTATGGTAGACGGGCATGTATGTGTGTACACATGTGTGGGCATCATCCCCCTGCAGCCAGCACTGCCCCAGGAAGTGGGGACTTGTGGTGTCAGTGGGCTTCATTTATTGGGTGGGAGGAGGGCACCGTGGGAGCGAGGGACAGTGGGGGGGATGCCTCTGTCCCTAACAGCTCATTCTCTCCCCAGGAGAACTCGGATGTTTTCCTCTCCACTGTGGACATGGATTGGAAGGTAGGACTGGCCATGTGGGTGCCCCCACCCCTGGGTCCCACGTGGGGAAGCCTGTGGCTGGGGAAGGCTGTGGGGTGCTGAGTGGACTGAGGGGCATTGTTGCCCCCCCGTTCTGTGGGGAAGCAGTGCCTGGTCAGTGTGTGCATGGGGCTGTGTATCCATTGTGATCCCTGGCAGGAGCAGGTGGGGGGGGGCATGCTGTCAGGAGTGCTGTGTGCTGGCACTTGGATGTGACTGGGGGGGGGGCACTTGGCAATGGGCCAGGGACAAAAATCTCTTTAAAAGAGGAAATTTCTTCCCAGGAGGGCAAGCTGCTTTTCCAGCCCCTCTACCATTGCCATGGCAATGGTTTCCCAGGCAATGCGAGCTCCCCACTTACATAAGGATATTTGAAAGCCTCTTTCTCTTTTGGAGGACTGGGGCACTGGTCCCCCCTCCTCCTCAGAGAGCGGGGCACCTCTGCTCCCCTGGCTGGCGCCTGCCCTGTACCTCTGCTTTGCTTCTCCAGAGGAGCCCCATGATGTGGCCCTGGGGCTTGTGAGGGCTCAGCTCCAGCCTGGCTCCTGTGCTTATTTTCATTGCTCTCACACCTCTGCCCAAGCTCATCTCACACCACATCCCACCCTTCTGCAGAGACCAGGGTGCTGGTAGAGGGGCAGGGAAGATAGTGGGGCTGCTGGACCTCAGCTTGTTCCCTGGTCCTCTCCCCAAGCATCCCTCTCCCAGGGGACACTAGTGTGTTGCTGCTTTGCCAGTAGGTGGGAATGCTGGGAGGGTGGGCTCAAGTGGTGCAGGCTGAGCCCTATCAGGTCTGGCACTGAAACAGCAACACCTATAAAATATATCTGGATTTCAGTTGTCCTGGGAGAGGGGCAGGGGAGCCCATGTTCCCTTTCTGACAGACCTAGAGCGGTACCCAGGAAGGTGGCAGTGCCAGGCTGCCTGGAGGTCTCAGTGTGCCACGGGCACCAGTACAGCTCTCACAGCTGTGCTGGGGCAGGCAGGACTTGGTGAGTGTGCAGGGCATGCTCAAGAGCAGCACCTGCTCCAGGACCATCTTCTCATGATGGTGTTTCAGGGATTGGCCCACAGTGATGCAGAACTGGGTCCCTGGTGCTGCCCAGATGGAGTGGATCTCGACAGAAAATGCCACAGTGATGAACAACCTGCATGCACTCAGTACCTAAAAAATGAACTGTGAAAGGGTCAAAGTGGCATTTCCCAAGCCAGCCAGGCCCTGTGCCCTCCTGGTTCCTCTCCAAGAGCCTCAGGGTGGGGATGGGATGAGCATCCCAGGCTGTGCTGGGGCAACCCCCTCCTTTCCCTCACCCTGGCCTTTTGCAGGTTGCTTTCCTGCAAAGGCTGGGGGCTGCTTACCCTTCTTTGGGGAGATCTTACCCCATTTTCTAGGTTGACCTCTTTGGTCAGTCCAGTCCCGCTTCACTCTTTGCTGTCCCTCTGCTCCTCCCCAGAGCCAGTTGCTGCTCCCTTGCCGAGATGCTCTGGTCTGGCTGGGGCAGTGGCCAGGAGTGGGGCCCCCCAGCTGCCACCACGAGCCAAAGTAAAGCTCTTGGGGGTGCTGGCATAAGCTATGGTGCAGGGGGGCAGGTGCCTCTGCCCCAGGACCTGGGTGCCCTGGACCTGCTGCAGGTCTGAGCCACCTGCCAGGCGGATGGGCTAGCACCATGGGGTGGGGATGTTGTTCACTGCTATTCAAGCAGAGGCAGCCTTGCTCATCCTTCCCATCTCCCTGCTACACTTTTTCATTCATGCCTCACTTCACATTAGGTTTTCCACCCCTTTGCTCCTTCATTTTGCCACTTCTTTTTTTTTGCTTGCTCATGCACCTCCTGCTTTTTCCTGGGGGCTGTGGCTGCTCCTTCTCTTTGGCTGAGAAAAGCAGAAATGGCACCCTGACCCACAAACAGTTTGTATTTGTGCCAGGAACCACTTTGGAGCTGGGCTTTCTCCTCCTATGTGGTCCTTCAGCAGCAGAGGTGCATCTCTCCAGGCTTGGGTCTGAGCTCCCCGTGGGACAAAACAATGCAGAGGAAAGGCTCTTTGGTGGAGGCACGATGGATGCCATCTTGCTGCCAGTCCGTCTGTCTGTCTTTTCTCCCACGTTCAGACCCCCTGGCTGCCCAGCCCTGACTTGTTTGTCGGACGCTGCTTTCAGTGTTTCCCCACCATCTCTGGGTGGTTGTTTATCCAGGTCAGGGAAAGGGCTCTCCCTAGGGAAAAATGTTATTAGACACCAGAGACTCCACAGGAACCATCCTGCTGGGTGAAGCCAAGGACAGGGAAGCCCATGCATGTGCTGGTGATGGCAGCTGGAACCCTCCTCAGCCTGTGGCTGCTCTGTGTACCAGGCATGGTGGAAGCAAGCTGTGGTGAGCTGCTGGGTGGGGATGATGCAGATGTGATGGCAAACTGCAGCTGGCACCGAGCATCATGTGGTGGGTGGGGGGGCTGGAGGGTCTTCACTGGATGCTGCAATGGTCTGGTGCTGGCACGTGGGTCTCCAGCCCCTTTGGGCAGGCACTGGATAGACTGCAGGACTCTTACTAAATTGGTAATGGCCCAGCTTTGTGCTGGAGTGACCCAGGCGCTGGCTGTGCCGAAGGCGGGGGGACAGCACCTGGAGCCTGCAGAGAGGTTGGGGACTGTGGTGGCACAAGGCCACCCATGGGCACAAGCTGCATGCACATGGGAATGCACACGTATGTGCATGTGTCCAGAGCACATGTTGGCCCAGGGACATGATCTGACCCCCTCAGTGCTGCTGGGCTGTTTTGCCTCCTGCCTTGTTTACCTGCCACTGGTGATGCCCAGGTTGGGGCTAAATCCTGCATGTCTCCTGTGTGCCAGCATCCTGCAGCAGGCTGCATGATTGTGCTGCTGGGTTGGGTTCACAGGTGCCTGGGCAGTGTTCACATGTGTACATGCCTGTGCCCCTCTGTGAGCATGTGCATGTAGTTCTGCATGTGTGCAGGTTGTTGTGCATCCATGGGCATGTGGGATGCCCGTGGCAAACACACTACGCACGCAGGAGAAGGATGCAGCAGGCGTGCTCCTTACATGCATATGCCCATGCACATACGTGCACAGGAACATGTACTGATGCAGACACGCAGGGTGTGGGGTGTGTGCAAGCATTTTGTGGGGTGCATGTGCTGCAGTATGGGCCATTGCATTTATTTTTCTGAAGTCTGTGTACACAGACTTGGGGGGGGTGGGGGGCCATGGTTTTGCCTGGTCCCTGTGTCAGTACATGTTCCTGTGCATGTCCTTCCCCTCTAGGTACCAGTGTCGGTTCGGGGGTGTGTGTGTGTCCTGGCGCATGTGTGTTGCTGCAGGGCCTTGGTCAGGGCAACTGCAGACTTAGGCATCATCCCGTGTGTTGGCATGGGGCTGGAGCTCTGTGTGTGTGCGTGATGGGTGTGGGCGAGCACTGCCCGGCTCTGCCGCGACGAGACGCTGCCTGTGTTGCAAGGGGTGCGGGTGCAACCCTGTCCGGGCAGCCCTGCCTGTCTGTCTGCTGAAGGAGGGAAGATGGAGCAGGTACCGCATGGTTCCAGGCGGTTTTTTTCTTCATAAACAAGGGTATTTGGGGCCAATTGGAGCATGAATAATTCTTGCGACAGCCAATGTGCTGGCTCCATCACAGCGCTTGCCTGCAATGGAGGCCAAACCTGTCGGGGCTGCGCATCCCATGGAGGGGGATGGGAGAGGGAGGGCTTAGCGCAGGGCTGGGTCTCCGCTATAAATGGAGGCGAGGGGCTGAGCCAGCACACAGCTCTGCTTCGCCCCAGCCTGCTACACCGCCGTGCCCCACGTCGGGACGCGGTGCTCAGCCCACCCTGCCTGCGCATCCTCGTCCACCTCGTTCCTCGCCATGCCCGAGTGCTGGGATGGGGTAGGTACCACCGTCCCCGTGCTTGTTTGCCCTCCCTGCCCAGGGAGTTTTGCCCCAGTACCTCCCCCGATTGCCCAGGCTGGATCTTTGCACCCGGGAGGGCTTGGTGTGGGCAAGGTGGGCGTTGGGGGGTGGTGGTGGGGGGAAAACCTGCTGCCGGGGAGCCCTTCCTTCCCCCAGCCGTCCTGCCGCATCCCTGACGTGCCCCAGGTTTCGGGGACGCATTGTCCTTGAGCGTCTGGTCTCTGTATGGGGGCACAGCCATTTCAGAGCAAGGGTTTTTTAAGGTTACTTTAGCTGTCATTTTGAGATCAGGCTGCAGCATTTCCCAGGGTCTGATCTCTGCCGGTTTCTCCCAGGCACAGGGAATCCAGGCCATCCTGTGACCCTGTTGCCAAAAATCTCTCCATCTTAGACCCTGAAAGATCTCCTGTCCTATCCTGTCCTGACCTGCGATCCTCCTCTCCCACACCCTCTTGGATATCCCATCCCATCCCAGTCCTCTATTCCTTGATCCTAGTCTGTGATCCCATCCCATGTTGGGACCTGTCCAATCCTAAATCCTGTTATCCTATAGCAATCCCTCCCTTCCCCTTCCCTGTTGGAGGCTGGGATTGTTGGTATCTGATTTCTCCTGCTGTCTGCCACCACTGGGATGCCCAGAGCTGGATTTTCCCAGGATGGCCGCACCTCCTTCCCTTGTGTTCCCGTGGGACCCAGCTGCTTAAGGAAGCGGCGGTGAGGGGTGAGATGGCAGGGCAGGAGAGGATGTCTTGGGGCAGGCAGGTGTCACCCCATCTCTCCTCTTCCCCCAGGAACATGACATTGAGACCCCCTACGGACTGCTGCACGTGGTCATCCGGGGCTCACCCAAGGGGAATCGCCCGGCCATCCTGACGTACCATGACGTGGGCCTCAACCGTGAGTGCCGGTTCCTGGGCCATAGGGTGCAGGGGCAGGCAGGAGCAGTCCTGGGGCTGCATGGGGTGCTGGAATGGTGACCAAAAGCCCCTGACTCAGCTCCTTTGCCTCCTCCGGCGGAAGGTCCCCAGGCTGCATTGGGTCTCCCCAGGCATCTGAGAGAACCAGGAGGGTTTGGATACTCAGCCAAACCCAATGTCTGGGCCAAGTGCAGCCAGGAGTGCTCGGCCACCCCAGTGCCAGCTGTCCACCTGCCCATGCCAGGCAGGATGGGATGCAGGGGATGCTGGGTCAGGCCCTGCCACCACCAGCCTGTTGGTATTCAGAGCACGGACCCAACTGACGGCAGGGTGTAGTGGGGGCTAAAGGAGATGGGGAGTAACAGGAAAGGAGGGGCCCTGAGCAAGGGCTCCCGATGTGGATGCTGTGCTCTCTGTTAGGCTGCAGCCTTGGACCCGCACCCCAGACCTCTGCCCTGGGCTGTGCTCTCGCAGCTGAGCTGGGAGGCCCAGTGTCCTGTGAACTGGAAGAAGTGTATCCCCCTTGCACTGGCAGCTGAGGCCAAGCCACTGGCAGCTCTGTGAGCTGCCTCACCATTCCAGCAGCACGCTCCTGTCCAGGGGTGTGTCATTTTGGTTGTGATGGATGTTACAACCTGCCTCAGCCCCATGTTTTAGGAAGGTTGTCCTGGCACTGATGGCATGGGACAGCATCTCTCCAGGCCTTGGCAATGGCTGTACCCTGCTGCAATGGTGGTGGCTTGTCCACAGCAGTGCTGGGGCTGTTTCTTTGTTTCCAAGCAGGGAGATTTGCAGACATTTCTTAAATCCCGTATTTTCTTGAACAAATCCCTTGGGGATTAAGGATATGGCAAATAATATCCTGGCTGCTAATCATGCTGCCCACCGGGTGGTCCTGCAACTCCTGGCTTTGCATCCCCCAGTCCCACCCCTCCATGCTGATGAGGCTCACTCCAAACTCCTCCTCCTCATTGTGTCCATCCATCCCCATGCCTCCCATCACCAGGAGGGATGCAGCCCTTGCTGACAGTGGCTGTGGTCTCTGCTGTGGAGATGAGGAGCCCGGAGGGAAAGGAGGTGGAATTTTGGTGGCATGTCACCTCCCAGTTGAAGAGCAGTGGGAGGGCAGGCAACCTCTCTCTATTGCCCCTGTGCTAGGGTGTTTGGTCTCTGATCCCCACCTGACCTTTGACAGACAAGCTTTGCTTCAACACCTTCTTCAACTACGAGGACATGCAGGAGATCACGAAGCACTTTGTGGTTTGCCATGTGGATGCGCCAGGCCAGCAGGCAGGAGCCTCGCAGTTCCCTCAGGGGTAGGTGCCAGCTTCTTGTGCCCTCCAGGATGTCACCTCCCTGCTCGCTGGGTTGTCACTGCCTGGGCAGTAGTGCTCTGCCTTCAGGTCTCTTTGAACTGTGCCAAGCCCAAGGCACTGACTGGCTGGGGGTGGGCAATGGGGCTGGGTGTGTGGGTGGGTGGCATTTCCTTGTCCCAGCCTTCCTGCTCTGCATGGGTCCCATAACTGCTGTCCTGTGCCCCAGGTACCAGTACCCCTCCATGGACCAGCTGGCTGCCATGTTGCCCAGTGTGGTACAGCATTTTGGGTGAGTCATTGTCCACTCCATGTTTGTCAGTTTGAGGGCATGGGGCAGGGAGACAGGCAGGGGCTTGAGGCTGGGGGAGTTGTCCTTGTAAGCTGGCACCCTGTGTGTCTTCTTGTGCCCCATGCTGTGGGTGAAGGGGACCCCCAGGGAACCCACGCTGGAGCCCACTGTCCCCCCATACGCACCTCTCTGCTTTCCAGGTTCAAGTATGTGATCGGGATTGGTGTTGGGGCAGGAGCCTACGTGCTGGCCAAGTTTGCGGTGAGCCTGGGGCTGGGGTGGGCTGGCCCCGAGTTGTCCATATCTGCAGTCAGCCTTGAGCATGGGGAAGAACAGGACCTGACACCCTGGCCAGGCTGTGCCACTGTGAAGACTGCTGGAGGGATGAGGGGGGCCAGGGTGGCAGTGCCATGGCAGCTGGGAAGTCACAGGTCTCCCATCTCTCCAAGGATGGGGCATGTCATCCCTGTACGATGTCTGTGCAGTGGGGCAGTGGTGCTTGTCAGGGGCTGCACGGGGTGCACCTCCCCTTCCTGCTGAGCATCATCCCTCTTGCTCACTGCAGCTCATCTTCCCCGATCTGGTTGAAGGACTGGTCCTCATGAACATCGACCCCAATGGCAAAGGCTGGATTGACTGGGCAGCAGCCAAGGTGGGCAGGGTCCCAACCCCCTTCCCACACCCAGTGACTCCCTGGGGCAGGAGCCAGCCACAGCAGCATGTTAACTTCTTATGTTCCCTCCACAGCTCTCTGGCCTCACCAGCACGCTGCCAGACACTGTTCTGTCCCACCTCTTTAGCCAGGTAAGGGCTGTGCATCCTGCTGGCCCTGCAGCTGGCCCCCTCCCTGTGCCCTGCCTGCCAGGCCACAGTGCCATTGGCCCTACACTGTTCCCAGGGATCAGACTAGTCCAGCCCTGCTGGCATCCCTCCTGTCAGATCTGGGGCTTAGCCTCGACGTGTATGTGACTTGTGCCCAGCATCCTCCTCCTCCACATCACGGGCTGGCACCTTATGGACTGGTCTGGGGGAGTAGGGTTTCTGTGACATGCAGCAGTGCCTGCCCTGATCTCCATCTCCTGCTCACGCAGGAAGAACTGGTGAACAACACAGAGCTGGTGCAGAGCTATCGGCAGCAGATTGGCAGCGTGGTGAACCAGTTCAACCTCCAGCTCTTCCTCAACATGTACAACAGGTGAGCACCTCAGGAGTCCCTGCCAGCAGGCAGCCCCCCATCTGTGCCAAGGTGAGGGGCCACAGTGCTGGTAGGTGGCCCCGAGGCCACCATGAGAACCCTCACCCCTGTTGGGTGTTGTCATCACCTGGCACAGGAATGTGGGAGTGGTGGCACCTTGCCTCTGCCACAGGCACGTGTTACTGTGTCTCTGCCTGTGCTGGGTGCTAGAACAGGTCTGGGGCAGGGGCAAGAGATGCCATCCCATGCACGAAGAGGGTTGCGAACCTCGCCACACTGCTGGTTGCAGCAACCCACAGTGTCAGCTCTGCTCAAGTTGTAGCAGAGGTGGCCATGGGGTGCTGGAACAGGGGGCTCAGTGCTGCTTCCCAGAGCTGGTGAGGCCCCGGCTCTTGCGCTTTGGTGGCAGCACCTGCCTGTAGGGCTCATACTGGCCCTCTTTCTTCTCCATCAGCGCAGGGACCTGGACATCAACCGGCCTGGGACCGTGCCCAATGCCAAGACACTGCGGTAAGAGTCACATTGGCATGGCGTGGGGGTTTCCAGGGCAGTGGAGCCCACCCAGGCCAAGCCCTGACTGTGCCCCTTCCTCCCCTCACTTCCAGGTGCCCTGTGATGCTGGTGGTCGGAGACAACGCACCTGCTGAAGAGAGAGTGGTGCCCAGCCCCAGCAAGCAGCTGGGGAGTGGAGAAGGCTCTGAAGGACAGAGCCCTGTGCAGCAGCTGCCCCATGCAGCCCTGACAGCAGGCTCCAAAGCCCCTTTGCCCAGCCCAGCAGGGTGAGGAGGAGGCTCCTTTACAGACACATCCCCTGCTCTGCTCCCAGGGCTGGCTGGGGGTAAAACTATCAGAACCATCACCGTGAGGATCACTCGGACCCAGCTCAACCATCTGCTCAGCTTGTTGCCAGCACTTACTGTGTGAGGCCATACAGACCTGGGCTGGTCTCCCTTCTGCACACAGAGCACGAGCCAACATCAAACCTGTAAGTAGCCCCCAACCCCTTCAGCTTTGCCTGCTATTTTGGCAGACATCATGTAACCAACTGCAAAACTAATCCTGTTGGTGCCCAAGGAGGCAGAGACATGCCTCCACAGGGCTGGCAGGTGCTAAATGCTTGTTCTCCTCCCATGAGGGAGCAACACAGCTGGCTACGTGCAGGAAGCAGTGTCTGCATAGCAACAGGGTGGCTGCGAGGAGCTGTCAGAGGAGACGCTACTTTGGGGTGCAGGGCAGGCAGCACCAGCAGAGGAGGGAGTTCCCAAAGCATTCCAGCCTCAGCAGCCATACAAGGGACAAGAACCATTCATACTTCTGCATCACCCTCACAGGGCAACAACTGTTTTTTTAAACTAACCTTGGATAGGTCAGGACAAAACATGGACACTTCCCTCCCAGCAACTCGGCCTGAAAATTCACTGAGGTGTGCACAAAGTGGGAGGTCTGACTCAAAAGCTCTCTGCCCCCACAATCCCACTGGGCTGAACATCCTGAGGCAAGCTTTCATTGCTCACCTTTCTTCACTCATCTCCTCTTTTTCAGCTTTAAACCTGCCAGTGTGTTTTAAGAATGAAATCGCAAGGCAGCTCAGCCCTGCTCCTGCAGACCTGGCTCTGCCTGCTCCTTTCCCTGGGGGATTTGCCTCTCCAGGGCAATGAAAGGCACAGCACCCTATATGCTCACAGACTGCACAAAGTATGGGAGCAGCTAGCAGCTGAAGGACAAGCACCTCATCTCTAGTTTGAAACGGATTCGCAGAAGACACTTCACTGAGGGTTACCCAGCTGACCGTGGAATTCAAGCTTGTGCTTCTGGAATCAGCCACTCAGGTCCCTGGCTCAAGTCCCCCCAGATCACAGCTTCGCCCATGCACTGAGTTAAGGAAGCCCAGCAGCCTTTTTCACAGCTGCACAGACACCAGTAACATCCTGCCACTTGCATGGCACGGGGAGGGGGAAAGTATTAACAGTGTCAAGCAAAAAAGAACATTGAAGCCAAGAAACTGTCAGAAAGAAGACTATGGAGGACACATCCAAGCTGGTGAGAAACTGTTTGTCACAGGATAGAGGAAAGTGGTCAGTTGGTTGCACCCAAGCTGCCTGGGGCACCCCCTCACACTCCCTGAAGGCAGCTTGCTAGTGAGATGCACGGTGCTCAGCAGTGCTGCTGAATTTGGATGCCAGGGTGAAGACGGGCACATCAGCAGCACACCTCAAAACAAAGAGCAGAGGGCTCTGCCACCAGGATTAGCTCACAGGCCACTCAACTCCAGGAGAATCTGGCTGCCAGAGGAGATGTTGACTGTGGAGCAGAGGGGACTATGACTGGGTGCTCTCCAACTGCCTCATGTACAGAGCTGTAGGGCCAGCCAAGGCTTCCAACACAAGTGGTCTCATTCACTCTTTGCTTGGCAAGGGCAGCTCAGAGCAGGGTTGGAGAGAGCACGAGAGGCCATGTATAGAAGAGGGAATCCACAGGTACCTGTGTGTAGCAGTGGCTCTGTAACCTGTCACTGAGCTGTGTCCCCAAGAACCTCCTCAAACAGGCAGCAGAGTTCCTGGGAGCGTAGCCCACGTAACCCACACACCCAGTAACACAGCTGGTGAAACTCAGGTTACAAATCAGCTCTGAGTAGGAAGGCCCATGCTGCATGCCCTGGGGAACATGCCCACATTCCCCAGACAAGTTATTCCTGCCTTGCCCCAGTCAGCATCAAAAGCATCAATACTTTGTCTTGGACAGCGGTGAATCTGCATCTCCTGGAGGAGCCAGCCCTTCTCCCAGGAGCCTAAAATGATCTGCTGCCAACTCCTTAGCTCTTTCTAATGTGACAGCCAGAGCTGAGCACTCTCACTGCTGCTGTGGCCAGACTGACGTTGCCATACTGGCCACAGCGCTGCCGGCGACGGCTCTCGGCAGGGCTGACCCTCCACATAACCCAAGTCCCGTGTTTTGTAGCTCAGAGTCTCCATCAGCCACCAGCCTCAAGTAACAACTTCACCTTCCACACTGTGAGCATATTTCAGGTACATGGTGATAACTCTGATGATTTTTTCCCCATAGGACATGGCAGAGTATTGTAACAGCATTGATGAGGAGACACAAAAAACAATCCTCAGCAAGCTGTGCTGCTGCTCTAGCAACCTGGTTTGTCTCAAGCCATATATTAAAACAATTAAAATCTCTAAATAGGAAGTGAAAAACTTCCAGGATCAGCCTTCTGGGTCCACAGGAGAACCACAGGGCCATGTTCCCAATGGACATGCAACACTGGAACAGCCCAGACTAACCCAGGCTGCTGTAATTAGCCCCAAAGGGTCACTGTGCCTCTCATGGCTGTTTACTTGATGGAGGCAACACTTGTCTCCCCACCCAGAGCTGTCAGGGCAGACGCTGCTCCAAGTTACTATTAGCCCAGCCTCTGCAGTAAGCCTCTATGTAAGATTAAAAACCAGGACCACAACTGCCAACGTGGCTGCAGCTCTGACTATGCGCAGGGGCCCACCCAGCAGGATTCGGCTCCCCAGACCAACTCCAGAAGGACACACAACCCCAGGGAAATACCAGGGCTGCAGGTGAGACACTTGGTGGGATGGACAACAAGCTGCTGCTGCTCCACCAACACCAAGCCAGGGTCCTGCTCTGGGTGTTTGGTGAAGCTGCATATTCCCAGGTCTGTACCCACCTACTGTTCTGGCACAAACAGGGAGGGCAAAGCACGGAACAAAAGCCATCTCTGAGCAGCGTGGCAGGGGGTGACTGCTGTTTCTCTAATGGCAACCACAACCACTCAATTAATTCTCCATCACTGACTCAATGACTTAGGGTACAGATTCACATAAGAGGAAGGGAAGATGCCATTAAAATAGGTGCAGTTGCTAATTATGTGCCTGTCCCTCAACTCACTGCTGCCTGCCAGCAGCGCTGCAGTAGCACACGCAGCCTCAGCTGTGCTCAGACACCAGTATCCCCATTTTGGGAAGGAGCAATACCACTCAGAGCTCCCCAGAAATAAGAAGAGCTGGCCTTGGGCAAGCAGAAAAGCTCTTAAGATGTATTCAAGATTGCCAGACCCACCAGATATGTTCTCCAGCCTCTCCCACCCCGCAGTCCCCAGGTCTGAAGGATTCCAGCACAAATTGGGGGTGACCTGCTCCATCATCTACATGGCTGTAAAAGAGCATTGCAGCACAGGGATCAACTCAGGCTGAATGTGTAGCCCAGCTGTGATCCCTGAACTGAGAGGGGAATAAGGATATCGAACCTGTTGAACTTCCTCCTCAAAGTTGGGAGGAGATTCAGCACACAAACTTTAGATCCCTGCTCGTCTAGAGGCTATTTACAGCTTTCTGATTTACATGGGGAAAGGAGGGTGAAGCTGACATTGGTGGAAACCCCAAACTCCCCCCATAGCTCGTGAGGAGCATCTGACAACCTGAGATCCCAGCACTCTTCATGGAAACGGGAAGCTTCCCACATCCACCCTCAGGCAGGGTGAGGCCGGGCCCGCAGGCCGGGCTGGCCGGGCGCTGCCGCACGGGCCTCGCTCCCGTCCCGCCGTTGCCACGGGAACGTTTGTGTCCGTTGCTTCATTGCCAGCGGCAGCAGCCCGGCTGGCAGCCACGCTCCGGCGTGTGAGTGTCCCCACGCCCCCCGGGAGCGGGAGGGGGGGGATAGCGGTGCCCAAGCCCGTGTTTTTGGGGCGGTGGCTGCGTTCCGGAGGTGCGGCCTCGGGAGGGGCGGGAGCGGGCGGAGCGCCGGGGCTGGGGGCTGGAGCGGTTCGGGTGCCTGGCACAGCGTGCCCGGCTGGGGGGGGTGTTGGGTGTGAGCTGGGTGCCGCCCGAACTGTGTCAGGCCGTGGTGCTCACCCTCCTGCCGGGGAGGCTTCCCTGCCAGGAGGCGGTCTGTTTGGGAGGGAGGGAGGGCGGGATTTCAGGTGGGAGGCTGCCTAAGGAGCGAAGGGGGGGCTCTCGTGCCGGGCTAGAGGAGGCGGCAGCGTTTTGTGTTGGGGCCTGCCCCCCCCAGCTGCCCCGCCCCCTCCAGCTGCCCCGCTGTGCTCCCCATCAGAGCAGACTTCCCAGGCCAAGGTCTGCCCCCCCATGGGATGCAGCTGTGGCCGCATCCAGGCCCTGGGGCAGGAGTGGAGGGGATGGAGGCTGCTGGTGCTGCCCTCCTCTTCTTGTTCACGGGCCTTTGGGTGTTTGGAGCTTAAACCTCAGTGTTGCGACGTGTAAATGAGGGTTTCAGTGCCTGAAGGGTAGGGAGTAACTGGGTGAAGAGTCTGTGACACCTCAGGGTTAGTGCAGCGCTGAGTAGGACAGCAGTAAGCCAGGAAATAGGGCCCGTTGTCTGTTCTGGCAGCCAGGAATGTGTGTGTGTGCTGGGTAAGTGGGTATGAGGCTGGAGCCTGCCGAGGTGAGGCTGGGGGTGATGCTCCTGCCGCTGCTTTTGGCTGTTTGCCTGTCTCCAGTTTGGCATCTTTTAAATTCAACTGCTGTTGGTTTTGCCAGAGATTCAACCTCCCTCGTGAGAACTGAGCAGGGATGCGCAGAACTCTTGTTGAGAAGGTGTTTGCAGGTTGAGATTAAAAGATTTTGACTTGGATTGGGGTTTGCGGGAGCATTTTGGGTGAGCTGGGTGATAGCAGAGCTCTGTGGGTGACAGCAGTGGTCAGGATGTGGACACAGCACAGCTGTGCACGGTGAATTGATGCCACAGAAGCTGGGATGTGGTTCAGAAAGGGAGAGAGGATGGCTTTCAGGGGTGCTGGCAGTGCCCCATGTTCCAGCTTGGGTGTGTGGTTCAAGGGTAGATGACCAAATCCTTGTGTGGCAGCAGAGCCGTGGCTGCTGTGCACATGCCTGAAGCCCCTGGGCAGCGCGGATTTGTTCGCCTCGTGCTTTTAGCTGCAGGCTGCTGTGGGTCCAAGCGTTTGCTTTGGGTAGGGTAAGATACTGCCTGTGGAAACAGCCTGACAGCCTGTGTCTGCCTATGAGTTCCATGAGCTTTGGCTCATATCCTGACAGGATCCACTACAGAGTGGCAGCGCTTCGCTAACGTGCTCCTCAGCCCGGCAGAGGCAGCTCTGACCCCGCTCAGGCCACTTGCTCCCGACCTGGGGACCCGGTAATAGTCCTTTTGTCTCCTGCTCTTCCACTCCGAGGTCTCTTGCTGCGTGGAAGCTCTGATGTGTTGCCAACCACAATGAAATGTGGTCCCGATGCAGGAAAAAGAGTAAATAGTGGGGGGGAAGGGTTGATGCAAGTTGGGAAGCCCAAGATAGCAGAGATGAGGTGCTGGGGGAGGGAAAATAGTGGTCTAAGTGCTGACGGCAGGAGCTGTGGCTGTAAATTCACAGCACTGTGAAGCTCTGGCAGGCCCTTGGAAGGGAGCCTGGTCCGCCTTGCCCACCTCGCCGCCAGCTGAGAGCTTGAGTTTATGAAAAGCAGGAAGGGGAAGGTGTAACACGAGGCTCCTGTTAATTATCTCTGCCGTGGTGGAGCTTTTACAATAAATTGTGGGATGGCAGTACTGAAGTGATAAAAAGACAAGAGGGGCTGGAGTATAAAGGTGCCAGGTGAGGCTTCCTGGGGAGCAAGGCTTGATTTAGAAAGCTCTCAGCCACTTAGTGGTGGGCTGGAGGGGCAAGAGATTAGTCCTGGAAATTCTCCTTTCCTGGCTCCCATGAGATGCTGTTTATATGGTAATTACAGCTAAGCAGGTGATTTCTAAGCAAGAAACGTGGTCCTGCTACTTAAGCCTGAACAGGGCAAGATGATTTAGGTGAAGAAAAGTGTTCAGGAGCATCCTGGTTCTCCCAGCAAAGTGTAATAGAAAGGCAAATGAACCAGTTACTCTGGAGAGAGGTGCCTTATAGCTGCTGAAGGAGGAGGATTTCCTGTGTATATTTCAGCACGATTCAGCCACCCGTCTGCGCTCCTGCAAGAGGAGCTGCTTGCAGTGCACGGTGGGGCAGGCAGGAGGCACTTGAGGCTCTAACATCGCTTGGAGGGTGCTGGAGCTGGTGGGAAGCAGAACGTGGGGAGCGCTGAGTGTCAGAGCCTGTTGCTTGTGGTTTGCATGTGGGTGCCAGGCTGTGCGGAGAGCCGGGCCGGGGGTCAGGAGACGCCGGCAAGGCAGTGAGCTGGTTGAACTGGGCTCTGAGCTATCACCAAGCGGCATCTGCCCCACGCCCGTGGCGCCGGTTTCCCCGGTCCCGGGGCAGGAGCGAGCGGGTAGTAACTCCCCGCCGAGGTGCGGCGCTTGGTCAGCTCTGCCCGGGGCTGGCCGGGCCCGCAGGCCGGGCTGTCCGGGCGCTGCCGCACGGGCCTCGCTCGCGTCCCGCCGTTGCCACGGGAACGTTTGTGTCCGTTGCTTCATTGCCAGCGGCAGCAGCCCGGCTGGCAGCCACGCTCCGGCGTGTGAGTGTCCCCACGCCCCCCGGGAGCGGGAGGGGGGGGATAGCGGTGCCCAAGCCCGTGTTTTTGGGGCGGTGGCTGCGTTCCGGAGGTGCGGCCTCGGGAGGGGCGGGGGCGGGCGGAGCGCCGGGGCTGGGGGCTGGAGCGGTTCGGGTGCCTGGCACAGCGTGCCCGGCTGGGGGGGGGTGTTGGGTGTGAGCTGGGTGCCGCCCGAACTGTGTCAGGCCGTGGTGCTCACCCTCCTGCCGGGGAGGCTTCCCTGCCAGGAGGCGGTCTGTTTGGGAGGGAGGGAGGGCGGGATTTCAGGTGGGAGGCTGCCTAAGGAGCGAAGGGGGGGCTCTCGTGCCGGGCTAGAGGAGGCGGCAGCGTTTTGTGTTGGGGCCTGCCCCCTCCAGCTGCCCCGCTGTGCTCCCCATCAGAGCAGACTTCCCAGGCCAAGGTCTGCCCCCCCATGGGATGCAGCTGTGGCCGCATCCAGGCCCTGGGGCAGGAGTGGAGGGGATGGAGGCTGCTGGTGCTGCCCTCCTCTTCTTGTTCACGGGCCTTTGGGTGTTTGGAGCTTAAACCTCAGTGTTGCGACGTGTAAATGAGGGTTTCAGTGCCTGAAGGGTAGGGAGTAACTGGGTGAAGAGTCTGTGACACCTCAGGGTTAGTGCAGCGCTGAGTAGGACAGCAGTAAGCCAGGAAATAGGGCCCGTTGTCTGTTCTGGCAGCCAGGAATGTGTGTGTGTGCTGGGTAAGTGGGTATGAGGCTGGAGCCTGCCGAGGTGAGGCTGGGGGTGATGCTCCTGCCGCTGCTTTTGGCTGTTTGCCTGTCTCCAGTTTGGCATCTTTTAAATTCAACTGCTGTTGGTTTTGCCAGAGATTCAACCTCCCTCGTGAGAACTGGGCAGGGATGCGCAGAACTCTTGTTGAGAAGGTGTTTGCAGGTTGAGATTAAAAGATTTTGACTTGGATTGGGGTTTGCGGGAGCATTTTGGGTGAGCTGGGTGATAGCAGAGCTCTGTGGGTGACAGCAGTGGTCAGGATGTGGACACAGCACAGCTGTGCACGGTGAATTGATGCCACAGAAGCTGGGATGTGGTTCAGAAAGGGAGAGAGGATGGCTTTTAGGGGTGCTGGCAGTGCCCCATGTTCCAGCTTGGGTGTGTGGTTCAAGGGTAGATGACCAAATCCTTGTGTGGCAGCAGAGCCGTGGCTGCTGTGCACATGCCTGAAGCCCCTGGGCAGCGCGGATTTGTTCGCCTCGTGCTTTTAGCTGCAGGCTGCTGTGGGTCCAAGCGTTTGCTTTGGGTAGGGTAAGATACTGCCTGTGGAAACAGCCTGACAGCCTGTGTCTGCCTATGAGTTCCATGAGCTTTGGCTCATATCCTGACAGGATCCACTACAGAATGGCAGCGCTTCGCTAACGTGCTCCTCGGCCCGGCAGAGGCAGCTCTGACCCCGCTCAGGCCACTTGCTCCCGACCTGGGGACCCGGTAATAGTCCTTTTGTCTCCTGCTCTTCCACTCCGAGGTCTCTCGCTGCGTGGAAGCTCTGATGTGTTGCCAACCACAATGAAATGTGGTCCCGATGCAGGAAAAAGAGTAAATAGTGGGGGGGAAGGGTTGATGCAAGTTGGGAAGCCCAAGATAGCAGAGATGAGGTGCTGGGGGAGGGAAAATAGTGGTCTAAGTGCTGACGGCAGGAGCTGTGGCTGTAAATTCACAGCACGTGGAGCTCTGGGAGGCCCTTGGAAGGGAGCCTGGTCCGCCTTGCCCACCTCGCCGCCAGCTGAGAGCTTGAGTTTATGAAAAGCAGGAAGGGGAAGGTGTAACACGAGGCTCCTGTTAATTATCTCTGCCGTGGTGGAGCTTTTACAATAAATTGTGGGATGGCAGTACCGAAGTGATAAAAAGACAAGAGGGGCTGGAGTATAAAGGTGCCAGGTGAGGCTTCCTGGGGAGCAAGGCTTGATTTAGAAAGCTCTCAGCCACTTAGTGGTGGGCTGGAGGGGCAAGAGATTAGTCCTGGAAATTCTCCTTTCCTGGCTCCCATGAGATGCTGTTTATATGGTAATTACAGCTAAGCAGGTGATTTCTAAGCAAGAAACGTGGTCCTGCTACTTAAGCCTGAACAGGGCAAGATGATTTAGGTGAAGAAAAGTGTTCAGGAGCATCCTGGTTCTCCCAGCAAAGTGTAATAGAAAGGCAAATGAACCAGTTACTCTGGAGAGAGGTGCCTTATAGCTGCTGAAGGAGGAGGATTTCCTGTGTATAGTGCAGCACGATTCAGCCACCTGTCCGCGCTCCTGCAAGAGGAGCTGCTTGCAGTGCACGGTGGGGCAGGCAGGAGGCACTTAAGGCTCTAACATGGCTCGGAGGGTGCTGGAGCTGGTGGGAAGCAGAACGTGGGGAGCGCTGAGTGTCAGAGCCTGTTGCTTGTGGTTTGCATGTGGGTGCCAGGCTGTGCGGAGAGCCGGGCCGGGGGTCAGGAGACGCCGGCAAGGCAGTGAGCTGGTTGAACTGGGCTCTGAGCTATCACCAAGCGGCATCTGCCCCACGCCCGTGGCGCCGGTTTCCCCGGTCCCGGGGCAGGAGCGAGCGGGTAGTAACTCCCCGCCGAGGTGCGGCGCTTGGTCAGCTCTGCCCGGGGCTGTCCGGGCGCTGCCGCACGGGCCTCGCTCGCGTCCCGCCGTTGCCACGGGAACGTTTGTGTCCGTTGCTTCATTGCCAGCGGCAGCAGCCCGGCTGGCAGCCACGCTCCGGCGTGTGAGTGTCCCCACGCCCCCCGGGAGCGGGAGGGGGGGGATAGCGGTGCCCAAGCCCGTGTTTTTGGGGCGGTGGCTGCGTTCCGGAGGTGCGGCCTCGGGAGGGGCGGGGGCGGGCGGAGCGCCGGGGCTGGGGGCTGGAGCGGTTCGGGTGCCTGGCACAGCGTGCCCGGCTGGGGGGGGGTGTTGGGTGTGAGCTGGGTGCCGCCCGAACTGTGTCAGGCCGTGGTGCTCACCCTCCTGCCGGGGAGGCTTCCCTGCCAGGAGGCGGTCTGTTTGGGAGGGAGGGAGGGCGGGATTTCAGGTGGGAGGCTGCCTAAGGAGCGAAGGGGGGGCTCTCGTGCCGGGCTAGAGGAGGCGGCAGCGTTTTGTGTTGGGGCCTGCCCCCTCCAGCTGCCCTGCTGTGCTCCCCATCAGAGCAGACTTCCCAGGCCAAGGTCTGCCCCCCCATGGGATGCAGCTGTGGCCGCATCCAGGCCCTGGGGCAGGAGTGGAGGGGATGGAGGCTGCTGGTGCTGCCCTCCTCTTCTTGTTCACGGGCCTTTGGGTGTTTGGAGCTTAAACCTCAGTGTTGCGACGTGTAAATGAGGGTTTCAGTGCCTGAAGGGTAGGGAGTAACTGGGTGAAGAGTCTGTGACACCTCAGGGTTAGTGCAGCGCTGAGTAGGACAGCAGTAAGCCAGGAAATAGGGCCCGTTGTCTGTTCTGGCAGCCAGGAATGTGTGTGTGTGCTGGGTAAGTGGGTATGAGGCTGGAGCCTGCCGAGGTGAGGCTGGGGGTGATGCTCCTGCCGCTGCTTTTGGCTGTTTGCCTGTCTCCAGTTTGGCATCTTTTAAATTCAACTGCTGTTGGTTTTGCCAGAGATTCAACCTCCCTCGTGAGAACTGGGCAGGGATGCGCAGAACTCTTGTTGAGAAGGTGTTTGCAGGTTGAGATTAAAAGATTTTGACTTGGATTGGGGTTTGCGGGAGCATTTTGGGTGAGCTGGGTGATAGCAGAGCTCTGTGGGTGACAGCAGTGGTCAGGATGTGGACACAGCACAGCTGTGCACGGTGAATTGATGCCACAGAAGCTGGGATGTGGTTCAGAAAGGGAGAGAGGATGGCTTTTAGGGGTGCTGGCAGTGCCCCATGTTCCAGCTTGGGTGTGTGGTTCAAGGGTAGATGACCAAATCCTTGTGTGGCAGCAGAGCCGTGGCTGCTGTGCACATGCCTGAAGCCCCTGGGCAGCGCGGATTTGTTCGCCTCGTGCTTTTAGCTGCAGGCTGCTGTGGGTCCAAGCGTTTGCTTTGGGTAGGGTAAGATACTGCCTGTGGAAACAGCCTGACAGCCTGTGTCTGCCTATGAGTTCCATGAGCTTTGGCTCATATCCTGACAGGATCCACTACAGAATGGCAGCGCTTCGCTAACGTGCTCCTCGGCCCGGCAGAGGCAGCTCTGACCCCGCTCAGGCCACTTGCTCCCGACCTGGGGACCCGGTAATAGTCCTTTTGTCTCCTGCTCTTCCACTCCGAGGTCTCTCGCTGCGTGGAAGCTCTGATGTGTTGCCAACCACAATGAAATGTGGTCCCGATGCAGGAAAAAGAGTAAATAGTGGGGGGGAAGGGTTGATGCAAGTTGGGAAGCCCAAGATAGCAGAGATGAGGTGCTGGGGGAGGGAAAATAGTGGTCTAAGTGCTGACGGCAGGAGCTGTGGCTGTAAATTCACAGCACGTGGAGCTCTGGGAGGCCCTTGGAAGGGAGCCTGGTCTGCCTTGCCCACCTCGCCGCCAGCTGAGAGCTTGAGTTTATGAAAAGCAGGAAGGGGAAGGTGTAACACGAGGCTCCTGTTAATTATCTCTGCCGTGGTGGAGCTTTTACAATAAATTGTGGGATGGCAGTACCGAAGTGATAAAAAGACAAGAGGGGCTGGAGTATAAAGGTGCCAGGTGAGGCTTCCTGGGGAGCAAGGCTTGATTTAGAAAGCTCTCAGCCACTTAGTGGTGGGCTGGAGGGGCAAGAGATTAGTCCTGGAAATTCTCCTTTCCTGGCTCCCATGAGATGCTGTTTATATGGTAATTACAGCTAAGCAGGTGATTTCTAAGCAAGAAACGTGGTCCTGCTACTTAAGCCTGAACAGGGCAAGATGATTTAGGTGAAGAAAAGTGTTCAGGAGCATCCTGGTTCTCCCAGCAAAGTGTAATAGAAAGGCAAATGAACCAGTTACTCTGGAGAGAGGTGCCTTATAGCTGCTGAAGGAGGAGGATTTCCTGTGTATAGTGCAGCACGATTCAGCCACCTGTCCGCGCTCCTGCAAGAGGAGCTGCTTGCAGTGCACGGTGGGGCAGGCAGGAGGCACTTAAGGCTCTAACATGGCTCGGAGGGTGCTGGAGCTGGTGGGAAGCAGAACGTGGGGAGCGCTGAGTGTCAGAGCCTGTTGCTTGTGGTTTGCATGTGGGTGCCAGGCTGTGCGGAGAGCCGGGCCGGGGGTCAGGAGACGCCGGCAAGGCAGTGAGCTGGTTGAACTGGGCTCTGAGCTATCACCAAGCGGCATCTCCCCCACGCCCGTGGCGCCGGTTTCCCCGGTCCCGGGGCAGGAGCGAGCGGGTAGTAACTCCCCGGCGAGGTGCGGCGCTTGGTCGGCTCTGCCCGGGGCTGGCCGGGCCCGCAGGCGGGGCTGGCCGGGCGCTGCCGCACGGGCCTCGCTCGCGTCCCGCCGTTGCCACGGGAACGTTTGTGTCCGTTGCTTCATTGCCAGCGGCAGCAGCCCGGCTGGCAGCCACGCTCCGGCGTGTGAGTATCCCCACGCCCCCCGGGAGCGGGAGGGGGGAGATTCCGGTGCCAAGCCCGTGTTTTTGGGGCGGTGGCTGCGTTCCGGAGGTGCGGCCTCGGGAGGGGCGGGGGCGGGCGGAGCGCCGGGGCTGGGGGCGCTGACGGCAGGAGCTGTGGCTGTAAATTCACAGCACGTGGAGCTCTGGGAGGCCCTTGGAAGGGAGCCTGGTCTGCCTTGCTCACCTCACCGCCAGCTGAGAGCTTGAGTTTATGAAAAGCAGGAAGGGGAAGGTGTAACACGAGGCTCCTGTTAATTATCTCTGCCGTGGTGGAGCTTTTACAATAAATTGTGGGATGGCAGTACCGAAGTGATAAAAAGACAAGAGGGGCTGGAGTATAAAGGTGCCAGGTGAGGCTTCCTGGGGAGCAAGGCTTGATTTAGAAAGCGCTCAGCCACTTAGTGGTGGGCTGGAGGGGCAAGAGATTAGTCCTGGAAATTCTCCTTTCCTGGCTCCCGTGAGATGCTGTTTATATGGTAATTACGGCTAAGCGGGTGATTTCTAAGCAAGAAACGTGGTCCTGCTACTTAAGCCTGAACAGGGCAAGATGATTTAGGTGAAGAAAAGTGTTCGGGAGCATCCTGGTTCTCCCTTTTAGCAGATCTCCTCTCCGGCTCTCCCAGCAAATTGTAATAGAAAGGCAAATGAACCAGTTACTCTGGAGAGAGGTGCCTTATAGCTGCTGAAGGAGGAGGATTTCCTGTGTATATTTCAGCACGATTCAGCCACCCGTCTGCGCTCCTGCAAGAGGAGCTGCTTGCAGTGCACGGTGGGGCAGGCAGGAGGCACTTGAGGCTCTAACATCGCTTGGAGGGTGCTGGAGCTGGTGGGAAGCAGAACGTGGGGAGCGCTGAGTGTCAGAGCCTGTTGCTTGTGGTTTGCATGTGGGTGCCAGGCTGTGCGGAGAGCCGGGCCGGGGGTCAGGAGACGCCGGCAAGGCAGTGAGCTGGTTGAACTGGGCTCTGAGCTATCACCAAGCGGCATCTGCCCCACGCCCGTGGCGCCGGTTTCCCCGGTCCCGGGGCAGGAGCGAGCGGGTAGTAACTCCCCGCCGAGGTGCGGCGCTTGGTCAGCTCTGCCCGGGGCTGTCCGGGCGCTGCCGCACGGGCCTCGCTCGCGTCCCGCCGTTGCCACGGGAACGTTTGTGTCCGTTGCTTCATTGCCAGCGGCAGCAGCCCGGCTGGCAGCCACGCTCCGGCGTGTGAGTGTCCCCACGCCCCCCGGGAGCGGGAGGGGGGGGATAGCGGTGCCCAAGCCCGTGTTTTTGGGGCGGTGGCTGCGTTCCGGAGGTGCGGCCTCGGGAGGGGCGGGGGCGGGCGGAGCGCCGGGGCTGGGGGCTGGAGCGGTTCGGGTGCCTGGCACAGCGTGCCCGGCTGGGGGGGGGTGTTGGGTGTGAGCTGGGTGCCGCCCGAACTGTGTCAGGCCGTGGTGCTCACCCTCCTGCCGGGGAGGCTTCCCTGCCAGGAGGCGGTCTGTTTGGGAGGGAGGGAGGGCGGGATTTCAGGTGGGAGGCTGCCTAAGGAGCGAAGGGGGGGCTCTCGTGCCGGGCTAGAGGAGGCGGCAGCGTTTTGTGTTGGGGCCTGCCCCCTCCAGCTGCCCCGCTGTGCTCCCCATCAGAGCAGACTTCCCAGGCCAAGGTCTGCCCCCCCATGGGATGCAGCTGTGGCCGCATCCAGGCCCTGGGGCAGGAGTGGAGGGGATGGAGGCTGCTGGTGCTGCCCTCCTCTTCTTGTTCACGGGCCTTTGGGTGTTTGGAGCTTAAACCTCAGTGTTGCGACGTGTAAATGAGGGTTTCAGTGCCTGAAGGGTGGGGAGTAACTGGGTGAAGAGTCTGTGACACCTCAGGGTTAGTGCAGCGCTGAGTAGGACAGCAGTAAGCCAGGAAATAGGGCCCGTTGTCTGTTCTGGCAGCCAGGAATGTGTGTGTGTGCTGGGTAAGTGGGTATGAGGCTGGAGCCTGCCGAGGTGAGGCTGGGGGTGATGCTCCTGCCGCTGCTTTTGGCTGTTTGCCTGTCTCCAGTTTGGCATCTTTTAAATTCAACTGCTGTTGGTTTTGCCAGAGATTCAACCTCCCTCGTGAGAACTGGGCAGGGATGCGCAGAACTCTTGTTGAGAAGGTGTTTGCAGGTTGAGATTAAAAGATTTTGACTTGGATTGGGGTTTGCGGGAGCATTTTGGGTGAGCTGGGTGATAGCAGAGCTCTGTGGGTGACAGCAGTGGTCAGGATGTGGACACAGCACAGCTGTGCACGGTGAATTGATGCCACAGAAGCTGGGATGTGGTTCAGAAAGGGAGAGAGGATGGCTTTTAGGGGTGCTGGCAGTGCCCCATGTTCCAGCTTGGGTGTGTGGTTCAAGGGTAGATGACCAAATCCTTGTGTGGCAGCAGAGCCGTGGCTGCTGTGCACATGCCTGAAGCCCCTGGGCAGCGCGGATTTGTTCGCCTCGTGCTTTTAGCTGCAGGCTGCTGTGGGTCCAAGCGTTTGCTTTGGGTAGGGTAAGATACTGCCTGTGGAAACAGCCTGACAGCCTGTGTCTGCCTATGAGTTCCATGAGCTTTGGCTCATATCCTGACAGGATCCACTACAGAATGGCAGCGCTTCGCTAACGTGCTCCTCGGCCCGGCAGAGGCAGCTCTGACCCCGCTCAGGCCACTTGCTCCCGACCTGGGGACCCGGTAATAGTCCTTTTGTCTCCTGCTCTTCCACTCCGAGGTCTCTCGCTGCGTGGAAGCTCTGATGTGTTGCCAACCACAATGAAACGTGGTCCCTATGCAGGAAAAAGAGTAAATAGTGGGGGGGAAGGGTTGATGCAAGTTGGGAAGCCCAAGATAGCAGAGATGAGGTGCTGGGGGAGGGAAAATAGTGGTCTAAGTGCTGACGGCAGGAGCTGTGGCTGTAAATTCACAGCACGTGGAGCTCTGGGAGGCCCTTGGAAGGGAGCCTGGTCCGCCTTGCCCACCTCGCCGCCAGCTGAGAGCTTGAGTTTATGAAAAGCAGGAAGGGGAAGGTGTAACACGAGGCTCCTGTTAATTATCTCTGCCGTGGTGGAGCTTTTACAATAAATTGTGGGATGGCAGTACCGAAGTGATAAAAAGACAAGAGGGGCTGGAGTATAAAGGTGCCAGGTGAGGCTTCCTGGGGAGCAAGGCTTGATTTAGAAAGCTCTCAGCCACTTAGTGGTGGGCTGGAGGGGCAAGAGATTAGTCCTGGAAATTCTCCTTTCCTGGCTCCCATGAGATGCTGTTTATATGGTAATTACAGCTAAGCAGGTGATTTCTAAGCAAGAAACGTGGTCCTGCTACTTAAGCCTGAACAGGGCAAGATGATTTAGGTGAAGAAAAGTGTTCAGGAGCATCCTGGTTCTCCCAGCAAAGTGTAATAGAAAGGCAAATGAACCAGTTACTCTGGAGAGAGGTGCCTTATAGCTGCTGAAGGAGGAGGATTTCCTGTGTATAGTGCAGCACGATTCAGCCACCTGTCCGCGCTCCTGCAAGAGGAGCTGCTTGCAGTGCACGGTGGGGCAGGCAGGAGGCACTTAAGGCTCTAACATGGCTCGGAGGGTGCTGGAGCTGGTGGGAAGCAGAACGTGGGGAGCGCTGAGTGTCAGAGCCTGTTGCTTGTGGTTTGCATGTGGGTGCCAGGCTGTGCGGAGAGCCGGGCCGGGGGTCAGGAGACGCCGGCAAGGCAGTGAGCTGGTTGAACTGGGCTCTGAGCTATCACCAAGCGGCATCTCCCCCACGCCCGTGGCGCCGGTTTCCCCGGTCCCGGGGCAGGAGCGAGCGGGTAGTAACTCCCCGGCGAGGTGCGGCGCTTGGTCGGCTCTGCCCGGGGCTGGCCGGGCCCGCAGGCGGGGCTGGCCGGGCGCTGCCGCACGGGCCTCGCTCGCGTCCCGCCGTTGCCACGGGAACGTTTGTGTCCGTTGCTTCATTGCCAGCGGCAGCAGCCCGGCTGGCAGCCACGCTCCGGCGTGTGAGTGTCCCCACGCCCCCCGGGAGCGGGAGGGGGGAGATTCCGGTGCCAAGCCCGTGTTTTTGGGGCGGTGGCTGCGTTCCGGAGGTGCGGCCTCGGGAGGGGCGGGGGCGGGCGGAGCGCCGGGGCTGGGGGCGCTGACGGCAGGAGCTGTGGCTGTAAATTCACAGCACGTGGAGCTCTGGGAGGCCCTTGGAAGGGAGCCTGGTCTGCCTTGCCCAACTCACTGCCAGCTGAGAGCTTGAGTTTATGAAAAGCAGGAAGGGGAAGGTGTAACACGAGGCTCCTGTTAATTATCTCTGCCGTGGTGGAGCTTTTACAATAAATTGTGGGATGGCAGTACCGAAGTGATAAAAAGACAAGAGGGGCTGGAGTATAAAGGTGCCAGGTGAGGCTTCCTGGGGAGCAAGGCTTGATTTAGAAAGCGCTCAGCCACTTAGTGGTGGGCTGGAGGGGCAAGAGATTAGTCCTGGAAATTCTCCTTTCCTGGCTCCCGTGAGATGCTGTTTATATGGTAATTACGGCTAAGCAGGTGATTTCTAAGCAAGAAACGTGGTCCTGCTACTTAAGCCTGAACAGGGCAAGATGATTTAGGTGAAGAAAAGTGTTCAGGAGCATCCTGGTTCTCCCAGCAAAGTGTAATAGAAAGGCAAATGAACCAGTTACTCTGGAGAGAGGTGCCTTATAGCTGCTGAAGGAGGAGGATTTACTGTGTATATTTCAGCACGATTCAGCCACCCGTCTGCGCTCCTGCAAGAGGAGCTGCTTGCAGTGCACGGTGGGGCAGGCAGGAGGCACTTGAGACTCTAACATCGCTTGGAGGGTGCTGGAGCTGGTGGGAAGCAGAACGTGGGGAGCGCTGAGTGTCAGAGCCTGTTGCTTGTGGTTTGCATGTGGGTGCCAGGCTGTGCGGAGAGCCGGGCCGGGGGTCAGGAGACGCCGGCAAGGCAGTGAGCTGGTTGAACTGGGCTCTGAGCTATCACCAAGCGGCATCTGCCCCACGCCCGTGGCGCCGGTTTCCCCGGTCCCGGGGCAGGAGCGAGCGGGTAGTAACTCCCCGCCGAGGTGCGGCGCTTGGTCAGCTCTGCCCGGGGCTGTCCGGGCGCTGCCGCACGGGCCTCGCTCGCGTCCCGCCGTTGCCACGGGAACGTTTGTGTCCGTTGCTTCATTGCCAGCGGCAGCAGCCCGGCTGGCAGCCACGCTCCGGCGTGTGAGTGTCCCCACGCCCCCCGGGAGCGGGAGGGGGGGGATAGCGGTGCCCAAGCCCGTGTTTTTGGGGCGGTGGCTGCGTTCCGGAGGTGCGGCCTCGGGAGGGGCGGGGGCGGGCGGAGCGCCGGGGCTGGGGGCTGGAGCGGTTCGGGTGCCTGGCACAGCGTGCCCGGCTGGGGGGGGGTGTTGGGTGTGAGCTGGGTGCCGCCCGAACTGTGTCAGGCCGTGGTGCTCACCCTCCTGCCGGGGAGGCTTCCCTGCCAGGAGGCGGTCTGTTTGGGAGGGAGGGAGGGCGGGATTTCAGGTGGGAGGCTGCCTAAGGAGCGAAGGGGGGGCTCTCGTGCCGGGCTAGAGGAGGCGGCAGCGTTTTGTGTTGGGGCCTGCCCCCTCCAGCTGCCCCGCTGTGCTCCCCATCAGAGCAGACTTCCCAGGCCAAGGTCTGCCCCCCCATGGGATGCAGCTGTGGCCGCATCCAGGCCCTGGGGCAGGAGTGGAGGGGATGGAGGCTGCTGGTGCTGCCCTCCTCTTCTTGTTCACGGGCCTTTGGGTGTTTGGAGCTTAAACCTCAGTGTTGCGACGTGTAAATGAGGGTTTCAGTGCCTGAAGGGTGGGGAGTAACTGGGTGAAGAGTCTGTGACACCTCAGGGTTAGTGCAGCGCTGAGTAGGACAGCAGTAAGCCAGGAAATAGGGCCCGTTGTCTGTTCTGGCAGCCAGGAATGTGTGTGTGTGCTGGGTAAGTGGGTATGAGGCTGGAGCCTGCCGAGGTGAGGCTGGGGGTGATGCTCCTGCCGCTGCTTTTGGCTGTTTGCCTGTCTCCAGTTTGGCATCTTTTAAATTCAACTGCTGTTGGTTTTGCCAGAGATTCAACCTCCCTCGTGAGAACTGGGCAGGGATGCGCAGAACTCTTGTTGAGAAGGTGTTTGCAGGTTGAGATTAAAAGATTTTGACTTGGATTGGGGTTTGCGGGAGCATTTTGGGTGAGCTGGGTGATAGCAGAGCTCTGTGGGTGACAGCAGTGGTCAGGATGTGGACACAGCACAGCTGTGCACGGTGAATTGATGCCACAGAAGCTGGGATGTGGTTCAGAAAGGGAGAGAGGATGGCTTTTAGGGGTGCTGGCAGTGCCCCATGTTCCAGCTTGGGTGTGTGGTTCAAGGGTAGATGACCAAATCCTTGTGTGGCAGCAGAGCCGTGGCTGCTGTGCACATGCCTGAAGCCCCTGGGCAGCGCGGATTTGTTCGCCTCGTGCTTTTAGCTGCAGGCTGCTGTGGGTCCAAGCGTTTGCTTTGGGTAGGGTAAGATACTGCCTGTGGAAACAGCCTGACAGCCTGTGTCTGCCTATGAGTTCCATGAGCTTTGGCTCATATCCTGACAGGATCCACTACAGAATGGCAGCGCTTCGCTAACGTGCTCCTCGGCCCGGCAGAGGCAGCTCTGACCCCGCTCAGGCCACTTGCTCCCGACCTGGGGACCCGGTAATAGTCCTTTTGTCTCCTGCTCTTCCACTCCGAGGTCTCTCGTTGCGTGGAAGCTCTGATGTGTTGCCAACCACAATGAAATGTGGTCCCGATGCAGGAAAAAGAGTAAATAGTGGGGGGGAAGGGTTGATGCAAGTTGGGAAGCCCAAGATAGCAGAGATGAGGTGCTGGGGGAGGGAAAATAGTGGTCTAAGTGCTGACGGCAGGAGCTGTGGCTGTAAATTCACAGCACGTGGAGCTCTGGGAGGCCCTTGGAAGGGAGCCTGGTCCGCCTTGCCCACCTCGCCGCCAGCTGAGAGCTTGAGTTTATGAAAAGCAGGAAGGGGAAGGTGTAACACGAGGCTCCTGTTAATTATCTCTGCCGTGGTGGAGCTTTTACAATAAATTGTGGGATGGCAGTACCGAAGTGATAAAAAGACAAGAGGGGCTGGAGTATAAAGGTGCCAGGTGAGGCTTCCTGGGGAGCAAGGCTTGATTTAGAAAGCTCTCAGCCACTTAGTGGTGGGCTGGAGGGGCAAGAGATTAGTCCTGGAAATTCTCCTTTCCTGGCTCCCATGAGATGCTGTTTATATGGTAATTACAGCTAAGCAGGTGATTTCTAAGCAAGAAACGTGGTCCTGCTACTTAAGCCTGAACAGGGCAAGATGATTTAGGTGAAGAAAAGTGTTCAGGAGCATCCTGGTTCTCCCAGCAAAGTGTAATAGAAAGGCAAATGAACCAGTTACTCTGGAGAGAGGTGCCTTATAGCTGCTGAAGGAGGAGGATTTCCTGTGTATAGTGCAGCACGATTCAGCCACCTGTCCGCGCTCCTGCAAGAGGAGCTGCTTGCAGTGCACGGTGGGGCAGGCAGGAGGCACTTAAGGCTCTAACATGGCTCGGAGGGTGCTGGAGCTGGTGGGAAGCAGAACGTGGGGAGCGCTGAGTGTCAGAGCCTGTTGCTTGTGGTTTGCATGTGGGTGCCAGGCTGTGCGGAGAGCCGGGCCGGGGGTCAGGAGACGCCGGCAAGGCAGTGAGCTGGTTGAACTGGGCTCTGAGCTATCACCAAGCGGCATCTCCCCCACGCCCGTGGCGCCGGTTTCCCCGGTCCCGGGGCAGGAGCGAGCGGGTAGTAACTCCCCGGCGAGGTGCGGCGCTTGGTCGGCTCTGCCCGGGGCTGGCCGGGCCCGCAGGCGGGGCTGGCCGGGCGCTGCCGCACGGGCCTCGCTCGCGTCCCGCCGTTGCCACGGGAACGTTTGTGTCCGTTGCTTCATTGCCAGCGGCAGCAGCCCGGCTGGCAGCCACGCTCCGGCGTGTGAGTGTCCCCACGCCCCCCGGGAGCGGGAGGGGGGAGATTCCGGTGCCAAGCCCGTGTTTTTGGGGCGGTGGCTGCGTTCCGGAGGTGCGGCCTCGGGAGGGGCGGGGGCGGGCGGAGCGCCGGGGCTGGGGGCGCTGACGGCAGGAGCTGTGGCTGTAAATTCACAGCACGTGGAGCTCTGGGAGGCCCTTGGAAGGGAGCCTGGTCTGCCTTGCCCAACTCACTGCCAGCTGAGAGCTTGAGTTTATGAAAAGCAGGAAGGGGAAGGTGTAACACGAGGCTCCTGTTAATTATCTCTGCCGTGGTGGAGCTTTTACAATAAATTGTGGGATGGCAGTACCGAAGTGATAAAAAGACAAGAGGGGCTGGAGTATAAAGGTGCCAGGTGAGGCTTCCTGGGGAGCAAGGCTTGATTTAGAAAGCGCTCAGCCACTTAGTGGTGGGCTGGAGGGGCAAGAGATTAGTCCTGGAAATTCTCCTTTCCTGGCTCCCGTGAGATGCTGTTTATATGGTAATTACGGCTAAGCAGGTGATTTCTAAGCAAGAAACGTGGTCCTGCTACTTAAGCCTGAACAGGGCAAGATGATTTAGGTGAAGAAAAGTGTTCAGGAGCATCCTGGTTCTCCCAGCAAAGTGTAATAGAAAGGCAAATGAACCAGTTACTCTGGAGAGAGGTGCCTTATAGCTGCTGAAGGAGGAGGATTTACTGTGTATATTTCAGCACGATTCAGCCACCCGTCTGCGCTCCTGCAAGAGGAGCTGCTTGCAGTGCACGGTGGGGCAGGCAGGAGGCACTTGAGACTCTAACATCGCTTGGAGGGTGCTGGAGCTGGTGGGAAGCAGAACGTGGGGAGCGCTGAGTGTCAGAGCCTGTTGCTTGTGGTTTGCATGTGGGTGCCAGGCTGTGCGGAGAGCCGGGCCGGGGGTCAGGAGACGCCGGCAAGGCAGTGAGCTGGTTGAACTGGGCTCTGAGCTATCACCAAGCGGCATCTGCCCCACGCCCGTGGCGCCGGTTTCCCCGGTCCCGGGGCAGGAGCGAGCGGGTAGTAACTCCCCGCCGAGGTGCGGCGCTTGGTCAGCTCTGCCCGGGGCTGTCCGGGCGCTGCCGCACGGGCCTCGCTCGCGTCCCGCCGTTGCCACGGGAACGTTTGTGTCCGTTGCTTCATTGCCAGCGGCAGCAGCCCGGCTGGCAGCCACGCTCCGGCGTGTGAGTGTCCCCACGCCCCCCGGGAGCGGGAGGGGGGGGATAGCGGTGCCCAAGCCCGTGTTTTTGGGGCGGTGGCTGCGTTCCGGAGGTGCGGCCTCGGGAGGGGCGGGGGCGGGCGGAGCGCCGGGGCTGGGGGCTGGAGCGGTTCGGGTGCCTGGCACAGCGTGCCCGGCTGGGGGGGGTGTTGGGTGTGAGCTGGGTGCCGCCCGAACTGTGTCAGGCCGTGGTGCTCACCCTCCTGCCGGGGAGGCTTCCCTGCCAGGAGGCGGTCTGTTTGGGAGGGAGGGAGGGCGGGATTTCAGGTGGGAGGCTGCCTAAGGAGCGAAGGGGGGGCTCTCGTGCCGGGCTAGAGGAGGCGGCAGCGTTTTGTGTTGGGGCCTGCCCCCTCCAGCTGCCCCGCTGTGCTCCCCATCAGAGCAGACTTCCCAGGCCAAGGTCTGCCCCCCCATGGGATGCAGCTGTGGCCGCATCCAGGCCCTGGGGCAGGAGTGGAGGGGATGGAGGCTGCTGGTGCTGCCCTCCTCTTCTTGTTCACGGGCCTTTGGGTGTTTGGAGCTTAAACCTCAGTGTTGCGACGTGTAAATGAGGGTTTCAGTGCCTGAAGGGTGGGGAGTAACTGGGTGAAGAGTCTGTGACACCTCAGGGTTAGTGCAGCGCTGAGTAGGACAGCAGTAAGCCAGGAAATAGGGCCCGTTGTCTGTTCTGGCAGCCAGGAATGTGTGTGTGTGCTGGGTAAGTGGGTATGAGGCTGGAGCCTGCCGAGGTGAGGCTGGGGGTGATGCTCCTGCCGCTGCTTTTGGCTGTTTGCCTGTCTCCAGTTTGGCATCTTTTAAATTCAACTGCTGTTGGTTTTGCCAGAGATTCAACCTCCCTCGTGAGAACTGGGCAGGGATGCGCAGAACTCTTGTTGAGAAGGTGTTTGCAGGTTGAGATTAAAAGATTTTGACTTGGATTGGGGTTTGCGGGAGCATTTTGGGTGAGCTGGGTGATAGCAGAGCTCTGTGGGTGACAGCAGTGGTCAGGATGTGGACACAGCACAGCTGTGCACGGTGAATTGATGCCACAGAAGCTGGGATGTGGTTCAGAAAGGGAGAGAGGATGGCTTTTAGGGGTGCTGGCAGTGCCCCATGTTCCAGCTTGGGTGTGTGGTTCAAGGGTAGATGACCAAATCCTTGTGTGGCAGCAGAGCCGTGGCTGCTGTGCACATGCCTGAAGCCCCTGGGCAGCGCGGATTTGTTCGCCTCGTGCTTTTAGCTGCAGGCTGCTGTGGGTCCAAGCGTTTGCTTTGGGTAGGGTTTGATACTGCCTGTGGAAACAGCCTGACAGCCTGTGTCTGCCTATTAGTTCCATGAGCTTTGGCTCAGATCTTGACAGGAGCCACTACAGAATGGCAGTGCTTCGCTGTGTCTGATGGAGATGGAGAGGTGGTTGTCAGGCTGGTGACTGGGCCGTGGACCTAAAAGCCGGCCATGGACCGGTCAACCCGCAGTCCTTGTGGGGTGGGGGTGCTGGAGAAGAACTGCCGTTAGGATCAAGTCTTTAGCAGCCCTGCCTGCACAGACGTGGTGTTCATGTTTGGGCTCATTGCTGTTGTTCCTTTAATGGCTTCGTGGTTTTCTTTCTGCTGTTACAGCCTCGAATGCCTGTAGAGAGCCTCGAGTGTGAGTGTTAATAAATGAAAATTAGGGCCCTTGTTCTCCCGGGAGAAATGCTCTTGGGGGCTGTGGGAATTTCATGCCTGGAAGGAGTCATATTTGCTGGATAATTTCTGTAGCTCAAACCAACCGACTGAGCCTGGAGACTCTAGTTTTTCATCAGAACATTGAACTCCGTGCTGCGTTAGTTAGAAACACAGCAAAGCTCCTGGCACGGAGGGTGGGCGTTGGGCTGGCGAAGTGGGAAGGGATCTGGTCTGATCTTGTTCATGCTCGGGGCAGCCGCGGTCCCTGGGCTGGAGGTTGGTGTAATAACCCTGAGCAGGTGATAAGGTCGGGCACAAAGTCGCCTGGGGTCAGCTCCTCTTCCTGAATTTTCAAAGTCCCATTGTTGCTCCTTCCAGATTAGCTGAGACATGGCTACCAAAAACGTTCGTCGATCTAGTGAGCTTTCTACAATATTACAACGGAGAGTAGTAACAGCTCCAAAGAAGAAGTATGTAAATGTAAGTACCTGCTGTGGCCAGATAGGAGCTGTGGTAAGGCTGGAAACCTGCCCTGTGTCCCTCCTCTGCCTGCCCCTCCTGTTTAGCCACACTGTGAAGGTACACACCACCACCCCATCTCTTTGCTGCCATACTTGTGTTGGAGGTGGCCATCAAGGTGCAGTGGGAGATGGAATGTGGGCTGAAAGTCCAGAGTCTTGTCTGAATGTGCTGCTGGAACCCAGTTAACGGGATGTCCTGGGCAGTGCACTGGAGTAGCTGAAGCATTGGGGTGCTTCTACCCATCCTCTTGGTGAGGGCAGCAGTATCTTCTGTCACGGAAGCATCCTTGCAGGCGCTGCTCTGACCATCCCTGCCCTCCCAGCAGCTGGGGATGTGGTGGGGCTGCTCAGACTCTGCCTGAAGACTTGAGAGACGTGTCCAGTCCCAGCTAGAATGGGGTCCAAACCAGTTCTGTCATGAGTGTCATCCTGGGTTGAGCGCAGATCCAGCCCTTGAAGCAGCTGTGGAGTTGGGGCAGTTCCTCCTCCCCATCCATGAACGTGGGGCAGTTCCTCCTCCCATCCATGAATGTGCCTTTTGCTGACCAAGGCTCCCTTTACTGGAGATAACCTCATGGAGGAGGTATCTCTGTATGCTTCTGTGGAGAGGGCTGTGAGGCCAGAACAGAGAGAAAACAAGGGCTAATTAAAAAGATAACTAAAGCTTGGACCCAGCACAGCGCTACTTTTCTGCTCTCCTGCGATTCAGCCGGCAGTGACATCTCCACACGCCGGCTGGTTGTGAGCATTGTGTGAGGATGGAGTTAGGGGGTTTCTGATGACTCCTCCCCACTCCTTTCAAAGGTCACTGCCTGAGTCCTGCAAAGCTAAAGGGGAAACAAATGTCTGAAGAGCAGAAATGCTCAAACGTGTCACATCAGAGGATGAAGGAGAAGCGCAGGGGACAGAGCCGCTTGGTTAGAGCTCGTGTTCCGCTCTCCATCATTCGTTGACTGATGTTAAATATTTCAGTGGGGAACTTTGGGGACTTCCAGGACTATCCTAGTGGCTGTGGTGACAAATGGTTTATCAGGGGTGCTTGAACAAGAAAAGCCTTTCTGAACAGAGATGTTTCTGCAGCTCTTGTTGGTGTTTTGTGTTTCAGGGGACACCCTCTGCCTTCCTGGAGATGTCTGTCCCCAAGGCAGAGAGGCTGGCCAGCACCCGGGAGATGAGGCGGCCCCGGATTCTGCCGCCTCTAGACACGAGTGAAATCTCCCGTCATGAGGTAGACCTTTTCCTGCCCTTTTCCTTGCCGTTTGATGTGATGTTTGAAGGAGGTGTGTGCTGGTGGCAGGCTTGCCCCCAGCTTCTCTAAATACCTCGGTGACAAGGTCCTGCTGTCCTTTCAAACCGCTGCTGCTGGTCGAGTTCCTTCTGTTGGGGAAAAGGGAAAACATATTTCCCCCCTGGGACGATGTTGAAGCAACATCTGGTGCTAAGCCAGGATTAATAACCCCCGACCAAGTTCTGCTGGAGTTGAGTTGCTGTCACCAAAGGGATGGTACTGGGGGAAGGCTGGGGTGGGACACAAGGGCAGGAGCTTGCCATTTTCCATCCTCCCTCTGAACTAACCTCCTGCTTCCTTGCTTGGTGTAGTCACAGCAAACCCTCAGGGCCGTGACACCCTCAGCAGTGGCAGAGTCAGCCTTGGAAGGCCGTAGACCCTGCGGTACCTGCTCAGGGCTTAATGAAGCCGATTTGTTAATGCTTTGGCTTGGAAGGAGGAGCGTGAGCCTTCAGAAGGGTGTGAGGGCTGCAGGCTTCAGGGTCTTGCCAGGGAAGTCCCCCTGGGCAGAGTGGGGGGGATGTGTTTTATCTGGAGTAACACTTGCTTGGATGGGTGCTTAAAGCTGCTGCTTCTGCAGGACCACTGGGTATGACACCGCCCAGACAGGGGGTTACTGGGGGGGACAGTGAGAGACCCTTAAGGAACGGGTGAGGGATTGCCTGGGACAGCACGGGAGGTTGGGAACGTGTCAGATGAGTGCAGGCAGAACTGGCAGTGAGCTGCAGCTACTGGCTGCAGTGTCACCATGGTGTCTGGGGGCAAGTGGGAGACCTGCCTCTGTCTTTCGGGTGGGCACAGTGCAGCTGGAAGAGGGGAGACAAGGCTGGGGAGGACTTATCTCTGAGGAATGCCTCTGCTCCCTGAGGGTTTGCGGCTGGTGCCTGTTGTCAGCCATGCTTCTGCAGCAGGATTAAATAACACTGCACTAGCAGAATAGGGTAAAGAATCTGTTTAAAGCTCATGGGAGAAGGAAATACCCAGTGGAGTCTTGCTCAAGGTGCTCAGTAATGCTGAGAACGAAGCAGAACCTCGTCACCACCCAGCGCTCGCAACACTTGGCTCTTCTCTAGCTGCTGTGTTGCTTTCCTTTCGGCCTTACCTCCTCCGGTGCTGCTGCTCTCGCTGGTTTCTAGGCTCTGCATCGAAGATGATGTTTGGGGATGTGTGGGACACAGAGTAAAGATCATCCCAGAATTGTTTCCTGCGGTGTCTTGTGTAAATTCTCAGGTTTCCCTTGCTCTGTGGGTGCTGGTGGCTCTCACAGAGCGTGCTCTGGAGCTGTGTGACCACACCAGCCACAGGGTTCTGCTGCAGATCAGCACTGCCTTGCGTTTTAGAGAAGGAAACCTGGAGAAAGACCCAAAAGAGCTTCTTAGCTTGAGCCTGTTCAGCGTGGGGCTCTCATCTGTGAATCTTTGTCCCAGCCCCTGAATCTCTCTCTCCTCTCTTTCATCTCCAGTCCTCAGCAGTGGACGTGGACCAGAGCTTAATTCGGCCTTTCCCATCAGAGGTGGTGTTTAAGAACTACACCCCCCATGAGGTCTGCAAAGCGACGCTGGTTCTGAGGAACTGTGACAAGGTGAGCGCTGGGACACGGAGCTTTAGGACTGTGCTGGAAGATACCAGTGTAATTCCTGTGGTGTACAGCAGAGCGGGTTAGGCAGCACACCCAGAATCAGATGTCTCACCACCTTGGTTTTACAAGATGGTGGAAACCTTCCCATTCCTCCCCAGAGTCTGATGGGACCTGACTCAAAGGAGCTTTCCTAGTCAGCATCCTTCCTCTTGGGAGCTCCAGACTGGTGGCTGTATGGTCCTTACCTTGCAGACCTCAGGGTGGACAGTGTCCTGGTGGGTCCTTGGTTACCCTTGGTTTCTGTCTGGGCACCTCCACCTCTTGTAGCCTGTTTGGCTGCCTCTGTGCAGCTTGCTGTCAAAGCGCAGGGGCTGAGGCTTCTCTGCTTGATGCCTGAATAAGTTACAGTTAGCAGCGTTAGCACTCCAGGAAAGGGGCTTTGAAACAGCAGCAGAAAGCCACTGGCTTAGCAGAAGCAGTGGGAGACCTTTAGGTGCTGCTTGAAGCTCCTGCGAAGCTTAATTGGGTTCCGCTCAGGGTCTCCTCAGACGACGTGATGCTCTGCGTTCCCTTTGGAGAGCCCCAGCGCATCCAGAGTTAGGTGCTCCTGAAGGTCTCTGCCTTTCCTTGGATACAAACCCCAACCTGGCATCGGGGGGTGATTTCCCCAGGAAGTTGGGAAGGGAAAAGTGGAGAAGTGTCGGAGCTCAAGGTGCTTTGGAAAGGTGGTTAAGGAAGGATGTCAGCAGGACATGGCCAAGGCTGCTCTTCTCGTGTTTCCACGAGTGCCAAGATGGCAGTTTCATGTCTTTCCCACAGGTTCCTCGGCTGGTGAAGGTCACTCTGGAGGACTCACCTTATTTCAAGTTGGTCAAGCCCAAGGGTGTGTCCCGCACTGTAGCAGTTGGACTGGCTTTGACCTACCGTGTCCTTTTTACCCCTGAGGAGAACAAGGTGAGACTGGAGGTCCCAGGAGGTTGGTGCCTTCAGGGGAACGTACAGGGCTAGGTTCAGAACAGGGCATTGGGTGGGGGTTTGGAGGAACTGTTGGTTTCACAGGGTTGTGCTGGATCTAGAACTGTGGGAAGTGTTTTTTTCCCATGGGGAAGGTCATAGGCTGTAGGCTCTTAGACAATTCAGACTGTTTTTATCCTTCAGTGTTGGCATGTTTAACGTCTGCTGACTTCAGAGACAAAAGAATCTACTACTTGTGGTGGGTTGGCCGCTCAAGGTGTTGGTTTCTAGTATCTGCCCATTGCTGTGTAATTACAGGTTTGCTCCAGTAACTAGAAATACAAAAGTCTGTTTAAAAGCAGCCTGTTATTCAGAGGATCTGAGACAAGGACCTTTGAAACCTGGTGTCACCTTTGGGTGTGTCATGTTGGACACAGTAGTGAGACAGCTGAACATCACCTCTAAAGCTCCTCCAGTGCTCTAGGCTGTGGTCCGGCAGTCTGCAGCTACTCACAGCGCGGTACTTCTGTAGATGACAGAGACATCGGCCTGAAAGAGCGTGTGCAGGCAAGGTTAGGGCATCTAACTCCACCGTACATCTGGAGATGGAGCTGTTCAACCTGGCAGTGAAATGATTTTGGTGGCTTAATTCACCTTCCTGCTGCTGCCCCCCAGCCGGCCGGGGGTGGGGGACAGGGCAATGGCTGGCTGGCTCCTTGCTGAAGCAGCCCAGGGCTGGGAATAGCATGCTTGGCTCTGGTGGGGCTGTCCCCATGCCTCCCGCTTGAGGGCCTGAGAGCACCAGCTTCAGGAAGGCACCCAGTCACTTCTAGAAACTTCAGAGGCGTTAGCAAGGCATCGTCTGTGCCACAGTGTGCAGCAGAGAGAGCAGAGCTGTCCCCTGCCTCCCCCAGGGTTGGGCTGAGGTGAAAGGGAAGTCAGAGGTTAGATGTGCAGTGAGAGCTCTCAGGGCCTGGGAGGAGCTGGAAGAGGCTGCGCCGAGGGCAGGGCTGGAATTGTTGGTGCCCTTCAGTACCTGTCAGGGATCTCTCAGGAATAGCTTGGGTATGGAGCAGAGCCGGCTCGGGGCTGGGGAGGTGGATCAGCTTTCGGAGGGTGGGTGTCCCCAGCCTTGTCCTTGAGATGCTGTGGAAAGGGATGGGAAATCTCTGCCTCCCCTGATGTTAAAACAGTCATCTCAGTAAGGAGTTGTGAGGGCCTGGGACAGGCTGCCAGGGAGGGGCTTGAGTCACGGTCCCTGGGTGTGTTTGAAAAAAGGGCAGATCAGGCACTTAGGGATATGGTTTAGCACAGGACAGGAAGAGTTGGACTCGATGATCTTAAAGGTCTTTTCCAACCTTGTGATTCTGTGATTTCACCAATGGCTGGTGGACAAGTCCATCCAACAGTGTACCTGAGCATCCCCCACCAAGCTTCAAGTGGGGTCACTGGGATGGAGTTGTTGCCGCGGCATAACCGGGTGCGGAGCGGTGCTGGAAGCAGGTCCTTGATCTGCTGCAATCCCTTCCGTGGGATTACTCTGTTCTGGTGCTTCGGCATCAAGCTATCAGGTGACTTGGTCTGGTTCTGCCAGCTCACTGAGGAGGCAGCTGGATCAGCAGGGCGGTTTCCTCTCTGCAGGGTACCAGCCCTGTCCCAGTGGTGCTGCTGGAGGGAAAGGTCGTTACAGAAAGAAGTGCTGTTACATTCTCAAAGGCTCCTGTTAGTGGTGGGAAGCAGCAGTTTTCCTTCCGCTGGGGACTGAACGTACTGTGATTTGTTCCTTCCCCTCAGGATTATTCCCACCAGATCACCTGTGTCACAGACAGGGGACAGTTCATTGTGCCGATCCGAGCTATTGGTGCTCGGGCGGTCCTGGACTTCCCCCTCCACCTGGACTTCTCCACCTGTCCAGTGAAGTACAGCAGCCAGAAGACTCTGCTGGTTCGTAATGTTGGTAACCGGGAGGCCCGCTACTCCATCAGCACTCAGAGGTAAGGGACCTCACTTCATTTGCCTAACAAAATGTGTGTGTGGGTGTTTTTCTTCTAGAGCTCTAGAGCAGCAAGTTTCACTGCCAGGAGCTTGCTCCGACACGGGCTTTCCACAGAGTCACAGTGTCCTTCAGGTGTCTCCAGGCACTCCAGCGTGAGGTCCTCCACAGCTATAGATGGGATCTCTGCTCCCTGCCATCCATGAGCTGCAGGGGGACAGCCTGCTTCACCATGGTCTTCTCCACAGGCTGCAGGGGAATCTTTCTCTCTGGTGCCTGAAACATCTCATCATCCCTCCCTGCTCCTTCTTCCCTGGCCTTGGTGTCTGCACAGTTCCTCACATCTTCTCACTCCTGTCTCTGGGGGCAAAAAGCAGCTTCTTGGTGTTTTTTTTCCCTCTGTGATTCTGAGGCACTGTGACTATCCCTGATGGGCTCGGCCTTGGTCAACAGCGACTCCTGCCTTGAGCTGACTGGTGTTTGCTCTGTGGGGCTTCAGAGAGCTTCTGGCTGCTTCTTGCAGAAGCCACCCCTGCAGATCTCCCCCTTCTCCAGCAGAACCCAGCCATGCAAAGCCACAACACAGGTACAGGCACATGTGAGAGAGGAGGAGGACAGCAGTGGGGTAGAAGGGAATGAGAGATCCGTCTGAGCATGTAGAGGCCGGCTGATGGGCCTGTATCCTCTATGTTTTATCTGTGCAGGTTGAACTTCTGGTTTAGTTGATGCAACTTCTCTTTTCTGGCCTGAGCAAACTCAGGCTCTTGCCCATTGACAAACCAGCTCAGGTGCCACCGTTCCCCAATCTGCTGTCCTGCTTGTGCCACTTGTCTTTGCCTCCCCTCTCTGGGTTCCCTTCCCTGGCACCAAGTGTAGAACTTTCTGTTCTCCCCATTAGGGTGCTTTTGCAGCCCATCTCCCATCCTTAACTATTCCTCACAGTACTGAGAGCTCAGCTTATGCATCTGGTCACATCCTGGTGATGTTCCCCACCCGGTCATCGTTTGTGCGAGAACTTGGCTGTTTTCTGTTCTGCTTTTTGCTCCAGAGAGGAGCTCATAAGTGAATCTGTGGGGCCAATTCAGCATCTTTGATAGCTTCCAGAAAACGTGGTCACATTTTGGCCATGATTTGACTGCTTTTTCATGAAAAAACCCAGCCAGCCACCCCAGCACTGCCCATGCTTCAGTGTGCTCTGTGCCTGCCCTCCCTCTGCAGGGCTGTGCCCAGCCCCTAACCGCAGCACTTGGGAATAAAAATCCCAAAGGATAAATCCATTAAGTCTCTTCCCATTGCTCTTGTGGTTCAGGCAGGAGAATGAGTTTCTTCTCCGTGACATTGGCAGAGAGAAATGTCATTCCAATAGGTTTAAGATGAAAATGGTGTCTGGGAGCAGACAAGGCGCAGCGCTGCCTTTTCCTGCGGCGATGGACGTTGTGCTCTGCCGTGCTCCAGGGACAGAGAGGGTCGGGTCTGGGATTAGATCCCTCTAGGAGTGTCCCCACCCAGCTCGGAAAGCTCGGGAGATGATCCTCCAAGGCAGAGCGTTCAGGGATCCCCTGTGGTACCCATACACTACAGGGAGGTGTAGGGATGCACAAAGACCACCCGAGGTTATGAAATTAGGGCTGAGGTGCAGGAAAAGGGGGGAAGGGAAGGTTGGGCTTGGGAGGTGCTGAGTGTACCTGGGATTTTTCAGTGCAGTCTCAGATGCTTTGTCCTGAGGGACTGGGTTTGCTGGGATGGTTATGCTGGTTGACTTTGGCTGTTACACTGCTGCCAAAAAGTAGCATGTGCAAACATTAAGCCTTTGGGTTTGGTGGGGTTTTCCCTGCTGTAGATCTGGGTGGACAGGGTGGGGCATTTCAGTCCCCAGTAATTTTGCTGTCTGCCTTGGGGCTGGAGGTAGCTTTTAATGAACTAGGTTCTCCCAAACTCAACTGGTTTTATGATGCCAATTAAGGCAGCAGTAGACGAAGGAAAGCTTGGCTGTTAGAAGATGAAGGTAGCCCGGGACTCGCAGTATAGTGCAGCCTCCTTGCACGCTGCGTTTACTGAGCATGTGGGTGCAGGAGAGAAGCCAACGTGGTGCTTTGAGGGCCTGTGTCACAGACTTGCCAGCTTCTTTCACTTGTCAGCAAGCCCTAAATAGCAAGGTAGACAATTATCAGAGTGCTTACAGGTCTAGTGTTGCTCTCTTGCTGAAGGGCCATAATGGGCAAGATCTCAGCAGGTCCTGGTGTGAAGGGGACTCCTGGGTTGGTGTGCCTAGATGAGGGTATAGGAGCTGGGGACTGCAAGGTGCTGCTGGGAGATCAGGACCTGCGAAACTTCAGACATTGTGCAACAAAGCAAGCGTACAGCTGGATGTAGTAAAAGCATGCCAGAAGAAAAGGAGCTATTAACCCCCCCTCCAAACCTTCTCTCCTGTCTTTCAGGAGTAGCAGGTTTCTAGGTGGCAGAAAAAACCCTGATTCCCAGGGACATCAGGGTCAAGCTGTGCATGCAAACACCTCTTACCTGCTCTGGGCTCTTCACAACCCATTCTCTGATGGTATGGTCCGGACTGGAGCCTGGATGCGGAATCTGGGGAGGATGAAGTCATTTCATACCCTCGGGACTTTGGAGAGCGAGGGTCGCCAGCCGTGTTTCTGACCCCCTGTGTTCTGGGTTGCTGCTGCCAGCTGCTTGTTTGCTCCTCACAGAACTGATCTGCCGGGAACTAGACTGCAAAAGAGCCCCCAGAGCTCCCACCACAGTCCTGATGAGTGTGTGTGTCTCTGTTGCAGCCCTTTCTCTGTCGATCGCTCCTTCGGTACACTCGGCATCGGTGAGGCCATGCAAGTAACAGTGGACTTCCACCCACTGAAGACTGGGGATCATTCCGGTTCCCTGCTAGTTCAGTACGACACAGGTGAGTATCCTGTCTGCGTCCTTCAAAGCAGAACAAGGCTGAACTTCCTTTGCAATCTACTTGGATTTGGTCCTGTAAGCGTAACGTGTGTGTGTGTGGGGGGAAGCTCTTGTCTGCATCCCATCCTGCCATGGGCTGTCACTTTGCTCCTTCCTCTGCCACCTTCTTTTCTGGCCCACACCCTCCAGGCATCTTTGGGGGGGATCAGTGAGAGACTGGGAGAGACTTGACACTTGTGGTGGGCCTGGAGGAGATGCCGTGTGAGCTGTGGCTGAGGTGGGACTCCCCTGGGAATGAGGGGTAATAAAAGCTGTAGCCCTTTCTTCTGTGACCTGAGGCTCGCTGCGTTCCTCGTACTTTCATCAGCAAGTGAGAGGAGTAAAGAGTCCCCTTTGCTTTCTTCCAGGTGAAAACACTAAAACAAAGCTTTATGGAGTGGCTGTAGATGTCAACATCTGGCTGAATGAGGAGTCTGTGACCATTGAGAAGACCTACCTCACGCTGTCGAACCGCAGATGCGTGGCCATCCACAACCGCAGTAACATCATCGCCCGCTTCCAGTGGAAGGCTTGTGGCACGCAGAAGGAGAAGGATCAGCGGGAGAGAAGGTCCGTTTCAAAGATGCCTTTGGTTAGGTACCCTGCTCAAGGGGAACACTACCGTATGGCCTCGAGGGGGGTTGGTGCTTTTAGGACAAGTCAGCCATCCACAGCATCAGGGTGGGTGTCCCTGGGCTTTAGGGTGATGGAGCTCGGTGCTTCCCATCCCAGTTCCATCCACCCTCTGGCTGAGGGTGATGTTTTAGGGAGGAAAGCTTGATTGCAGTGACTGGATTTCCTCTGAGAGCGAGCTCTGGTGTTTGTGGGAGCCGCAGACTGCTGAGAGCCAGTGGCTCCCGGGCTGCAGAGAGTCTGTGAAGCTTCATTGGCCCAGGAGGATGAGGCCATCTCCTGAATAGGTTTGGGCTGTCCAGGTTTCCAGCACAGGGTGTTTCTGCCCTTCCTTCGAGCCTGGGGAGAGTTTGGAGGTGGAAGGGTCTGCAGGGAAGGAAGGTAGGGCAGCATGGGACTTGGATGTGCATTTGGGCTTCAGAACCCCCTGTCTTCATGGTGGTGAGAGATGGGGCTGGATCTTCAAAGGATTTCTTTGGGGAAGCTTTGAAAGGCCTCTCTCAGGTGGCAGAGACACACTCAGAGCCCGGGAGGTGGAATGAAGGGTGGGAGATTCCACTTCAAAGCTTGGGTGATTTGGGAATCCTTGTGTGACTTCTCAGAGTGGGGTGGATGTAGGAGTTAGCGTGACTGTGGAGCTGATGAGGAAACTGCCACAAACTGGAGGCTTTGTGAGGGCTTCTGAGCAAATAAAGGTCAAGGGAATTAGGTCAGAAATGGCTTGAAGGCCAAAAGTAGTTTTCCACTGTTACCTATTTTTAATTCCGCAGTGTGTGACTTCTATGTGAGCTCAGTGTGTTAAAAGAAAACCTCATGACCTCCTCTTGGTAAAGGAATAGTCCAGGGAAGTGCCACCTCTCCCCACCTGCCTGTCTCAGACTGAGCCCTGAGTGATGCTCTGCCCCTCTGGAGGCAGTGACTGGAGCGTGAAGGGGGACAGCAGTGCACCCACTCGGAAGTTCTGCTCCCTTCCCATCTCTGGCTTGTCATCCTTAAACTCCGGGATGATTTGGGCAACTACTACCAAGTGAGGGAGAGATTAACGGTGTCAGAGCTCTGAGGAGAAGGGAAAAAGGAAAAAAACAGGTGGTTCAGGGCCAGGCTGAAAGGTTTGGGCTCAGAGGTGCCAGTCCTGAGGTCTTCATCAGGTGATGTTAGGCTTCCTTTCTCACGGCCTCTGTATTTCTGTACCTACCCACTGATTTCACTGGGATGCTGTGGTGCCTGAATCCCGGAGCCCTGGGATCCTCTGGTGGAGGCGGGGTGGGGAGCAGAGGGGATGTGGTTGTTCCTTATACCTGCGGGTCTGAAAGGGAAGAGAAGACAGTGATGCTGGGAACCTGCAGCGCAGACCAGGGGGCTGCTGCCCTGCCTGGTGATGGGCTGCCCTGGTGTTCCTCATCCTCCTCTGCCTCCCCTGAGCATCCTGGGAGTAGGAGAAGCCAGTTGAGGATGGAGGTGGATTCCCCATTGGTTGTGGCAGCAGCTTTGAGCTAGGTCGCTCTCCTGAGGGCTGCTCACTTGTGTAAGACCCCAGGACGCAAGATCACCTTTCCCGCCTCCTCTCCTGCAGCATCCCCGACCAGAGTGCCAAGGTGCAAGGAGAATCCCAGCTTTTCTCTGATGGGATCTTCAGCATTGAGCCAGCGGTAAGTGACAGCTTTGAAACCTCCCTTTCTCTTCTTCCTCCTCCTCTTCCTCCCTGAATGAGGTCACTCAGCAGATCCCTGCTTGATGTGCTGGGAGGAAACGCTGGGTTTCTGATGGGGCCGGGAGAGCTGGTGGCAAAAAGCATTTTCCAACTTGTGATGGGCACCGATAGCCTAAAGCTGGGCTTTGCTCCCAGGGCTATAAATGAAGAGCTGCCTAAGTGTCCTGACCATGTTCAGAGGGATGGAGCCTTATATGTAAAGGCACACCTTCCACTGGGTTAACGCAGGGTGTGGGACCATGTCAGTTGAGATGCTGACCCGAAGAGCGAAGTGCTCCTCTGTGGGAAGGAGGGCAAATTCAGCCCCTGTTTAATCACAGAAATACCAGTCCTCACCTACCCTGGTCTTGTGCCAGCCCTGAACCTCTGTTCTGGTGCCATCAGGAGCTTGCACGTGAGACCAGCAGGTTCAGGCAGGCTTTTTGACCTCTGACACACCTAGGTACAGCAGCTTGCTTAGTTATCTTGCTCTTCCATTTATGCGAGCCAAAGCTCGTGGTTTAATCCCCCCGAGCCCCAACTCCGAGTGTGTGCCTGGTCTGGCATGAGAAAAGGTGAACCTGCTTTGTTTTAGGGAGGGGGATGGTGTTTTCTTATCACCCATGTAAGGTTGGGAGTCACCAATGCAGAGCTGCAGTTTCACACCAGTGCAGCTGGGGGCAGCATGATGTGACTAAGAGATGATGTCAAAGCAGTAGGGAGCTTGTAGAGAGTGGGACCTGATCAGCCGGGCGTTTGGAGCATCCTGCGCTGCACCAGAGCTGGTTGTGGGGTGTCACCCAGGGCTCCTGCTTAGTGGCAGTAGGACTAGGCCTCCACAACGGGCTTAACCTGCTCCTCAGGGGCATTAAGGTGAGGCCCAGAAATCCATCTGCCCACAGAACCGAGTCCTGGTACTTCCCGTAGTGATGAGTGGGTGTGAAGAGTAGCCAGGTCCTTTGGAGGGGACACCTCTCCTAGACATCTACACTGATGTTAAAGAGTTTGCTCCAGGGCTGCCTACAAGTGGGCTACTACCCGATTCTCCCCCCTTGTGTCTCTGCCAGCATCAGCAACCTTTTGATTTCCATGAATTCTGTTATTTATGGAGCAATCAATTTTGCTCCAGAGTTTTGCTCGTGTCTGTCTGTTCCCCCGACATGGGGCTGTGTGGATGTCAAACCATAGTAAAGATTTTCTCCTTTATCAACTGGAGAATCTAAAATTCCACTGACTTCCATTAGCCTTATCTCCGGTGATGAGCCTTTAGCTCAGGCAGAGACACTTCTTGCTACCTGAATGTGCTGGAGAGGCTCCCTAAAAGCAGGGATAGACCTTTCAGGCCAAAAGTGGCTTCTGTCTTCCCACCTATCGCCCGTGGTGCTTGAGAGCACCCTGCAGAAATAATCAACCCCTTGTGACAAGTGGCTAGAGGAAATACTTGCTTGCAGGAGTTAGGAAGCTGATGGAGGGATGGTAGTCTGGGAAAGGCTTTGTGGGGTGACCCTGCTCTGGCAGGGGGTGGGCCTGGATGAGCTTTCGAGGTCCCTTCCAGCTCCTAAGGGTCTGTGAGTCCGTGACTGGCCGGCACCTCTGAAGCGATCCTGCTGGACTCGCTGGAGTGTGAGCGGGGCTGGTTGCTCCGTTATAGCCCAAATTTAACAAAATGCCTCTCCCAGGTGCCAGTAAAGGTCAGGGACTTGGAAAGTTTTTCACAGCTGCTTCCAAACTCCCTTATAAATATTGTTGATCAGTGTTACTGGCTCTTTGCTCTTCCCTGGTGCTCTAAATATCGGCTCATGGGGCCACGGTTGGAACGAAGGGATGTGACGTTTGAAGATAAATGGTTTGCTGTCTGCTTCTGTTTTAGGAGGGAGAGATTTGGCCGAATTGTTCGGCTGAAATTAGTGTGACCTTTAAGCCTCAAGAAGCCAGAGTCTATCAACAAAAGTTCCTCTGCGACATCTCAGGTACGGCTCCTCTCCCCTCCTGCTCCTGCCCGTGGTGGGGAGGAGCCTGGCTGAGGTATCATGGTGGGAATTTGGGGAGCTGCTTCTCCCTAGACATCCTAAAGCCCTGTGGTGGTTAGATGCTGCTGCAGGTGGCGAGTCCTGGAGCACCCAGGTGTGGAGCTGTATGTTGGGTGCAGGTGGTGCTGAGCTGCATCAGTATAAAGAGCAGATTTTTGTCTTGGGTTGTGTTTTCCTGAGCTTTACACCTTCCTTGAGTGGATTTCAAAGCTCATCTTAGCACATGGGAAGAGATTCAGAGGTCGCGTTGGAAACTCAGCATCACCCCAAATCCTGTGTTCAGTTTGGGCACCTGACTCCAAGAAGGACATGGAGGTCCTGGAGCGTATCCAGAGAAGGGCAGGGGGGCTGGGGAAGGGGCTGGAGGGCAAATCCTCTGAGGAGCTGGGGATGTTCAGCCTGGAGAAGAGGAGGCTGAGGGGAGACGTTATTGCTCTCTCTAGCTCCCTGAAAGGAGGCTGTGGGGAGCTGGGGCTCAGCCTCTTCTCACAGATAAGTAGCGACAGGACGAGAGGGAATGGCTGCAAGTTGTGCCAGGGGAGGTTCGGGTTAGAAAGGAGGAGAAATTTCTTCTCCGAAAGAGCGGTTGGGCATTGGAAGGGGCTGCCCAGGGAGGTGGTGGAGTCACCGTCCCTCAGAAAGGTTGGATGAGGTACTTAGGGACATGGTTTAGTGAGTAATAGAGGTGGTGGGGGGATGGTTGGGCTGGATGATCTTGGAGGTCTTTTCCAGCCTTAATGATTCTGTGATTGTTTCAGGGTGCAAAGTGATGGCTCAATTAGAAAGCAGCCCAAGGGTTTGGTCAGAAAGGGGAAAGCAGCCCAAAGGCATATCTGCCAAGGGAAGGGTCCTGTACCTTTCTCTGGATCTTCCTGGGCTGATCCCTGCCAGCCCCAAGTCAGAGGCTAGAGCCTGGAAAATGCGGGATCAGAGGGAATTGATGTTCTGACATTGAATTCTCTCCCCAGGCCGTGAGGCCAGGCTGCCCCTGTACATCGAGGGGGAAGGTATAGGGCCTCGGCTGCGCTCCAGCTTTGAGCATCTGGACATCGGGGATGTCTTCATGGGAGCAGCGCACAAGTACGAGGTGAGCTGTGAGAGCTAGCAGGGCTTGGGCTGGAGCCTGGTGGCTCCTTGTGGGATTTCTGGCAGCTCAGGAGTTGAGCAGGGCAGCTCTGTGCCAGCTGGACAAAGCCAGAGGTTCTATGGAGTTGCCATAGAGGTCTATGCATTTCCATTTTGCCTTCCTGCTGCAGGTGGTGCTGTTTAACAAAGGACTCATCCAAGCTGTCTTCAGCTTGGTTCCTCCAACTACAGTTCTGGGCTCCTGCTTCACCTTTCGCCCCAGCGAGGGGGAGATTTTGCCAGACAATCTCCAGGTCATCCAGATCTCCTTCAGTTCCACCATCCTGGGGCAGTTCACAGAAGAATTCAAGTTCAATGTGAATGGATCCCCCAAGCCCGTGACCTTGACTATCAGGTGAGTGGGGAGGTTACAGAAGCTTGGTGGGCACATCTGGAGTTCTCTCTGGGTAGTCATCTCCCACCTGCCTCATTTTCTGGCGAAGCAGAGAGAAAAAGGTGTTGTGGGAGGTCTTGGCGTGGGGATGCTAGGTTAAGAGCTGAGACCCTTTAACCTTGGCTCCAGTTTGAACCTTGCAACCCAGGGGTGATGACCTTCCTTCCTTCCTACACCCTCAATATACCCTGTTTAACTCTGAAAGACTTGTGCCTGTGGGAAGCACCTTGGCCTTCTTGGTGGAGCTTTCCAGGACACTCTTGGCACAGAGTTTGGTGGCGACAGGTTCCTATCGTGACCCTTTGACACCCCAGTGTGATGATCCTGGGGCTGTAAATGACTACCCATGCTGGAAAAAGTTTAACTGGAGCTTGTACAGGAAAGGTGTGGAGATGCCTGCTGCCCAGGGTGGGTACCAGGAGCTGGTAGCTCCTTCCCCCTTGGGTTGCGGCAGGCGTGTGATGGGCTGTAGATGGGTCTGGGATGGGTCTGTGATGTCCCACGTGAAAGCACAGCAAGGCCAAAAGCACTTTGGAGACCTTTGAGCAACAGGCCAGCCTGGGTGATTTTGTGTTTTATAATCCTCTGTTAAGAATCCACCCAACCTGGGTAGCAGCAGGCTCAGTGTCATCCCTCGCACTCCTGTGTTGGGACAAGGTGTCCTCCCAGCTCCTGTGCAGCGAGTGCTGCGCTGCCTCCTTCCTGCAGCTGGAAAAGCGCCGATGCAGGAGCCTGGGAGCTCTCTGCAGCAAGAACTCGGGCATCATCCTGTGGGCCGGTGCTGGTGCAGAAGATAATCTGCACCGAGCCGAGGGGGGAAAGAGAAAAGGCTGATAAGAGAGTCAAAGCTCCTTTCTCAGGCTCTCAGCAGCGGATAAACTTGTCCCAGTGGGTCATAACCATGGGCTGGTGGGATAGTGTGGTGTAGGCAGGCAAGCTGTGGGGCTGGCTGTGCCTCCTCGGCCACCAGCCTCCTGCTAGATCAAGGTAGCCAAGAAATGAAAGGAATCTGCAGTGGGTTTTGCCGGTGAGGCAAGAGAAACAGGTAAAAACAGAACAAGAAGTTTATTGCTTGAAGAGAGAGCGGGGAGTCGGTGTGACCAACTTGAGCTTCAAGACACCCGCCTGCTCGAGCTGAGCGCCCCGCTCCTCGGGAGGCTTTGAGCGCTGGATTTAGTCCCATGCGGAGAACAACTCCCAGTTGGATGTGAGCTGGCTGGTGGGACACTGGGCTATGAAGAAGGGAACGAGGATGAGTGTTTGAGCAGTTCTTTGTTATCCTTCCCACTCAGCAAGAACCCCCTAGTCCACTAATGCTGCCATAAGATGTGATCGTTCCCAAAACATCCGCGTTTCCCCCCAGTTCCTTGCAAGCCGCACTGTTACCGGCTGTGGGGCACAGAGCTCTGGGTTGGCTCCTTGCCTGGACCTTCTGGGCAGCTGCTTGGGTTTGACTCGAGCCTGGATACCAGCGCACTCAGTAGGAATGGGAGCCTCCTGGCAAGGCTTGTCCTTGGCACTTTCCCAGTGTGATCCCCACTCGTTACCTGGCAAGTGCTGCAATGGAAAGCAGGGCTGTGCCCTTCCCTCCATCCCAAGTAAGCTCTTAGGGCTTGGGAGGTTGAGTCTGACCCTCTGAAGTCCTTGTGGAGGAACTTCAGCAGCAGTAGGGATCTCCTGCTGATGGAGGTCTGAGAGTTGAGGAAACTCCTGCCAGGTGCCCAAATTGTAGGTGACTGTTCTTTAAATGGAATACAAACCCAGGGCCTTGAGCGCTTGTTTCTTAGGTGCTTAGAAAGGGATGCTGGAAGTGGGACACCACGGATCAACGCGGGTCCCTCCTGTGGGATGCTGGGCTCTGTTCGTGTGCGGGACGGGACTAAAGCTGGAAGGCACCATTCGCTGTGCTCCCCGATTTAACTAAGAGGCGGAGCTGGGCTCGGGTGGCATCAGCCATGAGGTAAATTCATGAATGGTGTGTGGCTCCAAGGGCCGATTTCAGGCAGTGATGGCGAGTTTCGGAATTTGGAGCTGATTTTAGGGACAGGAGAGGAGGTGTGGTGGGTTCAGGGCCCCGTGTTTGGTTTAAGATGTGTTGTTCTTGGCTGTGTCAGCAGTGAGAAGCTGATACATTCCTGTGTAGAATTGTTGCTGATCTTGTTGTGGTCGGTGGGTGTCTGTGCGCTCCCCAGGATTCTGATAACTGTGTGGATCCAGATCTCCTGAGAAGACGCTCATACACTCAATGGAAACGCTGGCTCCAGCTGAGAAGGGAACCTGAGGAGGGTTACTCCATTGAGTCCACTTTTGTGTGGGCATCTCTACCCATGTGTTACAGATGGGGAAACCGAGTCACGGAGCCATCGCTTGTTTGCGGCCCCTCATTGAGCCAATTTGGGGGCATAGCTTTGCCCTATCCTGCCTGACACTGTGCCCTAAGCCCCATCTGATAGCTGCTGGCCACCTTCTGTCCCCATGGATGAGGGCAAGGGTGTGAGGGTCTGGTTTGAAACCCGCCGTGGTTCTGACACTGGCTCTTACCCGCCCGAGCAGCAGGGAGAGCTGAAAGCTCTGCAGTTCTCTAACTCAGCCAGTGCCTTTGTCTGTCTGTCCTCACAGTGGCTGCGTCGTTGGACCAACGTTCCACTTCAGTGTGCCTTGCCTCTACTTTGGCGAAGTCTCCTTCGGTGAGTGCGCCCTGGGCTTGGACCGCGGGCCGAGAGGTCCGTGCGTTACCGAAACGGGGTGCTTGGAACCTCAGAGCACCCAGAATGTGTGTTCCTCTGCAGCAGCAGCCTTCAGGGTGTTAAAAGCAGGACTGATACCCTTGGCAGCAGCATGGCCATGAGGGTATCAGTCCCTGAAAGGCCCCGGGAATGGGAGATGGGGAAAAAAGGATGATGCTGGCGGGGGAAAGAAGGGCGATGCCTGGGAGGGGGAGAAGGGCGACGCTGGGGTAGGGGGAAAAGGAAGACGTTGGAGGGGGAGAAGGGTGATGGAGCTGTGAACCAGCCTGGAGCTGCTCTGGATAAATGTTGGGAGGACAGGAGCCATTCGGTCCCCTGACCCTTAGTGTGAAATGTTAATAAGTGCTGGGAGGGCAGCTTGTTATCACCTACCCCATAATATGCCCAAGCCATAGCTCTGCACAGAGCTCCTTCCCTGTGTCCCCCCACCCCGAAAGCCCAGTTCTGCTGTGCCAGCGCTGGTGGCTGAGCATCCAGAGCTCCATTGAAATGCAGGTTCTGGTTCTCCATCTCTGCCTCACAAAAGGCTTTTTACTGAGATGAGCTGAGGTTTTTAATGGGAAATCAATTGTGGATTGATGGAAGGGCCGTTATTGAGGTGGGCCAGCCAAACCAGATGTCTTCTCCTGGGCTGGTCTCCTGCCTCTGCAGAACATCCCCACTGAGTGGGGTTATGCCACTGGTGAGGCAGGGAAAGCTGGTGTCAGAGCTTTTTGAGCAGTAATCAGACGTCGCCGTTCGTTAAGGAAGGTGAGACACGGCTTCTGCTGATTTCTCAGCCAGTGTCAGGCTCAGCTCCTGCCAAGTGGGCTGCAAACCTTCACGTGCTCCATCTGGTCGCCCTGAAACAGGAGATGCCGTAAGGATCCAGCTAACAAAACTGCATCAGAGGGCTTTGCATTGGGTTGTAGCTCCCCATTTCATCCATCCCTGCTTTTACTGCAGCTTCTCCTTGGTGCCAACCTGCTCTTCTGTATTGCAAACCACGGGGGGTGTTCATGGGGAGTTTTATGGATCCATTTCTCAGAGTAAATGCTCTGTCTGGCTGCTCGCTCCTATGAGAGATGTAACTGGTGCCGGTGTCGGGGCAGCTGAGAGAGAAAAACTCATGGCTTTGGGCATCAGAGCTGCCAAGGAGGGATCTCCATCACCAGCCTGGCACAGAGCTTCCATGGCAATGAATTCCTTGCTGGGCTTCTCAATTAGCTGCAATTCAGATTGAAGAGAGCCAAACTCCAGGCGCAATTTTACCGTGAGGGGCTGTTCACCCCAGGAATGTTGGGATAATGGGGGCATAAATCCCTCTGTGTGTCTCTTCCTCAGGCTTCCCTCGTACCTTGTCGTGTCGCCTCAAAAACACCTCCTTGGTGCCCATGACTTTCCACCTCCGCATCCCTGGGGACGGCTCGGGAACGCCCAGCGTTACCAGCACTGCTTGGCTGTCGAATGACGATCCTCAGCCCTGGAGATCGGGAGCTGAAGGTTCCATCAGGCCAGCCGAATTTACCATCGAGCCTCGCAGCGGGACCATCCATGCCCTGGGATCCAAGAATATCAAGGTGTGGGGAGAATCCGGCCGGCCGTGCTTCGGCAGATGGAGCTGAAGCTTCACTGGTGGGGAGGAGCCGGGAGGGCTTTAGTGATGGGAGGGAGATAGATGCACTTCTGTTGTCTGGGTTGGTCTGGGGTGTTTGTGAAGGGGCATTAGTTTGTTTCCAGAACCATCCGCTGAGCATCCTGTGCCCTACGGTCAGGTGCGGAAGCCACGTGTGTGCTTGAGCGCTGCGTGGAGCCGTGGCTTTGGCTTAACCGTGGGCAGAGGAAGGATGAGGGCAGCGGGTGGCCATTAGAGAGATGCCCTTGTGTAAAGCAGTTTGCTTTTCTTCCCGGACTTGTTTCCCCTCTCCCGGTGAGCAGAGGAGCTGCATTCACTGCAGCCATCCCTAGGGGGGGCTGAAGCAGCTCTGCCAGGCGTGACCTGCACCCAACTTCTGGGGTCCTTTGCGTTTGGCCCTGGCTGTAAAGCTGAACTCGCTCGGTTTGAGGCAGCGCATTGCACCGGGAGTTACACTGTTGTAGCTGAGATTAGAACTGAGATTAATTTTAATACAGTGGTGAGCAGAGCAGTTGTCTGATTAGGCTTTAATTCAGTTTACACACACCCTGTTAACCACACGGGGTGTTGAACCAAGCAGATGCTGTCAGGAGACCTTTATTGCTCTCAGACTCTGCTCTACATATGGACCAGCAGAAGGATTAGGGGAAAATCCTTCTCCTTACCATGGAAGGAGAATCAGGGGACGCCACACACGGAACGATAGTTTTTGGGGGTGCTGAAGGTCTTTGACGCTCTTCTCTGTCACCAGGTCACCCTGTGCTCCAACACTGTGAAGAAGTACAAGCTGGTGCTGGTGGTGGATGTGGACGGTGTCGGCAAGGAGGTGCTGGGGCTGCCCCTCACAGCCAGGTATCGGCGCTTTCCTTCGCGGCGTGTCCTCTCTCCTGGTGCATCGTCTCTCCTCCCCTCACACAAAGGCCAGCTCCAAATGAGAAGTATTACTTAATGAGCTCATTAAGCAGGGCTTTGAAAGCAGCCAGTGTTGAGGAGCATCTGTGCTCACCAGACAGGCACGGCCCCCAGACTTTAATTAGATTAATTAGATTAATTATAGACCTCTTTCTTTGGTGGGTGATGTGTAACAGGCTTCCAAAGGGCTGTCTATCTCCTCCTTCCTGCAAGCAGTCAGTGGAGGAACTAGGGCTGGGTTGCCACCAAAGCACAGTGTTCCTTTGGGATGTGGGGAGCAGCCTGGTGTCTGTTTGGCTTAATGAAGGCACGTGCTAATGGGGAAGGGGCTTAGGGCAGGACTGGTGCAGGAAAAATAACAGCAAGATCTTCCGAAGGAGAAACAGAGTCCTTGATGCTGAGGGGAGCTCAGGTTTTGCTGCTTCCCTCTGGTCCTTTTGAGCATGAATGTTCTCACACTTAAGCCGGAAGTCATTCCTGCTGCAGCCAGGCTGGATCCCGCTGTGCTGTGGGTGTCAGTGTCATTACCAGTAGGATGCAGCTCACTGGTGCTTTTCTGCCATCCGGTCAGTGCCTGGGCTGTGATTTTATTTTTAACAACCACCCACTGCATAAGGCAGGTGCTGGCTCGGACCTTCCATCACCGGGGCAAGCAGTTGAGGCTCTTCAGGCCCCTTTTCTGGAGAGGAGGGAGTAGTTTCTGCTGAGATACTGGGCCATACTGCACCAATCCTTGGTGGGAAGGTTCCTCCAGAGCTCAGGGCTTGCTGTGGGACCGTCAGGAGGGTCTTTGCAGACCTCCTGGGGCTAGGGTTCCCGTCAGACAGCTCTTGGACAGGGCACGGCAATCTGCCAGAGCACTTGGCCGTGCTGGCAAGGCGCTGCGGTGCAGAGACCCCGAGTTTGCTCCTCCTTCACAAGAGGTGGATGAAGCAAATACAGGAAGCTGAAGGCAATTTATTGCTGTCGGGATAATACATGTCTGTCTGACAGTGACAAATGTGTTCTGCTCCACTGCGCCCTATTCAAGGAGGAAACACATTCTACGTTCTCTCAGTATCTCTAATTCCCTTTGGGACATCTCTTTGCCTAGATGCATCGCTCCTCGGCTGGAAGTGCTGGACCCCACTGTGACATTTGGACGGTGCTTCCTAAACTTCCCGTACGAGCAGACGCTGACCCTGGTGAACAAGAGCCACCTTCCAGGCTGCTACAGGCTCCTTCCTCAGGTTTGACATCGCATCTGCCCTCAACAGTTATCCAAGGGTTTATTAAGGGGATGGAAAATAATAACAAAGGGGTGGGGTAAGACCTTGCTGGTTTATATTCAGATGGGTTCTTGTTTGCAGCAAACCTTTGGGTGTAGAAGAACCCCCTCCTCCCGAATATAGACTTTGGGAAGAGGTTTGTATTCTAGTCTTTAGGTTGATTTTATGCAGGGTGGTGAAAAGCTGCTGTGAGGAGGCTGCTGGCATGGGAGTGTGTGTCTGTGGGTGCAGCAGCTTTTGGACCCCCTTGGGATGTGAAGCCCATCCCGGTCTCCCAGCTGGGTTCCGATGGTAGATGTTAAGGAGTGCAGGTTTCGTCGGAGGTCGCTCTGAATTTGAGTTTGATTCTGTCTCTTACAGAAGCACGAGCAGGGTGATGCTGTGCAGTACTCCAGCCCCATGCCCTCTGGGATCATCATGGGTTACCGGTCTGTCAGTATCCCGCTGGTGCTGGAAGCCCAGAAGTTGGGACATCATTCTGCTTCTGCTGTGCTCTCTTTGCTTGGGAACAAGAACTCCCCACTGGTGAGTCCTCGAGGTTCCTAATTCCAGGGATCCTTCCCGGGGCTGCAGTACGCAGCCAGGATGGACAAGGAAAGGGGTTCGTGGTACAAGCAACAGCCAAGGTCTAGAAGAGAGGAAGGCTGGTGGGACTTCTTGGGCAGGTGACAGTCTGAGAGTCCGATGTGGCACATAATTACAGATAGGAGAGACGGGATAACAAGCGCAGTCTGCAACCCAGCATGGTCCCTGGAGCTCAGACTCTGCTGCGTGATTAGGTGAGCAGGAGCTGCTGCTTCAGAGCAGGAACTTTTGTTCAGGAGGGCACTGGGACACCCTGTGTGAGAAACCATGCTGAGAGCTTGGCCCATCACGTCGAGAAGTATCCGTCATATCTCTGCGTAAAGCCCTGTGCATCTCCACACCCCTGGCATCTGCAACGCAGGGACTCTTCCTTTTTCCAGCACAGGCTTGGAAATGGTGAAGCATTCCTGATGATGTTTCTGGAGCCTCCTGAAAGATGCTGTTAGCGTTCAGGCATCCACAGCAGCAGCAGTGAGAGCAAGATGTAGGCAGGAGAACGCCTTGTGTAGTGTCCTGGCTTCATCTAGCTGAAATCAAGAACAAATTTAGTTAATTATATTTTAGATTAGAATGATATTAACTTTGGAAATGGCTGTTTCAGGATGTCTTGCCATCTCTCTGAGCATGGATGCCACAGGAACCTTAAGCTTTCTGTACCCGAAAGGGAGGCTGGCCTTTTGAAAGCAGGCTGGGGATTGAAACTGTCATTAAAACAGATGGAAACAATGCTGCGCAATCCCTGGATGCCAGGGAACATCTCAAGCCTGGCCTTTGTGGCTGTGCTGATAGGAGAGACAGGCAAGCCTGAAGCGGGACAAACCAGTTGCTTGGGCGTAGACGGGGCGTTTCCCTGGAGAAGGGGGATTTCTGCCCTCGAGAACCAGCCTGCTGTTTAACTGCAGGATCCTTGCAAAGCTTTTCCCCTTGAGCTAACGGCTTCTGGTTTCAAAGCTTTACCTTGCCTAAAGTATTTGCCTTTGGAAGTGAATGTCATCTTCATTTTCCTTGTGCTTCAGGTGGAGGAGCCCAGTTCTCCCTGGCAGGGGGTTGAGTGGCTCCACAAGCCCGTGAAGTCGTTCTTTAACATGCAGCATTTGCGCTCCCTCGCCGCGAGCGCCGGTAGAGGCTTCCCTGGGTGTACTGACCGCAGGGATGGGAGTTTCTAGCCGTGGGGCGGCATTCTCCCTGTTTCCTATAGCCTAAGCACAGTACTGGATTCATCTGAAGGTTTCTGGACTAGCAGAGCATCAACTTGCACATGCTACACTGGTGGCAAATCCTCCCTGTAGGGGTCCTGTGACGTCAGCCTGACCCCGGGGGAATGGCTGCAGCGCGTCATGATGGAGCAGAGCGCGAGCTGGCTCTGAAGTCACCCCGTCAGCGCGGATACCGAGTCTGCGGCCGCGCCTTGCATTGCGTTGAGTCCCTCTGGGTGTCTGTCGCTTGGTGTTGGGCTTGCGGTGGCTGCGTGCCAGCTTTGGTGTGGCGTATTCTGTCATCCTCTGTGGGAAGGAGCTGGTAAAACCCAGACCTGGGGTTACTGGTGGTCACTCGGACCGCGGCCGTCTGCCAGGGACAGATGCTCTTCTTTCCTAAAGGATCTACCGTGACGTTATGGTACCCAGAAGCAAAGGCAGAGTGGTACTGGGGGGTGTACGTGCAGCAGTATTACCCAGAGCAAAGCTGCTCACCTTTCATGGGTGTCACATTGCCTGTCACGCTGTTGAACAGGGTTTTTCTTTCCCCCTTTATGAAGACAGCAGATGAAGAGTTTTGTTGGGCTTTTTAATAAGCCTTCTCCTTGGTGAGGATTCATTGTGTTAGTGCATGTTCCCTCGTTAAAACCAGCTAGCCTGAGCATCTTCCAGATGTTATTGTGTCCACCTCCAGAGGGCTCTGCCCTGCCTTTGCTGCTTCCACCCCACTGCCACGGGGAAGCCAAGCCAGCTGGTGAGACACAGCTCTTCCCTCCAGCTCCTTCTTCCTGGCAGCTCTGGGCAAGCATCAGCAAGACCTCAGCTTTCCCTACCTCCCTCCTCCTAGAGCGATGAAACATCTATCATCACACAGCTTCAGCTTCTCATTTTTGAGGTATCAGCCTTGGTACGTGGTTTGTTGGGGTTTTTTTGGCTCTTGCACAGTGCCCTGTTAAGAGACAAGCGTTTACAGACACTGCTCCTTCTGCCTGAACTGGACTAGTGATTCTGACAGCTGTCAGTGTCTTTTCCTCGAGTGGGCCATCGTTAAAGGTTTTCCATCAGGGAGGCTGTTTTCTCTTGTGGTTAAATCCCACTCCGTGCCCTCCGGTGAATCGCACAGCGATTGTCAGTGCTGGGAGTTCTGTGCGTTTGGGTTCTGTTGAAGGGTTGAGGTGTTCTTAGGAGCTGGGCTTGTTCAGCCTGGAGAAGAGAAGGCTTTGAGGGGACTTCGTTGCAGCCTTCCTGTCCCTGAAGGGAGCAGAGGAACAGGAGGGAATCAGCTGTTCCAAAGGGCAGATACTGTCAGGACAAGGGGGATGGAGTGAAGCTGAAGGAGAGAAGGTTTAAATTAGATATTAGGGGGAAGTTTTTTAATGAGAGAGTGGTGAGGGGCTGGAACAGGCTGTCCAGAGAAGGGGTGGGTGCCCCATCCTTGGGGGTGTTCAAGGCCAGGTTGGATGGGGCCCTGGGCAACCTTATGTAGCTCCAGGCGTGGAGGTTGTTGGCCCTGCCTGTGGCAGGGTGTTGGAGCTCTCTGGTCCTTGAGGTCCCTTCCAATCCAGACTGTTCTGTGATTCGGAACTGGTGAAGTCCAAGCAGAGGAGATGAAGTTCCCTGGTTTTTAGCACTGTGAGAAGGTGTCTCAGCACAGGAACCCGTGTTCCTCCTCCTACCATGGTCTCTACAAGAAGAAAACTTGGAGGGTCTCAGACTGTGGAGAGAAAAACAATCCTGCTTGAGGGACAGAATGAATAATGAATCTCTTGTTCCTGTAGTACTGGTAGTGCACAGAGGCAGCACCGAGAGGCAGCCAATGGCCGTGATCTCTGCTGCCAAGAGCCTGCTTTGCTGGGGGCTCGCGCTAGTTTTCAGGGGGCAGCTGTGTGGGGGATGCGGAAGAAGTTACCAGCCAAGTACAGCTGTCTGGAAGTCATAGAGGACAGTTTGGGGCAAGATCCAGTGGGAAAAGGAGCAGGAGCAAGAAAAGGAGCAGGAGCAGGCATGGGGTGGAGGAAGGAGAGCTGAGCAAGGGGGAAAATCAAGTGTGGGGAGCTGATTTTCCTTATCCCCCAGTAACAGGGGCCTGTGGCTTCCTGATGGGATCACTGTAGATCCCACACTTGCTCCAGGCCTCCTGCATCGGTGTTACAAGACTGCAAACGTCCAACAGCCATAATCATCCCCCAGTCTAGGAGTGCCCTGAGAGCCATCTCTTCTTTAAACTTTCCCTTGTCTTTGTTTTTTTTAATCTTCCCTACCTGGAGCAGACCATCAGCTTGAAGGCCATTGGAGAGGGACCAGTTGTCCACGTGAATCCCAGCAAGATTGATTTTGGCAATATCCACGTTCTGGCAGACGCTTCCCGCACTCTCTACCTTTCCAACCAGAGTCTTATCCCTGCATCCTTCCGGGCAGAGGTGGTAAGTATCTGTGGGGATATTTCCCAACAGAAATGATGGCTCCATAGCAGCCTGGGACTTGATTTTTGTACGTGATGTTTCCATGTCGCTATCTGAGAGAGCAGCAAGGTATTCCACCGCAGCGCAGCAAGAGGAGCCCAGCACTGGGGGACCGCTCACTAAGGCAGGGAGTTTTCCTGGATGGTTGAGCAGAAATTGATCCTAGGTCCTTTTCACAAGTTCTGGCTTTACATTGTGGGAGGTGTTTTGCTCTGAGCTGTGTATTTGGAGCTCTGAGATGAAGAGAAGCCCGTAGCCTTTTTCTCCTGAAAGGAGCACGGGTTTCCTGACCATCTCCCTACTCTCTCTGTGTTTGTTTCAAGCTCCTCCTGGTGATGGAGACCATTGCTCTGCTGCCAGCTTGCTCCCTCTGAATGTGGTTTTAGGAGGACTGGGGGGTCCAGCACCCTGATCGCCCCATCTGTAAAGGGCAATCTGGGAAAAACGAGAGGAAGAGAGAGGAAGCTGGGGCCATGCCCACGGGGCACAGCTGGCAGGTTTCTTCCTGCTTGTTTCTTCACTGCCTCTCTGTAAACATTCAGAGCTGGATTTCCCAAAGCAGAGAGCGCCAGGACACCTCACTGCGGCTGATGATCAGTGGGAACGGAGTGCTTCAGTCCTGGGGGGGCTGTTGGGAAGCACTGCCCAACTCTTGGGGAAAGAAGACTTTGGGCACCAGGATTTTACGCAACCCGTTTGGCAGAGTTTATCCTTCAGGCTCTAGGCCAGATCCCCCGGCTACATAGCTGCTGCAGTGGGGTTTGAGCAGTCCTGGCCTCGAGCCTTTGTGCAAACCCGTCGGTGGGGAAGCCAGGAGAGATGCAGCTTGCCTTGGTGTGCTCTCCCAGGGGGAGGCTGGGGGGGAATAAAGCTTTTCCCGAAGATGAGCATCCCTTGGGCTGGGCAAAGCAGGGTTAAGGAAGTGGATCTGTTAAAGGAGGGTGCAATACAAGCTCCAGCGTAGTTGCTGTTTCCAGACGCTTGGATTTAGGGAAACGAAGCCTTTATGTATTTACCCTCATGTCTTTAGTCCTTTCTCCTGCACCCCAGCAGAGAGCAGGGTCCGTGGTGTCCGTGCTCACTTAGCGTCTGCCGTGTCTTACAGGCTGGCAAACGCTCGCGCTGCAGGATTGAGCCCAGTAAAGGAGTGATCCCCCCCGAGACCGACATGGCTGTGGCTGTCATAGCAAACTTGGATGACATCGAACAATTCAAGGACGAGGTGACCGTGTCCATAGAGAACAGCCACAGCTACAACGTCCTCATCCAGGCTTTTGGCATTGGCACTACCATCATCACGGACAAACCGCTTGCTCCAGAGCTCAACTTGGGCCCCCACTTCAGGTAAGTTATCTCTCTGCTCCGGGCTCTGCCGTGGGCCCAGCAAGGAGGAGTTCTGCTGAAATCCTTGGGGCTGGTTCTCCTCCAGCACTCCAGGTCCTGTCTCGGTGCCACTGAAGCCCCAGGAACTCCTTTAGAAATGTTTTCTGGGCGTTTTTCAAGTTGTTAGATTCCCTCAGAAAGCCACTGAGCCAGACACCAGTTGGGAAATCGTTCCCGACTTGCCCTGGGTTAGAATCCATGCATTTCCTTGCTTTATGGAGTAAAGATTTGGAAGAAAACAGCAGGTTCCAGAAGCCTCCAGCTGGGAAATGTGACGTTACAAGTAGAAACACAGTACACAGTACTTTTTGCAGTAGCATTGCTGTCTTCTTCACTGGCTGTGGAGTATCGTCTGGCAGCGGCAGAGAACCTTGGCAGTAGCTTGTTAGCAACTCCTTGACTAAATTACCAGCGCTGTTTGGTTTCCCTTCTGCCCCAGGGAGTCCGGGAGGAGCAGCAGAATTTGTCTTTCCCCTGTATCATCTCTGAGCTTGCTGTCTCTCTCCTCTCCCCTGCCAGGCTGCTCTCTATCAGATGTGGATACTCTTTCCTCCCTTCTCCTGCCTGTTTTCCTTGCTGTCTCTTCTGCCAGCTGCCACAGCACGGAGCAGCCATGATGGCTGCAGGACCGGCCCTGAAAGGGAGCAGAGGAGAAGTCTCCTGAGGTTGGGTGGGATAAAGGGAGAGGGTTAATGGCAAGAGCTTAGCTCAGAGAAGGGGATTGGTTTGATCCTACCGTGTGTGTCTGAACCTGGCAGGTTCTTGCAAACAGGGGAGGGAAATAAGGTTTTTCAAAGTGTTTGAGACCTCTTGGAGCATTCCTCGGAGAAGGAATCACCTTCTCCAGGTGCCTGTTCCTTTCCCTGGCCAAAGAGGGTCCCCAGTTCTCCCATACCCTAACCTTTGGTTAGAGCCAGCAGGTTAATCCTACCTTAAGCATTTAGAATAGATTTTAGGGGTGCAAATATGAACCCACAAGCCATCCACGTCAGTAGGGACACTTGTCCAGCATGTCCTGTGCTCCATGCGGCCACAACTCAGCTACACAAGGCAGAGGACAAGGCTACCGAGTTTCGTGTCCTCTGCCCCCCTTCGCCTCCTGGCCTGCGGGTTGTGGAGCGGTTGGGCTGCAACTGGGTGAGCTGAGGTGGGACCAGGGAGCATGGCAGATGAGTTGGGCTTTCCCAGAGCTGCAGGTTCTGCTCCAAGCTTTCCCCCGCTGCTGTCGGCAGCATAAACCGTTTCCTGCCCAGCTCGGGCCCATTGTTGTTGAGCAGCCTGTGGCCAGGGCTGGTTTGTTCTCTGCTGTCGCTGCTGCGCTTGCCTTTCGCTGCATGCAGCAGACGTGGTTTGCAAGCTCATCCTTGGACAGACACCAACTGTTGCAGGAGCTTCTTGTTTCCTGGCCATGCTCAGATTTATAGGGGGTAAAATAATTCCTGCAGCCTGGCCTGCAGTCAGCATTCCTTGATGTGAAGGACTCAATCTCCATGGAATATTAATCTGGCTTTCTATCGAGCTGGAGTTCTTCATCTCTTGTTGTTGCTCTGGTCCTTCAGCCGCTCCATCTGGTCTTGCTGCTGTGCTCGTGTCAGGGAAACATCACTTGATCCCACGTTCTCTCAGCACATCTGGCTTCCCACAATACAAAACCAGCTTCAGTGTTCAGCCCAAGGATGATACGTTGGGGATGAGGAGTCGGGTGCTCCTGAAGGGATGGGAGAGACGAGGGGGAATAACTGAGATGCTGATGTCCTTGGTGAAGCTTTTCCTTGCTCTGCGCCAACAGACCGTCTGCTGGATGCTGATAAACTTAGGGGCAACCAGGGTCTGGCTCTTGGTGTAACTTTGAGCTGGGTCAGTGGTTTTGGAGGTGGATTTGTTGCTGGGTGGGTGGTCAGATAAGGCCAGCGGGGCACTGAAGCCAGGTGAGTGCTGGAAAGAGGCAGTTCCTGAGCCATTTTCCATCTCTGCTTCTCTTCTAGCCTGGATCCCTGTTGTTACCACTTCAAGATAACGAACGCAGGACGACGCATCCATCGGCTCTATTGGAGAACGGAAGGTTTCCCCCCATTTCCCCGTCGTGGTCGTCTCCCTGCCATCCAAACCAAGGGCAAAGGTTCCTCCAAGAACACCAGGCCTGCCAGTCCCGTGTTTAAGCTTCAACCCCTGACAATGGAGCTGATGCCAGGCCAGACGATGGAGATGACTCTGGAGGGCTCCTCCAGCACTCCTCAGGTGAAGTCCCCCACGGGTGCTGAGCTCCCCATCGCATCACCTCCACTGGGGCTTCTCCTGCAGCCCCTTGACTTCTCCCTGAGAAGATGAACAAGTGCTTTCAAGAAAATATCTCAACGCCCCGAGTGACCATGTCAGCACCAGTTGCGCTCCTTGCTGGCCACCATCAGTTCTCAAGGGGTTTTTTTGGGGTGTTTCTATAGCTACCATCAAGCCAAGTTGCCCATAGCAAAATAGGGGCTGAAGGAACAGGGGCAAACGGTGGGTTACAGGGAAGGAAGGGCAGAGAAAATAAGTTAGGCTTAGCCTAGGAGCAGAGGCAGGGAGTGGATTGAGAAACGGCGAGGTAATTTCTCTGGGGGAAGCAGGGAGTAAAACCAATGTCCTGGGAAGGGAGGGGAGCGTCTGGGAGCAGCGTTATTTTCCCTCTGCAGACAAACATGGGCAGAGGGCTTGCTTAGAGCCCAGTCCTGGAGGAGAAAAACGAGCAGCCGGAATGGTGGGAGTGATGTTCTCCATGGGGGAAGCTGCTCCCAGGGGTCATTAGAATTGACAGTTCCACTTGTATCAGTATTCCCATAACAGCTCACCCCAGTGTAATAGTTGTGGAGGGTTGATGGCCAAGATCCCATGGCATGGGTTTATCCAGGCTATCAAATTCCTTCTGTGTCCACGGCTTGCAAATTCCATTGTGTTTTCTGGGCTCCCTGCTGGCACTTGGTGGGTGACGTGTGACTCTTGCCCACAGGTAGTGAAGGAGCGGCTGGTGTGTCATGCCATCGTGGGGAACCAGTTTGGGAAGACACAGATAATGCAAGTGGATGTCACGTGCGAGTTCATTGCTCCCATCCTGCAAGTGTCGCCCAGAGCAATGTCTTTCCGGGTGGAGAAGGTAGGTCTCTGGGTTGGGTCCTGGTGTTTAGTAGCATGGCTGAGGACTGAAAGCCCACGGAGGGGTGTGATGGCCTTCAGGGAAGGAAGTTAAACATCTTCTCCAAGTCCTCAGGGCTTTGCCATTGGTTTGAGCAGGACCAAGCTATTGCCATCAACACTGAGATCATTATTTCTCCCCTGTGGGGTTGGGGACCATCTCTCCAGCTCTATTTTGCCTTTCTTGAGCTGGAAGCAAAATAGAGCTGCTGAGCCCATGGCCAGGTGTGTGGGATCCACAAGAACAGCATGGGCCTCACACAGCCATCCTCCTGTGTTGGGACTGGGGCGGGAGAGCAGGGTGCTGTGGCCGAGCGATGCCAAACGCCCTCCTCACCCCCCCAAACCCCCCCATGAGGCACCCTGTGAGCAAAGCGACCGTGTTTTTAGAGGTGGGACTGCTTAACTTCACCGGAGGGCGGTGACTCACCCCCCTCCCTGTTTTTTCCCCTTGTCTTTAGCAACCCAGTGATGTCCTGAGCCTTCAATACAAGCCTCTCTCTTTAAAAAACACCTCCTCCCTGCCGCTCAGCATCGTCCTGACGGTAGAGCAACCCTTCTGGGTCTGCAGTGCGTCCCAGCAGCCCCTGCCAGACCAGGTGAGCAGCCCCAGACCTTCCCGCTAGTGGGGTTTGAAGAGGGAGGGGGGTGGGGGTGCGTTTCCATTGGGAAGCCCTCTGGGAGAGGTGGTTATTCCTTTGAATTGGCAGTCAGTTGGCCTGAACAGCATCAGGTTTGAAAAGAAGAGAAAAGACCAGCTCAATTGGGGAAATACCTCCTGGCTCTAAGACAACTAGGAGCAGGCAACTAGGTGTGGGCCAACCGTGTGATGAAGGTGTCTCTTGGAAGCCCTCCTTGGGTGACCTGAAGAGCTGCTTGCTCTCTTTGAGGGCAGCTCTGCCCTTGGGAAGGCCAAGGCGCTTGTCATCTGCGCTGCTGGTGGTGGGAGGTGTCAAACATGGGCTCTGCTAGAGACGTGTTGGAAGCACGGCTACTGCTGCCATGCAGGTGATCAGCCCTCTCCAGGCTGAGGGCACAGTGCCCTAGGGCTCATGTTGAGTGTGAAGACAAAGGGGTTCCTCTAGAGTCAGGGCACGCCAGGATTTATTTCCCTCTTGCATTATGGGTGCAGAGCACAAGGGGGTGAGCCTGAGAGTCTCAGAGAAGAAAGTTGTGCTGCATGGTCGGGGGCATGTTGTAAAGAAAACAAAGGCTGAAGCAAGAAGCCCACGTTGGGGTTGCACTTTGAACACTGAGGTGTTTTGTGCCACCAGACCTTGGGACTTCATCATACCGGTGATTAATACTCTTCATCTTCTTGCAGCCCGTGAAGCTGGGGATTGGGAAGGAACTTAATCTATCCATTGGGTTTAACCCTGCTTATGAAGAGGGTTGGAATAGCTGGGAAGCAGAGAGAACTCTGAAGATACAGTTTCTTGAACACCCTCATGAAGAGCAAGTCACCGTTCGGGGAGAAGTCTTCTTCCCGAATCTCCGTTTCCAGACCACAACCTTGGACTTTGGCTGTGTCTTGAATGACACTGAACATGAGCGCCACTTCCGGATGACCAACTGCAGCCCACTGCCCGTCCAGTACCAGTGGCTGTTCCTGGTGGACGACTCCACAAGCCACCTGAGGTACGTGCACCTCTCCTTGAAGCTCTTCGTCCGCTGTCCCGTTTGTCCTTTGCAAAGCCTGAGATGGTTTGTGTAGCATCTGACAAATCCCTTTCACTTTCCCTTGTGGAAAAAGCACCTCCCAACTTCAGGCAGGGAAGGTGCCCAGGGAGTGGGGCTTCTCCACAGCTTGAGGTGGGGATTTCCATGGCTCGAGGCAAACGCCACCTTGAACTGAGTTCTCGTGTTCTGCTGGCCATGGCATTCACACAGCGGCTGTTGTGTGTGTTCCGGCGCTCGTTGTGTGTTCCGGCGGGTTCTGCTGTGGCTTTGGGTGCAGCCGTAGGTGTCAGTAGGAGGACTTGTCCCAACGTCCCTGGGCACCAGGGCCACCCAGTGCTGGCCTGTGCTTTCCAAGCCCAAGAGCAATCTCTCAGTTGTGCTGTAGCGCATCTCTAAAGGCGTTTTCGAGCGGTTCTTCCCGCTGTGGCCTCTCTTGCATAGGTCAGAAGTTGACTCCGGGCACTTTGAATTCCAGCAGCCAATGGTTTTTCCATACCGCCCCGGGAAACGGAGCGAAGTTACCCATTGAGGGGCAGCTCTTCCGAGTCCTAGAACAATTGGCTTTGCTGGATGCAAGCCCGCAGGTGCTGGTTCTTCCAGCAGATGCCGAGTCACCCAGCTCTGCTGCCTTGAGGGTCCTGAGTGTCCTTCTGGCAGGATCCTCTGCTCCAAAGGGTTTGGCATTGCCCCTTTGCTGGCTCTTTAGCGCTACGGCCATTAGGACAGCTCCCTTTTCTGCTCCGCATGTTAATTAAGCGGTAATGTGCTCTCTCAGGGTCCCTCAGGAGACACCATGTGATCCTTGTGGCAGAGCTGGAAATGAAGACGGTCTCCAAGCTATTAACACCTCACATTGCTCATTAAGAGCCCGGCAGAAGGGCAGCATGTCAGATCTATTTTTCTGGTCCACGTTAAGCACTGTTGGTATTGTAAATTATCAGATGAAACTAACTGGGTCTGACATGGAGGGAATCAACCGTCAGGGCTGGTGACGGTGAGATGGACAGAATGGTGGCCAGACCGGTGTGTGGCTGGAGAGTTTCCAGGCGCTCCCGGTGCGTGTGCCCCATTGGCACAGGCACCTCCCTTCTCACCCAGAAGAAGTCAGGCTGCCCGAAGGCAGCTGAGGTACCTGGGTGCCCCGTGCGGTGCTGGGCTCTGTCCAGTTGAGGCACAGCAGGCTGGAGGCTCCAACCCATCCCAGCCCCAGCTCCATTCCAGCTCTGGCTCCATCCTGCCTTGTTACACGTAGAGAAAGCTGCCAGCATCGCTGCTTGCTCATGCCGACCCGCGGCTGTGGGTCACTCTTGGGGAGATGTTCTGCATCAGTGTCTGGCTGAGCCACAGAACTTCTCGCCGTGGCTCTGCAGGTGGGGAAGGCACGGTCTGGGGTGGCAGGTGCTTTTGGGAGGGTGCTGCTGGGTCTGTACAGCCCATGGCTGCCTGGCTCTGTCCCTTTGCGCCGCGGTCTGTGCTTGCTGCAGGGTTCGTGTGTGTCTCCCTCTGCTGCCATGCTCCCCACCCCGGTGAGGTGTTCATCCCTGTCCCCTTCTGCTGCTCCTTGCACCCGGCTGCCGGCACCGCCGCTATACCAGCATCCTCCCCAAGCACTGACCTGCTCTGTCCTGCTTATGGAGCTGCTGAGCTCCCACCGCAGGGCTGCATCCTGCCGAGGAGCTGCTCCTGCTGCCTTCCCTCCTTCCCACTGCAGCTCCACGATCAAAGCTTTGTTGTTTTCCAGGTTAACTCCTCCAACACCAAAATATTTCACAAAAGCCAAACCACCAAAGGAGGAGGGAGCTCAGCTGGAGTGCCCAGTGCCTTCAGAGAGCATCCTCGGGGATGGGAGTGTGGAGGAACTATTTGAAGCCCTGTCAGCGGTGGGGGATTCTGTCCCACAGCCACCAGATGCAAATGACACCCTGGAAACAGAGGTAGGTGTTTTTCTACACCTCTCACCAGCGTTGCCTCCCCCAGCTTACTGCAGAAGGCCCGTGCTCATGCCAGCCTTCCTTCTGCTGCCTGGAGAGCGGGCTTGGCAGCAGGGCCAGCGGCTGGACGCGAGCCTGTGGGGAGGGAGAAGTTGGAATCCCAGAAGGCTTTGGGTTGGAAGGGTCTGTAAAGATCAAATCCCACCCCCTGTCATGGGCTGGGACACCCTTGGTAGCCCAGGCTGCCCAAAGCCCCTTCCAACCTGGCCTTGAACCCTGCCAGGGATGGGGCTTCCACAGCCCCTTGGGCACCCTGTGCCAAGGCCTCACCACCCTCAGCACGCACTCACATGTAACCTCTGTGGGACACCACAGGCCTAGGAAAGTGCTGTCAGCATCTTTGGGAACACGTGCTTGGTGAAGCTTTGCTGGGTTTGGAAACGTAGAGACCACTAAAAGCATCGAAAGATGAGAAGACTCTGCCCTCCCCAGTACCTTATCTCCTGGGGAGATGCCCCATAAATCTTTTTAGTAGATTCTGCTGAGGCCAAGGCCGTAGCACAAAGCATGTCTTCACCTCTTGAACTTCCAGAGCAACCACAAAGCCCTCATCTATAAACAGGGGGTCAGAAGCCCAGGGCCAAGGTTCCTTTTGGACACTGGCACCTCTGAGGTTAAACACCAGCTCCTCACTGCCGGAAGACAGGAAACCATCTTGGCTGCCTTCTTCAGGAAGGTGCCTGTGGAGAGGAGTGTCCCAGCTGAGCTCCTCAGCTGATGAGTGCAGGAGATGAAACTAAGCACCACCCAGAACAGGAGAGTTGTGCCGAGCGCTTCCCAAGTCCTTATTTTCCTGTTGGTGGAGTTTTGCTTGCAGCTGTACTCCTGGTTTGTCACAGAGAACCTGCCCTGTCCCAGGCATCAGGCTTCTGGCATGTTCCTCGGGCAGCAGCGAACAGGCCCAGGCTGGCACCAGGCTGCACAATGGAACCCTTGGGGGTCTCTGCCGGCCCCGAGCACCTGGTGTACCCCGCTTCCTCCTGCAAACTGGCGTGTAGGATGTACAGTTGGAGCCCGTGTCTCATCTGCGGGTGGGCTTGGACCCATGCTCAAGCATTGGCAGGGACATACCTGTACTTGGCTTGCACCCAGGTCCCATCTCAGCTGCTTCCTGGTTTCATGAGGTGGTAGAGCCACGAGCGGAGTGGTCTGGCTCAGCCCCACCTGCTGCTTACTGCAGCCCATGGCACTTGTTTTCCAGCCTCTACCAGAGGGTGCTGCGGAGCCAGAGGGTGCTGTGGAGGCAGTGGGTGCTGCGGAGGCAAACAGCACTGTGGAGACTCAGAGCTCTGTGACCATCAGGCAGCTGATGTCATTTGTCAGTCTGGAGCTCCCCACCATTGAGGTGGACGAGGTGAGTGGGAACCTGTCTCGCTTCCGTGGTCACACTGGTGGCCCTAAGGACGTGTGCTGGTGTTCCTCTGGAGGCAGTGAGAGGCCGGTTCTGCAGCAGAGAGAGCTTCTGGCTGCCAAGAGACCTCCCAAATTACTCTAACGTGGAGTATTAATTAACGCATTCATTACTGAGTATGGGAGAAGATTTTTCCCATGGTCCTTCCACTGGCAAGCGGGGTGGCTGCAGGATGAGACTGGGTTTGAGGAAGAGGCCCTCCAGCCATGTCTGTCCTTTGCTCCAAGCTGTGGCTCTCTCCTCTCCTGCACCCATTTGCACACCTGATGTCTCAGTGTCTCTTCCCCTTCCTCCAGGTTTTCCACATCCTGCCGCTGTACGGCGTGCTGCAGCCGGGCGAGAGCGAGCGGGTCAGGGTCACCTTCTTTGGCCATGCAAACATCATTGCCCGTGTCACGGCGCTGTGCCGCGTGGAGGGAGGCCCGACCTACGAGGTTGCGCTGCGTGGGGAGGCCTCGCTCATCCACTACCTCCTGGACAGCACGGAGATGGACTGCGGGCTGCAGGTACCACGCGTTTCTCTTGGCAGGAATCCTTGAGACCATCCCTGGCAGGTGGCTGCCCACTGAGGTCCAGGACTCTCACTGGTTTGGAGGTGCAGCTTTGGGGTGCCAGGTCCTGTGTCCAAGCTGGTTTTAATGGTCATCTCCATTCCCCTTCCTGAAGCTGGGAATCCCTCCTCTTCAATGAACTCTGGCTCCCAGGGCAGGCGGTGATCTCCAGGGAGATGTGCCCTGAGACATCCATCTGCAGATCCGCTCCCAGATCCTGGGGTCCAAGGAGACGGTCTCTTTCAGTGCTCTCCATGGAGCAACAAAAGTAACCAGGAACAATGTTACCATGGGCTGGAAGGGACCTTAGAGGTCATCTTGTCCACCTTCACTGAGCAGGGCCATCTTCGACTAGGTCAGGTTGCTCAGAGTCTCATTCACCCTGACCAGATGTTTCCAGCAGTGGGGCATCCCCCAGTTTATTACTGACCTTTTTGTGGTGGTTCCTGCACCTCTGCGCGCTGCCATAAATATCTGCGTGGGTTCCTCAGGTTGGCCTGGGAGAGTCAGGTGCCCGTCCCTCCTCTTCCTCTGCCTCTCTCCTGCATTGTGTCCATCGGCTCTCATCCCAGTGTCAGCAGGAGCAGATTGCCAACATCCAGATGTGTGTCCTCAGTTTCCCGCCCCTCTGTCTTCTCTCCAGCTGTTTACCGAAGTCAATAAATCAGAGGTCACCCTGCGGAACAGCGGGAAGATGGGATTCACCTACGTGGTGCTGAGCCCCAGCACGGCCACCGCGGACAGTCCTCAGCCTGGCATGCCCCTGGTCCTGCCCAGCACTGTGAGTAGCACGAGGGGTTGACGCTGGCTCCACATCAGGCTGCCCAGGAGGGGGTTATAGGGGAGGAACAAAACGTTGGGCAAGCAGAGTCCTAATTGTACCGGGTGAAGTTGTGCTGGTACCGGCACTGGAGCGGGATGGTGCAAGGTCTCCTGAGCGTCTCCTTCCCCTCAGGGTTGGGTGGTGGGGCGGGACTTCCTCCAGGTCTCTGCCTGCCTCCTGTCAGCACTAAGGACATAAATAGTCCCTCTCTTGGGCACGCAGCTCCTGTGTCGGAACTCGTGCCGGCCCCTCACTCCTCCAGCTCATAGCATCCCCTGTCCCAGTTCTGCCTGGATCCCTCAGCTGAAGCAGCATTCCTATCCGTGTCCCTCCTGGCAATGGGAAGAGGAGGCCAAATGGCTTTCACATGTCCTCGTGCTGGTCTCCTGCGAGGGGTGACACTGCTCCAGAGGACGCGGCTCTGCTTGGCCCTGGGCAGTTGCTGCTGTGCCAGCAGCTTGGCAGGAGTTGCTTTTGCAGAGGCCATGTTGGGAGCTGGAGTCCAGGGCTCCGGGGACCAAGAGGTAGGATGTGTCCTGCTCAGCAGCTTCTCCCTGCGGCGTGGGGGGGAGCAAGGAGCTGAAGGTCCAGCCCAGTGAGCTGAGAAGAGCTGTGGCTGTGCCCTGTCCCCTGAGCAGTGTTGCCACCTGTTTGTATTGGCTCTCAACCTGGTTGGCATGAGCCCAACTCCAGGCTCAGACAGCTAGGAGCCCAGTGAGGAGGGGATTTGTGGGGAACCCCTTCATCCCTGGACCTCGTCCGAGCCTCTGCCTCTGCTTTTCCAGGGGTGTAAGTTTGCAGGTCACTGTGAGTCTAGATAGTGCCATGCACCCTTGGTGTAACCACCCAGGCAGGAGCTGTTGGTTGGGCTCATGAGTAAGAGGTCAGGCTCTTGGACACCAGCCTGGGAGCCACTGCAGTGCCATGACAGGAGCTGCTGGCCCTGCTGAGAGTTTGGGCACGCCGCTCCTCCTCCACAGCAGCTGGCAGAAGGGCTTTTCTTTGCTGCTTGGGTCTGGCAGAGGGTGGGCAGTGTTGGCAGGAGGACAAACCACAGCCCGGTGTAGGAGACTTGAGCTTTTGGGTGCAGGGAAGCTGGAAGGCGATGTGTTGTGTGAGAACCTGCAACGTGCCTTCTCATCTCAGTGTAACGGTGGTCTGAGCCACCCCTCCGCCAAGCCCTCTAGTTGAATTCCCCTCCTCTTCTTCCACACCTCCAGGGTTACATTGGTCCTGGCAGAGAGCAAGTGCTCACTGTCTATCACCTGCCGGGAGTGCCTGGAGTCTTCTGCAGGACCTTCCAGATCCAAGTGGGTCACCTGGAGCCAGAAGAGATCACCTTGAAAGGAGAGGGGACTTTTCCCAGGATTTATTTGGACCTTCCTAGGAGAATCAAGGGTGAGCACTCTCTGACTGCTCCTCGGGGAGGTCCCGTGGGGGTCTTTTTCTGCCCCCCTGTGTCGTCGTGCTCATAGGGCAGCTCACACCCACCTCCACCAAGGCTGGAGGTTTCAGGGCTGTTGTTCTTCTGGTTGCTTTCAAGAAGCACATGGGCTTTGCTCCAGAGAGCCATCCTGGCCAGTGTCATCTGTTGGTGGCCTGGATAAAGAGGACAGCTAGAAAGCAGTGTTGGGAAAGCTGTAACGTGGGCTGGCAGGGATTTGGGCAGGGGTGGGGGGGATGAGATGCTCCCATGTGTGGAGGAAGATGGGTGGGAGAGAACATAGAAGAAAAGCAGCATCCTCTTTCCATGAGTTGCTGGAGGAATGTGTTTGTGGGAAGGGCCAATGCTGGGGGTGTGGAGCTTCCCAGCTTTAATGGGGATGCCACTGTGCCCATGCTTCTATTTGTGACTGTTTTCTTCCTTCAGGAAACAAAAACTACGAGCAGATCCTCAAAGAGGCAAAAGCAAGGCTAGGACGAGACATCCAGAGAGACGACGCGGTGGTTGTCGGGGAGACCACAGCCACAGAGCCACCCATGGACGACTCTGGCATTGTGGTGAGACTGGCTGCTCACCCTGTTTGGCAGGGGCCACCCTCTCCCTGTGTCACTTGTCCCCCTTGCACGCTTCAGCTGGCTCCCTTGGGCTGGCCACAAACATGGGGCTCCACTGGTAGTGGTCCTTCCCGTGGGTGCCTGAGCTTCCTGAGTGCCCGAGGGGGAGGTCCTGAAGACTGGGCTCAAGTGACTGAGATGTGTCTCCAAGAGCTCTCAGCGCTGACCTGGTTCCCTCATGGAGAGAGCTTTTGTCTGAGCTGCGCTGGCAGCAGCTGGGGGCAGGCAGATACTTGGAGCTCTGGAAGGTCCTTGACTTGTTTGGTCAGATCAGCTTGTATAAAGGTGGCTGAGCAGGCAAAGGTGCTGGAGTTCATCTCCCTTCAGAAATGGTCCTGGCAGACTGAGCAGCTGGGCAGAAGGACCTCGTCATAGACTCTGTTGGGTTGGCAGGGACATCCAAAGGCCATCTACCCCCTGCAGCGAGTAGGGACACCTTTAAGTAGATCAGGTTGCTCAGAGCTTCATCCTCGCATGTCTTCAGGGATGGAGCCTCCACCACTTCTGTGGGCAACCTGTGCCAGGGTCTCACCACCCTCAGAGTGAAGGACTTGTTCCTGCTTCTTACCAAGAGCAGGGTGGGATTAACTTCCCTTTGCTAACCAGCCACTGTCTTTGTTTTCCTCAGCTGGACGTTCGTCTGCAGATGGAGATGGAGAACATTCTGATAGAGCAGCACGCCCTGGAGCAGCAGCAAACTCTCTCCTCCGGTTCCCCGGAGGACGCTGCCTTTGACCAGCATGCTCGTCGGAGGCTTCTCAAGTTAGTAGGGCCCCTGTGCCCTGATGGTAGCGCACAGTGGTGCGCCCCTGCTCCTGGGAGCTCCTTGTTTCTGGGAATAGCTGGGGACTTGAGAAGGGGGTTGATCCTGACAGTTTGGACGTGCTACCAGTGAGCAGCCTGAGGACTTTTTTCCAGTGGCTTTTCACAGCAGAGGAGTTGTGCCCAGTGTCTGTTTTAAACTCATTTTATTCTAAGAACCTGTTAGTAGCTGATAAAACCTTGGACCTGGGTGCCCTGTGACATACCGAAGTCTTCTTAGCAGAAGATAAGACCTTGGGCTTCATGGGCTGGAGTTTCTCCAGCAGTGACTACAGAAGCACCCACTTTGTTTGCATCCTCCTCCACCTTAAGGACTCTCCTTGCTTCTCCTTCCAGAGTGGAGCTGCCCGAGTACGTCCTGGACTTCGGCCACGTCATTCTTGGTGACATCCACACACACGTCGTGAAGATCACCAACCCCGGGCAGCTCCCCGTGTCCTTCTGCGCTGACGGACGGGCTCTGTGTGGCACTGGTAACCCATGCTGGAGGGACTTCCTGTGGGCTTGAAGGACCTGTCTCTGACAGATATGCTGGGGCCACGGGGAAGGGTTTTGAGTGCTCTTTTGCATCGTTTTCTCTTCCTTCCCCCCCCTGCTCGGTGCTCTGCAGCCAGAACTCTCCTGGCCCGCAGTGTCCAGCCACCTGGGCTGTCCTGACGCTTCATTGCGGGGGCTCTGTGGGCTGATCACCATGGTGACCTCTCAGCATCTTCTGCTCTTGGCTACCAGGAGCATCTCCTGAGTGTCTTTGTGTGCTCCATGAGCTTGTGTTGGGAGCAGACAAGACCCTTGGTGGTTTGGAAGCGCTTTGTTTAGAGTTTGTAATGACACAGTGCTGCTTTAGCCTCTATTGAGACAACAGCCTGTGCGGTCAAAACAGGCTTTCAAAACAGGTCCTTGAGGACCATCAGATGGTGACTTGCTGCGTCTGAAGGGTGGTCAGGTGTCTCCTCTAAATTGTCTTCCAAGCAGCACCACAGCACAGGGGAATCTTCCCTGGAACTTCTTTGGAGAGGTCTGCGCGTCCTTCCTGGGAGCCTGGTGAAGGAATTGCTGGTGCTCCTCAGCTGATGGGTTTCTGTTTTACCCTGCGGGTCTTGAATTCAGGCTGTGAAATTCCTTTCTGTTTGAGCGGTGACAAGAGAGAAGGAGTGGCAGTCTTCTCTGGAGACACAAAGGGTCCTTCTGCCTGACAGTCCTGTGGACACCCATACGGTCTGAACGTACTTGTTCACGTTGCTGGCGTATCTCAGCTGCTTTATTTTCACCCATTCAAGGTTTTAGTGTGGAGCTGGGCCGCGTGAACAACCTGCCCTTCTGCGAGACAGAGACGTTTGAAGTGCGCTTTGACCCACAGAGTGCCAACCTGCCGGTGGGAGAAGTGAATGTTGTCCTGCCCATCAAGGTACTGTATCCTTCCTCACCTCCCTGTGCCAGCACGGCCTTTTGAGGCAGCTGTCAGGTTGGGGGCAGCAGCAGATGTTGCCTGGACCTTCAGCTGGATGCTCTGTCCCTCACTAGGCAGAAGAAGGCCCCACATTTCCCATCCGCCTCTGTGCCAGTGTGGCTGTGCCATCCCTCTGCATCTCCAGGGACAGACTGGAGTTTGCTGCTGTCCAATGTGGACAGTGTCAGGAGGAAACCATCCAGCTCCACAACCAACTCCAGGTCCCCTGTAAATGGTCCATCACTGTGAATGAGCCCGTTGTGAAGGTGAGGCAGGGACGATGCGTGACACGTAACTTCTCGGTTGGGTTTTCTGTGCCTCTCGTGCCTTTTCTGCCACTGTGGGTGCCTCACCGCATGGGGACAGCTCGTGGGAGGGAGATTGGAGGGTATGGAGCAAGGCTGGTTCACCTGGACTTGTTGAGCAGCTGATGCTTCGCTTCTCTGCCACCTTCACCCATTCGTCCTCCTCCAAGGGCGGTGCCTACCCGTCTGCCTGCCCTGCCCACAAGTTTTCCCTCCAGTTCTAGGCTGTAGTGGCCACATCTGGTCTGGATGTGGGTGCTCTTGGCGCCGTGACGGTGTTTCAGAGCACTGTGGGAACTTGAGGGTCTGTCCTCACAGACCAAAGAGACCTCACAAGGTTCCTTCCTGTGCCCAGGTGGACAAGTATTTGCCACTATACGTTAAACAAAAGCTGCTTCGGCAGAGGAAGAAGCAGCGCTGTGTCTTCGAGGTGCTGCCCTCGGCTGGGACCCTGACTCCTGGACAGCGCTACAACATGCGAGTCAGGTTTACACCCACGGAAGAGGTGAGATGGGTGGGCGTCACGCCCAGGTGCAAGGCCATGTGGCAATGGGAGGCCAGTGCGGGGAGGGGGAGATGAGGTCTGCCTCCATATGGAGCTTTCTGCAAGCCCCATACCCACCGTGCCTCAGTTTCCTCCCCCCCCTCCAGTCCCCTCCTTGGAGAGGTGCTTTGACATCCCTACAGGGGACCGTGCATGGAGAGCATCAGGGCATTGCGGTGTGGCTCCTTCTCAGTGTATGGGTGGGCAAAACCCACCCGTCTCCCCTCATTCCCTCTCCACGGGGGCCTGTTTGCAGGCATGGGGAGAACCCCAGTGCGCTCGTGGGGGATGAACCCTGCAAGGGCTGATCTCAGCTAATCCCACTGCTGGTGAAGCCATGAAAAGCCGGGATCAGAACTCCCCAGCCTTGGTGCTGATGAAGCAGACGCCATTTATCGCAGCGCTGGGCACACCAGGCATCGCTGCTCCGGATGTGTGCGCTGGTTAAAGCCACATCTCTCCTACTGATACAGATTAACACATACATATTCATTAGAGTTTCTAAGAAAAGGCAGGGGTATGCAAATTACCTCCAGGAAGTACTTTACATTAATCCCTCCCAGATAGACCATGCTCAGTGACACTCAGGGGGCCTTCTGGTGGGCGTCAGGGATGAAGGCTGGATGTCTTCCTCTCAGCCCATGCTCTTTGCAGTTTTCTCCATAGCCTCAAAACCCCATCCCTGCCCAAACAAGTTAGGAACCCTTTAGCTGAAAACAAGATCTACTCTAGCTCTTATATAGTCATTGGTCTCATTATTAATGACTCCCCCACCTTCACTTCTTTATCTTCAAGGCTGTTCCACTGTTGGGGTAAATTTTGTAGCTGCTCTCATGAACCAGCTCCCACAGCTACAGCCACATTCTACTGGAATCCCAAACAAATCTGTCCTCAAAAACATGCAAACTCTCCTTATATTTACATTTTATTAATTAATTGTCTGTTAAACTATACCTATATCCATCCCCTCAGCATTATTCCATGTCACTGAATCACCGGTACCAGCAAGCAGCCCCAGCCCAGGCCCCTTCCCGGGCTTAGCGGGGCTGTCACCTGTCATGGTTCGCCGCCCGTGGTCCCTGCGGTGCCGGCACATTCCAGGCAAACTGGGAATCCGCTTCAATGGTGGAGCGTTCCCAAAGGCGGTTTGAACGTGGCCACTTTGACTTGGAAACTGGTGGCTTATGGACACGAGAGCTCTGGCTTCCAGTCCAGTTGCTGGCCAAAGGCCGAGTGGAGATGACACCCCTGGTTGCGAGCGGTCGGGAGCTCCTCGCCCCTCTGATGGAGCGATACAGAGCGGATGTTTGCTTGCGGTGGCAGTGCCAGGACTGCCCGGGCAGTGTAACCCTGAAGGAGGAGGAGAAGCAGCCCCTGAGCCCACCCATAGGGACCTTTACAAGCGCTGCTGAAACCCCCATCAGTCCATTTAAATCCATGGGATACCCGGTTCCACCCAACGCCAGGAACCATCCCGGTTCCTTGGAGCCAGCGTGCCAGGGCCCCAAGCCCCTGCTGCACATCAATAGCCACTTCCCGTTCCCCCAGCGGTACTAGTGACATCCCAGACCTTGGGGCAAGGGATGACTCTGAGGCTCTGTCCCCTGGGACTTTGTGGAGAACCTTTCTGCACCTCTCTGTTTTCAGAAGTCCTACAGAAGCGAGCTGAAGATTAACATCTGCCAGAGCACCCAGCACCTCCAGCTGCAGGTGTCAGGGCGTGGGCTGGAGCCACGGCTGGAATTCAGCCCCCCAGTACTGGAGATGGGACCATTGCTGCCATTCAGTCCTGGAGTGGGGGAGATGGTGGTGGTGAAGAACCCATGTGACTTCCCCATCGAGTTTTACTCATTGGAGTTTGACCAGCAGTACCTTATGGAGGAGCAGGTGAGAGGGAAGCTCTGGTCCCCATGGGCACGTTCACATAGTTTGGCAGTGCTCCAGCATTCCCAGGTTTGTGCAGGGGAGATGGAAGCAGTGTCCAGGACAAAGCCTGGTGGCATTTTGGATTTAGCCAGCTCTGCTGGAGGGCTGCGGAGGGGCTTGGTGTGGTGTTGGGAGGAAGGAATGAGGGAGAAGATAGGTTGGCTCTCGGTGTGATGGAGGTCAAGAAACACCTCCTGTGTATGGTTTCTTTTCCCGGCGCCCACAGGTCCTGCGGATGTTGAAAGACTACGATTGCCGCAACACCTTATTGCTGCCACCGCGTGCCCCCGGTGAGAAGCTGCCTCCAGAGGTGCTGGAGTACTATGAGGACCAGAGACGGCTGCAGGATGAGCCTGAAAAATCCAAGAGTGAGGAACAAGCAAGCCAGGACAACGGTGAGGGTTTGGGTTGGCCCAAGTGTGGATGCAGCAGGGAGTCCTGCCCACCTACCCTCAGCTCTCCATCCCCACTGCCTTCTCCATGGAAAGCCCATGGTTGTAGCAACTGCTTGTTCTCCAGTTTGGTGGAGGAACTGCAAGGCTGAAAGTCTGTGGCTTGTAACACACATCCTCCACCAGTCCCAAGTGCAGCCAAAGTGAGCTCCTGCCAGGGGAAGCAGTGGCTGGAGAGCTGCTGGCAGAGAAGGCCCTGGGGGTGCTGGGTGAGTGCCGACTGCACGTGAGCCGGCAGCGTGCCAGAGTGGCCGAGAAGGCCAGCAGCATCCTGGCTTGTGTCAGACCCAGTGTGGCCAGCAGGTCCAGGGCAGGGATTGTTCCCCTGTGCTCAGCGTTGGTGAGGCCGCACCTCGAGTGCTGGGTTCAGCTTTGGGCCCCTCACTCCAAGAAGGACATGGAGGTCCTGGAGTGAGTGCAGAGAAGGGCAATGGGGCTGGGGAAGGGGCTGGAGAGCAAACCTTCTGAGGAGCGTCTGAGGGAGGCGGGGGTGTTCAGCCTGGAGAAGAGGAGGCTGAGGGGAGACCTTATCACCACCTACACTGACCTGACAGGAGGGTGCAGAGAGGTGGGGGTTGTTCTCTTGACACAAGTGATGGGTGACGGGATAAGGGGGAATTGGCTTGAGCTGCGCCAGGGCAGGGTCAGATCAGACATTAGGGAAAGATCCTTCCCCAAAGGGCTGTCGGGCACTGGCACAGGCTGCCCAAGGAGGGGGGAGTCACTGCCCCTGGGTGTGTTTAACAGATGGGTAGATGAGGTGCTCAGGGGTACAGGTTAGTAGAGGATGGGTACGGTAGGACTGGATGATCTCAAAGGTCTTTTCCAACCTTGTGATTCTGTCCCCTTGTGTCCCTCTACCATAGCGGGTAGGACAGGGGTGGGTTCTTCAGCCAGTAGAACCAGGGGCAGGGCCAAGGGAGAGTCCAGGGAGGTTTTCTTTCCCCACCTCTTCTCCCAGGAGCTGCTGGGATCAGGATGATGCTGTTTAGCACACTTGCTGTCATAGAATCATGTTGGCAGTTTGTGTTGAAGACCTCGGTTTTGGCAGAGTGTCCTCTGTCAGGATGCCGAGGGGTGGGGAGGATGATCAGGATCCCAAGTATGGAGGCAGCTGACTTTGGTACCTGGTTCTGCCCAGCAGAGCATCAGCACGGCACCCCTGCCAGCAAGGACCCCATGGGAGAGCTGGATGACAGCCCTGTCTCTAGGGCCATTGCCCGTCACCTTGGCATTGATACCTCCCCAGAAGGGCGCGCGGCCCAAAACCGCAGAGGGATCGTCATCATCGTCCACGGGGCACCCCTGACAGGTATGTGAGCTGCTGGCCGCAAGGATGGGGGAAGCGGGAGAGACACATCCCAGCAGAGCTTGGTTGACCAGTTGAAGTGAAGCAAGGTGGGTCAGAGCTCTGCTGGCACATGGAACGGTCCCAGGTCTTTGCCTGGCTGGCACAAGTGGTGCGGCTCATCTTGTGTGGACACACGTTGGGAGCGTGTTACCTCGTGTCCATGCTGCCTTGTGGGAGCAGACCCTAGCCCATATTCAACCCCAAACCGTGCCCAGATGTTGCCTGAGACAACACTGACCAACGCAGGCTGGGAAACGATCTGAGTGGGGGCACGGGGCTCAAATTAATGTGCTTGGCCCAGGGTTGGGGCCACCCCAAGAGACTGGAGAACAACCCTTCTAACCAAGCTGCCTCACTCGTGGTTTCCCCAAAAGGGACACTTGCTTTCAGACTGCCCATGAGGCTTTGAGATCCTGCCTGGGGGCTTTCCAGACCCTGTCCCTGAAAAACTTCACAGGGCAGCTTGGTGACGCTCACTTCCTCTTGCTCTCTCTCAAGGAAAGACATCGGCGGCAGTCGCCTTGTCCAAATATTACGGTGCCGCCTGCTTGTCCATCGATGCAGTGGTGAGAGAAGCCATCTCAGAGAGGAGCAGCTGGGCAGCGCTCCGGGCCCGGGAGCTGTGCATCAGGGCTGCCAGCGAGCAGAGGGAGATGGAGGAGGCCGGTAAGGAGAAACGCTGAACCCAGAGCAGCTTCAGAAACCGGCCGTGATGACCATCCACCTCTTCCTCTGGAGAGGTTTGGTGGCTCTGAGGTCTCTTAGGGGCCGCGGGTGCCACATGTAGAAATGCAAAACTATTTCCTAAAGCATCTCTGGCTATTTAAAAGTATAAAAATGGCCGTTTTAAGGGCTGGGGCAGGGGCGTTCTACTGCCCCCAGGCATCTCAGCACACGTCCCTCGGTGGAGCACACCTGTCTCTTTCTCAGAGGGCTTTTTAGATCTCCTCAAACCGAATCCAGCTTGCCTCTCACGGCCATCAGGCAGAACCACTGCTCTAACGAGGAAAAAGCCCTCTGAAGCAGCTCATTAAGCTCTGGCCAACTTGACTTCTGAGCGTGGCTTCACAAATATGAGAGGAAGGGAAGAACAACCCCCCAGGGGAGTTTCAGATGAGAGGGATGCTGCAGACGAGCTCTTCTCTCCAGAGCTTTTCCTACGCATGATGTCAGGTCACATGGCTTGTGCCTGTTGTGTCGTTCTCCACGTGAGGTTGGAGAGGTTTAGGGAACTTTATTGGGCAGTTGGTGCCCCAAAAGTCTGAGGAAATTCTGCATCTGGTCAGGAGCTGGGGGAGGGAAGAGGGGTCTGGAGTTATCCCACACCGAGGGCTTAGCTCAAGCAGGGATGGGCGCCTGCAGCCAGGGCGTGAGACAGCAGGATGGGTGCAAGTTATGGAAATGGTGGTCCTGGAGGTGAAATCCTTGGCTTGATCCATAAGGAAGCTGTCTGTCCCCTCCGCAGGGCCACACATGGATGTGTCCCCCAGCCAGCAGTTCAGCCCCGATCCCAAACGCAGCCTGAATATGAGCCAGTCCAGCTTCAGGGACAAAGCCAGCCTGCCCTCCATCAGCTCCCAGAGCCGTCAGAACATCACGGTAGGCAAGAGGAGGTCGGACAGCCGCACATCCCACGGCCAGAAACCACGTGGAAGGGATCCTTCAGGCTGCCAGGTAAAGCACGATCAGAGTGGTTAATGCCTCAGCCCTTTCCGTTCCCTCTGAGGAGAGGAGAGAAGAGCGGAGGCTCCGTGTCATCCTGAGGCTGGTGTGAGGGTGCAGAGTGCAGAGAGCCAGTGGGCATGGCCCGGGATGGGAACGAAACCCCTGGAGCGCAGTGCTGGCTGATGTGGCTGTGGGGTGCTGTGCAGGGGAGCTTGCAGGCTTGGGGGGCTGCTTGCCAAGGAATGGGCCCTCCCTAGGTGGTTGTCCCTTGGAGCTGCTGGCCAGCAATTTTCTTTCCCCAGTACAAGGAAGATGTGGGACTGTTGGAGAGGGTTCAGAGGAGGCCATGAAGGTGATCAGAGGGTTAGAGCACCTCCCCTAAGGAGAGAGGCTGAGGGAGCTGGGCTTGTTCAGCCTGGAGAAGAGAAGGCTGCGGGGGGACCTCATTGCAGCCTTCCTGCCCCTGAAGGGAGCAGAGAAACAGGAGGGGAATCAACTTTTTAAAAGGGCAGCCACTGGCAGGACAAGGGGGATGGAGTGAAGCTGGAGGAGGGAAGGGTTAGATGAGATATTGGGGGAAGTTCTTTCCAGAGAGAGTGGTGAGGGGCTGGAAGGGGCTGCCCAGAGAGGGGCTGGGTGCCCCATCCCTGGGGGTGTTCAAGGCCAGGTTGGATGGGGCCCTGGGCAACCTTGTGTAGCTCCAGGCCTGGAGGTTGGTGTCCCTGCCTGTGGCAGGGGGTTGGAGCTCTGTGATCCTTGGGATCCCTTCCAACCCAGACCATCCTATGATTCTAATCTGCTGGTGAGAAGCTCCAGCTCCAAGGAACGGTTCGGGTGTTTCCCAAGAGACTAATTTTTCTTGTTATGTTCAACATTGCAGGGCCTCTCCAGTTCTCTGCTCACGTCTCCCACTCCCTGCGTTCCTCCGCAGCGGTGGCTGAGCACCAGCACAGTGGGAGAGGTGGGCTTTCTGAGCTGCGTGCTGCCCGAGGACGTGCTGGTGGCCATCCTCTCTGAGAGGCTGCAGGTAGGTGGCAACTGATAGGTCCTGCTTTGCAGGGATGGGCAGCGAGGTACGATTCGGAAAGGAGGAGACCTGCATCTGCTCTTGGAGGGGTCCAGGGCTGCACGCAGGGATCCTCATGGATGCCATAAGTTGGCAGAGTGTGGGGGAAGACTGGAGCCAACGTGCTGGGGGTGGTGATGGCTGGTGTCCCTTGGTGCGTGGGTGACCTGGGTGCCCAACGCGTGCCACGGCTCACTTGGCCTTTTTGCCTTCATTCCCAGTTGAGCGACTGCTTCCAGGGAGTGGTGTTTGATGGGCTGGAGACACCCTTTGCACACAACACCGTGTCTGCTCTCCTCTGCCTCCTGAAAGCCATCCAAAATCGGCCTCATATCTACTTTGTGGACCTGTACCAGAACAGCGACTCTTGGAAAGCCAGGAAGGCAGCCGCAAAGGAGCAGGAAGGTGAGACTTTGCATCTCTATACCTTTCCCATCCTCTTCCTCAAGCCCTCAGCCTTACTCGTACGTACTGGGGTCACCAGCAGTGCTGATGCAAAATGTTTTTGTTAGTCCTCCTGCCTCCATAAAGCCAGGACTGGGCTCCTGGTTCCTTCAAATAAGAACTGGGGCTGCAAGGCCGGCATCGGTCTGAAAGCTTGGGCACAAATGCAGCTGCTGTGGTTCAGTATCTGGCTAGTGACCGGTGGTCCGTGATGCTGGCACACGTGAGCCAGGCATGGCACGGGAGCTTGCTGAGAATTTGGGGGGATTTTTTGGAGCAAGAAAAAGGGCTTCCCAGCATGTCCTGATGGGCTGGGTTGAGGCAGAGCTGTGAATCCTCGCTGCCCATCCTGGCCAGCAGTTCTGCTTGCAGTCACTAATGGTTTCTCCTCTGCTCTAAGCTGAAGAGCGGGACTTGGAAGAAGCTGCCAAGAAGGAGGAAGAATGGCACAGGGAGATGGATGAAGAAAAGTATGAGGCCCTTACTGAGGAGGAGAAAGCGCAGTTTGATAACTATACACAACAAGTCAAGCGCGAGAAGAAGAAGAGGTCTGTATGCCCTCCACAGGTCACTCCCAGTGTCACTCCCTGCTGCAGAGATCTTGGTTGAGCTCAGAGGGGTTGCACAGCAAATGCCCAGCGTGCCTGTTGCCCTTGCTACACTGATGTCCTGGGGTGACGCTGACCGTAAAACTGGGTGTCTCCTAGGCACCCCGTCAGTGGGTGAGCCGGGGAGCGGCTCTGATCCAGCTCATGGGATGTGTGTGCAGCTGGGAGAGGGACCTGCTGAAAGCAGGCATGTGGCTCAGCCCCAGCTGAGGGTTTGTTTCCATGGGAGGTCACCAGGGATGCTTTGAATTGTGACTCCCAGGATGGACAGCACGAGTTTCCCATGGTTGTTGTGTGTTCTGGCAGGGAATCTGTTTGTTCAGAGCCTGTTTTGCAGAAGGGGGGTTACCACAGCCTTTCCTTCCTGATAATGAAGGAGCAGACTGTGCCTGGGAAGGGGGCCTGGGGGAGCCAAGAACTGGTGCAGGGATAAGTGGGTGTTGGTGATTTGTGAGCTGGTTTGCACTGGGAAGTTGGTGCAGGGAGACATGGTGGGTCGGTCTTCTTGGGCAGCGTGCTGGAGGCGTCCGGGTGGACCTCACCAGAGAAGCTGCACGACTGATATCTTCTGAGAGCAAGGCTTAGATTCAGCTGGCCCCAAAGGTCCCCTCCCAGCTCGCCTCACTTTGGATGCTCCCAGCCTCCCCAGGTTGAGAGAAATCCATGGAGATGATCTAAGGGTTCTACTTGGCCTCAGGGTTAATGAGCAAAGTGCAGGACCACGTGGGATTGCAGCGAGCCTGGGTTGCTGGTGGTGACTCCTGGGGATGTTCTCTGTTTCTTGAAGGAAAATGGAGCAGCTGGCTCGAGAGCTGGAATGCTTGAGGGAGGAAGAGCTGAAGAAGAAAACACGTGGGAAGAAAGGCCAGCCTGGAGTCAGGCAGGTGGGTGGTTGTGTTTATACAGAGGGATGATAAAACCCTGAGGACCTGCCCATGGAGCTGCACTGTTCCCTGAGAAGCCAGGAGCTGCACGTGGGGGCGAGAACCTGGCTGCGGGCAACATGTGGGGCCGCGCTGGGAGACAGCAGCCTGTGTTTGAGCAGGCTGCTGCTTCACCGGGGAGGGTTTCCCATGGGCTTGTTGGGTAGAGCTGCTCTGCTGGACGGCAGCTTCATGTAACTCCATACGGTCACTGGGCAGTGCTGGGAAGTTGTAATCCAGCGTTTCTCCCCCTCTGCACGTGACTTACAGCCCTGAGCTGTGATCCGTCAGGGGTGCGGCATCTGGCAGGAGGTACTGCTGGGCCTTAGGTGTTCATTAGCAACCAGGTTTCCCAAAGAGTCGTCCAGCCCTGGGGATTCCCAGCATGCTGGAAACAAGCCCGGAGGACAGCACAGGAGTACGGAGGTGCCTGCAGTTCCCTGTTTGGGTTGGGAAGCTGTTCCCATTCTTGGCTTGTTTGCTGGGCTCCTCAAACACTGGAGAATTTGGTTTCAGTTGAGCTAAAGTGGGAACCAGTGCCATTGGGAAGTGGGATTTGTGAAGCACCCAGCACGGGGCTCGGATGAGGCTGTTTTAAAGGCGATCACATTCCTCCAGCCTTTGAGTCAGCCCTTTGAACCGCTCACTACTTTGTTTCTGCTCCTCCTGCCCAGAACACAAAAAGGTCCACTAGCAACGTGTCAGATGGCAACGAGGGGTCCATCATGAAGGGATCTATAAAGGAGCAGCCAGACCCTGTTGCAAGTGACAAGAGAGGGAAGAAACAGCAGAGCAAGAGTTCCTTGAGGGACGAAGGCCAAGCAGTGGTTGTGCAGTCCTCGGCCACGGAACTGGGGCAGTCTGAAAGTGAGACCTTGAGTGACAGTGAGAAGAACTTGGCCCTGAGGTTTAAGATCTATGAGGCGCTGCGGAAAGATGTTGCACGCACTTTGGCATTCTGGGACAGGGTTCAGGGTACCCTGCAGTCCCCTCCAAGCCAAGAGGAGGCAGAGCAGTCCAGAGACCAGCACCACCGTTTATCCAGCTCCAAGGTCCAGAAGAAGAGAGAGAAGGAGCGGCTGGGAACTCTGAAGTCTCTCGAGAATGCCAAATTATCTGAGCCGGAAGAGGAAAGCGCAGAAGGATCTGCCAGAAGCCAGGGTGTTGGGGTGCCCTGCTTGGACATCCAGGTGCTGAGCCCAGAAGATGGCGCTAAGAAGATCCTGGAGAGTGGCAAGCTGCCAGTGGCAGAGCAGGTAAAGCCCTATGAGGCTCCAATGCTGAGCCTGCCATGGTCCTGGCCACGGTGCGTTGTGTCCCATCCGGTGACAACAGCACAGAACCTTGTCCAGGCCACTGATGCTGCTCCACAGTGGTCACGTGGCTGGGGAAGGTCCTCAGCATCCCTCAGATGGGTGGAAAGAGTGTGTTGAGGCATCCTGTCAGTTCAGAGAGGTTCCTAGCTTGGGAATCACTAGAAACGGTCCCAGGGTAGGACAGTTCATGGCCATTGTTCCCTTCATCTGAGTCACTTGGAGGAGAGGTTTCTCTCTAGGTCCCAGCACTGCTCTGGAGCCCACCTCGCTGGGCATAAACCCCCATCACTGTTGGCAGCGCTGTAGGGAAGGAGCGTGAGGATGAAGGTGACAGGACTACAAACAGGGTTTTCTCTTACACTTTAGATCCTGGATGAACTGGGGGTGGGTCCCTCAGGGCCTCCCATTCCTCCCACCGTATTTTATTCTGTCATCCATTACCCGGGAAAGCGACTGGTCCCTGCAGCAGACAACGACCTCGAGCACTTCACCTTTGTTGTGCCAGAAGACACCACTGTGGAAGAAAGAAAGACCGAATCTCCCGTGGATGTCCTCGCCTTGCCCACAGTGAAGGTGCTGGGGAGGGGACCGAGCTGGGTGGCACGTGGTGGGGCAGGCGGGATGGAGAAGGGTCACTGTGGAAGGGCGGTGAAGACAGGTTGGGGCACTGCGTCTGTCCCTTCTGTCTGTCCAAGAGAGACAGCTCTGCTGGAGAAATAGGATGGGGAGAACTAGGCAAGAGGGGAAAGAAACCACCTAAAGCCCTCAACTTCATTTGAGGAGAGGGTCCTGGGTGAGGAGAGCAGAACAAAGCCCAGGAAGGGAGACCCAAGTGCCCAGCACACATGAATCTAGTAGATGCTGGTCGCTCCTGGTTGTTAACAAGCCACAGGCTTGTCTCTCCAGGGTGGAGATGTCTCGGGGGCTCACATCTCTCTCTCTCTCTCTCACCCTGTTTTCTCTCTCCCCTTGGTGAGAAGACACCAGAGGAGCAGCTCACCCCCACCAGAGCCAAGTCAAAAAAGGAGAAAGGCTCAGGCAGCCGGGAGAAGCGGAGCCTTGGGCGCAGCAGGAAACATCTTCAGGGATCGGCCACGACAACGCCTGCACATACCCCTGAGGTGTGCCAGAGCAGCGTGGACATCGTCCCGACCCCAGACAGACCAGCCAGGTGAGCTGTGAGGGACGAGGTGATCCCTCTGCTTCATTGCCATCTTGCCAAGTTGCCGGTCCCTCCACGGGATGGCAGGTCTACGACCACCCCCCTCCTTGTCATTAGCAAGCTCTAATTGCCTCTCTAATTGCCAGGCTGAGCAGCTGCAGGTGGATAGTGCCTGCCCATGGCGAGGTGAAACTGAAGATCCTCTTCACCTCCACGGAGCTGGGCCAGTTTGATCGGACGCTGCATTTTGAGGTGCTGGGGACCAACCATCTGTTCCAGCTGCACTGCAGGGGCACCTGCCTGTATCCCACCATCAGCCAGGACCCACGGTAAGGCTGGCCCCTGGGAGCCTCCCACACTCCCTCCCCCTAAACGTGGAGTCGTGGCTGTCCCTTGTACTCCTGGGACCTTCTGGCTTGAGCAGAACATGGTGGCTGAACAGCCCAGTGTCAATTCCCATGCTTGGCACTGGGAACCAGTACTGGTACCTCAGCCACTAGTAAGGGTTATGGCTTCCTGACCAGGTTTTCTGCTCAGAGCATCTCTCAGCTCCTCATTGCACATTTTTCTCTCCCCAGGGTGGTGTTTCCTCATTGGAGGAATAGTAAGGCAGATGACGAAATCATCTTCAAGCAGTATGTCATGGATACGGGTATATTCCACTTTGGACCGCTGTTGTGTGGAAAGTCAAGAGACTGGTACGTGCTCCTCACCCCAAGATGGGATGGGATGGGATGGGATGGGATGGGATGGGATGGGATGGGATGGGATGGGATGGGATGGGATGGGATCTCCAGGGCCTTGTGTACCTCAGCCAGTGGCATGGTTCAGGATAGACCCAGGTGGAGATCTGGGAGATACGCAGGGCTTGAGGGCCCCACACTTGTGACCTTGAGCAGATAACAGGCATGTGAGTCTTGGAGAGATGGAGATGATCTTCCAACCCCCACATGCTGCATCCAGTTCGATAGTGACTTGCCCCCCTTCCACTCTCCACATCTCATCTTCAGCATGTTAAAAAAGTGCCAACTTTTATCTCAGTGGGTCAGCCGCATGGGTGGTTCTTCTGCCGGTGGCTTTGTGACCCACTGGTTAATCTGCTCTCAGGGAGGGTTTGATTTGACCTGCCCAGTGTGTGCGCTGGGGGGATCCCGTAGAGCAATAAAAATGGGAATGACGTTTTCCTGATCCTCACCCTGGATCAAGTCGGCCAAACAAAGCTGTTGGTGTCGCTGCTGGCATGTTTCTGGCTCTAACGTGGTGGCCACCCTTAGGTTGCCTCTGGGCTGGAGGCTGGAGGCATCGGGTACGGTGCAGACATCAAAGTAACGCAAGGATGGATGGAGGACATAGCGTGCCCCTGAAAGTGATCCTTAGCCCGCCTCTCAGCTTGGACATGGTGCTTTCCTCCATGTCTGGGGCAGGTGATGGTTCCGGCATCTCCTCTGCAGCCTCTTCCTCTTTTGTGCACCCAGGTACAAGACGTTGCACTGTCCAGGCAACTGCGAGAAGATAACCATCCTCAATGTCACCGCCCTGGAAGCAGAGGTGCATTTCTCCTTTGAGCACGACATCAATGGCAACACGTTCCTCTTGGAGCCCAGCAGCATGAAGCTGAAACCCAACGAGAAGCAGGTAGGAGACAGGCAGGCAGTGCGAGTGCTGGTGGAAGAGCCCCAGAGCCGTTCCTCCTGCTCACCCAACGCTCTCCTGTGGTTCTCTTTGTGGGGATGGGGTTAGGAGCTGAGCATTTGGGCGTACCCCACTTCATCTGGCCTCATGGAAGACAACCTCATCTGCTGCATCCAGGGGAACCCAGAGCCTGTGGTTTTCCACCTCTGCTGCCAGGGGGTGCAGGTGGAGCTGGGGGTCAGCCCCAAGCAGGTCAACTTCAGCAAGATTCTTCTGCACAGGTCAGTCATGGCTCTTTTTCCCAGCAGCTCCCAGTCACCAGCTCAGCATTCCTTGCTGTGATTGGTATCCTGTAACACCACAAGTGCTGTAGCCCCCCAGCAACACCATGCCATAGGCACGTTGATCTTTAAGGCCCTTTGCAATCTAAACCATGCTGTGATTTCCAGCTTGTTTGCTGGTTCTGAATAGTCCAACAGCTCCACCTCATGGAGACGCTTGTAGCGCCCAGCTTCACGCCCCCAGGACCTCACTTCTCAGGATTCTGCCACTGAAGCCACAGCTAAATGGTACGTGGTTAGCACAACCACTGAGCTGAGTGTCTTCCTGTCTCTGCAGAAGGGAACACAGGACCCTGGTGCTGCAGAACAGCACCCCTCTTCCCATGAACTGGCAGCTCAGTGGGCTGGAAAACCTCGGCACAGACTTCTCCGTGTCCCAGGACAAGGGCACTGTTGAGCCCCGCGCTGTGTCAGAAGTCCATCTGTATTTAAAGGCCACGACGACACTCAACATAAAGAAGACTATCCGACTGGAGGTGAAGGCGTAGAGCCGGGCAGAGGGACCAGCCCAGGGATGGGGAATGCTCGCGGGGTTCCCTGAGGAGAGGGCAGAAGGGTTGAGGCGTCGTGAGGTGCCGTGCTGGCTGCCCCTGGAAGGGGGCGATAGTAGCTGAGCTTTCTCGGGCGAGTATGTTGTGGAGGCAGGAGGAGATGTGCCTGATGGACATAGGGGTGCTACCAGCCCGACTTCTGCTGCCTCCAGCTGGGGTTCCCCGGAACCCGGGCTGCATGCCTTAGCATCCACGTCATCCCAGATGATCAGCTGGTGCAGGGCTTACACCTGGGTGCTGAGGCCATGTCCCGAGCCCGTGTGACAACTGCTTTGCCGCTGCACGTGGTTGAATGCTCCATTGTCCGGGTGTCCGTGTGCTCCCTGCACCCATCTCGGAGTCTGGCCGGGGCTCTTCACGTAGAGCACTGAACTCTTGCCCTGGGGTTGTGTTCTCCGTGGTTTAGGGGCTGCATTTCAGTGAGGGTGCTGGGTGGTTCAGGAGGAGCGGGTTGGTTGTTGACGCCACCCGCCCGGGGACACCTCCACGCCTCTTGTGCCTCCCCGGGTGCTGGAGCGGCTTCTGCCAGAGCGTGGAGCTGGGCTGACGGACAGGGTTTCGTACCGCAGCAGAATCCTGCTGGGTCAGCCCGGTTGATGAATGTGTTAGGAGAGCTTGAGGACCTGCAGAGACTTGTCAAGCAGGGCAGGCTGTGGTGGCAGCAGCTGTCAGAGACCGGGATTCGTATATCATTTCCCAAAAGGGTTTAGGAGCACGTTTGAAGCAGTGTTTGTTCCCTCTTGGCTCAGGTCTCAGATGCAGAAAACATCCTGGGAATTGTTCAGATTGAGAACATCCAGATCTGCGCGGAGGCCCAAGACGTTGCTGTGACCATCAACATCTCTAAAGGTCAGTGGATGCCCCCAAACCCAAGTGCCTTGCCTCAGAGACAGGCAACCCAAGAAGACAAGATGGGATAGTGTGCAAGCGTGGCACGGGTCCTTAAAGCACATGTCCTGCATGGGCTGAGGCTGAGACAGCCTCGAGTCTCTCGCCTCCAAACTTCAGCTTTGGAGGAACTTTGGCCAGGAAGGCCAACGGCATCCTGGCTTGTGTCAGACCCAGCGTGGCCAGCAGGTCCAGGGCAGGGATTGTGCCCTTGTGCTCGGTGTCAGTGAGGCTGCACTTTGAGGGCTGGGTTCAGGTTTGGCCCCCTCACTCCAAGAAGGACATGGAGGTCCTGAAGTTTGTCCAGAGAAGGGCAACGGGGCTGGGGAAGGGGCTGGAGAGTAAACCTGAGGAGCGGCTGAGGGAGCTGGTAGCTGAGGTTCAGCCTGGAGAAGAGGAGGCTGAGGGGAGACCTTATCACCGCCTACACTGACCTTGACAGGAGGGTGTAGAGAGGTGGGGGTTGGTCTCTTCACCCAAGCGATGGGTGACAGGATGAGGGGAAATGGCCTCGAGCTGCATCAGGGCAGGGTCAGATCAGATGTTAGGAAAAAGTTCTTCACTGAAAGAGTTGTCAGGGCCTGGAACAGGCTGCCCAGGGAGAGGGTGGAGTCACCACCCCTGGGTGTATTTAACAAACGGGTAGATGAGATGCTTAGAGATATGTGTTAGCACAGGACAGGAAGGGTTGGACTCGATGATCTTAAAGGTCTCTTCCAACTCTGTGATTCGAAGCATGTAACACCATGGGCAGGGTTGGTTTGAAACACCAGTGATGTGGACAGAGGTTGGCAATGCCCCAAGGCTCAGCATGGCACACGAGCTCTTTGATCCGTGCTTGGAAGCACAGAAGCTGAGCTCCTCAGCTGCTAAACACTGCAGATACTCTCCGAGTAAGGAATGGGGCTGCAAAAGGAGCTGGAGAAAGCTGCTGGGAAGGGAGCCGTGCTGAGCAGGGTTTTGTGCCACCTCAGAGCTGAAGTGTGGGTCAGCTCGCTGATAGTTTCTTACCCCTCTCCGCAGGTGTAAACGGCGGCGTGGTTTTTGAGACCCTCAGAGTCATGGATGAGGAGAAGCGAGTGCTGACCCTGAAGAACAAGGGGAAGTACGACATTGGGTACAGGTGGGTCCCTCTGTCAGTAGGTGGTGGCACCATCCTTCCAGCCTGGGTCCCTCTGTCAGTGCCTCCCACCCGGGACTAGAACCTCTTCCCACGCTTGGCTATCTTGTGTTTTGGGTAAATACAACGTCTGGCCTCCTCAGTCTGAGATGGAGAGTCCAGCCATCCCCAGCAGTCCTTCACGCCCCAGCCGAAGGAGACACCCTCACATTTCAGCCGCTCGCTGCCGAGCTTCGTTTTCTTCCTTTGAGGGTCAGCTCATTTCTCTTTAGGAGCCTCTCCAGAGGAGGGAGTGAAAGCATTTGGAGCCCTCCTGGCTGCACTCAGGGTCTGGCACTCCCCAAGCAGAGCTGGGTTCTGTCTGGTTTATTGGTCTCTTCTTTGTTCTTGCCGGTTTATTCTTACCCTCTTGTGTGAAGTCCTGTCTGTGCTGGTGGCACCGACAGTTGAACTGATGAGTTCTCCGTTCCTTCTCTTCCCATCCCAGTTTCAGCCTGGAAACCGCAGATGCCAACATAGCCGACTTGGCATCTCACTTCACTGTCCAGCCACAGAAGGGCGTGCTGCCCGCCTCTGCGCACCCTGTGCAAGTGCAATTGCTCTTCCACCCCAAGAGGGAGCTGAATATTGAGGACAAACCCATCCTGCTCTGCAAGGTGAGCCGCCGGGACTGGGCAGTGTCAACACACCGTGTCTCGGGAGTGCAAGTGGGACACGTGTCTTCTGCCAGGAAGGTCAGTCAGGGAATCTTCTCTTGTACGTGTGCAAGAAGGTTTTTCAGAAGCCATTTGTGATGCTTCCTAAGCAGAGCTGAAAATCTGTCTCAGGAGGAGGTGTTTGAACAGGGAGGGTGAGCTGATGGCTGGTGGCAGGACCTGGTGCGGAGGTAGAGCCTGGCTGCCACTGTGCTTACCAACTCCTCCTCCGGCTGCAGGTGTTTGAGCCTGATAGCTCTGAAGGCGGCAGGACCATCACCGTCATCCCAGTGAGGGTGTTGGCGAAATCCGTGTTCAGCCACTACAGCATCTACCCCGCCTCGCTCAACTTTGGTGCCGTGACAAGTGGCACCAGGAAAACCTGCACCTTCATGCTGGAGAACAAAGGTGACCTCGACTTCAAATTCCACATCTCCAGACCAGAGCAGGATGCAGTGCAAAGGAAAAGGTGAAGAACCTGGGTTCTTGTCCATCTGCATCACCGGCGTGTGAAAAATGCCTCAGTATCCCCGTGTGTAGGGGGATAAAGCTGATCTGTCCATCAGCTGCAGCAGAAGGTGGTGCGGGCAGCTTTCTGGGAGCAGGAGGACTTTCCTCCATGGGGAGGGAGGCTGGCTTTGGCCTTGGAGAAAGGCAGGGGGAGCTCAGCATGATGGATGTTTTCTGCTTTCTCCTCTCAGTTCACAACTCCCAAAATCTGCCCACCCTCCCGAGAACATAAACGGGAGGAAAACATCTGCTACATCTCAGCAGAACAGGCTCTTGCTGTGGAAGAACACCAACCCCCTCACACAGGTGGGTGGCTCCGCTCCCTGACACGTGCTGCTGGAGCCTGGGCTGGGGTCTCATCACCATGGGAGGTGACGTGGTCTTGCGTGTGCCTGGCAGCTCAAGGCTCCATCATCTCCCAGCCAGAGCAGAGGCAGGAGCTGCTTGGTCCTGCTGAGGGTGCTCTGGCTCAGAGCTGGAGTTGTGGGGTGATGAGAGAGGAGCAGGTCTGCTGTTTGGTAGCCACAAGCCAAAATACATCTGGGAAAACCCCAGAGGCCCAACATCCCTGTTTGAACTCCCCATCTGTTGATTGGAGATGACCTTCTGAGGCTGAAGGAGCTCAGCTCCCACCTTTGCCCTTTACACCCAAGCTCCTCTCTTTGTGCCGCTTGAGACAAGCCTCCCCCTCCTCCCAGCATGTTCGTGTCAGCCTGGGGCTCCCTGCGGGCTGTGGTGTTGTCTCTGCCCTGGGATTGGAGGTCAGAGCCAGCGGGAGGCTGGGGAGCAGCAGCATGGTCCTTGCTGCTGGTATGGCTGTTGGACATCAGCCTCTGCCGGGGACTCTCTCTGCAGACTCACCTCACTGTGGGCATGTTTACGGTGTACCCTGGCTTTGGCTCCATCCCTCCTGGGGGCCAGCAGATGATCACAGTGGATTGCTACGCCAAGCTGCTGGGGACGTGCAAGGAGAGCCTGTCAATCAATATCAACAACAGAGACCCCAAGGACCATCCCTCCGGCATCCCCTACTCCCTGTTTGCCGAGTCCTGCCTCCCAGGTACGCCTCACCCACAGCTTCCCTGCCATCGGCACCCAGACTTACTCCTGGGACACACACCCTGACCCTAAATTTCCCCCTTAAAGCCCCCAGAGGTTCCAGTTCTCCAGTCAGCCATTGCAGAGAGACTGGGAGGGATGTGTGGAAGGATGAAGGGAAAGCAATGTCTTTTAAGACTGGGGGTGACCAAGCTCCATCCTCACACCCAACCCAGCTGGGTTTTGCGGTGACCTGGGCAGCTTCGGAGTGGCCAGCAGGGTCCAGATAAATTCAGCGGGAAGGCTTCTCGGTCCTCACCCTCCCTTTGATCTTCTTGTAGCATTTGTGGTTGATGACATAGAGTCCATCTTTGAGGAGCACCGAATCTGCAGCAGCATCCACCTCTGCCACGTCCTCCAGACAATGAAAGACAAAGGTGTGTTCATCAGAGATGAGAACAAATTCATCTTCACCAACGTCCTGGTTGGGCACCAGGCCACAGCTCGCTTCAAGATCCGCAACGTGGGCAAAGTCCCCTGTGATGTGGTCTTCTCCATCAAACCCATCCCTGGAAAGGTAAGAACAAGGAGCCTCGGGGACTGTCTCTCTTCTGTGTGGTGGCCTCCAGATGCATCGCAGCTTCTTGCCCAGACTGGCCTGGCTCTGGGCAGGTGGCAGTACATGGCAGAGATGCAGGTTGACAGTTGGGTTGAGTTCAGTCTGTCTCAAGCGAGGTTTTGATTCACCCCTCTGGCTCTTTGGTGAGAGACTTGAACCCTTCTCAGTATCTCTTGGGGTCACGCTCAGGGCCAGGGAGTGCTCTTCTGCTGGGCTGATATACCAGGGCTTCAGAACATCACTTCCTCAGACTCCCTGGTCTTTTCCTTCTCTTTAAGGGCCAGTTCTAGATCATTTGGAGGGTTTCCCACACAGTCCCACCTCCCACATGTGCTGGGCTGGCCGCTCGGTGCTCAGAACAAGCTTTTGCCCTCCTGGGCTTTACAGCAGCTCCCTGGGCAAGGTCGGCACTGCTCTGGAGTCACCCCTGGAGAGTGAGGGGCCTGTCTGGGACTGTTCCCCATGATGTATCGATGAGTAAGGCTGCATCGCCTTGAAGGGTGTTTCCTCCTAACACCACTCTGTGGGTTCCTCCAAGCTTGACAGCTACGTGAGCAACATATTCAAGGTGGATCCTGTCTGGATGAGTGTTCCCAGCTGCTCCCACATCTTTGCTACGGTGACCTTCACTCCACAAGCCACGCAGAACTACCAGTGTGCTTTTGAGGCTTCCCTCGATGCCCAGGCAAGGTAATTCACCTGGGGGGATCTTAGAGGTGACCTTTTCTGACAGCTGCCTCCCCTCTGGGAGCACGTAGACCTAAGTCCAGTAACCCAGAGTCGTTTGGTAGCCACAGGTTTGAGTCCTTAGCTTTAGACCACACAAGAAGCAGTAACAGAATCACAGAATTGTAGGGTATGGAAAGGACCTCAAGAGATCATCAGGTCCCTAATGACAAGATAGAGCCTCCTTGTTTATGTTAACATGAGAAGAACCCTTGTGATTCCCTGGGGGTACGTTGAGGTCTGTGCTGGCCGTGTTTGTGCTGGGGCTCCGACCTGCTCTTCTCCAGCCCTTGGGCTGCTTGAGGTGGGACACGCTAACTCAGATTTCTGCCCTGATGAGCAATTCCTGCTCTTGTGGCCTTGGCAATATCCTTTCCTGACACATTATTTACTCCTCCCTTCTTGCTTTGATACTACTCGGGTGCCTTTTGTGTGTCTCTCATGTCACTGCAGCCAGGGAGCTGCTGTGCCTTGTCTGTGTCCTTGTTATTTACCCGCTGTACCGCCTGATTCCATGGAGGGGAATGACTGCTCTTATTCCAGAGGGCTTCAGCTCTTGAGAGCAAATTGCTCTCATGAGTGGCTCTCATTGTACTGGGATGAGGTGGAACCTGTGTCCTGGGGTATGGGAGCAGCAGCCAGGGAAGTGGGAAAGGGGTTGGTACCAAGCGTGATGATGTCTCCTCTGTCTCCCCTGCAGCCCTGCGGCAGCTAAAGCACAGAGCCTGACCTTTGAGATCAGTGGAGATGGGAATCTGCCTCGCGTGACAGTCCTGCGCCCGGTCCTTCACAACAGGAGAGGGAACCCCCTGCTCCTCTTCAAGAAGCTGTTGCTGGGTGACTTAGAAAAACTCCCTCTTGTCCTTCGTAATGATGGCACCGTCCCCGTGCAGGTGAGGGCCTGCTCGGGGAATGCTCTGGTCTCATCCCACCAAGGAGAGGTCCCAGCAAACGCCAAAGGAAACCCTTCCCTTGTGCTCAGTGCCCCTTTGTCGCAGGACAGTGACCCCCTCGCCCTTCCCAGGAAGGGTGTTCCTCCTGGAGATGGGGCTTTCTGGCCGGTCTGTCCTTTGCAGTTACGTGCAGCACAAGAATTGGAATTTCCCCATCTCTCTTCTCAGGCTTTGGTTCTCCATGGAACATGCTATGGCCATGGTCACGGCAGATTCATTTGATGGCATTTCACTGCCTTGTAATTAAACTTGGTTGTAGTTTCACAGAATCCCAGAGCATTAGGAGCTCATCTAGTCCCACCCCCTGCCAGAGCAGAGTCACCCAGAGTAAATCCCACAGGAACGCATCCAGGTGGACTTTGAATGTGTCCAGAAAAGGAGACTCTCTGGACAGCCTGTCCCAGGGCTCCCTTACCGGGAAAGAGTTCCTCCTTACAGTTTAATTACACCCTGCTCCTTACTTGTAGTATTTCCTGTCCTGTTTGGTGTGCTGACACCTCCGAACCCTTTTGGGGTTTCCAATTGTACTGAAGCTTTGCGCTGAGCTGTGTTTGAAGTGGGCTGAGCCAGCAGCAGGACAGCGTTGATCTGCTGGAAAGCCCTGTACCCACACCAGTGTGGTCATGCTCTGTGTTCCTTTCCCTCAGCTGATGATAGACCTCTTGGACAAAGAAGGAGTTTTCTCCTTGAAAGCCAAGCCCACCACACAGTGCATCTACCAAGCTGCGGGCGTGCAGGACTCTCATGGAGAAGGTAAATTTGTAAATTCGGTGAAGTGTGGCTGTCTGCACGGGAAAAATGTCTGTCCAGCTCTTGGCTTGGCCCAGCACAGGCAGATGTTGATAGTTTGGCTCCTGGGGCTCTCTGTACCCCCAGTTTTACACATGGACTCTTTGCAAGGTTTCCTCCTAGCAAATTGTAGGAAGTTCTTCTGTTCTTCTGGACATGGTGGGTTGAGTTTTGGGGCGCTGTCAGCACTTGAATGGACTGTGTGAAGGTCTTTGCTATGAGTGGGGAGTTACCACCCTGACCAGAGACAGCCCTCGAGCCTGCAGCCAGCCAGCAGAAGCCAAACCCACTGCATAACTCAGCTTTACTATGGCAGGGGCTGGCTGGGTGCAGTCTGAGAGAGAGATGGGTGTTCACCTGAGGTTAAGATACTTAAGGAGCAGTGTGCATGGTGGTATGAATGTAGCAAGAGGGTCTGGAACCACTGATGGGAGAACCGGTGCTTAGAGGCAGCTGGATTCACCCTCTTAAGCATCTCAGACCCCATGGAAATGTTTTCTCTGCGGAGCTGTATGACTTTTCTCTGGCTTCCATCACTGTGTAGAGAGGAAGCCCCACACCGCTTCCCTGGTCCTGCATCACAAGGAATTAGCCGAGTTTGATGTGCTCTTCAAACCCAAGCTGGCCCAGCGTGTGGAAGCAAAGATCCACATGTCTGTGGTGGACAACCCTTATGAAGAGACCGACATTGAGCTCGTGGGTGAAGGCTACGAGGATGACTTCACGCTAGATAACATCCATGGACTAGTGGCAGACAGCAAGGTGGAAGACACTAAAGATGATCTGGAGGAAGGTGTGATTGAGGGTAAGAGAGGAGAGGCTGCCAAGCCAGAGCAAGGAACAGGGAAGCATGGTGCTGCTCACCCTGTGCCAGGGCAGGGGTGCTGTGGGCTTAGCACACGGATCCTGCTGCCTTTCATAGCCTGCAGAGCAGCCACGCTTGGGAAGGCAAAGGGACATCCTCTGTCTGGGGAGGAGCTTGTGGGCTGGCAAGGAAGGGTCAGAGATACCAGCGTTCCGCTGAGTATCCTGAAAAGGGGGTCTGCCGGCCTGTGGGGTGCTGTGGAGGTGAGGAGGACCACGTGTGATAATTTGTGGCCTCTATATAATGAGGTCTGTGCTGTCGCCCGCTGGACGTGGGGTTCTGTGAGCGTGCCCAGGGAGGTGGTGGATGCCCCATCCCTGGAAGTGTTCAAGGCCACGTTGGATGGGGCCCCGGGCAACCTTGTGTAGCTCCAGGCCTGGAGGTTGGTGTCCCTGCCTGTGGCAGGGGGGTTGGAGCTCTGTGATCCTTGGAGTCCCTTCCAATCCAGACCATTCTATGATTTCTGGGAGTGGTAAGGTGGGGAATGGCATCTCCCAGAGGGAGGAAGGCTTGGGGCAAGGAGAGGGGCTGGACACGTGTGTCTGTGTGTGTAAGAGGGGTGTATGGACCTCACCACACATTGAGATCCCTTCCTCTCGTTCCTAACAGCTGTCAGAGTGGATCACATCCAGTTCGGGGAGTGTCACATCGGGACCCCCTACACCGTGACCTTCACCATCACCAACCGCAGCAAGGTGGAGGCAATGCGCTTTGAGTGGCTGGCGGAACCCCCCTTTCACTTCTCCCCCAAGGTGAGCTGGGGTGGCTCTGCCTTTCCCCACTGCACAGCCCTGTCCCACACATTCCTGGGAGCTCCCCCTTATCAGCTGGAACCCACGTCGGTGCCATGTAGGAGCAATCCCAAATGACTCCGCAGAGGAGCTTTGCTCCATGCAGGAGTTGCCATCCCTCATCCCTGGCTTTGCTGGGGCCGGGCTCTCAGTCCTGCAGCAAAGGCTCCGTGTTACGGGAGGTGGCATCTCCTGGGCTTTATCAACCCTCGGAGAGAAGCGCAGGAAGATGGAGATTCCTGGCACGGCTGCTCACCACATTGCTCCCTTCACTGGCTGTGCTGCTCTGGCTGGGGATTGGAGTTGGATCTTCTCTCTGGTTCTTCCTAGGTGGGACACCTCCATGCCGGCTGCTCTAAGGACATCACAGTAACCTTGAAATCGGACGTGGCCGTTGCCTTCAGAAAGCACCCTGTGAAGTGCACGGTGGCGAGCATCACCTTCCAGCTGCCACCGGAGGACGTTCCTGACTGGGACGACCACCTGCACACCATCAAGTGGGTGGATGCCACGGAGGCCCCAGGAGCCACGTGGCCTCTCAAGAAGAAGGTAAGCAGCACAAATGCAACAGTGTAACATGAATGCTTGTGTAATGAGAGCTGCTGACGGTGCCAGAGTGATGTCTCTGCTGGCCGAGGGGCTCCCGCCTCCTCCTGATGTTTAATCCGTCCGTGAGGTTGACCAGGAGCCGAGGGAGGTCACACCCTATACGTTATGGTGGTTACATCTCTCCTTTTCCCCAAGGAGGAGGTAAACGCCGTGCTCTCTGGCTCGTGTGAGACGTGGGGAGCAGCACTAGCGCTGGGTGTGGGTGAGCTCTGAGCTCTGCGCTGACACCAGAGGTGTTGGCTGTGGTCTCTGTGTCGTGGGGCTCTCTTGTTATGGAGGCACTGTGTGGCCATTGTGCGGGAGTCCAGAGAAGCATCATCTCCAGAAGCTCCTCCTTTTGCTCTCATTGTGGCCAAACACACCTCTCCTGGGTGATGGTTCTTCCTTAGTTTCTCGACCATTGCAAAACCTGTCATCCAAACTGCTTCCCCATCAGAGCATCAGTGCTCAGAGGCTTCCCCAGTGACTTTGTTCCCACCCCAAAATGCCAGTCCCCAGCCCTACATGAGACATCTGGAAGCAACAATCCCCTGCTGTTGCCCTATATGAAACCCCTGGAAAGGAAGAGGTGCTTTCTATGTGTGTTCATTCGTGAGGTTCTCCACCCACAGAGCTCCAGTGGGAGAATTAAATCCCCATTTAGAGGTCTGCTGCATTTACAGAGGGCCAGCAGAAGGGTCGGACACTCTATACAGTTGAAGCACAGGGACTGATCCCTGCTCATTGTCCCCATGGGTGTATTTGTGGTCACAGTGGTGATTGCTTTGATCAGGAGGTAGAAACAGATAGTCCAGCAGAAAGGTCACCTTTCTTTGACACCTTTCCAGGGAAGGAAATGGGGATGGTGTGTTCCGGTATGGGGCTGGTTTGGCTCGGTCTGGCTTTCCGGGCTCTGCTCAGTGATTCTCCTCTCTCCTTGGAGGTGATCGAGATGGACCCAGAACCAGCTCACACTGTCCTGGAGAAGAGCAGCCGTGAGGTGGAGCTTCGCCTCAGCGCTGTCGTTGACTATGCCCAGTTCAAAATGGACATGGACACGATTCAGTTCCAGGAGACCCTGCTCTTCCAGACAAGGACGTTCACGTGAGTCCTTCCTCCCGGTTTATGTTCAGTCTCAGCTGCTCTTCATCCTTTTACACAGACCCTCTATGGTTTCATCCTTCCCAGGCCCTGGCTGGGTGCTGGAGCCCGTCTACCTGCACACAAAGCCAAGCAGGAGATGGTGGCTGCCATCCTGCCCAGATGTGCCAGAAGTTCAGTTCTGCTGTGCCTTTCTGCCAGGAGCAGCTGTGGTTTCACTTTCCTTGCATGTCTTCTGTCCTCATCTGCTTCAGGATGAGTTTGCAACCAAAATAACGTCAGGCTGAGACCTGAGAGCCTTAATCCAAGACCTTAATCCTAGAAACCCCTTTGATTAAGCCTCTGGGATACCACATCTGCCCTTTTCTCTTTGACTTCCAAACTTTGGAATACTTTCTCATGGGACACACCAGGGCCGCAAGCTGGACAGGGCAGAGCTGTCCGGGGAAGAAGATGCTCCTCAGCCTGAAGAAAGGGCTGCCAGGAGCCCACAGACCATGTCACTTCTCGACTCACTTGGTATTTATTGGGCTTTTTCCTTTTCCCCTCCTTGCTTCTCAGTTTCCAGCTGTCCAACACAGGGAATGTGGCCCTGGAATATACCTGGCTGGAGGCTGTGGAGGATGAAAGCAAAGCAAGCTGTACCACCAGCACCATGGAGCAGCTTCCGCCCAGTCTGGATGGTAAGGGGCTGTCTGGGGGTGCCAGGATTGTCTCGTGGGTAGCTAAGGGCTTGGGGAGAAGACACACCACCTCCAAACAGGAATTGCTTTTCCATCCCTATCCAGTCATCCACTTTTATCAGCATCTTCCTTCTCCTTGCCCCCTCCCCGCATTTCAGACCCTCTGGCACTGGCTCCGACGCGTGCGCTCTGCGTGGGAGCTGAGTGTGGCTCAGGGGGAGCTGCGCCATGGGTCTGGACTGGGAAGGGGGTGTCAGGGCCCCTCTTGCTGGGAAAGCTGAGGTGTGACAAGTGAGTTAACCAACCTGCTGGCACCATCTGGGCACAATTCCCAAAAGTCACCATCTAAAACAAACCCTTCTGGCTCGGGCCTGGGAGTGTTTGGTGCAGGCAGGGACCCTGCTCGCAGCAGCTGTGGAGCTTGATGGGGTGGCAGTGACTCATTTACCCCCAGGGATGATGTCAGAGCACACGGTCTCCTTGGGAGCAGTGTGGAGGCTGGGCTGAGAGAGGAGAGCTGCCAGCTCTGACGCTTCCTAGCAGGAGCAGCCCGGCTGGCCGAGAACCCGGTGCCGGCCTCGATGCCAGGAACGTGCCAATCTCCCTCCCATGTGCGTCCCGGTGCTGGCTCTTCCCCGGCACGGGCATGCTCCTGCTGATGCTGGGCTGGGCTCTGCTGAGCTCTCTGGCGTAGGTTGGGAAAGCCTGGCAGAGAGGAGGAAGGGAGGAAGGGAGGAAGGAAGGAAGGAAAAGGGTGTGAAGGACGGAGCAGCGCTGTCCCCCACAGCCACCGCACCCAAACGAGCACCCCAAAACGTCTCTCCGGTTGGCTGCCGGGTCTGGTTTGGGAACAAATGCTGGCCAGGAAGCACTCTGCAGGAAAGGTTTGCCTCAAGCGACCGGGCCATGGAGATGGAGCCAGGGTAGTCCTGGTCCCATTGAACCCCCCATCTGCCAGCCCAGTGCTGTTACAGCAGGATGCTCAGTGGTGCGGTGTGCTCCAGGCAGTTCTCGGGGCCTTTTCGTTGTGCTTGTTGCCCCCAGCTCTCGCTTTCACATGGATCCCCCGGGACATTTTGGGAATATGATTTAGGAAGCAGTAGCCTAGAAGCAAAAAGCCAACTGGCCGCTCTCCCTGCTCTTCACGGGGAGTCCTCCTGATGAAAGCCTGTGGCTGGAGATGCTCCAAGTACATCCCAGCTCACTCCTACCTGCCTGCACCAGGAGGCAGAGCTGCTGGGAGGGTTTTTTTCCTTGACAGATGTCCTGCTATATAACCCTTTCCTTATCACAGGGGATTTGCTCTCCTCCGCTTCTGGTAGCTCTGTGAAGCTCCAGCCCAGCCATTTGAGCCAACTGGACCACAGTGTGGAGCGGGTCTCTTCTTCCGCAAGCTGGTCTTTGAACACCACCCGTGCCCCCTCCCTGCCGTTCTCCATCGAGCCCAACAGCGGCACCATCCTTGCTGGCCAGGAGCAGCATTTCCAGATGAAGTTCTCTCCAACATACATGGGGGACTTCGAGAGCCGTATGCTCTGCAGGTAGGAGACGTCCAGGCTTCGCTTGCTTCTGCAGTCGTGGTTATACCTCGGATCGGGGTGGGTAGGAGTGCAGATCTGGCAGCAGCCAGCCCCAGAGAGGCAGAGAAACTGCACATGTACAGGAGAAAAGCAAGATGAGCATCCAGCCTTGGTAGAAGGAGGTGTGGAGACACGGGAAAAAGATGTTGAGTGAAATATTAAGCTCCTGGAGGGTTGCAAAATCTGGAACGAGAGATCCAGAGAGGGGGAGACACAGGTCACCAGTTAGCCTGGCCACCACCAGCTAGCCTGGCCAACACCAGTCCCTTTCTTCCTAGGATTCCAAACCTGAAACCCGATCAGAAGGGCCCAGAGGTGGCTGTGAAGGGGAGAAGCCTCATGCCCAGCTGCCACTTTGACCTGGAAGACTCCGACTACATCACGGCAAAGAGGCGCAACCCGGAGTTGCAGGGATCTGAGGAGCCAGAGCTCGATGTCAACAGGAAAGTGATTGAGATCGCAGCAGTGGGACTGCGCAGCAGGAACAGAAGGTGGGTGTGGGCATGGCTTCTGCTGGTGGTCTCCTGATCACCCCCCATTAACCAGAGGCTCTTTCAAACCCTGAGGCACATCTGTACCTTGTCTGTGATCTGATGGTGCTTGGCCAGCAGTCTGCTTGGTACCATATTCCGAAGGAGCCTTGCTGGACTTCACTTTACCGTTTTGCCTTCATCTTGCCGTGCTGTCATGCAAGAGTTTGGCCATCGAACCCCGGACTGCGTTGGGTGCGCAGGGACCTCCGAAGGCCATCTGCCCCCTTCAGTGAGCAGGGCCACCTTTAGCTAGATCAGGTTGCTCAGAGCTTCATCTGCCCTGACCTTGAATATTTCCAGGGATGGGGCCTCCACTACCTCTCTAGGCAACCTGTGTCAGGGTCTCTCCACCTTCAGAGTGTATCCCTGCTAATTTCTTCATTGATAGCCACTAATCGATAGCCACTAATCGATAGCCACCTGGGAAACAAGGCAAGTGAAGTGTTTCTAGGTGAAACACCTCAAAAGCAGCAGAAGTGTTCATGCTCCCAGTGTCATGCCCCTGCACCAAGTAACTCCTTCCAGATGGTGTCCAGGACTGGCAGCGCCTGATGTCAGTTACGGCACAGCATCATTAACCACCCAGCACCTCATTAGTCCTTTTTTCTTTGTGTGCCCAGGACCATCACAGCTGTGAACCCAACCAGTTCTGCGTGTTCCTTCCAATGGACTTGCCAGGACCCTGCAGGGCCACCAGAACAGGTGGCTTTCTTCTGCCACACAGAGAGAGGTCACATCCAGCCCGGGAAGAAAGGAGAGGTAGGTGCAGAAGGATGAAGCGGGTGGGTCCCGTACAGGTGTGTGCCAGTTTGATGCCGGCTACGTCTCCGCTGACGGGGTGTCCCACCTCAGCGGGAGCTTTAGCCAAGGCCGTGGAGAGACCAAATGAGCCATCAGACAAACGTGTTCCCACACTGCTCTCGTCTGCCACACTTTGGGGTGCAAGCAGCACATGGGCTTCTCCAAGCTGTCGGCTTCCAGCGGGCACAGCCTGCATCCCTCTCCCCTTACCCTGCCCAGCACAGCAGCTCTCCTTCATTTCCCTCTTTCTCTCCCAGATCACGTTTGAGTTCATCCCACGGCGCCTGGGCATCACCGAATCCCTCTGGCTCTTTACAATCCCTGCGCAGAGCTTTTCGGTCCCATTCCTGTTGGTGGGCAATGCCACCGACCCACTGGTGAACCTGGACAGAGCACACCTGAACTTCCCTTCCCTGTTAATCGGTGAGCACCACGGTTACACCTTGTGCGCTCGGACACGTGCCTCTCCAGGGGCCCAGCAGTCCTATTATTCCAGCCATCTTCCACGAGGAAGCTGGGAAAGGGGCTCGTGTGAGCGGAGCATCCAGCATCTGGCACCCAAGTGTGTGAGGAAGACGAAGGGAGGAAGGCGTGTGTCAGGGACAGGGTTGTTTGGGGACGATGTGGGGAGTCCGGGAGGGTCAAAAGGATGTTTCCACATTGGCATCACAAGTGTGCAGTGCTGTGAGCAATGCTCCTCACTGGGAAGTGCTGGGGTTGGTGCTGGTGTGGTGGGACAGGACAGAAGAACCGGAGGTTTTCAACAGTCACTTTGTGCTCCCCAGGGCATGAGGTACACCACACTATCTATATGATCAACAGTGAGAAGGAAGCCTTCAGTTTTGCCTTCAGAAAAAGCTCTCTCCTCTCAGAGGGAGGCAAGACATCTGTGAAAATAAAGCCCATGGAAGGCTCCATCGCTCCCCTTTCAAGGTAACACGGCTCACTGGCCAAATCCCCCTGTTGCGCTGTCAGAGCGGTTTTGAGGCTCGTTCCCCCCGCAGTCACTCTCGGTGATAGCACACCTCTGCCTCTTTTGTTCCTTCCAAGGGGGACACTGTGAAACTGCAGGTTTCTCCTGCAGTGGTTGTGTCGGGGTCCTCTAGGCCCCCTTCCCAGAGAAATTCAGTCTTTGGCTCTTGTACCACAGCTCAGTTGGGGGATGCTGTAAATCCCCGAGCCAGCAGTTTGTTGCTGGATACAGGGTGAGGGAGCACCCTGCTTCAGCTCCTGGGGCTCCCCAGAGGAGTGGTAGGTCCTTAAGTCTCTCTAGTTGGGTTGTTTTTGATGACATTCCTGGGAATTACATTGAAATCACCCATAATAATTACACCGAGGCAGTTTGGTGGCACCCATGTTGTTGTACTGCTGTCGTGGGAGCTGGATGATTCCTCCTTGGAAAGGTGATGTTCCCCCAGATGGGAGAGATGAGGCATTTCTGGGAGTGGCCTCCTTTGTGTGTGGGATAGGAGCTTCAAGCTGAGCCTGCCCTGTGAGCAGTGAGGTCAGCGTTACCTCGGGGCTTGCTGCCTTGTCATCGTATCCTCTGCCCTCTCGCTGCATGGGATCGTCGAGTCCCAAAAGGTTCTCAGAAGCACTGGAAGGACAGAGAGTTGTTCCCGGTTTCTCGCAGGCTTCGAGTCCCTCCAGAGCCGTTCTTTCATAGGGCAGGAAATGTGGGGCTGAGAAAGCTGAGAGAGAGCAAAGAGAGCAATAAAAGGGTCTTGTCTCTCCAGGATTCCCATCACAGTCTCCTTGACACCAGTGCTAGAAGGAGAGGCGGTCTACAACCTCAAATGCAATGTCAAGAGGAAGATCCATCCCCTCTCCTTGAATATCAAGGTCACCAGCTGTCGCATGAACGTGTCTGTGAGGTGTGAGGACAGTGACGGCTGCGCCACTGAGCTCAGCACACAGGAGGTCAACGTCATTGATTTCAAGGAGGTGAGAAGCTCCCCGAGACGCTTGCCTCAGGAAAGCCCTGTGAGAGGGGGCCTTAAACCGGAGCTTCGCAGATACACGTGGGCAAGACGGGGTGGGGTGGGTTTTTTTCTTTTTTCATGGTTCTCTGGAGGGAGGGGAATCCATCTTTTGCGCAGGTCGTTGGCTGAATGTGGAAGGTACCAGTGCTCCTTGGGAAGGGGTGTTTGCTGGCCCAAGTGATGCATTGCATCTGCACCAACCGCTGGTCCTTGCCACCTTCTCCCTGCAGGTCCATCTAAACGAGAACATCAGCCGCATATTCACCATCTGCAATAACAGCAAGTTCGACTTGACCTTCTCGTGGGAGCTGAGTGGTGCCACAGACCGTAAACAGGTCCTCACCATCGCCCCTCGGACAGGCACCGTGCAGGCGGAGGGGGAGGTACAGACCCAGCTGGCTTTTCACCCAAAGAAGATGTGCTCTCTAAAGGATGTGGAGCTGATACTGCAGGTGAGGGAGGCATCAGCGTTGAGCCCGGGACCTTCGCCTTCCCTACGCGGCAGCTGGGCAGGAGGAGCTCTGCGCCAGGATGAGTTCTGTGGTTGCAGAGGCTGATGAAGGCCAAGAGGCTCCTGCTGCTGCAGCAGAGCCGGGCAGTTTCTGAGTGGAACATTTTCCGCTTTGGGAAGTGCTGTCCTGGCAGGACACATCCTCCAGCTCCTCTCTGCCCTGAATTTTGCAGGGGCCCCAGGTGTACATGGGGATGGAGATGTTTCTCCTTGCCTGGTCCCGCAGCTCGGCAAGGTCTTGCCAGCACGTGGCTGTGCAGAGCAGGGCTGTGATTCCAAAACCCCTCTCAACCCAAGCCTTCCATTTTCCATTTTCATTCTGGGGTCCTTTGGCACCTCCTTTTCCTTCTTTCACTGCCCTGTCCCCTTCCTCAGCCATCTCTGATGTCATTCCCACCTCTTCAGCTGGCTCACGTTCTCTTTCCCCTCACCAGATCGGCAGGGGTCCCAAGTTCACCTGCGTGTTCCGTGCCACCGTGGTGGTGCCCACTGTCCACTTCTCCACCAAAAACCTCAACTTTGGAACCTGCTTCATCTACCACGCCGGGATGCCACTGGCCCAGCAGACGTTTGTCATCACAAACAAGGCAGACAAGGATGTGAGGTAGGGAGAGGAGACAGGAAAGCCCTGAGTGGCCCCAATGATGTCATCTGAGCACACGCAGTCTTGTGACACCTCTTTGCTCTGCTTTCCACCAGATTGAATTGCTTGTTCACTAACACCGCACACCTGAAGGTGGACTTCCCAAGGTCCACCCTCTGCCCGGGAGAGACAGTGGAGGTGCCCGTCACTTTCTGTCCCCAAGCGGTCACGGCATACCACGAGCTCATCCCTTTTGAGATCAATGGTCTTTGCTGTCAGACTGTTGAGGTGCAAGGAAGGGGCACGAAAATGAAGGTGAGGTGAAGCCCAAGCCCTGGAAGCCCACATGGCAGCCAGCCCGCCTGGCGCTTTGTCCTATTTCCATCATGGCTCTCCCCCAGCCTACCACGGTTTGGTTTTCTGCTGCAAGGGTGGTAGCAAAACCTTTTCTCCTTCTTCCTTTTCACTTTCTGTTAATCCCTCCTGCCTCAGGTTGAGGTTGTGGAACCACGGGGAAGGGTGGTGGAGCTGGGAGCCCTCTCCATCGGCCAGACGGTGAAGAAGACTGTCACCATAGCAGACAGGAGCGCTGTTCCTCTGGCTTTCAAGCTCAGATTCAGGCCCAGCAAGCCAGAGCTGCAGGAGGCTGGGGTAAGGTCCTTTCCTTTGCTGGAGAACACTTTGGTGTTCTCCCTACGGGGTGCCTGCAGGTAGCTTGCAAGCTGCTCTGCGTGGGAGCTGGTACCAAATTAGTACAGCTAATGAAAACTGTGTGCTGTCCAGTCCTCCCTGGCAGGACTGCTCCACCTTCCGATAATTGGGGTGCACATGCCTCATCTGAGCGAGGAGTCAGGAGCCCCTTAGCAGCCCAAAGTGAGGAGAAGGGACAATTCTTCTCACCCATCTTGCTCCTTAGGATGTGGCCATGTAGGTTAGATATGGAAAGGTAATCTTTAAGGACCGAGAGTCAGCAGCTGTCTTGGAGCTCAGGTGAGACTACTTGGGGAGACATAGTCCAGCTCACCACAGCCAGGCAGAGGTGGCACAGGGAATACCTTTGGTATCTAGGGGTACGTACTTGGGAGCGAGTGGGGTTGGGGCGATGCTGATGGGGACAGCATGGGATGGGAAGACTGTGGAGGGTTCACAGCTCCGTCCCGAATGAACTAGTCTCCACTTGTTTCTTTGGGTAGGTTATCTGCTTGAAAGCCATCAATGAACAAAGCATGAAAGCCAGAGGAGGTATCTATAAAGTGGAGGTGACCTTCTCCCCAAAGTGCCGCATCCAGCCATTCACTGAAGAAGTGATGATGGAATGCAACGGCGTGGTGCGCTCCCTCTTCATGCTGCGGGGCTCCTGCCAGGGCATCCATGTGAGCTTGAACCAGGACCACCTCAGCTTCAACGCGGTGGTGCTGCAGAGCTACACGTCCCAGCGCATCATCATGCAGAACACAGGCGACATTGGAGTCAAGTAATGCAAAACTCTGTGGTCTCTAAGGGCTGGGAGCTCGGGCAAGGGTTGGATGGGGCTGTAGCTTGCTAGGATAGTTCCCTTCTGCTCTTCCATCCCAGCAAGGCTCCTGGAGCCAAGGCAGTTAGTAAGGGATACCACCAAATGCTTGTTTGTGGCTGGGTGCAGCTGAGTCCTGCCTAGCCCAAAGCCTTGTTGCCAGGTGTCTCAGCACCGTGCCTGAGATCCCATGGAAAAGCCCACAAGAAGCTTGGAACCAGCATGCTGTGTTTGCAGCCTCCCCCCCTTCCTAATCCTTTCCTCTGATCCTTGTGCTTTCCTTGGCCAGGTTCAAGTGGGACGTTGAGAGCTTCAAGCCGGATTTCTCCATCAGCCCCACAGAGGGTTACATCACCCCTGGCATGGACGTCCCCTTCGTTGTGACCTTCCACCCCTCAAAACTGAGCCCTGCTTTCCAATACGAGGGTCTGCAGTGCTTCATCCAGGGCAGTCAGCCACTCCGGCTTACGCTGGCAGGATGCTGCGTGGAGACCCCTGTGATCAGAGAGGTAACCCGAGCAGAATCGGGATGGATCCCCACCTTACCCCACACCCTTTGAACCATGTCTGTCCCAGGGCAGGGACTGGAGGCCGCTTCCTCCTGCCTGTTGCCATGCCTCAGTCCCAGAGCAATCTGCTGGGTGGGATTCCCAATGTTTCTGAGCCCTGAAATTGCTTTCCCTCCTTTGTTAAAGGTTCTGCTCCTCCAGCGAGCACCTCAGGGACACCCTGTGGGGCTCTTGGGAGAGACCCCAGCTATACCATAGCTTTAGGAGTGGGAGGAGACTCTGCACCCAGCTCTTGGGGCACACGGATGCAGCTTGCCGGGCTCCTGGCCCTCGGGAATGCTGCAGGAGGGCGCAGCTGCCTCTTGCTCTCAAATTATCGCTTCCAGCCAAGGGGGAGTGAAAGGGCAGGCGCTGATCTCCTCTGTTTGGGGACCAGGGACAGAACCCAAGGGAACAGCATGAAGCTGCACCAGGGGAGGGTTAGGCTGGGTGTCAGGAAGAGGTTCTGTACTGAGGGGGGGGGGTGGGCACTGGCACAGGCTCCCCAGGGAAGCGGTCACAGCCCTGAGCTGGGCTGAGGGCAAGAAGGGTCTGGATGATGCCCTCAGTCCCATGTTTTGACTTGACTGGGCCTGTGTGGAGCCAGGAGCTGGACTCGATGGGCCTTACAGGTCCCTCCCAACTCAGGAGATGCTGGGATTCTATGATTAAGAGCCCAGAGCTGCTCTTCAGGCTGCCCAGGGGCAGCACAGCCCATGTGGCTGCAGAGCTTGTCCTTGCAGAGGGGAGTTTCTTGCCGGGACTCTCCATTTTCTCTCTCCCCTCCTTGGAATGCAGCAGAGCATTCACCCAGCATGGCCAAGACTCATTCCTCTCCTTTCTTTAAGAACAAACAACTTGATTTACTCCAAAAGCTGTGACCCGACAAGCAAAGCGGCTCCCTGTGCTCCAGGAGCTGGCGTAGAGCTTGTCAGGAGTCCGAGACGAGTGGAAGGGGCTCCTCAGTGCCACCAAGCAGCTTCTGTGTCCCTCTGTTGCAGACACTGACTTTCACATGCAACGTGCGCGAGGAGCACAGCCAGACCGTCCTCCTGTCCAACCCAAGCAACGAGGCCTGCACCGTCCAGCCCATCCTGGAAGGGGAACACTGGAAGGGCCCTGGAATTTTCCATCTAGAAGCCAATCAACAAAACAAGCCCTACAACATCACTTACAGCCCCCTAACCATGAGCTCGGAGAGCAAGAAGCACGAGGTCTGTGCCAGCACACTGACTCTCCTAGCGACCCTGGTAGCTGGCCCAGCTTTGGGCAAGAGGTTGGATGAGATGACCTTCAGAGGTGTCCCATCCAAGCAGAAATCATCCTGTGGTCTGTGTTTGAAGCTGGGCTTCTTGGGGGCTGGAGGCCAGGCGTGGGTAAAGTTAAAGGAGGACATCTGGATGACCACTTCTCCAGCACGCAGGGAACCGGGGGCCCAAGCTGCCCTGCTGTTCCTCAGTGCCCCCCTCGCCACGAGCAGTCAGGTGGGAAATGAGACCCAGAGCCACTCTGTCACCCCCCCTCCTCAGCTGGGCAGGGGAGTGAAAATGCAGCGAAAGGCTGGTGGGCCGAGGCGTGGACAGGTGTCCCCATGTCAGCAAGGCAGGTAAAGGAGTGTTGGGGCGTGCAGAGCAGCTCTGCTGCGGGGCTGGCGTTCCCTCGCTTTGCCCAGACACGCTGCCTCAGCGTCCTGTAGCTGCCCCAGCCCGAGTAGGTACAACGTTGTCATCTCCACCTGCACAGGGGACAGGGCTGCGGTCACGGCTCTGCCAGCCGGACCCACTCGGAGGTGGTGGCCTGAGACCTGGGACTGTGGGCACGCTTGGAAGCCAGGAATGGGGCTGGACAGAGAGCGGGAGAGCTCACTCCACCTATTGCTTGTCTCTAGGGCTTCATCTTCTTCCCGCTGCCGGATGGGACAGGCTTGTACTACCTCCTGCAAGGCAGTGCTGAGGCCCCAAAGTGTTCGGGGAACATTTACCGGGAGGTTCCGTGTAGGACTTCCTACACAGAGCTCATCCCCGTCTCCAACTGGCTGAACAGACCACAGAGGTGAGTCCAGTCCAGGAACTCCCGTCTCATCAGTGATCCTTGCAGCAGCACAGGGAAGGGTATCCTGCTGCCTGTGGAAGCTCCTTCCTGAGAGCTTTCTGCTCTCCTTGAGCTATTCCTGGTTGTAGGCATCTGGGAGGACTTTCCTCCAAGCGCTGATTCCCTCTGCCTGAGGCATTGAGGATGAGAGGGGCTGTGTTGTACCCCACATGATGGGCATCCTACGGAGTCCTTCCCCTTGACCTTTGCTGTGTCCTTCTTGCCCGCAGGTTCCTCGTGGTAGTGGACATAACCGAACCAGAGAACGGGGATAAGAGTTCTGTCCTGGAAGGGCTGAAATACATCGATGTGCCAGGCTCCGCCACGGAGAACTACAAGCTCACGTTCCTCTCCTACAAGGAAGGAGTCTTCAACATGACGGTAAGCATGGGCAGCAGGCCATGGGGCCCATCAAGGAGCCATCTGCTCACTGAGAAGCCACACGCGTGTTCTTCATGCCTCCACGTGCCCACTGATGGGACCTGTTGTTGGTGTCTTGGGTGGGTACTGAGCCCCTCCGCGCAGCCCGCTCCTGGGTCAGTCTCTCTGCAGGGTGTCACTAAGCACGGGGGGGTCAGGATACTGTCGAGCTGGAAGCAAGGGGCAGTGGGGAGAGAACAACATGGAAATGCCACATGTGCTTCCCCTGGCCTTGGCACTCTTCCTCGGTGGCTGCTCATGCCTGTTCCGTGGAGCTTGAGGGGCTCTCTCTGGGCTGGCTTAGCCCATCTGGTGTGGGTTTTCTGTGCAGATTGACCACCCTTCTACTTCCTCTGATTCAGGTGACCTTCCTTAACGAGGCGACCAAGGAGTACTTGTTTTATACAGTGGCTTTCAAGGCCACCGCTTCGGGACCCATCAGCACTGTGGAAATGACCACCCCTGTTCGGCAGAGGCTCTCTTCCACCGTCAAGGTGGACAACCCCCTGCCTGTCCCGGTGACATTTGCTGTAGACTGCAAAGTGCCCGATGTCAGCGTCCCCTCGCACGTCACCGTTCCTGCGCAGACACAGGTAGGCACAACGCTCATCCGACACGCGCTCCTGGCCCCGCAGCCCTTCTTCCTGGCATGAACCATGCAGGGCTTCCTTCCAAGGGTGACAGCTCCTCCTGCCGATTATCTGAAGGAGAAGCAGGGAGGGAGACTATCCCAGGTGGGAATCGCCCTGTGCTGCTGGAGTCTGCTGTGTCACCCCTTGCAATGTGCTCCCCTCACCGGCAGCAGGGTGTTTGCAGCCTGGGCGGAGGGGGGATCTGGGAGCAGGGATAGTGTTGGAGGGCTGCAGGCAGCTGGGCTGTGAGCCGGAGGGGGAGTTGGAGGGAGAGAGGGTGCCGGGCTGCCTTCCAGCACTGCGTGAGCACAGCAGGGATCGATCTCCCCATCTCTGCCTGCCCCACTGGCTTCTTCCTTTCATTCTTCCCAGGCTGATCTTGCCTTTGAGTACCTACCCCTGAAAACGGGGGAGACCACCGGGGAGCTGGTGCTCCAGAGCAGTGAACTAGGCTCTTCCTATTACAACCTGCGCCTGAAAGCGACTGTGAGCAAGCCGGAGAAGCCTCTTTACTTTTGTACCACACTGGGCTCTAGTCACACCATCACCACCAAAATCATCAATTATGCCCAGCAGAAGACAGACTACCTTCTCCAGGTGAGCAGGGCCCACCTCCTCTAGCCAGCATCACCCCTCTCCGGCGAGGGATAGTGCCCCTCGAGCTTGGGGTGGCCGTGTGAGCCTGTGGAGTGAGGGGTGGGTCTTCCCACCAGTGCTGAGACATAGGCCCCTCTCTGCTGCCCTTGTCGGAGCCACTCGAGGATGTCCCGTGGTGCCTGTGCGTCCATGTCCCTGCCAGTACTGGGGTTTCAGGTCTCCCAGGGTTGCTCATTGTGGGCGCTTCCTGAGGGGGTGGGGGGCCGGGGGTGCAGCAGCTGGTGAAGGGAAAGGGCCCCTGTTACAGTGGAGAGGCCATCAGTTTCTTCCCAAGGTGCTGGCTGTGACACCTCACCCTGCTCTTCTCTCTTCTCTCCCTGTACAGACCAACTCCCCGGACTTCCAAACAAGGCAAAAGATCACCGCGGTCGCCGCTGGCCCCAGGGGCACGGAGGTCAGCGTGGATGTGACCTTTGAGCCCTGCCAGCTGGGTGAAACCAGGACCGTGCTGCAGCTCTCCTCACCCCTGGGCGGCGAGTACAGCATCCCCCTGCTTGGCCTGGCCCTGCCGCCCAGGCCCCAGGGCCCTTTTTTCATCAAGGCCGGCTCTTCCGTCTCCATCCCCTTCAAGAACATCTTCCTCCAGGCCACAGCCTTCCAGTATGCTGTGGAGCACCCGGCCTTCACTGTGAGGGGCCCTGAGAGCTTGCAGCCGAAGAAGCGCTCTGCCCTGGTTGTGTCCTTCGAGGGGGGGCTGGCTTCCGTGGCCAGCCGGCTGGTGGTCTCTTGCCCCCCGGCAGCAGGCGGGCAGGGGGCAGCGGTTTCTTGGGAGTTCTACCTGCGGGGCATCCCCGCTCAGAGGTGACCGGGTGTTGCAGTTTTGCATAGCTGGGTGCTAGGACAGAATGGGGGCTGTAGAAAATGGTTGTTGTGTGGAGCTGCTGGAATTCTCTGTGGCCCCAAAGCGTAAACATTGGGCAATTCAAGGCCAAAGGGGCGGCTGACCATTGTCGAATTTGGCCCAATATTTACACTTTGGGGCCACAGAGAATTCCAGCAGCTCCTCACAACAACCATTTTCTACAGCCCCATGTCTCTCCCAGCACCCACCTACACAAAACTGTGACACCAGAGGAGCGGCGTGCTAATGACCCGAAGTTCATTAAAGTTGTTTTCATTGGACGCTGGGGTGTGGTGGTGATAGCAGCGACCTCCGCGCCACTGACGCCTGGCGTGGTGCGGGCGCAGAATGACAAGCCCTATGAGAAGAGGAAGGTGGCAGCGCTCGAGATGGGAGAAGAGAGGGGGTGGGAGGGGGGCGGGGGGAGGCTGCCTGGGGATCGGAGACGCACCGGGGCCGGGGTGGGGGGTGGGTCCCGGGCGGGGCTGGGGCGGCGGGAGCTGGTTCTGGAGACGGGGGGTCCAGAGACTGTGGGTCCAACTTGGCTCCCCAGCGACATCTGCTGCTTCTTCAGCGGAGGGTCCAGGGGAACGGGGCATTCCCAGGGCACCGGGGGAAGGGGCCATTGTCAGGGCACCGGCACGGCCCTGGCGTAGGCATTGCCCAGGGTGACCTTGTCAGGCCGGGGAGGGGGACGGTGCCCGGGCGTGAGGGGCCCCTGGGTGCCACCCATGTCCCTGTCCCACCGGTGACCGGAGTGCCTCTCCGAAGCCGGGGCTGCCCTGGGCCAGCAATGGTGCCGGGAGCCCCTTGCAGAGCCCAGCCTGCCCGCAGGCACACGCTGGCTGCAATAAACCCCTGGCAGGCGTTAATTGGAGAGCACCTAATTGGGAGTGGCATCCTCTCTTGCAATGCTCTTGGGGCCAGACTGCTCCATGCCTTGCCCTGACCATGGTAATGGACATGAGGGTCCCGCTGGACCACAGTCAGGGCAGCACCCATGCCCATCGTTGGAGAGAAGCTGCAAAAGCAAGAGAAAAAGTAGAAAAGAGGGTCGTGTAGAGATGTGATTTGTGCGTCACGGTAAGGAAGGTGCAGACAGAAGGACGCCCCTGGGACAACCTTTTGTATAGGAATGTTGTGGTTCTTGTATTAATGACAAGTCCAGAAACCTGACTGGAGGCTGCTGCCTCAGCCGTGAGAGGGGATAAAAGCTTGCTCAGTTGTTATCAAAGGTGTCTTCGATCCATCGTAATCGCTGTCCGGGCCTTTCAATACGCCACCAATGGCGCCCAGTGCGGGGCACTGACACACTCGCTGCAATCCGGTGCCGGAGCTCAGCTGAACTCAGGGCAGAACGCTGACAGGAAGCGCTACCGGCGCCCCATTGCCTCTCGCAGGAGGAAGGTGAGCGGCTGAGAACTGTGGGGATGAATGTAAGCAACAAGATTTTGAAGGAACAGGGGAAGAAAATGGATAGTGGAGAGTTACAGCAATTTTTTCTTTGGCCTTTTAAAAGTGATCCTTCCACAAACAGGCACAATATTTCTCATGCAGAAATCTGGGATGAAGTTGGGGTCAGATTTGGGACGGCGCCACTAAAATGGCTTTGCCAAAAATGTATCACTTCCTCCAAGTGGAACTGAGCAATGAAGGTGAATTAATGTTTTAAGGAAATGTGGGTGGAACGGGAGGCTGAAGAGCAAGCAAAAAATGCATGTAGAAGAGTAAAACCTATTACCAGGTTTATTTTTTTTTCTTCTCCATCCAAAATACTCTGAGGTAGGATGGTCCAGGTGAAAATGAAGCTCTTTTGATTTCAGCACTGTCTCTCTGGAACCATCACAGCTGTATACATCTAACTTTCCCTGAGGGGTTGATACTCATTGCAAGGAAATCCCTTTGTGCTAGGATGCAGCTAGGCTGGCTTGGGTTATCAGTTTCCAGCAGGTGTGCTGCTATGTTCTGAGGGACATGATCTGCTTCAGCTGGGTAATACTACTTAAGCTTATCCAAGTGTGGCTGGTGAGGAAATAAGTACACCTTGTTCCCTTCTAGCTGCAACAGCAGCATGTGCAAACTGTACCTGTTTCTAAACCAGAGTACCTCTTCCCATATTCAAGCGAGAATCAATTTTCTTGTCTGCCAAAGCCAATCACCCCAGAAATATTTCCAGGGCACAGGGGAGCTGCCTCAGTCCCCCTGTCTCCTGTGGTGTTTGATGTGCGAGAGCCAGGTGCCCCAAGCATCCCATCCTCCCTGAAAGGGCAGCTGTGGAGCCCTTGCAGCAGCCTCACTCGCCCAGCCCTTACCGCTTTGGTGACAGAGGTGAGCTGGTTGAAGCTGATCAGAACGATGTTGAAGACAGAGGCAGTGCACACCAAGTAGTCCACCACCAGCCACAGCTTGCACAAGACCCGGCCAAGTCTCCACTCACTGGGCACCACGAGGTCCACTACTTGAACCAGCATTACATTCTCCACTTGGATCTGAAGGTCAGTAGCTCATACTCCACCACAGAGTCTCTAATTACAAGAATTACTTCTCATTAACATGGCCTTAGGTCATAAGGAAATAGACTTATTTAGTTCGGTAGCCGCAATGAGTGGGCAACTCCAGAGATTTGTTACACTTTTTTCAGTGGCTATTTGGTCGTTTGCTCAGAACAGTGAACAGGATTGTGGGCTTTTGCTTCTCAAACCAGAAACTTCTCAGCCTCTGTGGTACTAAGCAGTGTCCTTTGGACGGCAGTGGGAAACCCACCCCCAAACCCCTCTTTGGTGAGAAATGCCTGCAGTCTTCCCTCCACTTCCCCCTGCCCCTGGCAGCTGTGTTCCAATCCCTATTCAGTCACCTTTCTATTCTTTGTACTTGTTACTTCCTACCTGGAGCTGAACTGCAGTAAAATGACAGTGTTTTCCTAAAGGAAACACTAAGTTTCCTTACTTTATTTAAAACTTGTAAGTTCTTCTCATGGTCTGTGACTGCAGCCCTTAATTTTGTAAGTTATAGGTTGAGGGCTTTTTTTATTTCTCCTGACAACTTTCCTGAAGGCTGAGAAGTTGATAAGGTGTGACATGCAAAATAGGTGTTGATGCTGTTCAGTAGCAGGGAGGCGGTGTTGCCAGACTGCCTTTGTCCCAGTTAGGAGGTGGAAGCCCTTTTTCCCCCTCACTTTGCTCTTTAACACTCTACATTTTCTTTACAATACTACCTTATTTTGTATTTAAAACTTTTCCCTGACATATAAAGAGTTTGGAGCCACTTACAATCTCTCAGCTAAAAGCAGAACATTATTTATTAAAGCTGTGGTTTCCTTTCTTCCTCTTCTAGATTCTGCAAAACTCAGCATGAGCTGGATAGGCTCTTAGGAAACACAGAATCCAGTACCACTCTAACTAGCTTGGCAGCAAAGGCATTAAACCACAGCGAAGCTGCCTTTGACTTTATGGACTTTCACATCCCTTGATTTAGCAAAAGTGTTGGCTGCTAATAAAGAGATTGTAAGCCTGGCTTACACTAGTCTAGTCATCTTTTAAGTTATGCTTCTCCCTTTCCATAGTCCTGAATTCTAGACTTCCACAGCATTTCCAGAATCAAAAGGGAGAAGAAGAATTAAAATCAAGTGTAATAATCTTGACAATATCTCACCTCCTGTGAAGGCCCACTTTTGTTCATGTTTTCCTTCCACAGTGGTTCTGCATGCTAAATGGTATTTTATTAATGGGTCTGCCTATTTCTGAATGAATACTAATAGATTCCATTAAAATGGAATAAGCCTATTTCTCAGCTCTGGTTTAAATCCCTGCACCAACCCATCTCAAAGCATCTCTGAGTAGGTCTTAACAACATAATGCTAATGTAGGAGGCTGGATCCTCTCCAACCCTGAGAGCCTCTGCTATGTATTAGACTGGGCTTTAAAGGGCAGGCACTTGTTGCAGCTCTTACTCTGCATGGGTTCATTATCCAGCACTTTCTCTGCACATCAAGCGTTAGTGTTCAAGTCCACTCCACAGTTACAGCTCCGTTTCAGAACTTGTGTCTGCAATGAGATTAGTTCCTGCTAATTAAGTTGGCTTCAAATGATTTCCTTTTTTATGTTTTGGGAGGAGAAGTGACAGGAAAATGGCCAGAAGGTTTAATTTTCCAGCTAACGGGTGCTATCCTCTCTTCTGGTTTTGTAAGAGGCTAACACATGGATGCTCACTGGTGTCTTGGACGTGTTTCCTCTCCATCTTCTCCAAGGAGAAGGTGCATCTGGCCAGCAGGATTGCTATTTTGCTCCTAATAGAGTCCCTTCCCCTTTGGCAGCCATCACACAGCTCTGGGGTCCAGTGAAGCTGACCTCTGCAGCCTTACAGGGTGTTTCACTGTGTCCTGTGAAGTTTGTTTTCAGCTCTGCAAAGTGCTGAAAGGCCAAACCTCAGGCGACCTGCGAGTCAGTAAGTGTGACAGAAAGACCCAGCGCCACACGCTGGCATCTAAAGCAGGTAATGGTGTCGACTACTGTGATCCTGGTGCCATTGGTGTCACCCTGGTAAGCAGGCAGCATGCACAGCAGTGAGGCATTTGGCAAGCCCTTAATGTACTGCTGAGCAGCTCAGCCAGGGACAACGTTTCAAATTGAAATGCTCACATGTCAGATGCCTTACTTTGGTTCATAGGGACACTTGGGGCTTTCTGGGTTGTTTTGAAATGAGGGGTCATAAAAGTTAACTTCTCTGTGCACATCCAGGGCAGAAGACATAAGAGACATGTAGTTACATTACAGTGTAACTGTACAGCAGTGTTGTACTGCTAAAAGTTAAAAAAAAAAAAAAAAGAATTTTAAAAAATCAGTCTTAATTCCTCTGCTGGTTTTGCAGTTCAATGAGGGACCGTTAGTCCCCTCCCTCTTTTATTCACAGACTACTCCTAGCCAGGGGCCCAAGAGCATAAAGCTTACAGTTTCTTTACTCTTGACACATCATTCTTCTTGCAGCAAGAGAATGAAGCTACTCTGTGTCATGCCCCAGCTGCTCAGGTACCAGCCTGGGGAACGGTCAGACAAGCTTTTGTAAAATCACCTCAATTACGGTGTAATTTACTTCAAGTAACTTCTGAAATCCTTAAACAGCTAATAAATAAAACCAGCTGGTTACCAGGTAGCTGTCCCTCCTATGCTATGGGAACTCTTCTTAGAGCAGAGGGAGAGTTAAAATGATGAGCGAGCAGCAGTTGTACTACTAGGTGGCACTGCAGAGACTCCTACTTGTCTCTTGTGCCTTAGCAGCATGTTCCAGGATCTTTTTTCCACTCTTCATAGTCTTGCTCTGTTTCAGTCTTTGGCCATTTATGTGGCATCTCATCATTGTCTTCAGGTCCTGTGCGAGAAGAAGGAAGCCCATGACCGTGGCCAGTGGAGAGGCTCCATGCTGGATGGAGCAGGTGGAGACATAGAGAAGGTGCTGTAACACGTGTTGGGTCAAGCCCCTGCCAGCACTTGCAGCCCATGAAGAGAAGCAGAGACACAGAGATGAGCGAGAGAGAGAGATTTGCTGGGGGGAGGCTGGTGACCCCACAGAGGACTGGAGAGACATTGGGATTTATGACTGCCCACCATAGCAGTGCTCCACGGCGGGGCAGCTGATGAACAGATAAAGCCCTGTGGGGAAGGACTCACATTGGAATAGTTCATGGAGGACTGTCTGCTGTGGGTGAGACCCTATGGTGCAGCAGGGGGAGGGTGTGGAATGAATGCCCCCCCCCAGCCCCTCGGCCGAGAAGGAAACCAACTTGCAAGGGACTGACCAAAGCCTCCATCTCCCAGTCCCTGCCCCTCCCCCTGCTACGCTGTCGGGGGGAAGAAGGGAGTGAAATCATGACTAGGGTGAAGTCTGCTAAGAAGGGAAGGGTGGGAGGGGAGGTAGAGGTGTTATAAGATCTGGAAAAGGAAAACAGCTCATGAAGAAGTGACCGAGAACCCCATTTTCCCAGTCCCTGCACCCCTGTACCACCACTGGGAGGAAGAAGGGAGCATAATCCTGACTAAAGTCTGCTAAGAAGGGAGTGGTGGGGGGAAAGTGTTTTAAGATCTGCTGGCGTTGCTTTAAGATCTGCTCGCGCTCCCCACTCCCGTTTCGCTGTTTCTGGAGTGCAGCGTAATCAATTAGAGAGTTTTCTGTCCTTCGCTCTGTGCTGAGTGTGATTTGCCCGTGTCGTTGTTGACAGGATGATCTCTCTGTCCTTACACTGATTTCTAAACCCCTCAATATACATTTTTCTCCCCTGTCCAACTACAAAGGGGGGTCATAGACCAACTTTGGTGGGCGTCTGGCCTCCAGCCAGGCCTCAACCACCACAGACATTCAAACCTCCATGGGGAGTCAAACAGGGAGCCCGCAAGCTGGAAGAGGACAGGAACAATGGGTCTCCCAAGGGCTCTGCTCATGCCCGGAGCTGTGCACCCATGAGTCTTTCCTTCCCCCACGGGCATCCCTTGGATCCAATCTTGCTGGGCCACAACTGGGAGATTTCCAGTCTCCATCCACTCCCAGCATATAGGGCACCCTGCCTATGGCTGACCTGGAGACAAAGCAACCCACAGCTCCTGTTCACATGCACCCTGGGGTCTCCTTGATGGCCACCCTGGTCCCCCTCTCCAGGCAGTGAAGTCCAGTCCCTGGTGTGGTTTGTGGCCAAGGTGTCCCCCCTTGTCATCTCTGGAAGAAGGCCCAGGATGAACTTGGGCCAATTTCCCTGAAGCACATTGAAGAGAGAACAGAAGGTTGTTAACATGTTTATTAGTTTGTTGGTTCTTTTCCAACACAGTAAATCCTCTCTACGGCAACAGGTTAGTTAAATCTGGTTTACATATTGCTGTCTTGTGAGTGCTGCAGCCTTGATGCTGCCATGACAAAACCAGATGGCACTCAGACAGGAAAACGTGTTAAATTCCGCTGTGACTGGGAAAACAAAACAAAACAAAAAAACCCAACACAACCAAACAAAAAAACCCAAAACAAAACAAACCACCTTAAAAAGTAACCCCAATATCGAAAGAACAAACCACCAGAGAAAAACAAACTGACCAACAAGGCTAAGGTGAGGAAACAAAGGCCAGACCACCTCCAGGGGAACCACACGGCACTGCTTGTACAACAATGCAAGGGGAATGAAACCAAAAAGATCCAGGAGCAGACAAACCCTTAATATATATATTATGTATAGGTATTTTTATATGTATCATCTGGAAGGACACGCTGAGAAAACAAAAGTTTGCAGTGATATCTAGAGTAAACAGGAGCTACACAGCTTTCAGAGTCACACCGAGAAGGAAGCACACAGCAGAACAAAGTGGGGGACAAATGGGGACACTGGTGTCTTGGGGTGGCCATTCAACAAGGGACAGGCTGGGCAGGGCACAGGTCTCAGGGCCAAAAGCCCTTGTAGGCCTGCTGGGAACCCCAGGACCCCTGCACTCCTTGCTGAGGAAGGATGAGTGCTTTTGGAGGGGCTGGGTGGCACCTGCTCCCTGCAGGCTGGTTCTGCTCGCCCAGATGGTGGCCCACGGTCAGTCCCACAAAGGACCCCACTGGGGTCTCCCACAGACCATCCTCAAAGAGCTGAGCACGCATCACCAGAGCTGGAGCTCCCTTACCCTGGGTGCTGGAGGACCTGGGCTTGGCTATCCCTGGGGTGGGCATGGGACAGCAGCAGAGGCTGGATGGCCAATGGTGGGGGTTATGTGATGGCACAGAGAGCTGTGCCAAGCTGAGAAACTGGTGGCCAGTGGCCAGAGAGGACCCTGCAGCTCATGGGGAGCCAAGCCCTTGAGAGACACCCTGCTCAGAGTGCTGGAGAGGTGCTGGGGCTGTGGGGGGGGGTGGGTGGGTCTGGCCAGCTCTGTGGGCAAAGCCAGGCACTAGCATGCTCCCCATGCCCCATGGGTCACCCCACACTGCCAACACTTTCCAGTGATGCACACTGCAGGGCAGAGGTGCTGCAGGCTCCCCCACATTGCAGGGAGGGAGGGTCTCATCTTATTGCTTATGGCTCCATCACGGTGATACCTACAGGCTGTGGCAAAAGAGGAGGGAGGTTGTGACACCAGGATTTGCCCAAAACTTGTGACCGCTGAGCCCTGGTGGCCTCAACCCAAGAGTGGAACTGCAGTGTAGCAGGGACTGAGCAAGCCAGGGGACACTCATGTGTGTCCCTTTTCCCCACTGCATTTTTGATGGCAGGTGGTGATTGTCCTTGCAACAAGAGGCCAAGGAAGTGCCACCACAGGCAAGGGCACAGGCAGAGGCAGGAGGACCCCCATATTCCTGCTCCGGTGGCTTCTGGAAGAGGGCTGAGACCTCTCCTGCTGCCTCAGACCAGCCCTTGGGCTACATTACCAGGGTGGGGGGGGCAGTTTGGGGTACGATTTCTCATAATGCTCAGACAGTTCTGGGACAGCAGGCCCGGGGTGTGCGGGAACAGCTCATGCTAGCTCTCCCCAGGGAGAGCCAGTGGGGAAAAAATGGGATCTGCATCTCCAGCAAGGGGGCCAGTGACCTCCCAGTGAGTGCTGTGCCCTGGCTTTGCCTTCCCTCTGGTTTGGCCAGCTGTCAGTTGACTTTGGAGGATCAACCTATCTCCTGTGTCCTCTTCATGGCTGTAGAGGCTGCTGTCCTGCCCTATTCCACCATCCTGTCCCCATTTCACCACCCATCCTGGCTCCATGCCCCTGCCACCCACCCTCCCAAGCCTGGATCAGACTCGTGCTGGGGAGGATGAGGACTAATGCAGGACCATGCGTGACTGCTGGATGAAGCCAGGAGCCAGAGCCAGGAGGCAGTGAAGCAAAGCCCATTTCCTTCTCTGGTACCGGACAAGAGGATGAGGCCAACGGCAAAGAAGACAAATCAACACCGAAGGAGCGAGGGCCCTGGTCGAGGATGTCCATGGGGCGGGTGGGTGCTGGCAGGATACTGATGGATGGGAGATGGCTCTGGAGGAGTCGTCAGCGGTGGGCGTGGACCTCAGCATGATACCTCCATGGTATGGTTGATCTGGCCCATGGCCTCAGTGCTCTCCGAGTGGGTGCAGGCACGTGGGCGGGTGCCATCCACTGAGCTGGCACTGGTGAGGGAGGCTGTGCGAGAGCGTGCCAGGCGGGTCATGCTGGCGGATGGCACTGCATGGGCACAGAGAGACAGCCGTGGTGCTCAGTTCCCTCCAACAGCTGGAAGGACCTGAGCTGACATTGTCCTACACAAGCGAAGCCACCGATCCTGCTCCCTGCTGTGAATGACCCTGGGCAGAAGCTTGCAGCATGCGGTGCTGTGACAACATGAGCAGCTCTGGGCTGGCAAGGGACAGTGGGGCAGGGATGGGGCACCCTGGAGCAGGCTGCACACCGGGCACATTGCCCGGACACGCAACCACTGAGAATGAGACAGTGAGGACCATGGCTGCCATGCTCCAAGGAAGGGAGCATGAACGGGAGCTCTCCAGGCTCCCCAGGGTGTGCAGGGAAGGTGACACCCTCCTCCATCCACAACGCCCAACGGGGACAGCTCCCGGCTGGCTGCAGGAGGGCACGCTGGGAACACAGCCAAGCCTGTATCCACATAGGGGGGCACTTCTCCAAATGGCATTCCTCAGCCCCCAGCTCAGGGTGCCATCTCAGGCAAAGCAGAGTGAGGGAGAGGGTGTCTGGCTGGGAACGGCCAGCCCTGCACCCAGGCTGCTCCCAAAGGTGCCCAGGCAGCTCGAGGGCACAGGCCACGCAGGCTCCATGCAGCAGCAGGCACGGGCCAAGCAGCACTGAGCTGTACCTGTGCCTCCGCTCAGCCTCCGATCCTTCAGGTGGGCGACTGATAGGGGTAGAGCAGGAAAAGGGCAGGGAGGGCAGAGAGAGATCATGAGCCATTCTGGCCACAACATGGGGCCAGGAGCCCTGTTCCAGCCCTACATGTGCGTGTACATGGACCTGCACATATGCACGCAGACCTGCACACAGACACGTGCACATGTACCTGCAAACACTCACACTTGTCCACAGCCCTTCACACACATGCACACATGGGTGTGCACACCTACACCCGTGCTCACAGACCTACACACACATGGACTCGTGCACAGGGACTCTGCACATCTGTGCACACGTGCTCACACACACACACACACACACACACACACAAAATCCCTGCTTTTACACACCCACACATGCCTGTGTGCACACACACAGAGAAACCCTGGCCACACACAGAGCCTGTACGGTCCAGTTGCCCCCAGACAGACAGACACCTTGCACACTTGTCCACACAAGCCACAGGCAGCATGCAGCCCTCCCTCAGTGTGAGCAAACAGGCTGCCAGGCTCCTCTCTGGGGCCGGCAGACATACACATGGGCACACACACGCACACACACGCACACTCGCAGACGCGCACCAGCCCCGTGCCCAGCCCTGGCACTCACTGTAGCCCATGCCTTGCAGGAAGTACTTGAAGGCTTCAGTCAGCTTGCCAGGCTGCGGGGAGAGAGAGGGCTGAGTCAAGGCAGTACTGGGCCTCAGACCCTGTGCAAGACCCCTATGCCGACCTCATCCCACCCCCTGCATCAGTGTGCATCTCAGTATACCCAGTTAACTGGGGAAATTGGGAGGGCTCACCTGTGTGACCTGGGGCAGCCCACCAGAGTCAGCCATCTGCAAAGAGAAGGTCCTGCTTAGTTTTGCCCTTGCTGTTCATACTGTCCCCTGGTACCCACTGATAGGATGCCACTACTGGGGGCCACCCTGCTCCCCCTACATGCCCTCAGCCCCATGGCTAGGACAGACACCTGGAGTGGAGAGAGGAACTGCAACACTGGGCAGAGGGCAGTGGGGCACTTTGCGGTCAGCAGGGACTGCCCAGCTGCTCTCTGCCACCTGCTTACCTTCAGGAAGGTGGTGTTGGTAGGATCCAGCTTGGAGTTACACTCCACCTGTGAGCAAGAGGGGTGATATCAGCACCTTGGGATGCCTTGAACCTGGCAGAGGTTGCCTACAGGTACCACCACTGGCCTGTGGCACTCCAGCTGGCACATCCCACCCCAACCAAGTGGAGACAGGGCACTAGGCAGGGCCTTGAGGCCTCAGAACCACCATCCCTTGCCATGGGACAGGGAGGACCTTTCTCCTGCCGGGCAGCATCTGGATAAGAGAGTGGGCTGGAAAGGGAGGGGAGTGGAGCTGGTGAGGCATCCTGTGTGTCACACACGTGTGCGCAAGCACACAAGTATGCTCACATGCATATACCCAGAGGCATGTGTGTTGGGGGGGGAAGGAGATGTGTGTGCTGTTACACACTGTGAACACCTGTACAGCACCCATGGCTGAATGGATGAGCGTGGCCAACCACACAGATGTGCAAGCAGCTGTCTGTGTGTGTGTGGCCAGGCAGGGAGCGTGCCTGTGTGCTGAGACAGCCAAGTGTGCATGTTGTGAGCACAACTGGGCAGATGAAGAAATGGTGGTTCTCCAGGCATGGCAACCATGCATGTGCACATGTGCCCTCACAAGGAGGTAGGTTTGCATGTGGGCACGCTCCTGCCTGTGGGAGCTCATGTGTCTGAGCAGGTAGTGAACATGAGCATGCCAGCCCACAGGCACTACTGCACCACCCACCACTCCCTCTTCAGCAGGTGCGTTGTCTCCGACCACCAGCATCACAGGGCACCTGGAAGTGAGGGGAGGAAGGGGCACAGTCAGGGCTTGGCCTGGGTGGGCTCCACTGCCCTGGAAACCCCCACGCCATGCCAATGTGACTCTTACCGCAGTGTCTTGGCATTGGGCACGGTCCCAGGCCGGTTGATGTCCAGGTCCCTGCGGCTGATGGAGAAGAAAGAGGGCCAGTATGAGCCCTACAGGCAGGTGCTGCCACAAAGCGCAAGAGCTGGGGCCTCACCAGCTCTGGGAAGCAGCACTGAGCCCCCTGTTCCAGCACCCCATGGCCACCTCTGCTACAACTTGAGTAGAGCTGACACTGTGGGTTGCTGCAACCAGCAGTGTGGCGAGGTTCGCAACCCTCTTCGTGCATGGGATGGCATCTCTTGCCCCTGCCCCAGACCTGTTCTAGCACCCAGCACGGCAGAGACACAGTAACACGTGCCTGTGGCAGAGGCAAGGTGCCACCACTCCCACATTCCTGTGCCAGGTGATGACAACACCCTACAGGGGTGAGGGTTCTCATGGTGGCCTCGGGGCCACCTACCAGCACTGTGGCCCCTCACCTTGGCACAGATGGGGGGCTGCCTGCTGGCAGGGACTCCTGAGGTGCTCACCTGTTGTACATGTTGAGGAAGAGCTGGAGGTTGAACTGGTTCACCACGCTGCCAATCTGCTGCCGATAGCTCTGCACCAGCTCCGTGTTGTTCACCAGTTCCTCCTGCGTGAGCAGGAGATGGAGATCAGGGCAGGCACTGCTGCATGTCACAGAAACCCTACTCCCCCAGACCAGTCCATAAGGTGCCAGCCCGTGATGTGGAGGAGGAGGATGCTGGGCACAAGTCACATACACGTCGAGGCTAAGCCCCAGATCTGACAGGAGGGATGCCAGCAGGGCTGGACTAGTCTGATCCCTGGGAACAGTGTAGGGCCAATGGCACTGTGGCCTGGCAGGCAGGGCACAGGGAGGGGGCCAGCTGCAGGGCCAGCAGGATGCACAGCCCTTACCTGGCTAAAGAGGTGGGACAGAACAGTGTCTGGCAGCGTGCTGGTGAGGCCAGAGAGCTGTGGAGGGAACATAAGAAGTTAACATGCTGCTGTGGCTGGCTCCTGCCCCAGGGAGTCACTGGGTGTGGGAAGGGGGTTGGGACCCTGCCCACCTTGGCGGCTGCCCAGTCAATCCAGCCTTTGCCATTGGGGTCGATGTTCATGAGGACCAGTCCTTCAACCAGATCGGGGAAGATGAGCTGCAGTGAGCAAGAGGGATGATGCTCAGCAGGAAGGGGAGGTGCACCCCGTGCAGCCCCTGACAAGCACCACTGCCCCACTGCACAGACATCGTACAGGGATGACATGCCCCATCCTTGGAGAGATGGGAGACCTGTGACTTCCCAGCTGCCATGGCACTGCCACCCTGGCCCCCCTCATCCCTCCAGCAGTCTTCACAGTGGCACAGCCTGGCCAGGGTGTCAGGTCCTGTTCTTCCCCATGCTCAAGGCTGACTGCAGATATGGACAACTCGGGGCCAGCCCACCCCAGCCCCAGGCTCACCGCAAACTTGGCCAGCACGTAGGCTCCTGCCCCAACACCAATCCCGATCACATACTTGAACCTGGAAAGCAGAGAGGTGCGTATGGGGGGACAGTGGGCTCCAGCGTGGGTTCCCTGGGGGTCCCCTTCACCCACAGCATGGGGCACAAGAAGACACACAGGGTGCCAGCTTACAAGGACAACTCCCCCAGCCTCAAGCCCCTGCCTGTCTCCCTGCCCCATGCCCTCAAACTGGCAAACATGGAGTGGACAATGACTCACCCAAAATGCTGTACCACACTGGGCAACATGGCAGCCAGCTGGTCCATGGAGGGGTACTGGTACCTGGGGCACAGGACAGCAGTTATGGGACCCATGCAGAGCAGGAAGGCTGGGACAAGGAAATGCCACCCACCCACACACCCAGCCCCATTGCCCACCCCCAGCCAGTCAGTGCCTTGGGCTTGGCACAGTTCAAAGAGACCTGAAGGCAGAGCACTACTGCCCAGGCAGTGACAACCCAGCGAGCAGGGAGGTGACATCCTGGAGGGCACAAGAAGCTGGCACCTACCCCTGAGGGAACTGCGAGGCTCCTGCCTGCTGGCCTGGCGCATCCACATGGCAAACCACAAAGTGCTTCGTGATCTCCTGCATGTCCTCGTAGTTGAAGAAGGTGTTGAAGCAAAGCTTGTCTGTCAAAGGTCAGGTGGGGATCAGAGACCAAACACCCTAGCACAGGGGCAATAGAGAGAGGTTGCCTGCCCTCCCACTGCTCTTCAACTGGGAGGTGACATGCCACCAAAATTCCACCTCCTTTCCCTCCGGGCTCCTCATCTCCACAGCAGAGACCACAGCCACTGTCAGCAAGGGCTGCATCCCTCCTGGTGATGGGAGGCATGGGGATGGATGGACACAATGAGGAGGAGGAGTTTGGAGTGAGCCTCATCAGCATGGAGGGGTGGGACTGGGGGATGCAAAGCCAGGAGTTGCAGGACCACCCGGTGGGCAGCATGATTAGCAGCCAGGATATTATTTGCCATATCCTTAATCCCCAAGGGATTTGCTCAAGAAAATATGGGATTTAAGAAATGTCTGCAAATCTCCCTGCTTGGAAACAAAGAAACAGCCCCAGCACTGCTGTGGACAAGCCACCACCATTGCAGCAGGGTACAGCCATTGCCAAGGCCTGGAGAGATGCTGTCCCATGCCATCAGTGCCAGGACAACCTTCCTAAAACATGGGGCTGAGGCAGGTTGTAACATCCATCACAACCAAAATGACACACCCCTGGACAGGAGCGTGCTGCTGGAATGGTAAGGCAGCTCACAGAGCTGCCAGTGGCTTGGCCTCAGCTGCCAGTGCAAGGGGGATACACTTCTTCCAGTTCACAGGACACTGGGCCTCCCAGCTCAGCTGCGAGAGCACAGCCCAGGGCAGAGGTCTGGGGTGCGGGTCCAAGGCTGCAGCCTAACAGAGAGCACAGCATCCACATCGGGAGCCCTTGCTCAGGGCCCCTCCTTTCCTGTTACTCCCCATCTCCTTTAGCCCCCACTACACCCTGCCGTCAGTTGGGTCCGTGCTCTGAATACCAACAGGCTGGTGGTGGCAGGGCCTGACCCAGCATCCCCTGCATCCCATCCTGCCTGGCATGGGCAGGTGGACAGCTGGCACTGGGGTGGCCGAGCACTCCTGGCTGCACTTGGCCCAGACATTGGGTTTGGCTGAGTATCCAAACCCTCCTGGTTCTCTCAGATGCCTGGGGAGACCCAATGCAGCCTGGGGACCTTCCGTGGGAGGAGGCAAAGGAGCTGAGTCAGGGGCTTTTGGTCACCATTCCAGCACCCCATGCAGCCCCAGGACTGCTCCTGCCTGCCCCTGCACCCTATGGCCCAGGAACCGGCACTCACGGTTGAGGCCCACGTCATGGTACGTCAGGATGGCCGGGCGATTCCCCTTGGGTGAGCCCCGGATGACCACGTGCAGCAGTCCGTAGGGGGTCTCAATGTCATGTTCCTGGGGGAAGAGGAGAGATGGGGTGACACCTGCCTGCCCCAAGACATCCTCTCCTGCCCTGCCATCTCACCCCTCACCGCCGCTTCCTTAAGCAGCTGGGTCCCACGGGAACACAAGGGAAGGAGGTGCGGCCATCCTGGGAAAATCCAGCTCTGGGCATCCCAGTGGTGGCAGACAGCAGGAGAAATCAGATACCAACAATCCCAGCCTCCAACAGGGAAGGGGAAGGGAGGGATTGGTATAGGAGAACAGGATTTAGGATTGGACAGGTCCCAACATGGGATGGGATCACAGACTAGGATCAAGGAATAGAGGACTGGGATGGGATGGGATATCCAAGAGGGTGTGGGAGAGGAGGATCGCAGGTCAGGACAGGATAGGACAGGAGATCTTTCAGGGTCTAAGATGGAGAGATTTTTGGCAACAGGGTCACAGTATGGCCTGGATTCCCTGTGCCTGGGAGAAACCGGCAGAGATCAGACCCTGGGAAATGCTGCAGCCTGATCTCAAAATGACAGCTAAAGTAACCTTAAAAAACCCTTGCTCTGAAATGGCTGTGCCCCCATACAGAGACCAGACCTGCCCCGTGCCTCAGTTTTCCTGCCTGGGACAGCTGCAACCTCACCTTCGTGGCCATTGTCCCAGGACAGCAAGGGAAACTGAGGCTGTGAGCCCAAGATCTGTACAAGGCATTGCCCAGGGACAAGGGACCCAGGGTCCAGACACCACTGCCTGCCAGCCAGCCCGCTGGCAGGGACCACAAAAGGGGATGCTGGCAAGGTGCCCAACCGGCCTGGTCCTCTCTGCAGGTACTGGCAGCCTCATGAAGGAGCTGGTGGGAGGGGAGCAGGGATGTGGGCGCTCCCACAGCTCACACGCCGCCAAGGACTCTGAAGGACACAGGCCTGCAGTGGGAGGAACCCCTGAGGACAAGATCTCCTCACTGCAGTGCCTCCTGCCATCGAGATCCACTGTCCCTCAGCAGGTACGTGGTGCCCAAGGGCAGTTCAAGGGCTCTGTGGAGACAATACTCCACTTCTCAGGGGCACCTTGACCCTGGCCCTCATCCTCTTCCTCTCCACAGGGCTGTGTCAGGCAGCCAGCAATGAGGGGGACATCCCCCTGCAACAAGATGTGGGGAAATTGAGGCAGAGAAAGGACCTGGCCCAAGGTCACAAAGCAGGAGGCATCCATGAGGTCTGATCCTGGGCACGGGGCTGCCTTCATCCCCATCGTGGCCCCAACAGCTCAGCCTGCAATCCCATCACAAAATCACATGCCCAAGGTGGCAGCTCCTTCCCCAGCAATGCTTCCCCACCCCCTGACAAGCCACGCACATCTCTGCCCGTGGTGCACCCTCTGCAGCATCGCTGGGTACCGCAGCCCCACTCCTTGCTGCAGGGGTGCTCGCAGATGGGGAGAAGCTGGGGATGCAACAGTGAGGAGCTGCAGGGGGGCAGGGGGGTGGGGGGGTCCACTGGCAACCCATGGCCCCAGCAAGGAGGAGCGCAGGGGTGCCTGAGAGAGTCCAGCCCTGCCCAGGTTACCCCTTCACCACTGCAGTGCTCCCACCTCGCTTGCCTGCCCTCCATGCCAGCCTGTTGTCATTGGGTGTTGCTGTTGCTGCAGAGACTAGGAAGTATCCCAGGGATTGCTTCAAAACAGCAAGAGACCCTCTCCTTCTGCAATCTGCAGCATGTCCCCCACCATCAGCAGCCCACAGCTTGCAGCTGTCCCTGCTCGCCTCGGCCTCAGCACCACATCTCCGCTGGGCTCAGGAAAGACGCTCAAGGACAATGCGTCCCCGAAACCCGGGGCACGTCAGGGATGCGGCAGGACGGCTGGGGGAAGGAAGGGCTCCCCGGCAGCAGGTTTTCCCTCCCCCACCACCCCCCCCTCCCCCAACGCCCACCTCGCCCACACCAAGCCCTCCCGGGTGCAAAGATCCAGCCTGGGCAATCGGGGGAGGTACTGGGGCAAAACTCCCTGGGCAGGGAGGGCAAACAAGCACGGGGACGGTGGTACCTACCCCATCCCAGCACTCGGGCATGGCGAGGAACGAGGTGGACGAGGATGCGCAGGCAGGGTGGGCTGAGCACCGCGTCCCGACGTGGGGCACGGCGGTGTAGCAGGCTGGGGCGAAGCAGAGCTGTGTGCTGGCTCAGCCCCTCGCCTCCATTTATAGCGGAGACCCAGCCCTGCGCTAAGCCCTCCCTCTCCCATCCCCCTCCATGGGATGCGCAGCCCCGGCAGGTTTGGCCTCCATTGCAGGCAAGCGCTGTGATGGAGCCAGCACATTGGCTGTCGCAAGAATTATTCATGCTCCAATTGGCCCCAAATACCCTTGTTTATGAAGAAAAAAACCGCCTGGAACCATGCGGTACCTGCTCCATCTTCCCTCCTTCAGCAGACAGACAGGCAGGGCTGCCCGGACAGGGTTGCACCCGCACCCCTTGCAACACAGGCAGCGTCTCGTCGCGGCAGAGCCGGGCAGTGCTCGCCCACACCCATCACGCACACACACAGAGCTCCAGCCCCATGCCAACACACGGGATGATGCCTAAGTCTGCAGTTGCCCTGACCAAGGCCCTGCAGCAACACACATGCGCCAGGACACACACACCCCCCCGAACCGACACTGGTACCTAGAGGGGAAGGACATGCACAGGAACATGTACTGACACAGGGACCAGGCAAAACCATGGCCCCCCACCCCCCCCAAGTCTGTGCACACAGACTTCAGAAAAATAAATGCAATGGCCCATACTGCAGCACATGCACCCCACAAAATGTTTGCACACACCCCACACCCTGCGTGTCTGCATCAGTACATGTTCCTGTGCACGTATGTGCATGGGCATATGCATGTAAGGAGCACGCCTGCTGCATCCTTCTCCTGCGTGCTTAGTGTGTTTGCCACGGGCATCCCACATGCCCATGGATGCACAACAACCTGCACACATGCAGAACTACATGCACATGCTCACAGAGGGGCACAGGCATGTACACATGTGAACACTGCCCAGGCACCTGTGAACCCAACCCAGCAGCACAATCATGCAGCCTGCTGCAGGATGCTGGCACACAGGAGACATGCAGGATTTAGCCCCAACCTGGGCATCACCAGTGGCAGGTAAACAAGGCAGGAGGCAAAACAGCCCAGCAGCACTGAGGGGGTCAGATCATGTCCCTGAGCCAACATGTGCTCTGGACACATGCAGCTTGTGCCCATGGGTGGCCTTGTGCCACCACAGTCCCCAACCTCTCTGCAGGCTCCGGGTGCCATCCCCCCGCCTTCGGCACAACCAGCGCCTGGGCTGCTCCAGCACAAAGCTGGGCCATTACCAATTTAGCAAGAGTCCTGCAGTCTATCCAGTGCCTGCCCAAAGGGGCTGGAGACCCACGTGCTAGCACTAGACCATTGCAGCATCCAGTGAAGACCCTCCAGCCCCCCCACCCACCACATGATGCTCGGTGCCAGCTGCAGTTTGCCATCACATCTGCATCATCCCCACCCAGCAGCTCACCACAGCTTGCTTCCACCATACCTGGTACACAGAGCAGCCACAGGCTGAGGAGGGTTCCAGCTGCCTTCACCAGCACATGCATGGGCTTCCCTGTCCTTGGCTTCACCCAGCAGGATGGTTCCTGTGGAGTCTCTGGTGTCTAATAACATTTTTCCCTAGGGAGAGCCCTTTCCCTGACCTGGATAAACAACCACCCAGAGATGGTGGGGAGACACTGAAAGCAGCGTCCGACAAACAAGTCAGGGCTGGGCAGCCAGGGGGTCTGAACGTGGGAGAAAAGACAGACAGACGGACTGGCAGCAAGATGGCATCCATTGTGCCTCCACCAAAGAGCCTTTCCTCTGCATTGTTTTGTCCCACGGGGAGCTCAGACCCAAGCCTGGAGAGATGCACCTCTGCTGCTGAAGGACCACATAGGAGGAGAAAGCCCAGCTCCAAAGTGGTTCCTGGCACAAATACAAACTGTTTGTGGGTCAGGGTGCCATTTCTGCTTTTCTCAGCCAAAGAGAAGGAGCAGCCACAGCCCCCAGGAAAAAGCAGGAGGTGCATGAGCAAGCAAAAAAAAAGAAGTGGCAAAATGAAGGAGCAAAGGGGTGGAAAACCTAATGTGAAGTGAGGCATGAATGAAAAAGTGTAGCAGGGAGATGGGAAGGATGAGCAAGGCTGCCTCTGCTTGAATAGCAGTGAACAACATCCCCACCCCATGGTGCTAGCCCATCCGCCTGGCAGGTGGCTCAGACCTGCAGCAGGTCCAGGGCACCCAGGTCCTGGGGCAGAGGCACCTGCCCCCCTGCACCATAGCTTATGCCAGCACCCCCAAGAGCTTTACTTTGGCTCGTGGTGGCAGCTGGGGGGCCCCACTCCTGGCCACTGCCCCAGCCAGACCAGAGCATCTCGGCAAGGGAGCAGCAACTGGCTCTGGGGAGGAGCAGAGGGACAGCAAAGAGTGAAGCGGGACTGGACTGACCAAAGAGGTCAACCTAGAAAATGGGGTAAGATCTCCCCAAAGAAGGGTAAGCAGCCCCCAGCCTTTGCAGGAAAGCAACCTGCAAAAGGCCAGGGTGAGGGAAAGGAGGGGGTTGCCCCAGCACAGCCTGGGATGCTCATCCCATCCCCACCCTGAGGCTCTTGGAGAGGAACCAGGAGGGCACAGGGCCTGGCTGGCTTGGGAAATGCCACTTTGACCCTTTCACAGTTCATTTTTTAGGTACTGAGTGCATGCAGGTTGTTCATCACTGTGGCATTTTCTGTCGAGATCCACTCCATCTGGACAGCACCAGGGACCCAGTTCTGCATCACTGTGGGCCAATCCCTGAAACACCATCATGAGAAGATGGTCCTGGAGCAGGTGCTGCTCTTGAGCATGCCCTGCACACTCACCAAGTCCTGCCTGCCCCAGCACAGCTGTGAGAGCTGTACTGGTGCCCGTGGCACACTGAGACCTCCAGGCAGCCTGGCACTGCCACCTTCCTGGGTACCGCTCTAGGTCTGTCAGAAAGGGAACATGGGCTCCCCTGCCCCTCTCCCAGGACAACTGAAATCCAGATATATTTTATAGGTGTTGCTGTTTCAGTGCCAGACCTGATAGGGCTCAGCCTGCACCACTTGAGCCCACCCTCCCAGCATTCCCACCTACTGGCAAAGCAGCAACACACTAGTGTCCCCTGGGAGAGGGATGCTTGGGGAGAGGACCAGGGAACAAGCTGAGGTCCAGCAGCCCCACTATCTTCCCTGCCCCTCTACCAGCACCCTGGTCTCTGCAGAAGGGTGGGATGTGGTGTGAGATGAGCTTGGGCAGAGGTGTGAGAGCAATGAAAATAAGCACAGGAGCCAGGCTGGAGCTGAGCCCTCACAAGCCCCAGGGCCACATCATGGGGCTCCTCTGGAGAAGCAAAGCAGAGGTACAGGGCAGGCGCCAGCCAGGGGAGCAGAGGTGCCCCGCTCTCTGAGGAGGAGGGGGGACCAGTGCCCCAGTCCTCCAAAAGAGAAAGAGGCTTTCAAATATCCTTATGTAAGTGGGGAGCTCGCATTGCCTGGGAAACCATTGCCATGGCAATGGTAGAGGGGCTGGAAAAGCAGCTTGGCCCTCCTGGGAAGAAATTTCCTCTTTTAAAGCGATTTTTGTCCCTGGCCCATTGCCAAGTGCCCCCCCCCCCCCCCAGTCACATCCAAGTGCCAGCACACAGCACTCCTGACAGCATGCCCCCCCCCACCTGCTCCTGCCAGGGATCACAATGGATACACAGCCCCATGCACACACTGACCAGGCACTGCTTCCCCACAGAACGGGGGGGCAACAATGCCCCTCAGTCCACTCAGCACCCCACAGCCTTCCCCAGCCACAGGCTTCCCCACGTGGGACCCAGGGGTGGGGGCACCCACATGGCCAGTCCTACCTTCCAATCCATGTCCACAGTGGAGAGGAAAACATCCGAGTTCTCCTGGGGAGAGAATGAGCTGTTAGGGACAGAGGCATCCCCCCCACTGTCCCTCGCTCCCACGGTGCCCTCCTCCCACCCAATAAATGAAGCCCACTGACACCACAAGTCCCCACTTCCTGGGGCAGTGCTGGCTGCAGGGGGATGATGCCCACACATGTGTACACACATACATGCCCGTCTACCATACATGCGTGTGTTAGCATGTATGTCACACACAGGGCACGTCATCACACCAAAACTGAGCCTGGCCTCACCCCTGCACCAGCACAAACACCAGCACAGCCCTGCACACAGACAGGCACTGAACACCAACAGGCATGTGCACGTACCGGTGCACCCCCACCCCAAACCCCCACCTGTGTCCTGGCCACCCCCGTGCGGGAGCCAGAGCCACCACAGCCACCAGACTCACCAGCTCGGCATCCTGGCCCCGCAGCAGCGGCTTCTCCTCAGTGAAGCGCAGCTCGTGCAGCCCTGCCATGGTCATCTCCTGCAGCAGCAGCCCTTCCCAGAACAAGGGGGACATCAGGACCCACAGGGATCCGCCTCAGGCCCCTTTGTCCCAGCACCCCCCCCCCCCATTCCCCTGCTCATGGGGATGGGACCCAAATTAGCTTCACACAATCCGTATCACAGGAACTTGGTGCTTTGGCAGTGAGTCCCTCCATTGGAAGCTGGTGCCTGGAGGAGCCTGGCTCCCAGTTCCCACCCAAACTGAGTTCTCCCAGTTAAGGGCAGACTTGTCTCCAGGATATAGTCTTAGGCAGACCAGGAGTCCAACCCAATCTCCATGCTGGTTGCCTCTGTAAGCCTCAGCCAAGGGCAAGAACATCCCAATTCCCATCCCAGCTTCCAGCATCATTCAGAGAGTGAAAATCCCATGGTTTTTCTGGTTTTAGGCTGCAAGCAGACATGGGTGGGACAGGGGGAGACATCCCTGCATGGACAGAGCAAACAGCAATGTTTCCCAGCCATGCTGGGATGCTCCGAGCGGAGCAGAGAGGTAGCCAGACATTTGTGCTGCAATGATGGAAGAAAACCAGATGTGAAGCCTTTACTCCCAAACTCTTCTGGCCGGTGAGGCAGGTGCTGGCCAACCATCAGCTCAGCCCCAGGACACCAAGACTTCATAACTCCCAACAGCATCTCCAAAAATACCCCTATGAACAAGCCCAGCTGAGAAAGCAGAAGGGAGTGAAGGGATCCCTGCACTCCCAGCAGCTACCTGCACATGGAAAGTGACAGACATGTGGGACAATCCAGGCTCCCCTATGCATAGGTGGGGTGGCAGAGAGATTGTCTGTGGTCAGGCAGGATCCAGACCTCAGACATTTGCCTTTGCAGCCTCTGTTTCCAGCCCTTCCTCAAGACCCAGCCATCAGGCACCATCACTGCTCCAAACAGGCCAGCACTGGTCCCACCCCTCTCCTCTGGCTGCCCACCCTTTGTGATCACCCCAGAGATATGGGGGATGAGATGGGCCAGCAGACATGGACCCTGCTCCATCCATAGCCTCGGCCAAGCCTGCTCCCCACTTCGTCCACCTTCAAACCCAGGTCAGCACAGCTTGGCGATGTGGGAAAGCCGAACGAAACCATGAACACAGCAAGACCTCCAGGACCAAACACTCTTCCAAAGCAGCTTTTGCTCATTCCACCGGGTTTTCCACTTGGAAGCAGAGCAGGCTGTGCCACCTGGCTGCTTTCTGCACACACTGCACTTGGCTTTGCTCCTTGGGTGCCACCCAGCAAACCAGGAATGCTGGGAGGGAGAAACACCACCATGCAGCCTCCAGAGACTCCCTGTGGGCTTTCACATCACCCCTTGCACAGAGGGTCCCACATGGACTGAGGACTGAGCAAAACTCCACTGGAGAGAGGTGCCTATAGCCCGGGGGGGAGGCCCACACGTCTGGGGCGTGCTGCTCCAGGCTGGGCTGCTGCTGGGAAATGGCAGTGCCAGAGGACAGGCTGCACCTGCTGCCCACCGCATGGCTGAGACCACGCAGCCCGCATGACCACGCAGCCCTGCTATCCCCTGCACCTGATCCCAGGGTTAAAAAATGGGAAGAAAATCAGCCTCACCGGTAGCTGGGTCTGGAAAGAGAGCAGGAGTGTCCCACGCTGACTGCACCCACCTCCTGTGTGGTCACAGCCCCAGAGAGACTGGGAACAGCACTTAGCGGACAGTGAATGCCTTTATTAATTAAAGCCTCCAGCTAATATGGGAGGGAGGGTGGTGGAGTAGTGAGGAAAGGCCCTATGACCTTGCTTGTACAGCAGGGGGAACTCACGAGGGACATAGCAGAGCCCTGTGCCAACCAGCATCCTCAGTGTGGGATGGATGGAGGGATGGATGGTCACCTGAAGCACTGCTGGGCGTGGGGACAGGGATCAGTACATCAGGGAGTCCCCATGAGTGCGACAGCCTGCAAGCAGGATCTCACCCACGCTGCCAGCTTCCCACGGCTGCTCTGCTTCCTATGGTCACCCCACAGGTACCCTCGTCTCTGCTCCTCCCAGCGCAGCAGTGGGGCTGTGGGCAGTGTCACCCAGCCCAGCTGGGTCACCATCGCTGTGGAGGGCTGGTGAGGAAGCTGCAGTTCCACGTCTCCTTGCCAAAATGACTTGGCTCCCACTGCATATGGGGCAATGTGCCTGGCACTGAGCCCTTTTCCTCCAGCTCCCCCAGGGCTCCCCACCAGCACCTGTCCCCAGGATGCTGCCCCAGCACACCCATCTCTGCTCCCACTCTGACTTCCCAGTGATATGACACCACTTCCTGGGCTCAACCGGGACACAATTCCTCCCTAATCCCACATCAGTCCCAAACCCAGCGCAGCATTAGGGCTCAGCATAGGAACAGTGCTCTGCCCTTCCAGGGCCCTGACAATGCAAATATAGATGGGGATGGAAAGAGCCAACTTGGCTTTGTGGAGGAGAATCAGCTAGTGGCAAGAAAATACATTGTGATTATTATTTTTTATTATTATTATTATTATTATCAGCAGCATCCTGATGAAGCTGTGGGAAGAGTTTAGGACTAGGCAGCACAGTCCCTTAGACGATTCACCAGCCTCACGGAAGTGTCCCTGCTGACCACCTGTGCCCTGCCCTGTCGCAGATGCAGTGCTCAGGGGATGTCAGCATAGATTCTCTGGGCTAACCAAGCGGGAGGCAAATCCAGAGGAGAGAGGGCTGGCCCCTGCCAGGCAGCAAAGCCAAGGAGACCTCCAGTGAGGCATGGAGAAGGGAGGGAGGAAACCTGCAGCCCAGTCTGAGACACAGAAGCATGCCCACAGCATTGCCCCTGAGCAGGACCACCGAGGAGCCATGATGGGATGGAGGAAACCCTCAGTGTAATGCAGCCTGGGCCACCTGCCACCCTGCTGGTGCTGAATGAACACCCACTTCTTGCTCGGGAAAGGCATAGATCTGCACCTCAGCAGCCCCCACAACGCTGCTTAATGGTGTGGTCCCACTGGGAAGCCACATGAGACCCACCAGGCTGGGGGATCTGGCGCCACTAATGCAGGGGCTGAGTACCCTGGGCTCGGGGGGGTGGCGGGTGGGGGTTCTGCGGGCGCATGGGCTGTCTCACGGCAGCTGTCGCGAAGAGAAACCCCCTACCCAGCCCCAGCCCCATCCGAGGGGCACCCGGGCAGACGGCTGGGGAGGGAAGGGGAACCTGCAGCAGCCCCACAGGCACACCCACGCTCCCCACACCCGCTGCCTGCTCGGCAGACCCCCGCCCCTGCCTGAGGTTGCAGACTCAGCACCACCAGGCTGGGCTTTCCCGGCTGCAGCCCCGGCACCTCCGCAGCAAGCCCCTCCCGCACCCAAAAGGCATCATTCCCTCCAGCAGCCCATCGAGGAAGAGGGGCAAGCGAGGGCGCATCCCCCCCTGCCCAGGCAGGGGCCGCAGGGTCTCCTCCCCCCCGGCCCCCCCGCCTCCTGCCAGCCTCGGCACCCCCTCCCCAGCACGTACCTGTCAGCAGCTCGATCTTGTGCCGGAGCACCTTCATGCCGGGCTGGCGGGTCCCGGCGCCGCCGGCGGGCGGGGCGGAGGGAGGGGGCGGCGGCGTGACCCGGCGCGGGCGGCGAGCGGAGCCGGTGCCGGTGCGAGGCGCGGAGAGCGGCGCAGGGGCGAGGCTGGGCACGGCCCCCGCCGGGCCGGTTCCTCCCCTCGCCGGGGCCGGAGCGGGGGGGCGCCCGGAGGACAATGGGCCCGGGCCGGGGCTCGGAGGGGAGGGGATTAAACGGGAGGTATCGGGGGTGTTACCCGATACCGAGGAGAGGAGTGGGGGTTGTTACACGGGAGATAAGAGGGGGGATTGTTACATGGGAGATGGAGTGGGGGTGTGTGTGTGTGTGTGGAGAATAACATGGGAAATGGAGCGCTGCGCGGTGGAGGGGGGGTTACATAGGAGATGGGGGTGTGGTAACACAGGGGATGGAGCGGGGGGGGAGGTTACAGGGAGATGGGGGGCTGGCATAGGAAATGGAGCGGTGTGGGGGTTACACAGGAGATGGAGCAATGGGGGTGGGGGTTACATGGGAGATGGAGCTCCTCTGGGTGGGTTACAGAGTGCTGCCAGTGGGGGTGGCACACATGAGCCTGCAGGGAACCATGGAGGTCCCAGAGCTGGACCATGATGGCCAGTGGGGCTGGGGTCCCTGTGGTCATGGTGTCCCAGGAGCAGGGGACAGTGGAAGCCTTGGGGCAGCCCCGGTATGGCTCAAGGGTTCTGGGGGTCCCCTACAGCAGGGGATGGTGATGATCAAACTGATTAGAGTGACCCAAGGACAAGAGGGAACCTGTGCAACAGGTTATGGAGTCCAGAGGAGTGGGGCCATGAAGGCCAAAGGGCCTGGGAGTACCTAGGAACAAGATGACAAGAGACCTGGTGGTCCTCTGGAGCAAGGAGGTGTAGATTCCCCTGAGCATAGGATGATCATGGTTCAGGTTTCCAGGTAAGGGGTCAGACACCCACCAAAGCTGCTCCATCACTCCCCTTTTCAACTGGACAGGGAAGAAAATACATATTGAGAGGCTCAGGAGTGGAGCTCAGGCCAGGGAGAGATCATCCTGCAACCAGCTTCCTGGGCAGAAGAGACTCTACACGGAATTAAAGACCCCATCTAATTTATTACACCTCACACAGAGACAGTGAAACCAGAGTTGGATAATGAGAAGTACAACCAGATGTTAAAGCAGCTCCTCCCACCCCTCCCTTCTTCACAGACTCAACTCTATCCATGATTTCTCTCCCTTCATCCCCCAAGGATGGCCCAGTGGGGCGAGGTGGGGGTGGGGGGGAATGGGGGTTTTGGTCAGTTCCACACAAAACCACAACACAGGACCTGTGCAGTGAGGGTCCCCACAGCGGGACCACAATGGTCGGGTGATGCCAGGGAGCGAGAACGGTGATAGCCATGATGTCTGAATCATCACCCAGGAGTGGAGGCCATGTCTGGGTGGTGATGACCCCCAAGATCAGCTAGGGCTGTAGGGTGGCAGCTGTTTGGTGTAGAGAAGGAGGTCGTGGCATGGCTTTTTGGTTCAGGCAAAACCAGGGGCTGTGACCACTGCCATGGGGGCAGGCGGGTTGGACAGGGCGGTCCCACAGTGAAGAAGATGCAAGACCCTCATCTTCTGCGTGAGGCGTGGATGCTGGTGGTGCCATCACCAGGGGCCACCAGCTCTACAGAGCAGCCAGTCTACGGAGGTTTGCCCACCACCCTTGCAATGGTGGCCAGGTTTCTGAAGGAGCCAGGCGTTCCTGAGGTGGCAGGGTATGAAGCAAGGCTGTGTCCTGAATTGGGACAGCTGTTCCAACAAGGACAGAGGGCCCTGGGCTGCCCTTAGAGACAGGCCTGATTACCACTTTCCTTCAAGCTGGGAGAGCCCTTCCTGCCACCATTTCTTCCTCTGTACTTATTTAGTAACTCTTTAATTAATTTTTTCCACAGTTAGAGATATAACAGTCTCTGCTCTAAGTTGCCTGTTCCCATGGGGAAACTGCTGAGAAGCCCATCACCCCCACTCCATGGGCTTCTCCACCAAACCCACCCTATGCGATGCTCACCTGGGAGGACTCAGGCTGTTTCCCAGGAGCAGGGCTGTCATCTGATCTGATGTCCAGGCTACCATTCACTCCCCTTCCTGGCTGGGTGTTTCTGCCAGGAGGGTCCAGACACAGCACTTCATACCTTCATTGCAAAGATGGCATGCATTAGTCAGGGCCTGATGTGGCCTCATACTCTCTTTTATCCTATTTTCTTGTCAGCATGGGAAATCCAAGGTTTCTTTGAGGACACATGAGGCTGAACAACTTCTACATCAAGAGGGGTCTGTGCAAGATGCTGCAAGAGGGTCAGGATTTAGTTGCTGAGATCTGAGAGATGTCTGCCCTGGAGGTCCTAGGGACAGTCCAGCAGCAGACCTAGGCTGGCCCTGGAAAGGGATTTCTTGGTGGCTCCTGTAACCACCAACCATGGGCCTTGGGAGCTTGGCTGGTGTCTCAAGGGGATTGAATCAGGGCCTTCTTAGCAATTACCTCATCCAGAGATCCAAGTTTCCACCCAGCCCTAAATTCCCAGCCCTAAAGCCCACAGGCTGCTCTCAGGACCTGGGTTGAACCAGGCATCCTGGACCTCAGCCCCTCAGTTAGCTGCAGCGGGCAGAGTACCCCTGTGCTTCCTGGTGGGAGCCATGGAGTGCCTTGAGAGTGGCCCCAGGCAGCCCGTGCTACTAATGCCTGCAGAGGGGCGGAGGAATGTCTGCTGATAGAGATGTCCATCCCCACCCCAGGTACATCTGTTTTTAACAGCTTGTCCCAGGCGTTTCAGATGGCAACCAGTTTTCAGCTGATTTCAGCCTCCCAGGCTGAGTCACCAGGAGCTGTGAGGCTGTGTTTGCCTTGTCACCTCGAGGGGAGAAAACATGCAGGGTGTCAGGGAGCACAGGAACCCTTTGCTCCCTCAGCTAGGAGCCAGCCCAGCACCCAGGGCTTCCATGGGGCCAGATCCTCCCTGCCTACAGGGCTGCTGTTCACCCTTCTCTGTGGGCCCAGCAGCCAAGGGGTCTCCTCTGGACTGGGCAGGGAAGAGAGAGAGTCAGATTCAGATCTTCCTGGCATTGTGCACATTCAGACCTCATCCTCCTCCTCCAATTGCCAGGGATTTCTATGAGATGAAACTATTTTTCACACTATGGATTTAACTTCTCCAGATGAAGTCCAACTTGACCAAGTAACAGCTTCTAGATGCACAACTTGCCAAAGGAGCAGGGCCACGGGACTGTAATAATTGTGGTTAATTAGGCTTGGGAAGGGCACAAGATCTCTGTGCTGAAGGGCCTGGGGTTTCAGCCCACATGGGGTTCAGAAATCACTTGTGTGCACATCCATCCATCCATCCATCCATCCATCCATCCATCCATCCATCCATCCATCCATCCACCCATCCCTCCCTCCCTCCCTCCCTCCCCTGAATTGCATGGGTAAAGGGAAGCATGAGAGCTCTGCAGCACAGATTTTTCCACATTATTTTTCATGGTGCTTTTAACACAGATCAAGGTGGCATTTTCCACATGGCTTTCCCTGTGCTTTTAGCTCAGCCACGCGACACTAAGCCAGTCAGACAGAGGTCTGGCTCCACTGGTGGCAGCAGGGCGGTCGCAGCCCTGGACAGGAACTCCCTAGGACCTTGCTGGGGGGTTGGGGGTGCCACTAGCAGACTTGTGTCATCTCCCAGCATTGTCACACCTCCTCAATGCTTGTTTCCAGGCACTGCTGTGGCACCAGCACTTCCCAAGGAGGCCTCTGCCTGGAGATGTGAGGGATGATGTGGAAGTTGGTGCTGCAGCTGTCTGATGGATGTCCCATCCCTTGCACCAAAGATCACCGAATCATAGATAAGAGAATCTCTAAGGTTGGAAAAGACCTCTGAGGTCATCAAATCCAACCATCCACCCAACACCACCATGTCAACTAACCACGTCCTCAAGTGCCACGTCTGTGCATGTCTTGAATGCCTCTGGGGCAGACACTCCACCATAGCTCTGGGCAGCCTGGTCCAGTGCCTGACCACTCTTTCAGGGAAGAGAGTTTTTCCTAATATCCAATCTAAACCTCCCCTGGCACTACTTGAGACCATTTCCTCTTATCCCATTGCCTGTTCCTTGGGAAAAGACTCCTGCAAAGCCTGAGCAGCCCAAGAAATGCCTTATGTGTGCCATGGTACGCCAGGTGTCTACCCTAGTGGGACAGGAACCAGAAGTGGGAGGAAGAAGTTGAGTGCTGTGGGCTGAGTCAGGTAACAAGCAATGTAGGAAAGGCTGCCAGAACCAGGTGCCACTCACCAGACGAGACCTCTGCCCTGCCACTGCAGGGCTGGAGCATATGGGTCTGCCACGGCCATTCACCCCCTCACCCCCAGCCAGTCTCCATCCTCCCCCATGGCAAGTGGAGGTGGCTGAACCAGGAGGCAGCAGGAGAAGCTATTTCAAACCCCCTGGCTGGGAGCTGGATCCCTCCAACCCGCTTTTCTGGTGTGTTTCCCAAGAGCGCGCCCCAGCCAGCACCATTCTGCAGCCCCCTCCTTCCCTGCACCTTCCCTCCTTCCCTGCTTCTCCTCCACCAGCAGCACAGAGTAATGTTCCCTGGCACTGCTAATGCCAGCAACAGAATGGCAACTGGACAGGCTGTTGTCACTGATGCAAAAGTGGCAGCTCCTTTCTGTCCCCAGCCAGAGCCACTCTGAGTCACAACTCCGCAGCCAGAGTGCTGTGGACAGCCAGGGCCCTTCAGACCCCAGCCCTGGGGTGGACCTGGCTGACTCTGCATGGTGACAGGGGCTGCAGATCCTACCTGAAGCCCACGGTTATGTGCAGGGGTGGGGACAGGGTTTAGAATTGACACTACCTGTACAAGCACCACTGCAATCCAGAAGCATCCATGTGAACATTTCAGGTGTAGCCATGCAGGAGGTCTTTTTGCAGGATCTCTTGGTAGGGAAACTGAGGCGCTGAGTGGGTCACAGGCAGGGGCTGCCAGGCTCACAAGCCTTATCCTTAGGCAGCCTCTGCTTTCTGCATGGTGTGGCAGGGAGCAGGGCAGGTGGATGGGGAAAAGGGAGCTGAGATGGGGATGCTGCTGGCACTCCAGAGCAGAAGTCCAGTGAAAGCTCAGCTCCCAGCAGCACTCCTCTCCCTTCCCCAGGAGTCGCCTCTCTTGAAGAAGACCTGCCTGAGAGCAAAGGGCTGCCCTCCTAGCCAGGATCCCCCACACTGGAGCTGTGTCAGCAGTCATGTCTGCAAGTGGTGAGGCGGAGGGGCCAGAACTGATGAACCCAGTTATGCCACTGCTAGCAGAGGGGAAGTGGCAAGACACGAGGCCCTGGGACCTTCCCCCATCTCTGGAAGAAACCTGGAGAGATTGGATGAAAAGACAGTCAAGGCCAGAAACCTTTAACAAAAATGCTCCAGCACAGCCCTGTTCCTCCCCAAAGCTCCTGTTGCAAGGACCATGGTGCCATGTTGACCTGGCAGAGGTGGTCTGGGACCACCTACACTGCTGCAGGTACATCCACACCCCTTGGCCACCCTTCCTACAGCAGCACCCAGCACTAGCAGTGCCATGAGGACCCATCCGGTGGAAAGCAGCTGGTGATGGATGGAGCATGCAGAGCCACTGTGGAGATGACCAGCAAGGGAAGCAGAGGTCTGAATTCCAGCTCTGAGGCAGGGCAGGGTTTGACGCATGGCCGACAGCTCCAGGGTACATCCTGTGCTGCACATGGGGCAGATTTGGGGGCAGGAAGAGGAGCAGCCTGAGGCAGATGTGCTGACTGCCCGTGTTGGCTGGGCAGGGGACTGGCACAGTTGATGTGTGGGTATTGATGGGTTTCAGGGGCATGAGGCACCGCCCCAGGGCACATGCAGCCCAGGGACAATGTGCAGAGGAGTCAGAGCTAAATTTAGCCTTGGTTGTGCGTGACTGTGATGTTGTTATTGCTGCCCTTAAATAAAGACACTATTCAGAGCATGTGGCTTTTGGCCTTGCTGTGCTCAGCTCCAGACTTTTGATAGGCTGTTTTGGTCACACTGTTCACAAGGGGAAGAAACGAGGAAAATTAGCAGTTGGTGGGACATATCCCAAGGGCCTATTTCCAAAAACACCAGGAGCCATCTCTCAGAAACCAGTAGTGCACACAGGGCAGTCAGAGGGGGACCTTGGTGGCCATGGGGATGTGCTTGCCCTAAGGCAGAGGTGTCAGCCAGGCAGGGCTGCTCCATGGGCGTGGCACTGCTGTGTAAAGAGGCTACCAGGCTGACACGGGCTTGTGGCAGCAGTGCTGGAGCAGCAGCTGTTGGTGATGGGCCCCATCCTGTCCCCCACTGCCCACCCTAGGGCAGGCATGGTCTGCCCCAGCCTTGCAGGGCAGTGAAAGGCTGACAGCTTGCTGGCTCCAAAATAATCAGGGCCAGAAAGACAGCAGGGCAATTGGATCTTGGATACCTCAAAAGAGGGACCTCAAACACTGCCCAGCACCCCAAGATTAGTCCTAGGATGGGTTGCCATGTGCTACTGCCCGAGCATGAGCTCACGGCTTGGGGTGCAGGCAGCAGCCAGCAGGCAGGAGCCAGCCTCACACCAGGTATTTCTCTTAAAGCTGCCTGGAAAGATGCAATCCTGCAAGGAGCTCAGCATCCTCTCCCTGCAACACAGCCTGCCAGCCTGGGATGGGAGCATCGCCTCGGTGACCCAGTGCACGGCAGGGATGTGCTGTTGCCCTATCTGGTCCCTCACGGCAGCACAAAGTATGTGCCAGGGCTGGCAAGACACCAGACCCCCAGCTGCCTCCTGCCCTCCACACCAGTAATTTTCCATTCTGGCTGCAGGCTCTGCCCTAACAAGATGTTCTCCCTCTAATAGGCCTGGGCCCCATTCAAGCTTCTCTTTTCATTCAGACCCTGAGTTCCTTCCTTTCACTGGTCGAGCCACGCACCAGTGCGATAGCTGCTCTGAACCCTGCTCACCCTGTGCTCACAGACCCTCTGCCTAGGGAAACTGGAGGATTTTGTCTACAAGCCAGGAAAAAAAAGAAAAAAAAAATCCCTACAACCCACCAAGAGAAATTCCCAAGGCTCATCTGGTACTCTTGGGCCAAGAACAAGGGAACAAGGCAGTCCCAAGGACTTTGCTATCAGCCATTCCCAAAGCTGCCTCTGTTTGGAATTGAAGGGCTGGGTCCATCAGCTGTGACGACTGGCCAAGCAGGGCAGAGTTGTTGATGTGCAGAGGGAGGCATCTGGCCCTGGCACTCGGTGTGCCCACAGCATGTGTGCAGCACTTCACTGCTTAGAACTCCCTTGAAGCCAGTCAACCCTGATCTCAGCTTGGGCACTGGGTCTGGAGAGCCCAAGGGAGATACCCTGCTGCTGAGTGAGCAGAAGATGGAGAGGCACACCTCCTCATCGTCCTGGGAGGTCAGATGCATCTGGCAGACCTGGTGGATACAAACATTCCCCCCTGCCCCAGACACACCTTGTCCCAGGAGGGGCAGAGAGAAAGGATGAAGCCGTGGGTGCTGAGGGCATCGCTCTGCTGCTCTGTGCTCTGGGGAGCCCACTGCAGCCACAGACAAGCTGAGTATCCCCGAGTCTCCACCTCAAAGTCTCAAACCACCTCAAGGAGCACCAGAACCTTGACCAAAATACATGGAAAACATGGAAGGGTTCACCCATCTTCCTTGGGTTTTGCAGGCACCAAAGCAGGTGCAAACCTCCCCTGCACTGCAGCGTGACTGCCCCCTTAGAGCTGCACCAGGACAAGCAGAGAAAGGCACTCAAAGCAGAGGTGCAAAATGAACGATGCTTAATGTGGCATCAAGGTCTCTTAGCATCAGCAAAAGTGCTGCTTTGAACAAGAGTACCTTGTAATGCAAAGAGAGGCACCAGGAGCTGTGGAAAGAGGCCTGGAGACAGTGCTTCTGCAGGTGCTGTTGCCCAGATCCTCACCTGCAGAGCCCCCCTGCAGCCCCTCTGCCTAGGCCTCCAGGCCTCCAAGGCCAACCTCCTGCTCCTCTCACTCACACAGTCCCCTCCATCCTTCCCTGCATCCTCCCCACCCGGCCGTGCATGCAGGCAGCAGCCTGGCCCCACCAAACCCACTGCTGCCACAGCCCCTCTTCAGAGCCAAGTCAGGCTTTAAATGTTTGTCAGCAGAGCAGAGCCGAGCTGCTCAGAGACCGACTGCAGGGTGCCGATGCGCTTAGCAAGTCGACAGGGGTGAGAGAGAGCAGAGACAGCCCTCTCCTCTGAGGCCAGAGACTGGCACATTCTCAAAGGCAGCATTAATCAGCATTTTCAATTATACAGCCCCCATTGCAACAGAACAACCTTACCCGCCCTTACTTTCTCCTGGAGAGCAGGATAATGCCATTTCCAAGGGCTGGCTTCTCTGGCTAGCAGCTGCCACGATGGTTTAAGGAAGGGCAGGGTGATGGAGCAGGACTCCATTGTTCTCAGCATTTCTGCCATTGCCCAGTCACCACCAGCTGCACTGGGGACGCAGGCACCAGGTGTGCATGGGCTGCACCTCTCCACTGACTGGTCCTGTGCGGCTCAGCCAGGTGGGGAGGAGGTCCCATCCTGCCTGGGCACCGGGGAGCCACACAAGCATATGCCAATGTCTCCTTGAAGCATGACCAGGATGGGCTGCTGAGGGCTCTGGGGTCTCAAAATGCAGACCCCTTTCACAGGGGAGCAGGGGCCCTGAGGCTGTCAGGGAAGGTTTTGGAAAGCAGATTATATTTGGCTTCCAACATCTGAAAGGTAAGAAGCAAGCACAGGTGAGGCCAGCAACCCTCCTTCCCACTCAGATCCCCACACAAGGCTGGATCTAGGTTGTCCCCTCTGTGCTCAAGCTGCAGGGAAGCCTGGTGGGATGGGCACCTCTCCCTGGAAGTAGATGCATCAGCAAGCTGCCCGTGCAAATGAGCTCAAACCCAAGCCCGGCCTGAAGGTTGGGGGGCTCTCAGTGGGTTTCACAGATGGCTGCAGCAGCCCTGGGTGGCTTTGGGACTCCTTTGCTTGTGCAGGCAGAGGCCGATCCAGCCCAGCCAAGCCTGCTCTGCTTACACTGCCCAAACTCCCAGGACCTCATCAGCACATCCAAGACAGAGCCAGGCTGGGGCCTTGGCCCAGGCTCCTGGGTGGGCAGCAGAGACAAGGGAAGGCTGTCACATGCGAGGGAGAGCCAAGCACAAGGCAAAAACAGTGGGGACAGGAGCACAGGAGACACATCCGGGGCTTTCCAGGCATCGGTTTCCCTGCCAGGTCAGGAGTGGGATAGAGCAAGGCAGAGCAGCACACATAGGACAGGCTGCAGCAGAGACAGTCCTTGCCCAGGCAGGAGAAGGCATCTGATGGGGCCCGAGCAGCCACCTGCAGCCCTTCCTGCCTGCTTGTCCCAAAAGCCTTCACAGGAGCAGCCAAATACCCAGCTCCCCTTGCCTGCACCCCACCAGCTCTGCCCCTGACCTTCTCCTTGGCCCACAGCTGATCAATACCTTTAGCTCTGGGGGGATCCATCGATCCTAATGATTTCATCACGCTTTTCATTAATGCACTCTCTTGTTGTGCTGCATTTGGGCCATGGACCTGGCAGATGCTCAGGAGAAAGGCAGAGGGGCTGGCCAAAAGCACCATCACACATTGTCCCTGGACAGCAGGTTAACTCTTAGCATCACCCCTTTGCACCACAACCCTCTCCATCACAAAGGCAGGTCTTCATTCCTTCCTCACATGGTTTATGGTTCTCTGGAGAAACATAAACCTCCTCTCAGCTCTTCAGCTCCTTGGAAAGGCACATTCAGTACATGTGAGTTCCTTAGGCCGGATTTTGGAGCTTCTAACCAAAACCCACCAATATCCTTCACTGCCTCTTCACTCAGCAACTGCTGCTGTCTCTAGAGCCTCCATCAAATTCCCTGTGCCTGTCTGGACATGGGGACACTCGAGGACTCTCTGACCCACCAAGGATGGGAAGCAGGAGCCAATATTTCTACAGTCCTTTTCTAAAGGCACCCAACACCTAGCCAGGACAAAAGCATGGGAACTCGGGTAATGCTGGGGAGTTGAACAGGCTCAGCTGCCCTGAACATAGCTGCCAGCTGCCCTGCCTGCAGATCCACCCACTCGGGATGGCCAGACTGCTGCCCCTCCAGTGTCTACCATGCCCACCTGAGCTCGAGGCACCCAATCTCAGCAGCTCCCCTTTCAGAGCAGCCCAGACCCCACCTGTCATCAGGAGCATGGACCCAGCCATGCAGCATGTACCTCTGTTGTAGTTTTGCACAGTGGGGTCTGGCACAGGAGGGGGCTGCAGGGGCGGCTGCTGCAAGGAGCAGCCAGAAGCTCTCTGCAGCCCCACAGAGCAAACACCAGCCAGCTCAAGGCAGGAGTCGCTGCTGACCAAGGCTGAGCCCATCAGGGATGGTCACAACACCTCTGGAAGTCACAGTGAGGGGGAAAAACCCACCAGCAGCTGCTTTGTGCCCCAGAGAAGGGAGTGAGAAGGTGTGAGGAGCTGTACAGGCACCAAGGACAGGGAAGGGGGGGAGGAGGCGCCCCAGGTGCTGGAGGGAAAGATGCCCCTGAGCCCCTGGAGAAACCCATGGTGGAGCGGGTGTCCCCCACAGCCCATGGAAAAGGCCCAGACCCCACCTGCAGCCCGGGGAGAGGCCCCACACTGGAGCAGGGGGAGACACACAGGAGATGCTGTGACCTGTGTTGGAGCGAGCTCCTGGCAGTGAAACCTGCAGCCCATGGAGAGGCCTCACACCAGAGCAGGTTTGCTGGGGGGACTTGTGACCCTGGGGGGGACCAGGCTGGAGCAGTCTGGGCCTGAGGGACTGGGAGACATTCTGTGACTGCTGACTGCACCCATAGCAGTGACCCACGCTGGGGCAGCTGGGGAAGAGCTGAAGCCCTGTGGGAAAGGACTCAATGCTGGAGAAGTTCCTGGAGGACTGTCTGCTGTGGGTGGGACCCCACGGTGGGGCAGGGGGTGAGGAATGAATCCCCCCCCAGCAAAGGGGGAGAACATCTCATGAGGAACTGACCCAAACTCCCATTCCCCCCATCCCTTCCCCCCCGTGCCACAATGTGGGGAGAAGGGAGCGAAATCCTGCCCTAAAGTGCAGTCTACTGAGAAGGGGGGTGGGGGGAAGGGGCTTTAAGCTCTGGCCACACTTCTCATTCCCCGACTCTGGTGTCACTGAGTCTGTTCTGTCCATGACACTAATTGTGGAATGATCCTCTCCCTGGCCTGAGCTCCACTCCTCAGCCTTTCAATATGTATTTTCTCCCCTGTCCAGCTGAAAAGACGAGTGATGGAGCAGCTTTGGTGGACATCTGGCCTCCAGTCAGGGTGAAACCAACACAACCTCCCTGCCAGCTACTCCTGTTCTTCCCTTTTTAGCCCAGTCCCTTATAAGAGAAACACAGAACAAAACCAAGATGAAGTCCTCAAACTTGTTGCAGGAGGGCTGGGTACCAGGCCTGCGCATCCTCACAGTTTGGGGGCTTGAAATCCAATCCTTGTTCCAGATACCCTTTCAAAACCCACTTTTCTTCCAGTCCCCACATCCTCCTGCAGCAAGGTGTTGCACACCCCCAGGGTGAAACTGTGCTTGACTGTTGCTGCTGGCTGTGCAGTGGGTTTACAGCTGGTCTTGGCAGAGCTTCGGGAGCCCCACCCCACATCCAAGGGTGGACCAAACAAGGGGCTGTGGCCCAGCCTGGCATTGACCTTCACTGTGAATCCAGTCACACGCACCCCATCAATAACTAAATACAAGATAGGAAAATGAGCTGTCGCAGCCAATTAACATGCTGGGCTTAATCACCTTGTGGGCTTTCAGGGTGGAGGTGAGGGACCAGCTCCAGGCCAGAGGCTGGGGAGAGGCAGAGTGAGGGGTCTGGTGGGTTGCAGCCATCCCTGTCTGCTGGCTCCCTCAGGTGAGGTCCAAGAGCCCGAGGCCACTGTGGGCACTTGTGTGCAAGCACACAGCCATGGTATGACATCACTGCTGTGCAGACACCCCAGCCAGCAGAGCGGGGGCTTCCAAGGCACCCCAGGAAGGGCTTGAGCCCCTAGGCAGACCTGCTTCTTAGGAGAGCAGCCAGCCACAACTGCCAAACCCAAAAGGGTTCCACTTAAAGCCAGGAAGCATTGCAAGGTCCACTGTTTAGTGCCTCTCAATTAATTAGCATCCCGATGATTCTATGATTGAGGCAATTGCTAAGGAGATTAAATCGGTCTCAGCCACAAAGCTCTTCCCAAAACCTGATTCTCAGCAGTTTTCCTTTCCCCATACCACCCTGCCCTGAGAACATCTTGTTAGAGCACAGCCTTCAGCCAGGACTTGGGAGACTCTGGGGCTGAGGGTGGGATCGCCTTGCAGAGATGCTTGGAGGCTAAATGCCACTGCACCCCCAGGGCTGCACAGGGAGGGCCTCACTTGGAGGATGCTGGTATAAATCCAGAGCAGTGCTTGCTCATTGGGAGCAGCGTGGCCACATCAAGGTCTGGCTCTCCAGGCAGGGGATGATCTCTTCAACCCCTTCTGCCTACATCAGTATGGGATAGACCCACAGCCAAGCAGCTAGAGCTGCATTCCTGCACCTCAGAGCCCAAACCAAACAGAAAAGTCACAGCTCAGCCTCCAGGCAGGTCTTGGTAAATCCACCACAACTGAAATAAACCCCACTGATTTGGTGCAAACTTGAAGTATCTGTGCCAATTTCAGTGGAGCCAGCCCAGATTCATAGGGGCCATACAAAGTACAGCCCTGCCAGGAAAATATAGGCTGCACCTGGCTGGGCTCTGCTCCACTCCACCAGCACAGGTGAGGGAGAACTCTCCTCTGAAAGCCTTTGCAAAGAGCGTGACTCCAACAGTCATTCTCTTAATGATCACCAGGCCATGACTCCCACCAAGGCCTCAAGCCCTCCACTCCCTGACCCCAGCCCCCAGGGTGTTCCCCAGCAGTAACAGTGGTGGTTCAGCCACCCACAGGCATGGAAAGCACTTTTCAGTCCTGCTGCAAGATCCATCAGCTCCCCTTCTCCCCCCAGGTACCAATTATTACCATCTAAACAACTGCCAAAGGCAAGAGACTCACCTTACCTCCTGGTTGCGATGGGAGCCTGCCCAAGATAGGCTCATTTTCCAAAAAAGGATTGGCTCAATGGTGCCTTGGTTTCTGAATCTGCTTTACTGCCTCCTTCCAAGCACACCACTGCCAAGCACCCCAGCTGCAGAACCGTGCTGCTGTGTGGCCATCTTCTCACTCCCCTTCTGCTCTAGCACTTGAGGAAAAAACCCCACACTGCATCCCAAGCATCAGGCAGCTTCTTGGTCTGAAGTCAGGGAAACAGATTGCCTTTTACGAGCAGCAAAACCCTCCTGTTTGTAAGGGTCTGTCATAACCCTCCCTGTGCTTGTGCTTTATGTATGCAGAATGCAGAGTCCTTGAGACCCAAGAGCACAGCTAGAAACAGGACACCCTTCTGACCCACACAAGCTGAAAGCGCAGGTTGGGCTCCATTTGCTTTTTGCCACGTTTTTTGTATCACAACAGAGATAGAACAGCAAACTTCAGGAGGCATCTCCTTGCCACTGTCCATTTCTAGGCACAGAGAAAGTGTGTGTGTGGGGGGGAAGTCCAGGACCATCTTTAGGGTTACAGTATCTCAAGCTCATCTAAAGGCCAACTAGGATTTCATATGATGAAGCTGGGTTTCTTCTAATCTTACAGGATCCTAGCATACACAGAAGAGATCTTACAAGCTTTAAAGCAGTCTTAAGCCTTGGGGTCTCCCCTCCATGTCATAGGGCTAATTAAGAGTAAAAGGCTTTCAGTGTACAATTGTCAATGAGAACCTGAGCTTGAAACAGGGGCAACAGCATTTTGCACTGCATATGAGTGACACCGTTCTGCTACCACAACATCTGGCATTAAAAACACATTGAGGAGACAATAACAGTATGAAACGGGCTTGGTCCTGGGCTGCTGCTTTGCTTCTACACCTCCCAGCTGCAGCTGGGGAGAAGCAGGCCCCGTGGTTGGCATTTCCAAGGGGGCTGAGCTGATGAGCAGAGAAACTTCCCCTTCCCCAGGGAACGCAGCTGCCTTCTCTGTGCCTCCAGAGACGCCACAGGCTGACACAGCAGGATGCACCACTGCAGCTGCAGCCCTGCCCAGCACTCTGCACATCCCTCACCTGCTCCATCAGCACAACGTTCCCCTGACACGCGGTGCCTGGAACCCTGCACCTCCACCTAGGCAGCGCCAGAGACCACCCTGGGGCAGCACACGCTGTGCTCTGCAAACTCCATCGACATCCCTACACGCTCCTCGGCCGAAACACTGCTCAGCCCCCGCGGGGGCTGCCCGTGCCTTGCCTGTGGTCCAGCACCTCGGGGAAAAGGAGGGATTTCTGCCTTGCCACGGGGCTAGCTGGAACTCTGAGGGAGGTCCAGCTCACCCTCAGTGTGGGGGAGCACTGTGAGGAGCTGCAGTGATGCAGCTTCTCACAGGCGGATGACAGGCAGAAGACCACAGTGTGTCCTGCCCATCCAGACAGAAAGGACACTGAGCCCCCTGGCACTGCTCGGCAGCCTGCCACGAGCAGGAACACTGCAGAAATAGAAGCACACTCATCTCAGGAACCTGCTGGCATTGTCACTGACGTTAATGAAGTGTTTCAGAAAACAGAACAAATGCTTTGGCTTTCTGAGGCTGTGCCACCCCTTGTAACTTTCCACAAGAGCCACAGCGGAGCCCGGCAGCGGCAGGGCGCTGCTCTCTGTGCTGCTCGGCTCCCGGGCACACAGCCCTCCCCCAGAACCATGGTGTGGGCTCAGCTCTGCCAGGCTCCCGTGCAGGAAAGCCTGGCCAGCCCTTGGTGCCCAGGGAAGAAGAGGCTCCCAGGAGCCTGTGAAGCAAAACCTCTTAAGCATACTCCATGGAAAATAGTGCCCAGGGGCAGGTCAAAGCTCACTGTGTTCATCTTTCCTTATCTTCAAACCTTGTCTCAAGCCCCATCTGGGTTCTTTTTCATTCCCCGAGGTCCCTCCCCAGCTCCTGCCTCCTGTCCTTTACCTCTTCACACATCTCCAGCTCTCTTCACACCAGTCCTTGGTCTCCGACAAACCCTGCAATGATTTGCAGCCTGGAAGGGCCCCTAAAGTTTATTTACTGAGATGTTACACCACTTACAGCTAAGTGGAGGCACTTCAGGACTCTTTCCAATGAGAAACTACCACACAAATGCTTACTTGCTTCCTGAGAGCCTCCAGATACTCCCTGTTTCCTCTCCTGTGTGCTTCCTATCCTCTCTTCTCACCTCTCATCTCTCCTGCCCAAGCAGACCCAAAGGCCCTGCTGCAGCTGCTACCCTCTGCCTTTCCAGGCTCGCTTCTCCTGTGGCCAGATGCCTCCACAGCTACCACGAGTGGCAGTTTCTCCAAGGCTGCTCTTCTTGCTCCTTGGCAACAAACGGTTGAGAAGAGGGCAGGTGCAACTTTACTACTTCTCTCCATCTCTCGTTTGTCCCACAAGTTCATGAGGACATTCTGTAGAAATGGGAACCACTCTGTCCACGGCACCCAGGGCCCGCAGGATGTTGAATCTGTCCCTGGAAGAAGGGCTTTGAATTGCTGGGGGGGGCTCATGGTGAGTGCTGGGCTCAGGCAGGCAGCCAGCAAGTGGATGTGCACCTGACCTGCTGCTCTCTTTCCTTCCTGATCTCTGAGAGTCACAGAATCAGAGAGTTGTAGGGGCTGGAAGGGACCTTCAGGGCTCATCAGGTCCAGTCCCCTGCCAAAGCAGGGTCCTAGGACAGGTCACACAGGTAGGCATCCAGACAGGGCTGGAATCTCTCCAGAGAAGGAGACTCCACACCCCCTGGGCAGCCTGTCCCAGGGCTCCCTCACCCTCACCAGGAAGAAGTTCTTCCCCAAATTGGTGTGGAACTCCCTGTGCTCCAACTTGAAACCGCTGCCCCTTGTCCAGTCCCCACAGACACTGAAAAGGAGCTGGCCATTTCCCCCCATGTCCCACAGTTGAGATATTTATAAACATTAATAAGATCCCCTCTTAGCCTTCTTTTCTCCAGGCTGAACAGTCCCAGCTCACTCATCTTTCCTCGTAGGGGAGATGCTCCACTCCTTTAATCATCTCCTCTGGACTCTCTCCAGGAGATCCCTGTCCTTTTTATCCCAGGGAGCCCAGAACTGGACACAACACTCTAGGTAGGGCCTGACCAGGGCAGAGCAGAGGGGGAGGATCCCCTCCTTCGACCCACTGGCCACACTCCTCTTGATGCCCCCCAGGATCCCCTTGGCTCTCTCAGCCACCAGGGCACACTGCTGGCTCATAGCCAACCTGTCATCAACCAGGACCCCCAGGTCCTTCTCCTCAGAGCTCCTCTCCAGCAGGTCACCCCCAGCCTGTACCGATTCCAGCCATTATCCCTTCCCAGGTACAAGACTTGCTTTTATTATATCTCATTTGGTTTCTCACGGCCCAGCTCCCCAGCCTGTCCAGGTCACGGCCCTTAATCACACAGAGCCTCAATCCTAACCCCACTTCCCAGGTGTTCAGCTGAGGAATACACAAGTCACTCTGCGAAGGAGACGGCAGCTTGAGGCAGGCAGGAGCTCCTGCGGCCCAGCCCTGCCCAGCCCGTCGCCATGCTGCTCTGACCACCTCAGCACCAAGCGAGTCCCGCACCTGCTCAGGCAGGTGCTCAGCGCTCCCTGGAGGGGCACAGCCAAGTGTCTGTCCATCTCCTCCTCTGCTCCCTGCTCTCGGCAGCTTCTTTGCTTGCCACAATTCACTCGCATCAGCCCTGCCAGCTGTGACAGCCACTCTTTGCCCAGGACAAGGTAGCGCACCCTAAACTCCGCTTTAAACGAACATGGTTGTGGGTTTGCCTGGCAGATGGAACCGAAGGTCGCACAGACACCTCCTTTCATCTCGCAGGCCAAGTAAGGGTCTTGCGACCTACAACTTAACTTACAGTTGCAGTAGGAGCCGCACAAAAACAACGTCGTAAGCTCAGTGCCCCCTCTGCTGGCTGCTGACAAGCAGTGCATACACAGGCCCTCCCAGGCCTCTTTTTCTCTGGTTATAGTTTCAAACTCCCCTGGGAACTACTGGGAAAAGCCAACAGTGCCCTTCAGCCAGCAGAGAGGTTACTGCAGACGCCGGCAGAGAAGGAGCAAGAATCGCGTAACACGGTCAGGGCAGAGAGCTCCTACCTGGGCGCAGGCAGTGTCAATGAGGATGCTGTTCCGGCGGGGAGCGCAACATGAAGCTTCCAGCTTCGCTGACCCCAATCCATCACAGAAATATCCTAGTGCTGAAGACATGAGGCTGATTTGTGCACAGGGAATCAGAGAACATGATACACTAGATAAAAACTCAATACACCAGTAACGAGTATGTTCAGCTTCAGCTCAGCCACGGTAGGTTGGCATCCTCTCCGGAGTGATGTGCATGGGACGTTAATGGGTTCACATCATCCCCCGGATCCTGCTGACACTACATCAGACTGAGTTTCAGAACAAAGCCCATCAGACTGTTTCCACACCCAAAAGGCCCCTCAGCCTAGATGCGAGATGTAGCTCTCAGCGACACCACGGTAGAAGATACGACTCAGTGCAAGCACTCAGATGGTCTTCACTTAGGAAACACTTGTGAGGGATGTCCAGGCTGGCACAGCTTCTTTCAAAAGCAGACTGCCTACTCTGGACTCAAATCACATTGTCTCATCAGCAGAAAACACATTGTAAACCCGCTAGAGTTCAGCTCCCCAAGCCAGTCATGCAAAGCAACACCATCAGAAGATGGAATTGTTCATGGCCTTCCACCTGTTAATCATCCCTGTGACATGCTGACCCAGGGTGATCTGCTGCCCTTCCACCAGCTTTTGTGCCAAGTCCTACCAACAGTTCTGCTTAGGCTGCCGTCACCTCTCATGAAAGCCCTTCTGAGCAGTAAGATCAGGAAACAGGAGGAGAAACGTGGGCTCAGAACTGCAGGGCCAAATAGGATTCAGGTAGGCCAGACAGACAGTAAGAAAGCACTTAACTTACTCTTCCAAAATTACCAGAAACTTACTTAGATACTAGTCTTAGCTAATGTTTAATGGCACCCATTAAGGAAACCAAAGTGACTTCTGAGAAGGGGAATCTTTTAGCTGACAAGCACTTACTGAGTGAGCTTCTGAGCAGCATCTGGCAGGCGCAGCAGAGCAGGGAAAATCTGGATGATGTTATTTGCTGTAACAAAGACGCTGCTTACGATCCAGAGCACAAAACACACTCTTAATAAGGGAGCCTTACTTCCATTTGTCAGGAAACTGAGCTTTGAGCTACCTCCTGCCAGGCAGAGGCAGTGCTAGATGACTTGCTGTTTTTAAAATAAAGCCATGAACTCCTGAGCCATGTGCTTTGCTAGCAGACAATGACTTTTACAAAAAGCACATCTGGGGACAGAAGCAGCTCTGTGCAAAGAAAGCATTCACACCGTGCCTCTACTGAAATACATCACATCTCTGTTCAGCAACTGGTTCAGTTAACATTTTGAATGAAGCTCTTGTAATAGTTTCAAAAAAATAAAAAGGGTAGAAAATCACTGATCAAGACCAGAAAGACTTGTGCTCCTAACTCAGGTGCCACCTCTTCTCTCAAATAGAACACACAGGCTTCTTCAGTGGGTTTCTGACAAGGACCCTCATCCACTAAGAAACAATTCCAGTTTTCAAATCCACACGTATCAGAATGAAAAGCCCCTTCAAGCTTTTAAGATCTATAAATAAATTCCTTCTCTGTGTTGCAGCAATCACAAAATAGTATTAATTAACAGATGGCAATGGTAAAGACTGCAATGGTGATCACTGTGTACCAAGTCACATTGCTTGTGCACTTGTTAGTCTCAGTGATAATCATGTATGAAAGGGGGAAAGAAACTATCCAGTGTGACCTACTAAACAGTATGCCAGTTCTCAAAACACTTCTTGCTGCTGGTCCAAATGACAGCACTGATTGCTTCCAGGCTGGCAGAAACAATCAACCACTTCATTCTGCTGAGCAAACATATTATCAATGCCAGAGCACAAACTAAGACAGTGTTTAGTGCAGAGGCAACTGAGGAACAAACATGAGCATTGCATGGAAGGGTAATTTAGATAGGTGAGAAAGTGTGTGTGTGTGTGCTGGTTGTAGAGGTATTTGTATTCAACAGGTGATGAAGCTTCCACAATTGCCTCAGAATCACAGAATCATTGTGTTGGAAGAGACCTTTAAGATCATCGAGTCCAACCATACCTGTCTGCTACTAAAACATATCCCTAAGCACCTCGTCTACCCATCTTTTAAATACATCCAGGGATATTGACTCAAGCCCCTCCCTGAGTAGCCTGTTCCAGTGCCCAGTAGCCCTTTCGGTGCTAATGTCTGATCTGACCCTGCCCTGGCACAGTTTGAGGCCATTTCCCCTCGTCCTGTCACCCATCACTTGGGCAAAGAGACCAACACCCTCCTCTCTGCAGCTTCCTTTCAGGTAGCTGTAGGTGAGAAGGTCTCCCCTCAGCCCCCTCTTCTCCAGACTGAACACCCCCAGCTCCCTCAGCCGCTCCTCATAAGATTTGTTCTCCAGCCCCTTGACCAGCTTCCTTGCCCTTCTCTGGACAAGAGGAGCTGAGAGCTTTAAGAGATGTTAATGTCAAACTTGGATGAAGAAGATTTTTCAGTTCCACTAACAATTCCAAAAGGAAAGCTTGACTGACTGTGTCCCCTAGTCTGTCAGTGCACAAGTAGCTCCAGCTTTGTTCATCATCCGTTGCAGCCAGGCCTGCGGAGGGAGTTGTGGGTTCTCCTGGCAGAAGCAGCATCTACGGCCTCCTTGGACAAACATCATCCTGACAGGGGTCAGACAGGGCTAATCACAGAGTGTCTCAAGTTGGAAGGGACCCATAACGGTCATCAAGTCCAACTCCTTGCTTTAGGGGAAGGACCAGGCCAGGTCAGCTCCTACCTCCTTTTCAAAACAGGCCACAAATCCCCAAACAAACAAGCAGCACCTCAGTTTTTGCCTATTTTTTATTTGATTGCAATGAAAACTGTTGTGGCAATACTGTAAAATGTGTCTATGGGCTGCTTTCTCATAAACATCAGCAGCTGTCCAGTTTACAAGTTGATGGACATGAGGAGAAAGTACATTTCAGACCTCTTTTGTAGAGCTCAGTAACGAGGATTTATTGTGCCATTCTGAAAATACAAAAGTTCAAACCCCTCCAGCTCAAAGCTTGCCACAGCACAGCCACCAAGGACAGTCTGCCTTCATAAAAAGTACGGAGCGCTCTTTTGTTCTGTGTCTGGACAGAAGAAAAGTATTCCAGCCAGCAAGGAAAAACCAGGAAAAAAGCAGAAGCAAAACAACAGATACCAAATCTACTAACAACACACTGTCATTCAAAATCACAGGATCGGGGTTTCTCAGGCTCTGACTGGTGGTTGCTCCTAAACACTCAGGGTTACTAAAAATGTCACTGTCTGCTTAGAAAAAGCCAGTGACATTGCAGACTAAGAATTGTTTTCTGTCAGCTCTAAAGTAATGATTCGGGTTACAAACCAACTAGATCTCAAAGTCACCACCTCATTAAAATAATCCTTCCATTTCAGAAACACTTCTCATTGCAGATGGAGTTAATATTTGCTGTCCCTGCAGCTCTGCTGGACACAGCTCTGACACGCTACATGACATCTATGCTACAGCACTCAGCAGCAGGGGACAAATACAGACCCAGCCACTTTCCACCACTCAACAGCTGAGGTGACGTGGAGCCGCCTCTATCCATCTCGTGCTTCAAGAAAATGCCATTTATCAAATGGATAGCTTATTGATTGGTTGGCAGCATCGCTCCCACAACGCCAGCATGCAGCTGTTACCCACACAGGGCAAGTCACAGGAACTACCTCTACACTCACATGACTGCACAAATGTGGCTCCTGACCACGTTACCTGCAAGGGCAGAGGAATGACAGGTAAAAGCAGGACTGCATTGTGTGTCATGGCCATGGTTTTGTAGAGACCTTACCAATCTATGACTAATTTTTCTGCTGTGGGGCAGTTAACAACAAGCATTTTACATTCAGTGCATCCCATTACAAAGTATTTATTCAACTTAAAAGATCCAGAAACAGGCAGTAGACAAAAGCTCCATGAAAGCACAGAGACTGTTCAGTGCCATTCAGTCACCAAGTGCAGCAGCGCTTGATCTCGCCTGTACCTGAAATACTTTGCCGGGCACAGCTTCCAGTGAGTCTCCTGTGGCAGGACAGCGGGCCCTGGGCAACTGAGGCAGAGATGCAAAAGCCAGCACACTGCCCCCTCTCACCAGCTGCAGGGGCAGAGCTTTCACTCCTCTGGCCACAGAATGGCCACGTACCCTTTGTACCTGAGGTGTCCAGTTTGAACCATCCGATAGCCAGGTGCATCTGGGAGTCCAGTAACAACTCTGCTGAGATCTGGGTACTGCTGTCATTCCCTGCAATCCCACAGGAGAGAAAGTGCTCAGTGTCACTGCCAGCTGGTACTCTGCAAGGTTTCCCTTCTACACATGCTTAGAAACACCCTTAAGATGTCTAATAACTGTTTCAAACCATCCTGATGACTGGGGGATCTACATCCTACAGCGATAACCATCTGTCTTCTGCCTGCACTTCAGTGGGACTTCAGATAATCTGGTCTTAAGGGCATCTACATGGGATGAAACTACTGTGCTGTTCAGCAAGTTCCAACTGCCTAGTATGACATCTACTAGGATTATTTAGCTGGGATCATTTACATGGATCAGAAGGAAGGAAACTCAGTTCATTTGCTCTGTCCCTTCTATTACCCAAATTTAGCATTCAGAAGAATTTCTTATGGGAAAACAGATCACTTGGAGGTTCATAATGGGAGAGAGTTTCCATACACAGTGCTGCTTCTGATCCAGTCTAGACTAACTCTTTGTAGCCTCCTCTGTAAAACACATAGAAGAGCTTAACACCCATCACAGAGATGCATCCATTGCAAAAGCCACTTGCATCAAACAAGAACTCTCTCCACCCCATGCACCCCTCAAGGACTGAAAGGGAGAGATACAAAGGATGAGGCCACACAAGACCCGTCCCACCAATTCAATCGCTACATGAGTTAGGAAAGGTATTTTTCTTCAGGGCATCTACACTGTATACAAGTGTCAGCAAAAAAACACATTCCTGCCTCACAAAGAGTACATGTTCCATCTCAATGTATAAGAAATGGAAAAAATTCTGTGTGGTTTGTACCACTTTTTTTCCCCACATCACTGGGGGGTCTCCAAAGAACAGGGAACCTGAAAACAGCAGTTCCCAGAAGGCTGGAATGGGAAGGGCAAGATGAAATACAAAGTTTTTGTGGGTTTTTTTTTGCCCCAAATAGATTCAGTATTGTAAAATATCAATTTGGAAGATAAAGAATAACAAATATTAATTACCCATTCAGAAAATCCTTTCATACCCTTTAGCTACCCAGAAACACTTCAACTGCAAATCCTCAGGATTGATAAGCTGTACATCTATCCAGTGACGTGATGCAATCCGGTTTTATACTCTGGCCATCTGCCTTTAAAACTTGCACTAGTTTCATCTGAAGATGTTACAGATAAGAATTCCCATTAATGGACAGGGAGACTGTCCTTCCCCAAAACTGACTAATCTTTCTCTTGTGTGACAGACAGGCTGTAAATCTCTTGGTGTCCCCCACTGCACCTGCATGTTCTTCAGGGTTTTAACCGTCCGTATCCGTGAACTTTCTTTTCCCGTAACTCTGGACCAGACTGGAAGCTGTGATTTGAGAAGCCTGTCCCTTTTCCCAGCACTGGAAGTCATTCAGCCCCTTCTGGCCAGCTCGGAATAAGGCTCGCTCCAATTCATCCAGCCGAGCCACCAGCGCCGACGTGTCTTCGTTGTAGGCGTTCTGAGAGGAGTCCATGATACCACGGAAACGGCTGATAAATGTCTGAAGAAGGTAAGCAAAGTTACTGACAGATACCAGACACAGCAGCTTCTTCAGTTCCAATGCTAGAGGCCCAAGCTTTCAACATTAAAAAGGCAGAGGTGCAGGTTCTAGCTCACAACTAGTCAAGGGTCTGCAAACAGCGTAGCACCCACTAACCTTGGGTACAAAGACCTATTGCACCTGTTAGCCTTGGATACAAAGACAAACCACGTTCTGCCTCAGCTGAGAGAGCAAGTGCCTGATACACTGGATGAGAAGCAAGCATAGAATTGGCTTTTGGCCTCTTCTAAAGACCAGTCTGAGCAAAGCAGAGGGTGTAATACAGTTACCATCTGTTCTCACTTCACAAGCAGTCGTGGCTTTCCAGTGCGTGGAATGACTCTCATGCCACAGCACCTGCTACAGGACCGCACCAGCTACAACTTCCAAGAGGCCTGGAAGTTAAACTAAACCCCCACTGAAAAACATTCAGTATGCTGAACAAAAAAAGTCCAAAACCCCCAGACAGACAACTAATAAACAGCATTTTAGAGAACTATGCAACAAGACATGTTTTTTATTTTCCTCCTTATCTTTGCTTTTGGGAATAATAATAAAAGAAAGCTGTCAAAACTCTTCTCAAAATTCTTTGAGAGCTGTGCTGTTATTTCAGAAGCTGATTTTAGAATAATCAGAATTGTAAACTTTACATACTTACTTATAGAATATGTATGATGAATTCGTAACTCTCATTTTGACTTTGTAACCAAATAACATTTACAGTTGCAGAATATTTGGGAGAGGGGCATTTTTTTGTGTTTTATTTCTTAAACCAGCACTAGTCCCTTCTTGTTTGCTTTTAATAAGGAGAAAGCGTAGCTTGCATGCTTGGATTTTTCTGTCAACAAATGACGTGTGCTAATGTGGCTTTTTCCTGAGATGTCTAGCAAAAAGACAAGGAAAGATGTGGTCACCTCCAAGCTTTTAGTGCACAACCCCAAGAATACAGCAATGCTTTAAAGCCTCTCTGCATCAGCCTCTGCTTAAGGAACAAAGGAAAAAAAAAACAAGAAAGGGAAAAAGCCAGTAACAGTCACTCCAGACTACCTGGAGAACTGGTTGGAGAAATCTCTGAGCTGTCAGTGGTTATCTTTAAAAGCTCAAGGAACACACAAGTCCAGAAACAGACAAAGATGGGACCTGTCTTTTTGTGGTAGTTAAACCCTGGCTGGCAGTCAGACACCCACCAAAGCTGCTCCATCACTCCTCTTTTCAGCTGGACAGGGGAGAAAATACATATTGAGAGGCTGAGGAGTGGAGCTCAGGCCAGGGATAGATCGTCCTGTAAGGAGCGTCACGGGCAGAACAGACTCAGCACAGAATAAAGGAAGGAAAACTCTCCAATTGATGTCTCTGCCCTGCATCCCCAGGGACACCAGAGTCGGGGGATGAGAAGTGTGGCCAGAGCTTAAAGCACCTTCCTCCCACCCCCCTTCTCAGCAGACTGCACTTGCTCCCTTCTCCCCACATTGTGGCACAGGGAGGGGCAGGGATTGGGGATTCGGTCAGTTCTCCTTCTCAGCTTCCTCACACCCTTCCCCTGTTTCAGCATGGGGTACCACACTGGAAAGCACAACCCACTGAGAGATACCAAATGAATTGTGACTGCTGCAGGAAGGAAGAGAATAACCTGCCCTCAGTATTTACCTTGCTGGAGACAGAGAATAGAACTTGTGAGGCAGCAAAGGAGCATTAGATTAGGCATTAAAGGGACCCTTCTAATGTCAGTATGGCGAAGCACTGGAACGGATTGCCCAGAGCAGCAGGAAGCCTCATCATTACAGAGCTCTAAACACCAGGTAGAAAAATAAAAATAATAGAGGGTGAATTAATTCCACTCAGCAGCAAGGGCATGATTAAATAATCCTATGTTTCCTCTAGTCCTGTTTTACAGGATTTTATGAAATACCATATTCACAGTGTGGAAACTCCAGACTATAATTACACTCCTGGATGCCGACCTGAGGCTTCCATCACCAGACTGCAGCTCTCAACAGGGCCACCCCACACCTTGAGCCAGAAATCCATTTCCAATCAAAGAGTCATTTGGATTAAACCAGGATATTTCTCTGGAAGACTACTGAACAGCTGCAAACAAGAGGAAGATGGAAAAACATAAACCCACATTTCCAGCTGTGAGCCACAGCTCAGATACTTGCCTGCAAGATAGTCTGAGCTATCTCAGGATTCTCTGGGTTGTCAAAATTCAGAAGCTGGGAGCCAAATCCATAGTAGTAGGGCCCCATTTTATGCAGATCAACCACATTGGCATCAGCGCTGAACACTGTCCTCCAGGCTTCCTTGTAAATCTTTGGCAGTTCCACAAAAATGATTCTCCTTTTGCTGTCATGCAGCCCTTTAGCAAGCCACAGAGGTATTTCCAGCTTCGATCCCTGCATGAACAATACATACCAAAAGTTGCCCTTGCCATGAAACTACACATAAAGCAACTCCAGAGCAGGCAGTGAACTTAATTAATAAAGATCTAGCATTACAAAACATCAATTCTGCTTCCAGAACAGCCTATTGTAATTGCAACATAAACCAGACACACTTCAGATGCGCTGTGACTGTACACTTCTGAAAGTGGATTTTTTAATTGATGTTGCATCACCAGATCATTAAACACCAGAGAAAAATAAAAATATGCCAAATGCACGCAGTGAAAATAATACCACCTTTTAAAAAAGCAGCTAGAAGCATGCATTTCATAGAATCCTAGAATCTCCCAAGTTGGAAGGGACCCATAAGGACCATCGAGTCCAGCTCCTGGCTCCACACAGGCCCAGCCCAAAGCATGTGACTGAGGGCACCACCCAGATGCTTCCTGCCCAGAGCTCTGACCCCTTCCCTGGGGAGCCTGTGCCAGTGCCCGACCCCCCTCTCAGTACAGAACCTCTTCATGACACCCAGCCTAAAACTCCCCTGGTGCAGCTTCATGCTGTTCCCTTGGGTTCTGTCCCTGGTCCCCAAAGAGAGGAGAGAGATCGGCGCTGCCCCTTCGCTCCCCTGGCAGGAAGCCACAGACCCCATCAGGTCTCCCCTCAGCCTCCTCTTCTCCAGGCTGGACAAACCCAGGGACTCCAGCCTCTCCTTCCCCTCCAGACCCTGCCCCATGCTCGCTGCCTCCTCTGGACACTCTCCAATAGATTTATGTCCCTCTTGTCCTGTGGTGCCCAAACCTGCCCTCAGGACTGGAGGTGAGGCCGCCCCAGCGCAGCGCTGAGCGGGACAATCCCCCCCTGTCCTGGCTGGCCGTGCCGGGCTGGATGCACCCCAGGATGGGGTTGGCCTCCTGCCTGCCTGGGCACGCTGCTGGCTCGTGGGGAACTCGCTCTCCACCCCCAAACCCCTCTCACACGGCCTCCAGCGCCTGATCCCCCGGGCTGGATGTGCAGCCAGGGTCGCCCCTTCCCAGGGGCAGGACCCAGCACTCACCCTCATTAAACTTCGTGCTGCTGGTGCCTGTCCAGCTCTCCGGCCTGTCCGGGCCTCTCTGCGAGGCTTCCCCACCCTCAGCGGGGTCGGCAGCCCCTCCCAATTCGGTGCCATCTGCAGATTCCCTTGAGACACCCTCTAGTCCTGAGCCCAGGCCCGTTATGGAAACGTTACAAAGCACCAGCCTGAACTGGAGCCCTGGGAACCCACCAGTGACCGGCCGCCAGCCAGAGGGAGCCCCATTCACCACCCCACTGATTACCCCATCTCCTGGCAGCGGCCCCAGACCCAGCGGGGCAGGCGGAGCCCTCACGGGAACCAGGGCCCCGCCCCGCGCGGCGGCCGCTGGGAGCTGTAGTCCCGCCTCCCCCCGGCCCTCACCTCAGGGATCGCGTCGCCGCTGCCCGCCCCCTGGCCCAGCGCGAAGGCCAGGCGCGGCAGAGTGCTCTCCGCCCGGCCCGGCAGCTTCTCCTGCGACATCAGGATGTCGTCCAGCGACAGGAAGTTCTCCTCCAGGCCCAGCCCGGGGCCCACCGGGAAATACGCCTCGGACATGGCCGAGCGAGCGGCCCCGCCGAGCTCCCGCGCGGCCCCGAAACCCCTCCGCCCGCGCCGGGCAGCGCATGGCCGCGCATGCGCTGTGGCGCCATCCGGTCCCACCCCTGACCCGGCGGAAGTTGCGGCGGGGGTCAGCCTGGCTGCGGGGGTCTCGCAGCGGCGTCGGCTCCGAGGTGGGTTTTCCCTGCCCCTGCCCGCCCCAGGAGGGCCGCGGCCGCGCAGACGCCGCTGCCTGGAGGCCCCAGAGCGCGGGCAGGCGCTGTGCCGGGGCGGGGGCCGGGGCAGACCTCGGGCTTCCGCTGCGAGCTCGCGGAGCCCCGGGCTGGGCGCTGCCGTTGTCCCGCCCGTGCCGGCCCGGCCTCCTTTCGCCACCGCCGGCAGCCTGTATAGGGACAGGCGGCCGTGCGCCCGCCTCCAGGGCGGGCCTTGGGCAGCCCCTCGCGGCTGGCCCACCTCCGGCACGCCTGGCCTCGGGCAGAGCGGTGAGCGGGCACCTCGGACACACGCACCGCCCCGCCTCGCTGCTGCCCTGTCCCCGGCAGGGCCCCGACAGGGAGCGGCCCCAGCGACCCACCGCAGCATCCCACCCTTCAGACGGGGGGGGCTTGCCCTGCAGTCCTCAGATGCACTCACCTGAACCCTCCGATTAGCTGTGTGAGAAGCCCGGGGAATGCTACTTGCAGAGTTCGTTAGTTATCCGGGTGTTTCTTCTTGGCCACTGAGGACACGGGTCACTGCTCAGAGGAGAAGCTCAGGCTGAGGGATGTGGCTGCGATGAGAGGTTGGCTCCTGTGGTGGTTTACCCCAGCCGGCAGCTCAAGCAGCCGCGCAGCCGTTCACCCGCATCCCCGCTGTGGGGCTGGGGAGGGCAAGGTAAAGCTGTAGGTCAGGAAGAAGACAGTTAAACAGGAAAGTGATAATATTATAAATACAGACCATGACAGTGTATGGTATGGACTGTCCCTTTGGGCAGTCTGTCCCAGCCGTGTCCCCTCACAGCTTGTTGTCATCCCCCCTCTCTCTTCTCCTCGGCAGGGCAGCATGAGGCGATGAAAAGGCCTTGACTGCTTGGCAAAAGCTAAAAACATCCTTTATCAATGTTATTCTCACCCTAAAAGCAAACCACAGCACTGCACCAGCTGCTGAAAAGAAAATTTACCTCTGCTGAAACCTGGACATGGAATCACAGAGCGGTAGGGCTTGGAAGGGACACCCCCCCCCCCCCCCAAATCTCCACCCCTGCTAAAGCACTTAAAGCAAGTTGCACAAGATCAAGTCATGGGGGTGTGTGGGGGGTTAAATCTGTCCAGAGAAGACTCCCAGCCTATCTTGGCAGTCTGTCCCAGCACTCTGTCTCCCTCACACTAAAGTCTTTTTCTCACGTTCAGCTGGAACTTCCTGTGTTAACTGTTTGTGCCCATCCCAAAGTAACATATGTTAGTGCTATAAAATAACTACTGGAGTCATATTTTGATGGCAGAATCAAATAACCTTGTGTTAAATTCTGGGACTGATTGTATAAGTGTAAAGACTGGGGATCCCCCCATTTTTATCTGAATTTCACTTCATATTAGAGCCTGACCTTGGGCACTTTTTTCCCTCACTGCCACATCCATTAGGTACCACTATAGAATAAGCTATAAAAATCCATCCAGCAAAGAAATGTCAGGGGTTTGTGAACCATGCTGGGTTTGCAAAGATCTAAATGCCAGTCATTTGTTCAACAAGTAGCAGAAATAGAGACCCAGGAGCAGCAGAAAATGCATGCACATGTGTTTGTCACTGTGACATCCACACACTGCTGATTTTAGACTGTCCCCTTTTCTCATTAGCCAGGTACATTAAATCCTAACAACACCTGTAAGGGAGATGCATGCTCCTCAAAAGAGATTTAATGTAAAAGGTTATTTCTTGTAAGGAGCTGAATTTTTATCTATGTTAGAGAAAACAGGCATTGTATTAGAGTTTACAGTGTTAACTATTGTCCTGTGTTGTTTTTCTGGGTTTTTTTTTAATGGAAGCTGAAGTCTTTGTCTGTAGAAAAACCCTTCAGTCCCTGCACACAGAGCAATTTTCAAAAGCTTTTTCTAAAGGGCAGTTCTGATAAAGTTATAATTTGCTGAATTGAATTGGTGAAAATATTCCCTGCTTAGTTGGGTTTAAGAAACAAATCTCTATGCTGAATATTAAAGCTTGGACTGTAAGTGGGAGGAGAGAACTATGCAAATGGAATATGCTCTCTTTCCTAGGGTGCAGGGGTAAGAAGAAAGAAGAGCACTGTTTCCCCCTGCCCCAAGATGCTTCAGCCTGGCACATGTGATGCTGGAAGAAGACATGGAGGTGCAGAAAGCTGAAGGTACTCTGCAGTTGAAAGAACACAAAGGGAAAGATGTTACACTCACTAAAATTGGTTGGTGAGTGTCATGTTTTTGCCCCAGCTGAGAGCTGAGCACCACGCAGCCGCTCCCTCCCTCCTAAGAGGGTGTGTGTGGGGTGAACTGGGGGGAGGGAGGAAGAAGAACCTCAAAATACCCCCCCAAACCTCAGGTGTTGAAATAAAGATAGTTTACTGGGGCAGCAGAGAAAGAGAGAAAATAACAATGACAGCTTTATAGCAAAATACACGAAACTGGTGATACACAATGCAGTTTCTCACAGAACCCCACAGCTCAGACCCATCCTGAAACCAGACTGTCTGCAAAACTGTGTGTTCTGGAGCTGCTTGCTCCTCCTCCAACCAGCCCCCCTTTATGCTGGGCATAACATCATAGTATAGAATAGCCCCTTTGGCCAGTTTGGGTCACCTGTCCTGGCTGTGTCCCTTCCCAGCTTCTCATTAGCAGGGCAGTATGAACTGAAAAGTCCTTGGGCAACAACTAAACCCATCCATGTGTTACCAGCACTGCTTTCAGCCTAACTCCACACACAGCATTCCACTGCTGTGAAAGGAAATGAAAAGGCAAATAGGATCCTTAAGGCTGTGTCACTTTGCTGCCTAATTAGCCACATGCAGGAGCAGTTCAAGAGGAAAATCTTTGTACCATTTCCAAGCAAATATTCAAGTCAGCTACCTTCAATCTTTTCCCAACTGATCCACAACAGATCTCTTGTTTATAGTTAGTGGCCTGTAAAGATCTATCCATAATCCTTAAAAATACATATAATGTCAGTGAGGAATCCCAGCCAGGCTCAGTTCTCATGCCCCACTTAGCAGTGTATTTTTATTTCTGTGAAGCCACCACAGCAGCCCGTGTCATCATGGGAACAAGACCAGGGACACCTTGGTTTTACTGAAACTCCAGCAAACCTCCCACTGACTTCAAATCCCAAACCAGATTTTTGCCACCAGCCTGTGATTCCCAGCTCAGATCTCATAGCAACCAGCTTTCCTCACAGCCCCATGGACTGAGGCTGGTCACTCAGAAGTGTGGTTACTTCTGACCCTCAGCTACCAAAGGAGACATGTCAGTGTGTGCTGCATCTCCTGACTGAGACCTTCCTGGCCCTACTGCCTCCCAGGGCTCGCTCACACCACCAGTAAACATGCTGGTCTTCTTGAGAGGTGGAAAAAACTAGGCACAGACATATCCTGTTAGCTGTCTCTTCTGATAGCTGTGGGCATCTACAGGGAGGCAAACCAGGGGTGCCTGAGCTTCCTGACCCAGAATATGCCCACTGTCATTACCAGCATGTCCCTGTTCACAGAGGTACTGGCTGTTCCCTCTGCTCCTTGGGGCACTTGCATCCTTTGGGGTTGGACTCAATGATCTCTTGAGGGCCCTTCCAACCCCTACAATTCTGTGATCCTTGGAGAGAGCAGTGATGGCAGATGGAGTGAAGTTCCACTGGCACACCATCCCACATTGCCCTTACAAAACACTGGTAAAAGATGCACCCCAGTCCCCCAGGATGGTGATCAGCGTGCTGTGCAGGAAACACCCCTGAAAGCCTGGCTTAGCTGCAGGGCAGGCAGGGGGTCACAGGGCAAGGGACACGGTGACCCTGGGACACAGCTCCATCAGTTCAGCTGCTCTGAGCTCCGCTCCCACAGGATTCCCCTGCCACCAGGAGCTGTCATGCTGCTCCCCTGGGACTGCCCCCACCTCTGGGCTCCAGCCTGTCCCCAGGGAAGTAAGGGAGTCCCAGGGGTGCTTGCTGCTTTGGGACCTGCTCCTCCCCAGTCCCCCCATCACTGTCCTCCTCCTTGGGCTCTTCCCGTTCCAGGGCTTGAGGGAGCCCAGACAACCAGGTTGCTTCACCCCCCCACACCCCAGGGTTTAATGCCCCACATTGGGCATTCTTGTGAAGCACCAAGCTTGCTGAAAGGGTTCCTTGTGCCACAGGCCCAAGGCAAACTCGCCTTATCAGAGATGCTGTGGGGACAAACACTCCTTCTCTTGCCAGGGGAATTCTTTCCCCACAATTATCTCTGCCTGAGGACAAGCACCCACTTCATTGTGTCCCTCTGAATGGCCACATCCTGCTCAGGGACAGCGCTGGCCTGGTGAGGACAAGGGCAGTGAGGGGACACTTTGGTGACCTGTTGCAAAAACCTGGCCAGTGCAGGGCTGGTTAGGGGTCAGGGTCACTGGGACCCACCATCTGGGGGGCAGCTCTGCAGAGTAGGAGTCATATCCATCCCCACCACTGGTCCCTTCACGAACAGGTATCCCCAGTGAAACTTGGAGGAATGGGGCTGGTTGGGAGAAAATGTATTTCCCCTCAGACCGGTGGGAAGCCGTGGCTTGGGGGGACTGGAAACACTTCTGTCTCAATTACAGCCATTGTCTAATTCAGACCACTGCTTCTCTCTTCTTCCCTAGGCATTCTGGGAAGGAAGTGGAAATAAGGTCCTGGATGTACGTTGACTTGGAGGGCATCCAGTCTGAGGAATTCTAGAGCATTTCGGTCCTACCATCACTTCCTGGCACCAGGGACATTGCAGTGACTGGTGAGGTCTCAGTTTCCCTACGAGTGGGGTTGATCAAAGACAAAGGATGAGAGTTGGTTCTTTCCTGTCCTCTCCTCCAGAGGCATGAGGAGATGATCATCCCTGGGCCATTTCCCTCAAATGATCAATAAACCCCTTCAGCAAAGCCATGCTCTGCATGTGTGCGTGTGTCCATGTGTCCTCTCCTCTACCAGAGCCTGGATGCTGGGCTCTACTCTGTCTTCACCACTACCATGAAGAGAGTGGCTGAGGGAGTCCAGATACCTGTGGTGACACTGTAAAGTAGATCCCTTTGCACCCACCACGTGCCCCCAGAGAGGGGCACATTAGGGCAAGCTAACATGGGCTCCAGATGCTGGACAGACCTCTTCCTACCATGTATGGGACTTGGTGTTCATTATCTCTTGGCCATGGTTTTGCCTCTCCAGGCACACACTGAATTACCACCGACTTTTCCATTAGGAACTGTTTGCTCAGCACACTGCATGTGATGATCTGAAAGGGACTTTTCCAACCACAGTGACTGTACAAATCTCTGGTTCCATGACTTCATGTCTTCAGTGGGGCTGACTGCTGGGAATATTTCCCTGAGGGCTGGGGGGCTGTGCTTTAACTGCTGGAACATGGTGAGAAGGTCTCCCCTAAGCCTCCTTTGCTCAAAGCTGAACAAACCTAGTTCTCTCAGCCTTTCCTCATACAGCATGCTTCCCAGTCCTTGGGTCATCTTGGTGGCCCTTCTCTGGACCCTTTCCAGCCTCTCTGTCCACTGCTGCTGAATGTTTGGGGTCTGAGAGCTGAAGGCACCAGCAGAAGGGTCTGGCATGGAAAGAAAAACCCCTGTGGGCTCTGTCTGTGTCTGACAGTGCCCAGAAGGGAGCAGGAGCTGGGGATGCTGGTGCCCGGGTGGCTCAGAGTGGTGATGTGGGTCTCATTGCGCAGGTTATTGCAGGACTGTGGGTGCCAGGGAGTGGAGAGACACTGACAGAAGAAGCTGTTTCTCTCCCCACACTCCACATGATCCAGCCAGGCAGGGCCAGGCAGCATTCCAGAAGTGGGGAATGGATCCAAAAGGTTAGGGTAAGAGTTAGGGTTAGGGCTGGGTAAAGCTTATGGTTAGGGTTTGAGTTAGGGTTAGGGGTTAGGTTTAGGGTTGGGGTTAGGGATAGGGTTAGGGTTAGTGGTTAAGCTTAGGGTAAAGGTTTGGATTAGGTGTTAGGGTTAAGTTTAGGGTTCGGTTAGGGTTAGGGTTATGGTTGGGGTTAGGGTTTAGGGCTAGGTTTAGTGGTTAGGGGTAAGGGTTAGAGTTTGGATCAGGATTATGGTAAAGGGTTAGGGTTAAGGATGGGGTATATGTTAGGGTTGTGGGCTCCCTGGGGACGTTTCAGGCCAGGTATGTCTTTCAATCCTGGCTCCTTTGGTTTGGGACCTTTTGCTTGGTATGTTTTTAAGTGAGTGCTGCTTCGGGCAAGAAAAGCACCTAGGGAGACAGCTGGAGTGTTGCCTGTTTCCTGGCAAAGGAAATCCCTCAGACCCCGGATGACAGGGGCTGCTTATGGGCTCTCTGCGGAGGTTTCAGGCCAGGTATGTCTTTCAGTCCTGGCTCCTTTGGTTTGGGATCTGGTGCTGCACTACTTAGGGCAGAAGTGTGGCTTTCAGACGGAGGAGCCCCTTCACGCACAGACAGGTACTGAACTGGGACTAAAAGAATACACACAGCTTGTAACTTTCCTGCTCCACTGCCGCGCGTGTAGCCTTGCGTGCCGGGGCGTGGTACCGAGTGACTGATGGACCGAGGGGGTGGCTTCTAGTATCCAGCGTTCGTGCCCCTGGTGTTTCGAAGCAGCAGCTGCGCTTTGGGTCTCTTAGCCCTTTAGCTGATGCCGTGTAACAGCTCTCCCTATTTACAGTCAGTATCTTATGAAGGAAGCCTCTGTCCTATGGCCTTTCAGTGGAAGGTTTACGAAGCAGAAGACGGTGTTCCAGGCGTGCTTAGCCTCTTTCTCCAGAGGGATAAAAAAAAAGAGGCGGCTTAATTTTTGTTTGTTTTAGTGTCACTGAGTATAGTTGCTTTTAGGTCAGATTTGCTGTACAACTTTACTTTTTATTCTAGATCATCAAATAATAAGAGACTAAACAACTCTTTTCCCAGCCACCCTGACTGACCAAAAGGCAAGTGGTTATAGAAGGGGTTTTCTGTGGGTTCTGCTACCCTTTTGAGATAATTAGCTTTCCTTGCAATAGGGAGAAGAAGGGAGAAGGCAATGGGGGGTGAAAGACTAATTGAAGAGCCCTATCTTTGATCATGTTTAGTGTTAATTATGTTGTAATCTATATATGTAAGGCTGAAATTTTAAGGGAGGGTAACCTTAAACTCTGCTCCTCCATTCATTTCCAACCAAAAGCAAGCAGTTGCAGCAACCTTACCATACCTTCTCTGTTTCAGAGGTTTCAGAGGTTAGCAGAAAAGCGAGCCAGGAAGTCTCCCAGAATGTGACAGGGACTTGAGTTTCTCTTCAGCAAAAGGTGTTTCTGCATAAAGCATAAAACTAGAACTTCATCTGAAGGTGCTGATGAGGAGTGGGAAAAGTGTGCTAAGATTACAACACAGTTACCTCATGCAGTTTGTGTGTCATTAGAGAGCTCTAATCCCGAGTTTCTTGGTGTAGCATGCTAAAGGATGAAGATCCTGGTAGAGCCAGCATGCTAAGATGTGATGGTCTTGTGTGAAAACTGCTGGTATATTGCATTATGGTATGTGTTTCTGTTTTGTATGAAGCTCTTAGGGAAGTTCCATCTCCTTCATCCATTAAATAAATGGTCTTTTAGATTGCAGGGCTTTAGATTTTCTTCCCCTCCTTCTCCTTTTGCTTAATACTGTGTAGTGCTCAACAAAAAATAGCACTTCTGTGCTGCGCAGGAAAACAAATGAACCATGAGGTCAACTTCCATGTTAAATCTTATTTTTTCACCATCTTTTACATTGTCTTGGCACATACTCTGCAATATGCATCAAAAAAAGTCTCCAAAAAGGAAAGAAGGCAGAGAGAAATCCTAGGAAGGACTATGTCTTCACATTTCAAGCTCTGTTGCAGCAGGGTACTCTGTTCCACAGGTTTTATGAGTGTATGCCATCTGGAGTCCTGTGTCCAGGTCTGGGGCCCACAATACAAGAAAGATATAGAACTGTTGGAGAGGGTTCAGAGGAGGCCACAAAGATGATTAGAGGGCTGGAGCACCTCCCCTACCAAGAGAGGCTGAGGAACTGTGCTTGTTCAGCCTGGAGAAGAGAAGGCTGCAAGGGGACCTCATTGCAGCCTTCCAGTCCCTGAAGGGAACACACAAACAGGAGCGGAATCAACTTTTTAAAAGGACAGACAATGGCAGGACAAGGGGGAATGGATTAAAAATGAAGGAAGGAAGGTTTAGATTAGATATTAGGGGGAAGTTTTTTACAGAGAGAGTGGTGAGGTGCTGGAACAGGCTGTCCAGAGAACCAGTGGATGCCCCATCCCTGGGGGTGTTCAAGGCCAGGTTGGATGGGGCCCTGGGCAATCTTGTGTAGCTCCAGGCCTGGAGGTTGGTGTCCCTGCCTGTGGCAGGGGGGGTTGGAGCTCTATGATCCTTGGGGTCCCTTCCAACCCATGCCATTCTATGATTCTGTGATTCTATGCCTGACACAACATGTAGTATCTGTGCTTTCTTTTGTGCTTGTCACAGACAGGAAGCTCTTTAAGCTCAGTCTCTCACTGTATTCATGGGCAACCCCTGCACTGCCAGGCTATGGTTTGTATTTGATGTTTATAGATCATGTGAATGAAATGGCAGAGTGAAATGGTATAAGTAGCATTTCCCTTCCAAAAGGGGCACCAGCACCTCTGGTTGTCTAAGCAGGCTACTGTCAAGGTTGTGTTATGGAGAGTTGAACTCTCTTCATTATCCTTTACAGGTCTGATATTGTACAGATGCATTTGGCAGCTTGTTCCTGGCTCCACAGCGGAGTCATCAGGCATCAGCAGGCGCTTTGCGAGAAGGATGTGCCATGGCCCTTTTAGGTGCAGTTTGGCTCGTTCCCTTTCTTTGACGCCTCCCTCAAGGGCAGAACGTGTCCCTGTTTAGAATGCTGCCAGGTTTGTGTTGGTCACAGTGCCAGTCAGCTAAGCCGTGCAGTCTGCCTGAAAACATAAAGGTATTTTCTCACAGGAGAGAATCTGTTCAGATCGATGCAGTGCCTTGTATCCACTGCCAGCTTCCTGCTGCTTTCTTGGATGCTGCTGCCCATCTCCCTTTGCTTACAGGGAGAATATTCCACTTGTCTCTGCCTCTAGCTGGGAACTAGATACACTGCTCCATTGTTTACCTCCCCTTAAAAGCTGAGAGCTGACATTTTTGTTTGAGACACTCTGTATTTTTATTCCCTGGGTTGGCAGGGCAACAGCTAATCAAATAATTATATTTAAAATTAGATTTAATAAAAAAGCATCTCTAAAACAAAAGACAAGGTGTAGTCCTGCTTCTTAGCAACAAAACTAGTCAGCAATGTGCATACAGTGTCAAGTTTCCCAAATAACTAAGGACCATTTGGACTTTCTTAATGTTCTTAACGTTTTCTGTTGATTTTTTTCTTTTCCTTTTAACATGCTCTCCTGTGTTTATAGTAGGTCTGCAAATTGAGCACCCCCTTCTGTTCCTTTTTCCGTTCTCTTCCGTGCCTCCCTCGCCCCCACGTTTGAAGTAGGTTGTCTTACCTAGAGCTGTGACAGCAGCTATTCATACTTGAAGAGCTTCTGCTAATAAGCAGCTGTTCTGTCCAAGTTTACAACATGAATAAAAATACTAATTGTGTTTTTTCAAATAATAAACTGAAGGTCCCAAACAGATAATTATGCTTGTGCTTGTAAATAATCATTACTCAGAAGCAGAAGAAATTCTGTACTTTTCCCCTGTCCTCAAGCCAAACACTGGACTGAGTGGGACCTTCTGGGTTGCTCTGTATACTCCCTTCCTGTAGCATGGCTTGTGCATATAATCTTTTTAAAAATACATTGAACTCTCTTTTAAAAGTAGTGGGGTTTTGGAGAGGAATTTTTGGTTGGTTGGTTGGTTGGTTGTTGGGGTTTTTTTTTTGCATTCGGTTGTGGTACTTTGGAAGCTGCTTTTGAACGTGTCTGGTCTTGTGGTCAGAGACCTCCTTCTAATTACCAGTCTCTGGATGTCCAGGCCTGGATAAGGAGCTCTTATACTGGGTACAGAGCCACTGTCCAGCGTTTAACCAGACTCAGCATTTCTTTCTTTCAGGGTATAATAAATGCTACGTTCACAGCTTCTAATTTGCTCTAACATTGGAACACAGATCTGTGGAATGTTGAGCCTGAGGTTTTTACAGTGAGGTGGAAGGACACAGAAGGTCAACTGTGGGCAAGAGGGATCTCCCCAGGGTATGCACCGCTAGTTCATGTATGTCACAGAGTTCCAAGACCACCAATCTAATAATTAATGAAGTAACTTCAGCATGAAGTCCTTCTTATGAGCTTATTGTGAGATACAAGACACGCTTTGTTAAAAGTCTGTGTTTGCCATGGCTATAAATAGCTTTCTTGGCAAACGTGGTAAAGGGAAATTATATGTAACCAAGGAGTAACAGCAAATAGAGTTTAAATACCTGTTTCATAACAGTGTTATTTTGGGGCTGAGATAATGGACCAGGCTGGGTACTGAGAATTAGTTTGTCTTGTGTGATACACCTTTTATTAGAAATATATTTAGCATAGTGCTTGGCACCATGCTAGGCCTAGGATTTCTTCTCAATTGATGTCTTGCAGACCTCGTAACTGTCTTTTGTTCCTTGATAACCTGAAGGTCCTTACTAAGCAATATATGACGTTAAATGTTGGCTTTGATGAAGCTGGTGACGTTGTTTTAATTGTAGAGAAAGACTTGGCCATGTTTTTCTGGGTATTCATAATTCTGGATCAGCATTTGCAGCCAGACACAAAGGTAACATTATGCCTAGTGAGACTAGAAAAGGTAATGAGGATGTTACCCAAATTGTAGCATGGCCTGGGTGTTTAAGCTAATAATCTTCTGCTAATTTGGGAGTTGATGAACCTCTTCAATGAGAACAACGGTGCTGAATTACATTTGATATGGAAAGACATCATCATCCCCCCTCATGCTCGTCTCGTCCCTTTCGTTGCGTTGGGATCTGTTCAGGATACAGTGCCACTGCTGGATGGCAGTTCTGAGCTCCCACAGCGGTTGTTTCACAGTGTTTTCTGGAGGCTGCCCATGCAGGTGCTGTAGCATGCAGTGCTGTGGCAGCACTGCAAATTGCTTCAGTTGCTTTTACTGCATCATCCAGAATCTTAAAACTATTGAAGTCAGTTCTCACCGTAGCTGCATCTCGAGCTCCGAGTCTTTCTGCTGGGCATTTGTTGCACTGCAGCTCCCGGGCTAAATGTGGCGCGGACATCGCCGCCGCTTCACAGACCTGTTTCTGGCCTTTCTACAGGCAGTTCCGTGTCTCTGGTGTAACGCTGCGATGTCTTAGCCATCATCCTCTGTTTCGTATCATTAAGGCAGAAGGATTTAGCTCAGTTACTGGCTAATGCAGTGTTTAATGTGTGTATCTGTGAGGCAAATTCCATTTTAGCAGGGTGGAAAGCGGTCAGATATCAATATTCGGTATACTAATGACAGTATGGCATCCAGGATCACATTAAGGTCTCCACTGAGCTCATCTGGCTGACGCATCTTGTTGATGGGATTTGGAAGAGTCAAACATTTGCAGATACTAGGAGTGGTACTTCTAAGGCTTCTAGCTGCTTTGGACAGACATGCTGCCACAACTTGAGCTTTAGCACAGCTTTGCAAAAACCCTGTTGTGACAGATGTAGTGGAACAGTGAAGCTTTAGGCTTTTGCTGTAGTGTTTGTACAGGTAAAGGATATTCTGACACACCTGGCTTGCCAACTGTACTGTGGCACATGGAGTGGTTTGAAGTTGTTCTGCTGGGTTTGGCTTTGGAGAACATCAGATGTTTACTTACAAAAGGGAAGAAAGGGCTTGGCAGTGGTGAAAACTCTGTTGGTGAGTATAAGATGCTTGTGTGGGAAGTGAGGGAAGGTAAAGCATCAGCTTATGGATGTTTCCAGAGGGACAGAGTAAGTAGGTGTTGTTTTCTAGGAATTATGCAAATTACAGACAGGAAAGCAAGCTGAAAGCTAGTATGTTGATAGGGACATGGGGACATTGCCCCTTTATCTTATGTGATTATATTAAATGCACATTTCTTTCTGTCTTACCCATGATTAATGTGCTCTTCATCCCAACCTCATCTGGTGGGTGTAAGGAGTGGTTGTTAAATGCACCACAATGTAAAAGATGAGAAAGAGATTTGCTGTTTTTCTGCCAGTATTGAGCCCCATTCACTGATTTCGCAAATGGCTGCTTGGACCCTTCCTTCGGTGTCAGGGAAACTGTGGGTTTAGGAGTGGAAGATAGGGAATCTGGATTAGTCAGTAACAGCAGTAGAGGGCAAGAGCATGCCATCTGAAAGGCCGTGAAAATGTGTATGAGCAACTTAAATTTGCTGCAAGGAGAATTGGTTCATCAAACTACTAAATAGTCCAAGAAAAGGGCTAGAAAAATCGCAGTTTCTGTAGCACTGAGTAGGAATTTCAGTGGGATAAGGAGGTCTGTGTTTTAATCGGTGCTTTGCCAAGAGATTCTGTATGATAGCCAAAGAGGCAGATGGCATTCCAGTTACAGTGCTGACGGACAGGCATCTGTGGGCATGAGTTCATCATTAACTACACTGCAAGCCCTGGCCCAGAGGGAGCAGGAAGGAGTTACCATTTTCCATACATGTTCTTTGTGGTTAAATGTCTGGAAGATGCCAACTGTCCCAAGAAATGATGGCATTTTATCTTGTGGTTCCATAACACTTAGTAGAGGGGAACGCAATGGGCTGCTTGAATGACAGCGTAAACTGCAACAACAGAAAAATAGATCAGGTATTGTAGGAGAGGCATGTGCTGGGAATGTGGCCCTGGAAAACAAAGTCTGCCAAAGTATAGTCCTATGGCAGCATCAGGATGCAGACAGAAATCACCTGTACAGCAGTGGAGAAAGCTGCAGAAATCCATCTCTAACATCCTGTCTCTTGAGACAGAGTGGTTCCTTTCTAAGCCAATGATAAGAAACATGTGCCTGTCCTTAATCGCTTGCGTTCGCTGACTTTCTCCTTGTGCTTGTGGGGGAAAAAATAAATTCTTGAGGTGGAGTTCCCTAACAGCTCTGATAAAGGACTCGGAGGACTGATCAGAAAGACTGAACAAGTGAAGTGGATTCTTTTCCCTTGACAGTGTTTTGTTAAATCAGTAGATTTCTTAAGGACATGGGTTTGTTTTAGTTTTAAATAAACTTTTGACAGTCCGTAGATCAAAACCTGCTGTCAGTGCAGGGATTAGATAGCTGTCGAGATGTCAAGATTACAGCTGCGACTGAGGAATTGTTCTTGTGAAGTGGCCTTAAATGCCTGCGGAAGGCAGCACGGAGTGGGTGTCCTTGTACTTAAAGTGGGGGCTTGGTGCAGCATGGGGGATTCAGGCTCGCAGCCTGCAGCGGGCACTGCGAATGCTTGTGTGAAGGTTGCACGCCTTGGAAACTGAGCGAGTTGTGCCTGTGCAGGGGGATGTCTGAGCAGTAGAGGGCAAGGTGATGTCAGTTAGAAGCAGTCTGAGGCCCAGTACTGCCTTGACTCAGCCCTCTCTCTCCCCGCAGCCTGGCAAGCTGACTGAAGCCTTCAAGTACTTCCTGCAAGGCATGGGCTACAGTGAGTGCCAGGGCTGGGCACGGGGCTGGTGCGCGTCTGCGAGTGTGCGTGTGTGTGCGTGTGTGTGCCCATGTGTATGTCTGCCAGCCCCAGAGAGGAGCCTGGCAGCCTGTTTGCTCACACTGAGGGAGGGCTGCATGCTGCCTGTGGCTTGTGTGGACAAGTGTGCAAGGTGTCTGTCTGTCTGGGGGCAACTGGACCGTACAGGCTCTGTGTGTGGCCAGGGTTTCTCTGTGTGTGTGCACACAGGCATGTGTGGGTGTGTAAAAGCAGGGATTGTGTGTGTGTGTGTGTGTGTGTGTGTGTGTGTGTGTGTGTGTGTGAGCACGTGTGCACAGATGTGCAGAGTCCCTGTGCACGAGTCCATGTGTGTGTAGGTCTGTGAGCACGGGTGTAGGTGTGCACACCCATGTGTGCATGTGTGTGAAGGGCTGTGGACAAGTGTGAGTGTTTGCAGGTACATGTGCACGTGTCTGTGTGCAGGTCTGCGTGCATATGTGCAGGTCCATGTACACGCACATGTAGGGCTGGAACAGGGCTCCTGGCCCCATGTTGTGGCCAGAATGGCTCATGATCTCTCTCTGCCCTCCCTGCCCTTTTCCTGCTCTACCCCTATCAGTCGCCCACCTGAAGGATCGGAGGCTGAGCGGAGGCACAGGTACAGCTCAGTGCTGCTTGGCCCGTGCCTGCTGCTGCATGGAGCCTGCGTGGCCTGTGCCCTCGAGCTGCCTGGGCACCTTTGGGAGCAGCCTGGGTGCAGGGCTGGCCGTTCCCAGCCAGACACCCTCTCCCTCACTCTGCTTTGCCTGAGATGGCACCCTGAGCTGGGGGCTGAGGAATGCCATTTGGAGAAGTGCCCCCCTATGTGGGTACAGGCTTGGCTGTGTTCCCAGCGTGCCCTCCTGCAGCCAGCCGGGAGCTGTCCCCGTTGGGCGTTGTGGATGGAGGAGGGTGTCACCTTCCCTGCACACCCTGGGGAGCCTGGAGAGCTCCCGTTCATGCTCCCTTCCTTGGAGCATGGCAGCCATGGTCCTCACTGTCTCATTCTCAGTGGTTGCGTGTCCGGGCAATGTGCCCGGTGTGCAGCCTGCTCCAGGGTGCCCCATCCCTGCCCCACTGTCCCTTGCCAGCCCAGAGCTGCTCATGTTGTCACAGCACCGCATGCTGCAAGCTTCTGCCCAGGGTCATTCACAGCAGGGAGCAGGATCGGTGGCTTCGCTTGTGTAGGACAATGTCAGCTCAGGTCCTTCCAGCTGTTGGAGGGAACTGAGCACCACGGCTGTCTCTCTGTGCCCATGCAGTGCCATCCGCCAGCATGACCCGCCTGGCACGCTCTCGCACAGCCTCCCTCACCAGTGCCAGCTCAGTGGATGGCACCCGCCCACGTGCCTGCACCCACTCGGAGAGCACTGAGGCCATGGGCCAGATCAACCATACCATGGAGGTATCATGCTGAGGTCCACGCCCACCGCTGACGACTCCTCCAGAGCCATCTCCCATCCATCAGTATCCTGCCAGCACCCACCCGCCCGATGGACATCCTCGACCAGGGCCCTCGCTCCTTCGGTGTTGATTTGTCTTCTTTGCCGTTGGCCTCATCCTCTTGTCCGGTACCAGAGAAGGAAATGGGCTTTGCTTCACTGCCTCCTGGCTCTGGCTCCTGGCTTCATCCAGCAGTCACGCATGGTCCTGCATTAGTCCTCATCCTCCCCAGCACGAGTCTGATCCAGGCTTGGGAGGGTGGGTGGCAGGGGCATGGAGCCAGGATGGGTGGTGAAATGGGGACAGGATGGTGGAATGGGGCAGGACAGCAGCCTCTACAGCCATGAAGAGGACACAGGAGATAGGTTGATCCTCCAAAGTCAACTGACAGCTGGCCAAACCAGAGGGAAGGCAAAGCCAGGGCACAGCACTCACTGGGAGGTCACTGGCCCCCTTGCTGGAGATGCAGATCCCATTTTTTTCCCCACTGGCTCTCCCTGGGGAGAGCTAGCATGAGCTGTTCCCGCACACCCCGGGCCTGCTGTCCCAGAACTGTCTGAGCATTATGAGAAATCGTACCCCAAACTGTCCCCCCCACCCTGGTAATGTAGCCCAAGGGCTGGTCTGAGGCAGCAGGAGAGGTCTCAGCCCTCTTCCAGAAGCCACCGGAGCAGGAATATGGGGGTCCTCCTGCCTCTGCCTGTGCCCTTGCCTGTGGTGGCACTTCCTTGGCCTCTTGTTGCAAGGACAATCACCACCTGCCATCAAAAATGCAGTGGGGAAAAAGGGACACACATGAGTGTCCCCTGGCTTGCTCAGTCCCTGCTACACTGCAGTTCCACTCTTGGGTTGAGGCCACCAGGGCTCAGCGGTCACAAGTTTTGGGCAAATCCTGGTGTCACAACCTCCCTCCTGTTTTGCCACAGCCTGCGGGTATCACCGTGATGGAGCCATAAGCAATAAGATGAGACCCTCCCTCCCTGCAATGTGGGGGAGCCTGCAGCACCTCTGCCCTGCAGTGTGCATCACTGGAAAGTGTTGGCAGTGTGGGGTGACCCATGGGGCATGGGGAGCATGCTAGTGCCTGGCTTTGCCCACAGAGCTGGCCAGACCCACCCACCCCCCCCACAGCCCCAGCACCTCTCCAGCACTCTGAGCAGGGTGTCTCTCAAGGGCTTGGCTCCCCGTGAGCTGCAGGGTCCTCTCTGGCCACTGGCCACCAGTTTCTCAGCTTGGCACAGCTCTCTGTGCCATCACATAACCCCACCATTGGCCATCCAGCCTCTGCTGCTGTCCCATGCCCACCCCAGGGATAGCCAAGCCCAGGTCCTCCAGCACCCAGGGTAAGGGAGCTCCAGCTCTGGTGATGCGTGCTCAGCTCTTTGAGGATGGTCTGTGGGAGACCCCAGTGGGCTCCTTTGTGGGACTCACCGTGGGCCACCATCTGGGCGAGCAGAACCAGCCTGCAGGGAGCAGGTGCCACCCAGCCCCTCCAAAAGCACTCATCCTTCCTCAGCAAGGAGTGCAGGGGTCCTGGGGTTCCCAGCAGGCCTACAAGGGCTTTTGGCCCTGAGACCTGTGCCCTGCCCAGCCTGTCCCTTGTTGAATGGCCACCCCAAGACACCAGTGTCCCCATTTGTCCCCCACTTTGTTCTGCTGTGTGCTTCCTTCTCGGTGTGACTCTGAAAGCTGTGTAGCTCCTGTTTACTCTAGATATCACTGCAAACTTTTGTTTTCTCAGCGTGTCCTTCCAGATGATACATATAAAAATACCTATACATAATATATATATTAAGGGTTTGTCTGCTCCTGGATCTTTTTGGTTTCATTCCCCTTGCATTGTTGTACAAGCAGTGCCGTGTGGTTCCCCTGGAGGTGGTCTGGCCTTTGTTTCCTCACCTTAGCCTTGTTGGTCAGTTTGTTTTTCTCTGGTGGTTTGTTCTTTCGATATTGGGGTTACTTTTTAAGGTGGTTTGTTTTGTTTTGGGTTTTTTTGTTTGGTTGTGTTGGGTTTTTTTGTTTTGTTTTGTTTTCCCAGTCACAGCGGAATTTAACACGTTTTCCTGTCTGAGTGCCATCTGGTTTTGTCATGGCAGCATCAAGGCTGCAGCACTCACAAGACAGCAATATGTAAACCAGATTTAACTAACCTGTTGCCGTAGAGAGGATTTACTGTGTTGGAAAAGAACCAACAAACTAATAAACATGTTAACAACCTTCTGTTCTCTCTTCAATGTGCTTCAGGGAAATTGGCCCAAGTTCATCCTGGGCCTTCTTCCAGAGATGACAAGGGGGGACACCTTGGCCACAAACCACACCAGGGACTGGACTTCACTGCCTGGAGAGGGGGACCAGGGTGGCCATCAAGGAGACCCCAGGGTGCATGTGAACAGGAGCTGTGGGTTGCTTTGTCTCCAGGTCAGCCATAGGCAGGGTGCCCTATATGCTGGGAGTGGATGGAGACTGGAAATCTCCCAGTTGTGGCCCAGCAAGATTGGATCCAAGGGATGCCCGTGGGGGAAGGAAAGACTCATGGGTGCACAGCTCCGGGCATGAGCAGAGCCCTTGGGAGACCCATTGTTCCTGTCCTCTTCCAGCTTGCGGGCTCCCTGTTTGACTCCCCATGGAGGTTTGAATGTCTGTGGTGGTTGAGGCCTGGCTGGAGGCCAGACGCCCACCAAAGTTGGTCTATGACCCCCCTTTGTAGTTGGACAGGGGAGAAAAATGTATATTGAGGGGTTTAGAAATCAGTGTAAGGACAGAGAGATCATCCTGTCAACAACGACACGGGCAAATCACACTCAGCACAGAGCGAAGGACAGAAAACTCTCTAATTGATTACGCTGCACTCCAGAAACAGCGAAACGGGAGTGGGGAGCGCGAGCAGATCTTAAAGCAACGCCAGCAGATCTTAAAACACTTTCCCCCCACCACTCCCTTCTTAGCAGACTTTAGTCAGGATTATGCTCCCTTCTTCCTCCCAGTGGTGGTACAGGGGTGCAGGGACTGGGAAAATGGGGTTCTCGGTCACTTCTTCATGAGCTGTTTTCCTTTTCCAGATCTTATAACACCTCTACCTCCCCTCCCACCCTTCCCTTCTTAGCAGACTTCACCCTAGTCATGATTTCACTCCCTTCTTCCCCCCAACAGCGTAGCATGGGGAGGGGCAGGGACTGGGAGATGGAGGCTTTGGTCAGTCCCTTGCAAGTTGGTTTCCTTCTCGGCCGAGGGGCTGGGGGGGGGCATTCATTCCACACCCTCCCCCTGCTGCACCATAGGGTCTCACCCACAGCAGACAGTCCTCCATGAACTATTCCAGTGTGAGTCCTTCCCCACAGGGCTTTATCTGTTCATCAGCTGCCCCGCCGTGGAGCACTGCTATGGTGGGCAGTCATAAATCCCAATGTCTCTCCAGTCCTCTGTGGGGTCACCAGCCTCCCCCCAGCAAATCTCTCTCTCGCTCATCTCTGTGTCTCTGCTTCTCTTCATGGGCTGCAAGTGCTGGCAGGGGCTTGATCCAACACGTGTTACAGCACCTTCTCTATGTCTCCACCTGCTCCATCCAGCATGGAGCCTCTCCACTGGCCACGGTCATGGGCTTCCTTCTTCTCGCACAGGACCTGAAGACAATGATGAGATGCCACATAAATGGCCAAAGACTGAAACAGAGCAAGACTATGATGAAGAGCGGAAAAAAGATCCTGGAACATGCTGCTGAGGCACAAGAGACAAGTAGGAGTCTCTGCAGTGCCACCTAGTAGTACAACTGCTGCTCGCTCATCATTTTAACTCTCCCTCTGCTCTAAGAAGAGTTCCCATAGCATAGGAGGGACAGCTACCTGGTAACCAGCTGGTTTTATTTATTAGCTGTTTAAGGATTTCAGAAGTTACTTGAAGTAAATTACACCGTAATTGAGGTGATTTTACAAAAGCTTGTCTGACCGTTCCCCAGGCTGGTACCTGAGCAGCTGGGGCATGACACAGAGTAGCTTCATTCTCTTGCTGCAAGAAGAATGATGTGTCAAGAGTAAAGAAACTGTAAGCTTTATGCTCTTGGGCCCCTGGCTAGGAGTAGTCTGTGAATAAAAGAGGGAGGGGACTAACGGTCCCTCATTGAACTGCAAAACCAGCAGAGGAATTAAGACTGATTTTTTAAAATTTTTTTTTTTTTTTTTTTAACTTTTAGCAGTACAACACTGCTGTACAGTTACACTGTAATGTAACTACATGTCTCTTATGTCTTCTGCCCTGGATGTGCACAGAGAAGTTAACTTTTATGACCTCTCATTTCAAAACAACCCAGAAAGCCCCAAGTGTCCCTATGAACCAAAGTAAGGCATCTGACATGTGAGCATTTCAATTTGAAACGTTGTCCCTGGCTGAGCTTCTCAGCAGTACATTAAGGGCTTGCCAAATGCCTCACTGCTGTGCATGCTGCCTGCTTACCAAGGTGACACCAATGGCACCAGGATCACAGTAGTCGACACCATTACCTGCTTTAGATGCCAGCGTGTGGCGCTGGGTCTTTCTGTCACACTTACTGACTCGCAGGTCGCCTGAGGTTTGGCCTTTCAGCACTTTGCAGAGCTGAAAACAAACTTCACAGGACACAGTGAAACACCCTGTAAGGCTGCAGAGGTCAGCTTCACTGGACCCCAGAGCTGTGTGATAGCTGCCAAAGGGGAAGGGACTCTATTAGGAGCAAAATAGCAATCCTGCTGGCCAGATGCACCTTCTCCTTGGAGAAGATGGAGAGGAAACACGTCCAAGACACCAGTGAGCATCCATGTGTTAGCCTCTTACAAAACCAGAAGAGAGGATAGCACCCGTTAGCTGGAAAATTAAACCTTCTGGCCATTTTCCTGTCACTTCTCCTCCCAAAACATAAAAAAGGAAATCATTTGAAGCCAACTTAATTAGCAGCAGCTAATCTCATTGCAGACACAAGTTCTGAAATGGAGCTGTAACTGTGGAGTGGACTTGAACACTAACGCTTGATGTGCAGAGAAAGTGCTGGATAATGAACCCATGCAGAGTAAGAGCTGCAACAAATGCCTGCCCTTTAAAGCCCAGTCTAATACATAGCAGAGGCTCTCAGGGTGGGAGAGGATCCAGCCTCGTACATTAGCCTTATGTTGTTAAGACCTACTCAGAGATGCTTTGAGATGGGTTGGTGCAGGGATTTAAACCAGAGCTGAGAAATAGGCTTATTCCATTTTAATGGAATCTATTAGTATTCATTCAGAAATAGGCAGACCCATTAATAAAATACCATTTAGCATGCAGAACCACTGTGGAAGGAAAACATGAACAAAAGTGGGCCTTCACAGGAGGTGAGATATTGTCAAGATTATTACACTTGATTTTAATTCTTCTTCTCCCTTTTGATTCTGGAAATGCTGTGGAAGTCTAGAATTCAGGACTATGGAAAGGGAGAAGCATAACTTAAAAGATGACTAGACTAGTGTAAGCCAGGCTTACAATCTCTTTATTAGCAGCCAACACTTTTGCTAAATCAAGGGATGTGAAAGTCCATAAAGTCAAAGACAGCTTCGCTGTGGTTTGATGCCTTTGCTGCCAAGCTAGTTAGAGTGGTACTGGATGTGACCTCTCTCCGTGTGGCAGAAGAAAGCCACCTGTTCTGGTGGCCCTGCAGGGTCCTGGCAATTCCACTGGAAGGAACAGGCAGAACTGGTCGGGTTCACAGCTGTGATGGTCCTGGGCACACAAAGAAAAAAGGACTAATGAGGTGCTGGGTGGTTAATGATGCTGTGCCGTAACTGTCATCAGGCGCTGCCAGTCCTGGACACCATCTGGAAGGAGTTACTTGGTGCAGGGGCATGACACTGGGAGCATGAACACTTCTGCTGCTTTTGAGGTGTTTCACCTAGAAACATTTCACTTGCCTTGTTTCCCAGGTGGCTATCGATTAGTGGCTATCGATTAGTGGCTATCAATGAAGAAATTAGCAGGGATACACTCTGAAGGTGGAGAGACCCTGACACAGGTTGCCTAGAGAGGTAGTGGAGGCCCCATCCCTGGAAACATTCAAGGTCAGGGCAGATGAAGCTCTGAGCAACCTGATCTAGCTAAAGGTGGCCCTGCTCACTGAAGGGGGCAGATGGCCTTCGGAGGTCCCTGCGCACCCAACGCAGTCCGGGGTTCGATGGCCAAACTCTTGCATGACAGCACGGCAAGATGAAGGCAAAACGGTAAAGTGAAGTCCAGCAAGGCTCCTTCGGAATATGGTACCAAGCAGACTGCTGGCCAAGCACCATCAGATCACAGACAAGGTACAGATGTGCCTCAGGGTTTGGAAGAGCCTCTGGTTAATGGGGGGTGATCAGGAGACCACCAGCAGAAGCCATGCCCACACCCACCTTCTGTTCCTGCTGCGCAGTCCCACTGCTGCGATCTCAATCACTTTCCTGTTGACATCGAGCTCTGGCTCCTCAGATCCCTGCAACTCCGGGTTGCGCCTCTTTGCCGTGATGTAGTCGGAGTCTTCCAGGTCAAAGTGGCAGCTGGGCATGAGGCTTCTCCCCTTCACAGCCACCTCTGGGCCCTTCTGATCGGGTTTCAGGTTTGGAATCCTAGGAAGAAAGGGACTGGTGTTGGCCAGGCTAGCTGGTGGTGGCCAGGCTAACTGGTGACCTGTGTCTCCCCCTCTCTGGATCTCTCGTTCCAGATTTTGCAACCCTCCAGGAGCTTAATATTTCATACAACATCTTTTTCCCGTGTCTCCACACCTCCTTCTACCAAGGCTGGATGCTCATCTTGCTTTTCTCCTGTACATGTGCAGTTTCTCTGCCTCTCTGGGGCTGGCTGCTGCCAGATCTGCACTCCTACCCACCCCGATCCGAGGTATAACCACGACTGCAGAAGCAAGCGAAGCCTGGACGTCTCCTACCTGCAGAGCATACGGCTCTCAAAGTCCCCAATGTATGTTGGAGAGAACTTCATCTGGAAATGCTGCTCCTGGCCAGCAAGGATGGTGCCGCTGTTGGGCTCGATGGAGAACGGCAGGGAGGGGGCACGGGTGGTGTTCAAAGACCAGCTTGCGGAAGAAGAGACCCGCTCCACACTGTGGTCCAGCTGGCTCAAATGGCTGGGCTGGAGCTTCACAGAGCTACCAGAAGTGGAGGAGAGCAAATCCCCTGTGATAAGGAAAGGGTTATATAGCAGGACATCTGTCAAGGAAAAAAACCCTCCCAGCAGCTCTGCCTCCTGGTGCAGGCAGGTAGGAGTGAGCTGGGATGTACTTGGAGCATCTCCAGCCACAGGCTTTCATCAGGAGGACTCCCCGTGAAGAGCAGGGAGAGCGGCCAGTTGGCTTTTTGCTTCTAGGCTACTGCTTCCTAAATCATATTCCCAAAATGTCCCGGGGGATCCATGTGAAAGCGAGAGCTGGGGGCAACAAGCACAACGAAAAGGCCCCGAGAACTGCCTGGAGCACACCGCACCACTGAGCATCCTGCTGTAACAGCACTGGGCTGGCAGATGGGGGGTTCAATGGGACCAGGACTACCCTGGCTCCATCTCCATGGCCCGGTTGCTTGAGGCAAACCTTTCCTGCAGAGTGCTTCCTGGCCAGCATTTGTTCCCAAACTAGACCCGGCAGCCAACCGGAGAGACGTTTTGGGGTGCTCGTTTGGGTGCGGTGGCTGTGGGGGACAGCGCTGCTCCGTCCTTCACACCCTTTTCCTTCCTTCCTTCCTCCCTTCCTCCTCTCTGCCAGGCTTTCCCAACCTACGCCAGAGAGCTCAGCAGAGCCCAGCCCAGCATCAGCAGGAGCATGCCCGTGCCGGGGAAGAGCCAGCACCGGGACGCACATGGGAGGGAGATTGGCACGTTCCTGGCATCGAGGCCGGCACCGGGTTCTCGGCCAGCCGGGCTGCTCCTGCTAGGAAGCGTCAGAGCTGGCAGCTCTCCTCTCTCAGCCCAGCCTCCACACTGCTCCCAAGGAGACCGTGTGCTCTGACATCATCCCTGGGGGTAAATGAGTCACTGCCACCCCATCGAGCTCCACAGCTGCTGCGAGCAGGGTCCCTGCCTGCACCAAACACTCCCCTGCCCGAGCCAGAAGGGTTTGTTTTAGATGGTGACTTTTGGGAATTGTGCCCAGATGGTGCCAGCAGGTTGGTTAACTCACTTGTCACACCTCAGCTTTCCCAGCAAGAGGGGCCCTGACACCCCCTTCCCAGTCCAGACCCATGGCGCGGCTCCCCCTGAGCCACACTCAGCTCCCACGCAGAGCGCACGCGTCGGAGCCAGTGCCAGAGGGTCTGAAATGCGGGGAGGGGGCAAGGAGAAGGAAGATGCTGATAAAAGTGGATGACCGGATAGGGATGGAAAAGCAATTCCTGTTTGGAGGTGGTGTGTCTTCTCCCCAAGCCCTTAGCTACCCACGAGACAATCCTGGCACCCCCAGACAGCCCCTTACCATCCAGACTGGGCGGAAGCTGCTCCATGGTGCTGGTGGTACAGCTTGCTTTGCTTTCATCCTCCACAGCCTCCAGCCAGGTATATTCCAGGGCCACATTCCCTGTGTTGGACAGCTGGAAACTGAGAAGCAAGGAGGGGAAAAGGAAAAAGCCCAATAAATACCAAGTGAGTCGAGAAGTGACATGGTCTGTGGGCTCCTGGCAGCCCTTTCTTCAGGCTGAGGAGCATCTTCTTCCCCGGACAGCTCTGCCCTGTCCAGCTTGTGGCCCTGGTGTGTCCCATGAGAAAGTATTCCAAAGTTTGGAAGTCAAAGAGAAAAGGGCAGATGTGGTATCCCAGAGGCTTAATCAAAGGGGTTTCTAGGATTAAGGTCTTGGATTAAGGCTCTCAGGTCTCAGCCTGACGTTATTTTGGTTGCAAACTCATCCTGAAGCAGATGAGGACAGAAGACATGCAAGGAAAGTGAAACCACAGCTGCTCCTGGCAGAAAGGCGCAGCAGAACTGAACTTCTGGCACATCTGAGCAGGATGGCAGCCACCATCTCCTGCTTGGCTTTGTGTGCAGGTAGACGGGCTCCAGCACCCAGCCAGGGCCTGGGAAGGATGAAACCATAGAGGGTCTGTGTAAAAGGATGAAGAGCAGCTGAGACTGAACATAAACCGGGAGGAAGGACTCACGTGAACGTCCTTGTCTGGAAGAGCAGGGTCTCCTGGAACTGAATCGTGTCCATGTCCATTTTGAACTGGGCATAGTCAACGACAGCGCTGAGGCGAAGCTCCACCTCACGGCTGCTCTTCTCCAGGACAGTGTGAGCTGGTTCTGGGTCCATCTCGATCACCTCCAAGGAGAGAGGAGAATCACTGAGCAGAGCCCGGAAAGCCAGACCGAGCCAAACCAGCCCCATACAGGAACACACCATCCCCATTTCCTTCCCTGGAAAGGTGTCAAAGAAAGGTGACCTTTCTGCTGGACTATCTGTTTCTACCTCCTGATCAAAGCAATCACCACTGTGACCACAAATACACCCATGGGGACAATGAGCAGGGATCAGTCCCTGTGCTTCAACTGTATAGTGTCCGACCCTTCTGCTGGCCCTCTGTAAATGCAGCAGACCTCTAAATGGGGATTTAATTCTCCCACTGGAGCTCTGTGGGTGGAGAACCTCACGAATGAACACACATAGAAAGCACCTCTTCCTTTCCAGGGGTTTCATATAGGGCAACAGCAGGGGACTGTTGCTTCCAGATGTCTCATGTAGGGCTGGGGACTGGCATTTTGGGGTGGGCACAAAGTCACTGGGGAAGCCTCTGAGCGCTGATGCTCTGATGGGGAAGCAGTTTGGATGACAGGTTTTGCAATGGTCGAGAAACTAAGGAAGAACCATCACCCAGGAGAGGTGTGTTTGGCCACAATGAGAGCAAAAGGAGGAGCTTCTGGAGATGATGCTTCTCTGGACTCCCGCACAATGGCCACACAGTGCCTCCATAACAAGAGAGCCCCACGACACAGAGACCACAGCCAACACCTCTGGTGTCAGCGCAGAGCTCAGAGCTCACCCACACCCAGCGCTAGTGCTGCTCCCCACGTCTCACACGAGCCAGAGAGCACGGCGTTTACCTCCTCCTTGGGGAAAAGGAGAGATGTAACCACCATAACGTATAGGGTGTGACCTCCCTCGGCTCCTGGTCAACCTCACGGACGGATTAAACATCAGGAGGAGGCGGGAGCCCCTCGGCCAGCAGAGACATCACTCTGGCACCTTCAGCAGCTCTCATTACACAAGCATTCATGTTACACTGTTGCATTTGTGCTGCTTACCTTCTTCTTGAGAGGCCACGTGGCTCCTGGGGCCTCCGGGGCATCCACCCACTTGATGGTGTGCAGGTGGTCGTCCCAGTCAGGAATGTCCTCCGGCGGCAGCTGGAAGGTGATGCTCGCCACCGTGCACTTCACAGGGTGCTTTCTGAAGGCAACGGCCACGTCCGATTTCAAGGTTACTGTGATGTCCTTAGAGCAGCCGGCATGGAGGTGTCCCACCTAGGAAGAACCAGAGAGAAGATCCAACTCCAATCCCCAGCCAGAGCAGCACAGCCAGTGAAGGGAGCAATGTGGTGAGCAGCCGTGCCAGGAATCTCCATCTTCCTGCGCTTCTCTCCGAGGGTTGATGAAGCCCAGGAGATGCCACCTCCCGTAACACGGAGCCTTTGCTGCAGGACTGAGAGCCCGGCCCCAGCAAAGCCAGGGATGAGGGATGGCAACTCCTGCATGGAGCAAAGCTCCTCCGCGGAGTCATTTGGGATTGCTCCTACATGGCACCGACGTGGGTTCCAGCTGATAGGGGGGAGCTCCCAGGAATGTGTGGGACAGGGCCGTGCAGTGGGGAAAGGCAGAGCCACCCCAGCTCACCTTGGGGGAGAAGTGAAAGGGGGGTTCCGCCAGCCACTCAAAGCGCATCGCCTCCACCTTGCTGCGGTTGGTGATGGTGAAGGTCACGGTGTAGGGGGTCCCGATGTGACACTCCCCGAACTGGATGTGATCCACTCTGACAGCTGTTAGGAACGAGAGGAAGGGATCTCAATGTGTGGTGAGGTCCATACACCCCTCTTACACACACAGACACACGTGTCCAGCCCCTCTCCTTGCCCCAAGCCTTCCTCCCTCTGGGAGATGCCATTCCCCACCTTACCACTCCCAGAAATCATAGAATGGTCTGGATTGGAAGGGACTCCAAGGATCACAGAGCTCCAACCCCCCTGCCACAGGTAGGGACACCAACCTCCAGGCCTGGAGCTACACAAGGTTGCCCGGGGCCCCATCCAACGTGGCCTTGAACACTTCCAGGGATGGGGCATCCACCACCTCCCTGGGCACGCTCACAGAACCCCGCGTCCAGCGGGCGACAGCACAGACCTCATTATATAGAGGCCACAAATTATCACACGTGGTTCTCTTCACCTCCACAGCACCCCACAGGCCGGCAGACCCCCTTTTCAGGATACTCAGCGGAACGCTGGTATCTCTGACCCTCCCTTGCCAGCCCACAAGCTCCTCCCCAGACAGAGGATGTCCCTTTGCCTTCCCAAGCGTGGCTGCTCTGCAGGCTATGAAAGGCAGCAGGATCCGTGTGCTAAGCCCACAGCACCCCTGCCCTGGCACAGGGTGAGCAGCACCATGCTTCCCTGTTCCTTGCTCTGGCTTGGCAGCCTCTCCTCTCTTACCCTCAATCACACCTTCCTCCAGATCATCTTTAGTGTCTTCCTCCTTGCTGTCTGCCACTAGTCCATGGATGTTATCTAGCGTGAAGTCATCCTCGTAGCCTTCACCCACCAGCTCAATGTCGGTCTCTTCATAAGGGTTGTCCACCACAGACATGTGGATCTTTGCTTCCACACGCTGGGCCAGCTTGGGTTTGAAGAGCACATCAAACTCGGCTAATTCCTTGTGATGCAGGACCAGGGAAGCGGTGTGGGGCTTCCTCTCTACACAGTGATGGAAGCCAGAGAAAAGTCATACAGCTCCGCAGAGAAAACATTTCCATGGGGTCTGAGATGCTTAAGAGGGTGAATCCAGCTGCCTCTAAGCACCGGTTCTCCCATCAGTGGTTCCAGACCCTCTTGCTACATTCATACCACCATGCACACTGCTCCTTAAGTATCTTAACCTCAGGTGAACACCCATCTCTCTCTCAGACTGCACCCAGCCAGCCCCTGCCATAGTAAAGCTGAGTTATGCAGTGGGTTTGGCTTCTGCTGGCTGGCTGCAGGCTCGAGGGCTGTCTCTGGTCAGGGTGGTAACTCCCCACTCATAGCAAAGACCTTCACACAGTCCATTCAAGTGCTGACAGCGCCCCAAAACTCAACCCACCATGTCCAGAAGAACAGAAGAACTTCCTACAATTTGCTAGAAGGAAACCTTGCAAAGAGTCCATGTGTAAAACTGGGGGTACAGAGAGCCCCAGGAGCCAAACTATCAACATCTGCCTGTGCTGGGCCAAGCCAAGAGCTGGACAGACATTTTTCCCGTGCAGACAGCCACACTTCACCGAATTTACAAATTTACCTTCTCCATGAGAGTCCTGCACGCCCGCAGCTTGGTAAATACACTGTGTGGTGGGCTTGGCTTTCAAGGAGAAAACTCCTTCTTTGTCCAAGAGGTCTATCATCAGCTGAGGGAAAGGAACACAGAGCATGACCACACCGGTGTGGGTACAGGGCTTTCCAGCAGATCAACGCTGTCCTGCTGCTGGCTCAGCCCACTTCAAACACAGCTCAGTGCAAAGCTTCAGTACAATTGGAAACCCCAAAAGGGTTCGGAGGTGTCAGCACACCAAACAGGACAGGAAATACTACAAGTAAGGAGCAGGGTGTAATTAAACTGTAAGGAGGAACTCTTTCCCGGTAAGGGAGCCCTGGGACAGGCTGTCCAGAGAGTCTCCTTTTCTGGACACATTCAAAGTCCACCTGGATGCGTTCCTGTGGGATTTACTCTGGGTGACTCTGCTCTGGCAGGGGGTGGGACTAGATGAGCTCCTAATGCTCTGGGATTCTGTGAAACTACAACCAAGTTTAATTACAAGGCAGTGAAATGCCATCAAATGAATCTGCCGTGACCATGGCCATAGCATGTTCCATGGAGAACCAAAGCCTGAGAAGAGAGATGGGGAAATTCCAATTCTTGTGCTGCACGTAACTGCAAAGGACAGACCGGCCAGAAAGCCCCATCTCCAGGGGGAACACCCTTCCTGGGAAGGGCGAGGGGGTCACTGTCCTGCGACAAAGGGGCACTGAGCACAAGGGAAGGGTTTCCTTTGGCGTTTGCTGGGACCTCTCCTTGGTGGGATGAGACCAGAGCATTCCCCAAGCAGGCCCTCACCTGCACGGGGACGGTGCCATCATTACGAAGGACAAGAGGGAGTTTTTCTAAGTCACCCAGCAACAGCTTCTTGAAGAGGAGCAGGGGGTTCCCTCTCCTGTTGTGAAGAACCGGGCGCAGGACCGTCACGTGAGGCAGATTCCCATCTCCACTGATCTCAAAGGTCAGGCTCTGTGCTTTAGCTGCCGCAGGGCTGCAGGGGAGACAGAGGAGACATCATCACGCTTGGTACCAACCCCTTTCCCACTTCCCTGGCTGCTGCTCCCATACCCCAGGACACAGGTTCCACCTCATCCCAGTACGATAAGAGCCACTCATGAGAGCAATCTGCTCTCGAGAGCTGAAGCCCTCTGGAATAAGAGCAGTCGTTCCCCTCCATGGAATCAGGCGGTACAGCGGGTAAATAACAAGGACACAGACAAGGCACAGCAGCTCCCTGGCTGCGGTGACATGAGAGACACACAAAAGGCACCCGAGTAGTATCAAAGCAAGAAGGGAGGAGTAAATAATGTGTCAGGAAAGGATATTGCCAAGGCCACAAGAGCAGGAATTGCTCATCAGGGCAGAAATCTGAGTTAGCGTGTCCCACCTCAAGCAGCCCAAGGGCTGGAGAAGAGCAGGTCGGAGCCCCAGCACAAACACGGCCAGCACAGACCTCAACGTACCCCCAGGGAATCACAAGGGTTCTTCTCATGTTAACATAAACAAGGAGGCTCTATCTTGTCATTAGGGACCTGATGATCTCTTGAGGTCCTTTCCATACCCTACAATTCTGTGATTCTGTTACTGCTTCTTGTGTGGTCTAAAGCTAAGGACTCAAACCTGCGGCTACCAAACGACTCTGGGTTACTGGACTTAGGTCTACGTGCTCCCAGAGGGGAGGCAGCTGTCAGAAAAGGTCACCTCTAAGATCCCCCCAGGTGAATTACCTTGCCTGGGCATCGAGGGAAGCCTCAAAAGCACACTGGTAGTTCTGCGTGGCTTGTGGAGTGAAGGTCACCGTAGCAAAGATGTGGGAGCAGCTGGGAACACTCATCCGGACAGGATCCACCTTGAATATGTTGCTCACGTAGCTGTCAAGCTTGGAGGAACCCACAGAGTGGTGTTAGGAGGAAACACCCTTCAAGGCGATGCAGCCTTACTCATCGATACATCATGGGGAACAGTCCCAGACAGGCCCCTCACTCTCCAGGGGTGACTCCAGAGCAGTGCCGACCTTGCCCAGGGAGCTGCTGTAAAGCCCAGGAGGGCAAAAGCTTGTTCTGAGCACCGAGCGGCCAGCCCAGCACATGTGGGAGGTGGGACTGTGTGGGAAACCCTCCAAATGATCTAGAACTGGCCCTTAAAGAGAAGGAAAAGACCAGGGAGCCTGAGGAAGTGATGTTCTGAAGCCCTGGTATATCAGCCCAGCAGAAGTCCACTCCCTGGCCCTGAGCGTGACCCCAAGAGATACTGAGAAGGGTTCAAGTCTCTCACCAAAGAGCCAGAGGGGTGAATCAAAACCTCGCTTGAGACAGACTGAACTCAACCCAACTGTCAACCTGCGTCTCTGCCATGTACTGCCACCTGCCCAGAGCCAGGCCAGTCTGGGCAAGAAGCTGCGATGCATCTGGAGGCCACCACACAGAAGAGAGACAGTCCCCGAGGCTCCTTGTTCTTACCTTTCCAGGGATGGGTTTGATGGAGAAGACCACATCACAGGGGACTTTGCCCACGTTGCGGATCTTGAAGCGAGCTGTGGCCTGGTGCCCAACCAGGACGTTGGTGAAGATGAATTTGTTCTCATCTCTGATGAACACACCTTTGTCTTCCATTGTCTGGAGGACGTGGCAGAGGCGGATGCTGCTGCAGATTCGGTGCTCCTCAAAGATGGACTCTATGTCATCAACCACAAATGCTACAAGAAGATCAAAGGGAGGGTGAGGACCGAGAAGCCTTCCCGCTGAATTTATCTGGACCCTGCTGGCCACTCAGAAGCTGCCCAGGTCACCGCAAAACCCAGCTGGGTTGGGTGTGAGGATGGAGCTTGGTCACCCCCAGTCTTAAAGGACATTGCTTTCCCTTCATCCTTCCACGCATCCCTCCCAGTCTCTCTGCAATGGCTGACTGGAGAACTGGAACCTCTGGGGGCTTTAAGGGGGAAATTTAGGGTCAGGGTGTGTGTCCCAGGAGTAAGTCTGGGTGCCGATGGCAGGGAAGCTGTGGGTGAGGCGTACCTGGGAGGCAGGACTCGGCAAACAGGGAGTAGGGGATGCCGGAGGGATGGTCCTTGGGGTCTCTGTTGTTGATATTGATTGACAGGCTCTCCTTGCACGTCCCCAGCAGCTTGGCGTAGCAATCCACTGTGATCATCTGCTGGCCCCCAGGAGGGATGGAGCCAAAGCCAGGGTACACCGTAAACATGCCCACAGTGAGGTGAGTCTGCAGAGAGAGTCCCGGCAGAGGCTGATGTCCAACAGCCATACCAGCAGCAAGGACCATGCTGCTGCTCCCCAGCCTCCCGCTGGCTCTGACCTCCAATCCCAGGGCAGGGACAACACCACAGCCTGCAGGGAGCCCCAGGCTGACACGAACATGCTGGGAGGAGGGGGAGGCTTGTCTCAAGCGGCACAAAGAGAGGAGCTTGGGTGTAAAGGGCAAAGGTGGGAGCTGAGCTCCTTCAGCCTCAGAAGGTCATCTCCAATCAACAGATGGGGAGTTCAAACAGGGATGTTGGGCCTCTGGGGTTTTCCCAGATGTATTTTGGCTTGTGGCTACCAAACAGCAGACCTGCTCCTCTCTCATCACCCCACAACTCCAGCTCTGAGCCAGAGCACCCTCAGCAGGACCAAGCAGCTCCTGCCTCTGCTCTGGCTGGGAGATGATGGAGCCTTGAGCTGCCAGGCACACGCAAGACCACGTCACCTCCCATGGTGATGAGACCCCAGCCCAGGCTCCAGCAGCACGTGTCAGGGAGCAGAGCCACCCACCTGTGTGAGGGGGTTGGTGTTCTTCCACAGCAAGAGCCTGTTCCGCTGAGATGTAGCAGATGTTTTCCTCCCGTTTATGTTCTCGGGAGGGCGGGCAGATTTTGGGAGTTGTGACCTGAGAGGAGAAAGCAGAAAACATCCATCATGCTGAGCTCCCCTTGCCTTTCTCCAAGGCCAAAGCCAGCCTCCCTCCCCATGGAGGAAAGTCCTCCTGCTCCCAGAAAGCTGCCCGCACCACCTTCTGCTGCAGCTGATGGACAGATCAGCTTTATCCCCCTACACACGGGGATACTGAGGCATTTTTCACACGCCGGTGATGCAGATGGACAAGAACCCAGGTTCTTCACCTTTTCCTTTGCACTGCATCCTGCTCTGGTCTGGAGATGTGGAATTTGAAGTCGAGGTCACCTTTGTTCTCCAGCATGAAGGTGCAGGTTTTCCTGGTGCCACTTGTCACAGCACCAAAGTTGAGTGAGGCGGGGTAGATGCTGTAGTGGCTGAACACGGATTTCGCCAACACCCTCACTGGGATGACGGTGATGGTCCTGCCGCCTTCAGAGCTATCAGGCTCAAACACCTGCAGCCGGAGGAGGAGTTGGTAAGCACAGTGGCAGCCAGGCTCTACCTCCGCACCAGGTCCTGCCACCAGCCATCAGCTCACCCTCCCTGTTCAAACACCTCCTCCTGAGACAGGTTTTCAGCTCCGCTTAGGAAGCATCACAAATGGCTTCTGAAAAACCTTCTTGCACACGTACAAGAGAAGATTCCCTGACTGACCTTCCTGCCAGAAGACACGCGTCCCACTTGCACTCCCGAGACACGGTGTGTTGACACTGCCCGGTCCCGGCGGCTCACCTTGCAGAGCAGGATGGGTTTGTCCTCAATATTCAGCTCCCTCTTGGGGTGGAAGAGCAATTGCACTTGCACAGGGTGCGCAGAGGCGGGCAGCACGCCCTTCTGTGGCTGGACAGTGAAGTGAGATGCCAAGTCGGCTATGTTGGCATCTGCGGTTTCCAGGCTGAAACTGGGATGGGAAGAGAAGGAACGGAGAACTCATCAGTTCAACTGTCGGTGCCACCAGCACAGACAGGACTTCACACAAGAGGGTAAGAATAAACCGGCAAGAACAAAGAAGAGACCAATAAACCAGACAGAACCCAGCTCTGCTTGGGGAGTGCCAGACCCTGAGTGCAGCCAGGAGGGCTCCAAATGCTTTCACTCCCTCCTCTGGAGAGGCTCCTAAAGAGAAATGAGCTGACCCTCAAAGGAAGAAAACGAAGCTCGGCAGCGAGCGGCTGAAATGTGAGGGTGTCTCCTTCGGCTGGGGCGTGAAGGACTGCTGGGGATGGCTGGACTCTCCATCTCAGACTGAGGAGGCCAGACGTTGTATTTACCCAAAACACAAGATAGCCAAGCGTGGGAAGAGGTTCTAGTCCCGGGTGGGAGGCACTGACAGAGGGACCCAGGCTGGAAGGATGGTGCCACCACCTACTGACAGAGGGACCCACCTGTACCCAATGTCGTACTTCCCCTTGTTCTTCAGGGTCAGCACTCGCTTCTCCTCATCCATGACTCTGAGGGTCTCAAAAACCACGCCGCCGTTTACACCTGCGGAGAGGGGTAAGAAACTATCAGCGAGCTGACCCACACTTCAGCTCTGAGGTGGCACAAAACCCTGCTCAGCACGGCTCCCTTCCCAGCAGCTTTCTCCAGCTCCTTTTGCTGCCCCGTTCCTTACTCGGAGAGTATCTGCAGTGTTTAGCAGCTGAGGAGCTCAGCTTCTGTGCTTCCAAGCACGGATCAAAGAGCTCGTGTGCCATGCTGAGCCTTGGGGCATTGCCAACCTCTGTCCACATCACTGGTGTTTCAAACCAACCCTGCCCATGGTGTTACATGCTTCGAATCACAGAATCACAGAGTTGGAAGAGACCTTTAAGATCATCGAGTCCAACCCTTCCTGTCCTGTGCTAACACATATCTCTAAGCATCTCATCTACCCGTTTGTTAAATACACCCAGGGGTGGTGACTCCACCCCCTCCCTGGGCAGCCTGTTCCAGGCCCTGACAACTCTTTCAGTGAAGAACTTTTTCCTAACATCTGATCTGACCCTGCCCTGATGCAGCTCGAGGCCATTTCCCCTCATCCTGTCACCCATCGCTTGGGTGAAGAGACCAACCCCCACCTCTCTACACCCTCCTGTCAAGGTCAGTGTAGGCGGTGATAAGGTCTCCCCTCAGCCTCCTCTTCTCCAGGCTGAACCTCAGCTACCAGCTCCCTCAGCCGCTCCTCAGGTTTACTCTCCAGCCCCTTCCCCAGCCCCGTTGCCCTTCTCTGGACAAGCTTCAGGACCTCCATGTCCTTCTTGGAGTGAGGGGCCCAAACCTGAACCCAGCCCTCAAAGTGCAGCCTCACTGACACCGAGCACAAGGGCACAATCCCTGCCCTGGACCTGCTGGCCACGCTGGGTCTGACACAAGCCAGGATGCCGTTGGCCTTCCTGGCCAAAGTTCCTCCAAAGCTGAAGTTTGGAGGCGAGAGACTCGAGGCTGTCTCAGCCTCAGCCCATGCAGGACATGTGCTTTAAGGACCCGTGCCACGCTTGCACACTATCCCATCTTGTCTTCTTGGGTTGCCTGTCTCTGAGGCAAGGCACTTGGGTTTGGGGGCATCCACTGACCTTTAGAGATGTTGATGGTCACAGCAACGTCTTGGGCCTCCGCGCAGATCTGGATGTTCTCAATCTGAACAATTCCCAGGATGTTTTCTGCATCTGAGACCTGAGCCAAGAGGGAACAAACACTGCTTCAAACGTGCTCCTAAACCCTTTTGGGAAATGATATACGAATCCCGGTCTCTGACAGCTACTGCCACCACAGCCTGCCCTGCTTGACAAGTCTCTGCAGGTCCTCAAGCTCTCCTAACACGTTCATCAACCGGGCTGACCCAGCAGGATTCTGCTGCGGTACGAAACCCTGTCCGTCAGCCCAGCTCCACGCTCTGGCAGAAGCCGCTCCAGCACCCGGGGAGGCACAAGAGGCGTGGAGGTGTCCCAGGGCGGGTGGCGTCAACAACCAACCCGCTCCTCCTGAACCACCCAGCACCCTCACTGAAATGCAGCCCCTAAACCACGGAGAACACAACCCCAGGGCAAGAGTTCAGTGTTCTACGTGAAGAGCCCCGGCCAGACTCCGAGATGGGTGCAGGGAGCACACGGACACCCGGACAATGGAGCATTCAACCACGTGCAGCGGCAAAGCGGTTGTCACACGGGCTCGGGACATGGCCTCAGCACCCAGGTGTAAGCCCTGCACCAGCTGATCATCTGGGATGACGTGGATGCTAAGGCATGCAGCCCGGGTTCCGGGGAACCCCAGCTGGAGGCAGCAGAAGTCGGGCTGGTAGCACCCCTGTGTCCATCAGGCACATCTCCTCCTGCCTCCACAACATACTCGCCCGAGAAAGCTCAGCTACTATCGCCCCCTTCCAGGGGCAGCCAGCACGGCACCTCACGACGCCTCAACCCTTCTGCCCTCTCCTCAGGGAACCCCGCGAGCATTCCCCATCCCTGAGCTGGTCCCTCTGCCCGGCTCTACGCCTTCACCTCCAGTCGGATAGTCTTCTTTATGTTGAGTGTCGTCGTGGCCTTTAAATACAGATGGACTTCTGACACAGCGCGGGGCTCAACAGTGCCCTTGTCCTGGGACACGGAGAAGTCTGTGCCGAGGTTTTCCAGCCCACTGAGCTGCCAGTTCATGGGAAGAGGGGTGCTGTTCTGCAGCACCAGGGTCCTGTGTTCCCTTCTGCAGAGACAGGAAGACACTCAGCTCAGTGGTTGTGCTAACCACGTACCATTTAGCTGTGGCTTCAGTGGCAGAATCCTGAGAAGTGAGGTCCTGGGGGCGTGAAGCTGGGCGCTACAAGCGTCTCCATGAGGTGGAGCTGTTGGACTATTCAGAACCAGCAAACAAGCTGGAAATCACAGCATGGTTTAGATTGCAAAGGGCCTTAAAGATCAACGTGCCTATGGCATGGTGTTGCTGGGGGGCTACAGCACTTGTGGTGTTACAGGATACCAATCACAGCAAGGAATGCTGAGCTGGTGACTGGGAGCTGCTGGGAAAAAGAGCCATGACTGACCTGTGCAGAAGAATCTTGCTGAAGTTGACCTGCTTGGGGCTGACCCCCAGCTCCACCTGCACCCCCTGGCAGCAGAGGTGGAAAACCACAGGCTCTGGGTTCCCCTGGATGCAGCAGATGAGGTTGTCTTCCATGAGGCCAGATGAAGTGGGGTACGCCCAAATGCTCAGCTCCTAACCCCATCCCCACAAAGAGAACCACAGGAGAGCGTTGGGTGAGCAGGAGGAACGGCTCTGGGGCTCTTCCACCAGCACTCGCACTGCCTGCCTGTCTCCTACCTGCTTCTCGTTGGGTTTCAGCTTCATGCTGCTGGGCTCCAAGAGGAACGTGTTGCCATTGATGTCGTGCTCAAAGGAGAAATGCACCTCTGCTTCCAGGGCGGTGACATTGAGGATGGTTATCTTCTCGCAGTTGCCTGGACAGTGCAACGTCTTGTACCTGGGTGCACAAAAGAGGAAGAGGCTGCAGAGGAGATGCCGGAACCATCACCTGCCCCAGACATGGAGGAAAGCACCATGTCCAAGCTGAGAGGCGGGCTAAGGATCACTTTCAGGGGCACGCTATGTCCTCCATCCATCCTTGCGTTACTTTGATGTCTGCACCGTACCCGATGCCTCCAGCCTCCAGCCCAGAGGCAACCTAAGGGTGGCCACCACGTTAGAGCCAGAAACATGCCAGCAGCGACACCAACAGCTTTGTTTGGCCGACTTGATCCAGGGTGAGGATCAGGAAAACGTCATTCCCATTTTTATTGCTCTACGGGATCCACCCAGCGCACACACTGGGCAGGTCAAATCAAACCCTCCCTGAGAGCAGATTAACCAGTGGGTCACAAAGCCACTGGCAGAAGAACCACCCATGCGGCTGACCCACTGAGATAAAAGTTGGCACTTTTTTAACATGCTGAAGATGAGATGTGGAGAGTGGAAGGGGGGCAAGTCACTATCGAACTGGATGCAGCATGTGGGGGTTGGAAGATCATCTCCATCTCTCCAAGACTCACATGCCTGTTATCTGCTCAAGGTCACAAGTGTGGGGCCCTCAAGCCCTGCGTATCTCCCAGATCTCCACCTGGGTCTATCCTGAACCATGCCACTGGCTGAGGTACACAAGGCCCTGGAGATCCCATCCCATCCCATCCCATCCCATCCCATCCCATCCCATCCCATCCCATCCCATCCCATCCCATCCCATCCCATCCCATCCCATCCCATCCCATCCCATCCCATCTTGGGGTGAGGAGCACGTACCAGTCTCTTGACTTTCCACACAACAGCGGTCCAAAGTGGAATATACCCGTATCCATGACATACTGCTTGAAGATGATTTCGTCATCCGCCTTACTATTCCTCCAATGAGGAAACACCACCCTGGGGAGAGAAAAATGTGCAATGAGGAGCTGAGAGATGCTCTGAGCAGAAAACCTGGTCAGGAAGCCATAACCCTTACTAGTGGCTGAGGTACCAGTACTGGTTCCCAGTGCCAAGCATGGGAATTGACACTGGGCTGTTCAGCCACCATGTTCTGCTCAAGCCAGAAGGTCCCAGGAGTACAAGGGACAGCCACGACTCCACGTTTAGGGGGAGGGAGTGTGGGAGGCTCCCAGGGGCCAGCCTTACCGTGGGTCCTGGCTGATGGTGGGATACAGGCAGGTGCCCCTGCAGTGCAGCTGGAACAGATGGTTGGTCCCCAGCACCTCAAAATGCAGCGTCCGATCAAACTGGCCCAGCTCCGTGGAGGTGAAGAAGATCTTCAGTTTCACCTCGCCATGGGCAGGCACTATCCACCTGCAGCTGCTCAGCCTGGCAATTAGAGAGGCAATTAGAGCTTGCTAATGACAAGGAGGGGGGTGGTCGTAGACCTGCCATCCCGTGGAGGGACCGGCAACTTGGCAAGATGGCAATGAAGCAGAGGGATCACCTCGTCCCTCACAGCTAACCTGGCTGGTCTGTCTGGGGTCGGAACGATGTCCACGCTGCCCTGGCACAGCTCAGGGGTATGTGCAGGCGTTGTCGTGGCCGATCCCTGGAGATGTTTCCTGCTGCGCCCAAGGCTCCGCTTCTCCCGGCTGCCTGAGCCTTTCTCCATTTTTGACTGGGCTCTGGTGGGGGTGAGCTGCTCCTCTGGTGTCTTCTCACCAAGGGGAGAGAGAAAACAGGGTGAGAGAGAGAGAGAGAGATGTGAGCCCCCGAGACATCTCCACCCTGGAGAGACAAGCCTGTGGCTTGTTAACAACCAGGAGAGACCAGCATCTACTAGATTCATGTGTGCTGGGCACTTGGGTCTCCCTTCCTGGGCTTTGTTCTGCTCTCCTCACCCAGGACCCTCTCCTCAAATGAAGTTGAGGGCTTTAGGTGGTTTCTTTCCCCTCTTGCCTAGTTCTCCCCATCCTATTTCTCCAGCAGAGCCGTCTCTCTTGGACAGACAGAAGGGACAGACGCAGTGCCCCAACCTGTCTTCACCGCCCTTCCACAGTGACCCTTCTCCATCCCGCCTGCCCCACCACGTGCCACCCAGCTCGGTCCCCTCCCCAGCACCTTCACTGTGGGCAAGGCGAGGACATCCACGGGAGATTCGGTCTTTCTTTCTTCCACAGTGGTGTCTTCTGGCACAACAAAGGTGAAGTGCTCGAGGTCGTTGTCTGCTGCAGGGACCAGTCGCTTTCCCGGGTAATGGATGACAGAATAAAATACGGTGGGAGGAATGGGAGGCCCTGAGGGACCCACCCCCAGTTCATCCAGGATCTAAAGTGTAAGAGAAAACCCTGTTTGTAGTCCTGTCACCTTCATCCTCACGCTCCTTCCCTACAGCGCTGCCAACAGTGATGGGGGTTTATGCCCAGCAAGGTAGGCTCCAGAGCAGTGCTGGGACCTAGAGAGAAACCTCTCCTCCAAGTGACTCAGATGAAGGGAACAATGGCCATGAACTGTCCTACCCTGGGACCGTTTCTAGTGATTCCCAAGCTGGGAACCTCTCTGAACTGACAGGATGCCTCAACACACTCTTTCCACCCATCTGAGGGATGCTGAGGACCTTCCCCAGCCACGTGACCACTGTGGAGCAGCATCAGTGGCCTGGACAAGGTTCTGTGCTGTTGTCACCGGATGGGACACAACGCACCGTGGCCTGGACCATGGCAGGCTCAGCATTGGAGCCTCATAGGGCTTTACCTGCTCTGCCACTGGCAGCTTGCCACTCTCCAGGATCTTCTTAGCGCCATCTTCTGGGCTCAGCACCTGGATGTCCAAGCAGGGCACCCCAACACCCTGGCTTCTGGCAGATCCTTCTGCGCTTTCCTCTTCCGGCTCAGATAATTTGGCATTCTCGAGAGACTTCAGAGTTCCCAGCCGCTCCTTCTCTCTCTTCTTCTGGACCTTGGAGCTGGATAAACGGTGGTGCTGGTCTCTGGACTGCTCTGCCTCCTCTTGGCTTGGAGGGGACTGCAGGGTACCCTGAACCCTGTCCCAGAATGCCAAAGTGCGTGCAACATCTTTCCGCAGCGCCTCATAGATCTTAAACCTCAGGGCCAAGTTCTTCTCACTGTCACTCAAGGTCTCACTTTCAGACTGCCCCAGTTCCGTGGCCGAGGACTGCACAACCACTGCTTGGCCTTCGTCCCTCAAGGAACTCTGTTTCTTCCCTCTCTCGTCACTTGCAACAGGGTCTGGCTGCTCCTTTATAGATCCCTTCATGATGGACCCCTCGTTGCCATCTGACACGTTGCTAGTGGACCTTTTTGTGTTCTGGGCAGGAGGAGCAGAAACAAAGTAGTGAGCGGTTCAAAGGGCTGACTCAAAGGCTGGAGGAATGTGATCGCCTTTAAAACAGCCTCATCCAAGCCCCGTGCTGGGTGCTTCACAAATCCCACTTCCCAATGGCGCTGGTTCCCACTTTAGCTCAACTGAAACCAAATTCTCCAGTGGTTTGCTGGGCTCCTCAAAAAGCCAAGAATGGGAACAGCTTCCCAACCCAAACAGGGAACTGCAGGCACCTCCGTACTCCTGTGCTGTCCTCCGGGCTTGTTTCCAGCATGCTGGGAATCCCCAGGGCTGGCCGACTCTTTGGGAAGCCTGGTTGCTAATGAACACCTAAGGCCCAGCAGTACCTCCTGCCAGATGCCGCACCCCTGACAGATCACAGCTCAGGGCTGTAAGTCACGTGCAGAGGGCGAGAAACGCTGGATTACAACTTCCCAGCACTGCCCAGTGACCGTATGGAGTTACATGAAGCTGCTGTCCCAGCAGAGCAGCTCTACCCAACAAGCCCATGGGAAACCCTCCCCGGTGAAGCAGCAGCCTGCTCAAACACAGGCTGCTGTCTCCCAGCGCGGCCCCACATGTTGCCCGCAGCCAGGTTCTCGCCCCCACGTGCAGCTCCTGGCTTCTCAGGGAACAGTGCAGCTCCATGGGCAGGTCCTCGGGGTTTTATCATCCCTCTGTATAAACACAACCACCCACCTGCCTGACTCCAGGCTGGCCTTTCTTCCCACGTGTTTTCTTCTTCAGCTCTTCCTCCCTCAAGCGTTCCAGCTCCTGACGGTGCTTCTCCTCCAGCTCTCGAGCCAGCTGCTCCATTTTCCTTCAGAAAACAGAGAACATCCCCAGGAGTCACCACCAGCAACCCGGGCTCGCTGCAATCCCACGTGGTCCTGCACTTTGCTCATTGACCCTGAGGCCAAGTAGAACCCTTAGATCATCTCCATGGATTTCTCTCAACCTGGGGAGGCTGGGAGCATCCAAAGTGAGGCGAGCTGGGAGGGGACCTTTGGGGCCAGCTGAATCTAAGCCTTGCTCTCAGAAGATATCAGTCGTGCAGCTTCTCTGGTGAGGTCCACCCGGACGCCTCCAGCACGCTGCCCAAGAAGACCGACCCACCATGTCTCCCTGCACCAACTTCCCAGTGCAAACCAGCTCACAAATCACCAACACCCACTTATCCCTGCACCAGTTCTTGGCTCCCCCAGGCCCCCTTCCCAGGCACAGTCTGCTCCTTCATTATCAGGAAGGAAAGGCTGTGGTAACCCCCCTTCTGCAAAACAGGCTCTGAACAAACAGATTCCCTGCCAGAACACACAACAACCATGGGAAACTCGTGCTGTCCATCCTGGGAGTCACAATTCAAAGCATCCCTGGTGACCTCCCATGGAAACAAACCCTCAGCTGGGGCTGAGCCACATGCCTGCTTTCAGCAGGTCCCTCTCCCAGCTGCACACACATCCCATGAGCTGGATCAGAGCCGCTCCCCGGCTCACCCACTGACGGGGTGCCTAGGAGACACCCAGTTTTACGGTCAGCGTCACCCCAGGACATCAGTGTAGCAAGGGCAACAGGCACGCTGGGCATTTGCTGTGCAACCCCTCTGAGCTCAACCAAGATCTCTGCAGCAGGGAGTGACACTGGGAGTGACCTGTGGAGGGCATACAGACCTCTTCTTCTTCTCGCGCTTGACTTGTTGTGTATAGTTATCAAATTGCGCTTTCTCCTCCTCAGTAAGGGCCTCATACTTTTCTTCATCCATCTCCCTGTGCCATTCTTCCTCCTTCTTGGCAGCTTCTTCCAAGTCCCGCTCTTCAGCATAGAGCAGAGGAGAAACCATTAGTGACTGCAAGCAGAACTGCTGGCCGGGATGGGCAGCGAGGATTCACAGCTCTGCCTCAACCCAGCCCATCAGGACATGCTGGGAAGCCCTTTTTCTTGCTCCAAAAAATCCCCCCAAATTCTCAGCAAGCTCCCGTGCCATGCCTGGCTCACGTGTGCCAGCATCACGGACCACCGGTCACTAGCCAGATACTGAACCACAGCAGCTGCATTTGTGCCCAAGCTTTCAGACCGATGCCGGCCTTGCAGCCCCAGTTCTTATTTGAAGGAACCAGGAGCCCAGTCCTGGCTTTATGGAGGCAGGAGGACTAACAAAAACATTTTGCATCAGCACTGCTGGTGACCCCAGTACGTACGAGTAAGGCTGAGGGCTTGAGGAAGAGGATGGGAAAGGTATAGAGATGCAAAGTCTCACCTTCCTGCTCCTTTGCGGCTGCCTTCCTGGCTTTCCAAGAGTCGCTGTTCTGGTACAGGTCCACAAAGTAGATATGAGGCCGATTTTGGATGGCTTTCAGGAGGCAGAGGAGAGCAGACACGGTGTTGTGTGCAAAGGGTGTCTCCAGCCCATCAAACACCACTCCCTGGAAGCAGTCGCTCAACTGGGAATGAAGGCAAAAAGGCCAAGTGAGCCGTGGCACGCGTTGGGCACCCAGGTCACCCACGCACCAAGGGACACCAGCCATCACCACCCCCAGCACGTTGGCTCCAGTCTTCCCCCACACTCTGCCAACTTATGGCATCCATGAGGATCCCTGCGTGCAGCCCTGGACCCCTCCAAGAGCAGATGCAGGTCTCCTCCTTTCCGAATCGTACCTCGCTGCCCATCCCTGCAAAGCAGGACCTATCAGTTGCCACCTACCTGCAGCCTCTCAGAGAGGATGGCCACCAGCACGTCCTCGGGCAGCACGCAGCTCAGAAAGCCCACCTCTCCCACTGTGCTGGTGCTCAGCCACCGCTGCGGAGGAACGCAGGGAGTGGGAGACGTGAGCAGAGAACTGGAGAGGCCCTGCAATGTTGAACATAACAAGAAAAATTAGTCTCTTGGGAAACACCCAAACCGTTCCTTGGAGCTGGAGCTTCTCACCAGCAGATTAGAATCATAGGATGGTCTGGGTTGGAAGGGATCCCAAGGATCACAGAGCTCCAACCCCCTGCCACAGGCAGGGACACCAACCTCCAGGCCTGGAGCTACACAAGGTTGCCCAGGGCCCCATCCAACCTGGCCTTGAACACCCCCAGGGATGGGGCACCCAGCCCCTCTCTGGGCAGCCCCTTCCAGCCCCTCACCACTCTCTCTGGAAAGAACTTCCCCCAATATCTCATCTAACCCTTCCCTCCTCCAGCTTCACTCTATCCCCCTTGTCCTGCCAGTGGCTGCCCTTTTAAAAAGTTGATTCCCCTCCTGTTTCTCTGCTCCCTTCAGGGGCAGGAAGGCTGCAATGAGGTCCCCCCGCAGCCTTCTCTTCTCCAGGCTGAACAAGCCCAGCTCCCTCAGCCTCTCTCCTTAGGGGAGGTGCTCTAACCCTCTGATCACCTTCATGGCCTCCTCTGAACCCTCTCCAACAGTCCCACATCTTCCTTGTACTGGGGAAAGAAAATTGCTGGCCAGCAGCTCCAAGGGACAACCACCTAGGGAGGGCCCATTCCTTGGCAAGCAGCCCCCCAAGCCTGCAAGCCCCCCTGCACAGCACCCCACAGCCACATCAGCCAGCACTGCGCTCCAGGGGTTTCGTTCCCATCCCGGGCCATGCCCACTGGCTCTCTGCACTCTGCACCCTCACACCAGCCTCAGGATGACACGGAGCCTCTGCTCTTCTCTCCTCTCCTCAGAGGGAACGGAAAGGGCCGAGGCATTAACCACTCTGATCGTGCTTTACCTGGCAGCCTGAAGGATCCCTTCCACGTGGTTTCTGGCCGTGGGATGTGCGGCTGTCCGACCTCCTCTTGCCTACCGTGATGTTCTGACGGCTCTGGGAGCTGATGGAGGGCAGGCTGGCTTTGTCCCTGAAGCTGGACTGGCTCATATTCAGGCTGCGTTTGGGATCAGGGCTGAACTGCTGGCTGGGGGACACATCCATGTGTGGCCCTGCGGAGGGGACAGACAGCTTCCTTATGGATCAAGCCAAGGATTTCACCTCCAGGACCACCATTTCCATAACTTGCACCCATCCTGCTGTCTCATGCCCTGGCTGCAGGCGCCCATCCCTGCTTGAGCTAAGCCCTCGGTGTGGGATAACTCCAGGCCCCTCTTCCCTCCCCCAGCTCCTGACCAGATGCAGAATTTCCTCAGACTTTTGGGGCACCAACTGCCCAATAAAGTTCCCTAAACCTCTCCAACCTCACGTGGAGAACGACACAACAGGCACAAGCCATGTGACCTGACATCATGCGTAGGAAAAGCTCTGGAGAGAAGAGCTCGTCTGCAGCATCCCTCTCATCTGAAACTCCCCCGGGGGGTTGTTCTTCCCTTCCTCTCATATTTGTGAAGCCACGCTCAGAAGTCAAGTTGGCCAGAGCTTAATGAGCTGCTTCAGAGGGCTTTTTCCTCATTAGAGCAGTGGTTCTGCCTGATGGCCGTGAGAGGCAAGCTGGATTCGGTTTGAGGAGATCTAAAAAGCCCTCTGAGAAAGAGACGGGTGTGCTCCACCGAGGGACGTGTGCTGAGACGCCTGGGGGCAGTAGAACGCCCCTGCCCCAGCCCTTAAAACGGCCATTTTTATACTTTTAAATAGCCAGAGATGCTTTAGGAAATAGTTTTGCATTTCTACATGTGGCACCCGCGGCCCCTAAGAGACCTCAGAGCCACCAAACCTCTCCAGAGGAAGAGGTGGATGGTCATCACAGCCGGTTTCTGAAGCTGCTCTGGGTTCAGCGTTTCTCCTTACCGGCCTCCTCCATCTCCCTCTGCTCGCTGGCAGCCCTGATGCACAGCTCCCGGGCCCGGAGCGCTGCCCAGCTGCTCCTCTCTGAGATGGCTTCTCTCACCACCGCATCGATGGACAAGCAGGCGGCACCGTAATATTTGGACAAGGCGACCGCCGCCGATGTCTTTCCTTGAGAGAGAGCAAGAGGAAGTGAGCGTCACCAAGCTGCCCTGTGAAGTTTTTCAGGGACAGGGTCTGGAAAGCCCCCAGGCAGGATCTCAAAGCCTCATGGGCAGTCTGAAAGCAAGTGTCCCTTTTGGGGAAACCATGAGTGAGGCAGCTTGGTTAGAAGGGTTGTTCTCCAGTCTCTTGGGGTGGCCCCAACCCTGGGCCAAGCACATTAATTTGAGCCCTGTGCCCCCACTCAGATCGTTTCCCAGCCTGCGTTGGTCAGTGTTGTCTCAGGCAACATCTGGGCACGGTTCGGGGTTGAATATGGGCTAGGGTCTGCTCCCACAAGGCAGCATGGACACGAGGTAACACGCTCCCAACGTGTGTCCACACAAGATGAGCCGCACCACTTGCGCCAGCCAGGCAAAGACCTGGGACCGTTCCATGTGCCAGCAGAGCTCTGACCCACCTTGCTTCACTTCAACTGGTCAACCAAGCTCTGCTGGGATGTGTCTCTCCCGCTTCCCCCATCCTTGCGGCCAGCAGCTCACATACCTGTCAGGGGTGCCCCGTGGACGATGATGACGATCCCTCTGCGGTTTTGGGCCGCGCGCCCTTCTGGGGAGGTATCGATGCCAAGGTGACGGGCAATGGCCCTAGAGACAGGGCTGTCATCCAGCTCTCCCATGGGGTCCTTGCTGGCAGGGGTGCCGTGCTGATGCTCTGCTGGGCAGAACCAGGTACCAAAGTCAGCTGCCTCCATACTTGGGATCCTGATCATCCTCCCCACCCCTCGGCATCCTGACAGAGGACACTCTGCCAAAACCGAGGTCTTCAACACAAACTGCCAACATGATTCTATGACAGCAAGTGTGCTAAACAGCATCATCCTGATCCCAGCAGCTCCTGGGAGAAGAGGTGGGGAAAGAAAACCTCCCTGGACTCTCCCTTGGCCCTGCCCCTGGTTCTACTGGCTGAAGAACCCACCCCTGTCCTACCCGCTATGGTAGAGGAACACAAGGGGACAGAATCACAAGGTTGGAAAAGACCTTTGAGATCATCCAGTCCTACCGTACCCATCCTCTACTAACCTGTACCCCTGAGCACCTCATCTACCCATCTGTTAAACACACCCAGGGGCAGTGACTCCCCCTCCTTGGGCAGCCTGTGCCAGTGCCCGACAGCCCTTTGGGGAAGGATCTTTCCCTAATGTCTGATCTGACCCTGCCCTGGCGCAGCTCAAGCCAATTCCCCCTTATCCCGTCACCCATCACTTGTGTCAAGAGAACAACCCCCACCTCTCTGCACCCTCCTGTCAGGTCAGTGTAGGTGGTGATAAGGTCTCCCCTCAGCCTCCTCTTCTCCAGGCTGAACACCCCCGCCTCCCTCAGACGCTCCTCAGAAGGTTTGCTCTCCAGCCCCTTCCCCAGCCCCATTGCCCTTCTCTGCACTCACTCCAGGACCTCCATGTCCTTCTTGGAGTGAGGGGCCCAAAGCTGAACCCAGCACTCGAGGTGCGGCCTCACCAACGCTGAGCACAGGGGAACAATCCCTGCCCTGGACCTGCTGGCCACACTGGGTCTGACACAAGCCAGGATGCTGCTGGCCTTCTCGGCCACTCTGGCACGCTGCCGGCTCACGTGCAGTCGGCACTCACCCAGCACCCCCAGGGCCTTCTCTGCCAGCAGCTCTCCAGCCACTGCTTCCCCTGGCAGGAGCTCGCTTTGGCTGCACTCGGGACTGGTGGAGGATGTGTGTTACAAGCCACAGACTTTCAGCCTTGCAGTTCCTCCACCAAACTGGAGAACAAGCAGTTGCTACAACCATGGGCTTTCCATGGAGAAGGCAGTGGGGATGGAGAGCTGAGGGTAGGTGGGCAGGACTCCCTGCTGCATCCACACTTGGGCCAACCCAAACCCTCACCGTTGTCCTGGCTTGCTTGTTCCTCACTCTTGGATTTTTCAGGCTCATCCTGCAGCCGTCTCTGGTCCTCATAGTACTCCAGCACCTCTGGAGGCAGCTTCTCACCGGGGGCACGCGGTGGCAGCAATAAGGTGTTGCGACAATCGTAGTCTTTCAGCATCCGCAGGACCTGTGGGCGCCGGGAAAAGAAACCATACACAGGAGGTGTTTCTTGACCTCCATCACACCGAGAGCCAACCTATCTTCTCCCTCATTCCTTCCTCCCAACACCACACCAAGCCCCTCCGCAGCCCTCCAGCAGAGCTGGCTAAATCCAAAATGCCACCAGGCTTTGTCCTGGACACTGCTTCCATCTCCCCTGCACAAACCTGGGAATGCTGGAGCACTGCCAAACTATGTGAACGTGCCCATGGGGACCAGAGCTTCCCTCTCACCTGCTCCTCCATAAGGTACTGCTGGTCGAACTCCAATGAGTAAAACTCGATGGGGAAGTCACATGGGTTCTTCACCACCACCATCTCCCCCACTCCAGGACTGAATGGCAGCAATGGTCCCATCTCCAGTACTGGGGGGCTGAATTCCAGCCGTGGCTCCAGCCCACGCCCTGACACCTGCAGCTGGAGGTGCTGGGTGCTCTGGCAGATGTTAATCTTCAGCTCGCTTCTGTAGGACTTCTGAAAACAGAGAGGTGCAGAAAGGTTCTCCACAAAGTCCCAGGGGACAGAGCCTCAGAGTCATCCCTTGCCCCAAGGTCTGGGATGTCACTAGTACCGCTGGGGGAACGGGAAGTGGCTATTGATGTGCAGCAGGGGCTTGGGGCCCTGGCACGCTGGCTCCAAGGAACCGGGATGGTTCCTGGCGTTGGGTGGAACCGGGTATCCCATGGATTTAAATGGACTGATGGGGGTTTCAGCAGCGCTTGTAAAGGTCCCTATGGGTGGGCTCAGGGACTGCTTCTCCTCCTCCTTCAGGGTTACACTGCCCGGGCAGTCCTGGCACTGCCACCGCAGGCAAACATCCGCTCTGTATCGCTCCATCAGAGGGGCGAGGAGCTCCCGACCGCTCGCAACCAGGGGTGTCATCTCCACTCGGCCTTTGGCCAGCAACTGGACTGGAAGCCAGAGCTCTCGTGTCCATAAGCCACCAGTTTCCAAGTCAAAGTGGCCACGTTCAAACCGCCTTTGGGAACGCTCCACCATTGAAGCGGATTCCCAGTTTGCCTGGAATGTGCCGGCACCGCAGGGACCACGGGCGGCGAACCATGACAGGTGACAGCCCCGCTAAGCCCGGGAAGGGGCCTGGGCTGGGGCTGCTTGCTGGTACCGGTGATTCAGTGACATGGAATAATGCTGAGGGGATGGATATAGGTATAGTTTAACAGACAATTAATTAATAAAATGTAAATATAAGGAGAGTTTGCATGTTTTTGAGGACAGATTTGTTTGGGATTCCAGTAGAATGTGGCTGTAGCTGTGGGAGCTGGTTCATGAGAGCAGCTACAAAATTTACCCCAACAGTGGAACAGCCTTGAAGATAAAGAAGTGAAGGTGGGGGAGTCATTAATAATGAGACCAATGACTATATAAGAGCTAGAGTAGATCTTGTTTTCAGCTAAAGGGTTCCTAACTTGTTTGGGCAGGGATGGGGTTTTGAGGCTATGGAGAAAACTGCAAAGAGCATGGGCTGAGAGGAAGACATCCAGCCTTCATCCCTGACGCCCACCAGAAGGCCCCCTGAGTGTCACTGAGCATGGTCTATCTGGGAGGGATTAATGTAAAGTACTTCCTGGAGGTAATTTGCATACCCCTGCCTTTTCTTAGAAACTCTAATGAATATGTATGTGTTAATCTGTATCAGTAGGAGAGATGTGGCTTTAACCAGCGCACACATCCGGAGCAGCGATGCCTGGTGTGCCCAGCGCTGCGATAAATGGTGTCTGCTTCATCAGCACCAAGGCTGGGGAGTTCTGATCCCGGCTTTTCATGGCTTCACCAGCAGTGGGATTAGCTGAGATCAGCCCTTGCAGGGTTCATCCCCCACGAGCGCACTGGGGTTCTCCCCATGCCTGCAAACAGGCCCCCGTGGAGAGGGAATGAGGGGAGACGGGTGGGTTTTGCCCACCCATACACTGAGAAGGAGCCACACCGCAATGCCCTGATGCTCTCCATGCACGGTCCCCTGTAGGGATGTCAAAGCACCTCTCCAAGGAGGGGACTGGGGGGGGGGGGGGGGAAACTGAGGCACGGTGGGTATGGGGCTTGCAGAAAGCTCCATATGGAGGCAGACCTCATCTCCCCCTCCCCACACTGGCCTCCCATTGCCACATGGCCTTGCATCTGGGCGTGACGCCCACCCATCTCACCTCTTCCGTGGGTGTAAACCTGACTCGCATGTTGTAGCGCTGTCCAGGAGTCAGGGTCCCAGCCGAGGGCAGCACCTCGAAGACACAGCGCTGCTTCTTCCTCTGCCGAAGCAGCTTTTGTTTAACGTATAGTGGCAAATACTTGTCCACCTGGGCACAGGAAGGAACCTTGTGAGGTCTCTTTGGTCTGTGAGGACAGACCCTCAAATTCCCACAGTGCTCTGAAACACCGTCACGGCGCCAAGAGCACCCACATCCAGACCAGATGTGGCCACTACAGCCTAGAACTGGAGGGAAAACTTGTGGGCAGGGCAGGCAGACGGGTAGGCACCGCCCTTGGAGGAGGACGAATGGGTGAAGGTGGCAGAGAAGCGAAGCATCAGCTGCTCAACAAGTCCAGGTGAACCAGCCTTGCTCCATACCCTCCAATCTCCCTCCCACGAGCTGTCCCCATGCGGTGAGGCACCCACAGTGGCAGAAAAGGCACGAGAGGCACAGAAAACCCAACCGAGAAGTTACGTGTCACGCATCGTCCCTGCCTCACCTTCACAACGGGCTCATTCACAGTGATGGACCATTTACAGGGGACCTGGAGTTGGTTGTGGAGCTGGATGGTTTCCTCCTGACACTGTCCACATTGGACAGCAGCAAACTCCAGTCTGTCCCTGGAGATGCAGAGGGATGGCACAGCCACACTGGCACAGAGGCGGATGGGAAATGTGGGGCCTTCTTCTGCCTAGTGAGGGACAGAGCATCCAGCTGAAGGTCCAGGCAACATCTGCTGCTGCCCCCAACCTGACAGCTGCCTCAAAAGGCCGTGCTGGCACAGGGAGGTGAGGAAGGATACAGTACCTTGATGGGCAGGACAACATTCACTTCTCCCACCGGCAGGTTGGCACTCTGTGGGTCAAAGCGCACTTCAAACGTCTCTGTCTCGCAGAAGGGCAGGTTGTTCACGCGGCCCAGGTCCACACTAAAACCTTGAATGGGTGAAAATAAAGCAGCTGAGATACACCAGCAACGTGAACAAGTACGTTCAGACCGTATGGGTGTCCACAGGACTGTCAGGCAGAAGGACCCTTTGTGTCTCCAGAGAAGACTGCCACTCCTTCTCTCTTGTCACCGCTCAAACAGAAAGGAATTTCACAGCCTGAATTCAAGACCCGCAGGGTAAAACAGAAACCCATCAGCTGAGGAGCACCAGCAATTCCTTCACCAGGCTCCCAGGAAGGACGCGCAGACCTCTCCAAAGAAGTTCCAGGGAAGATTCCCCTGTGCTGTGGTGCTGCTTGGAAGACAATTTAGAGGAGACACCTGACCACCCTTCAGACGCAGCAAGTCACCATCTGATGGTCCTCAAGGACCTGTTTTGAAAGCCTGTTTTGACCGCACAGGCTGTTGTCTCAATAGAGGCTAAAGCAGCACTGTGTCATTACAAACTCTAAACAAAGCGCTTCCAAACCACCAAGGGTCTTGTCTGCTCCCAACACAAGCTCATGGAGCACACAAAGACACTCAGGAGATGCTCCTGGTAGCCAAGAGCAGAAGATGCTGAGAGGTCACCATGGTGATCAGCCCACAGAGCCCCCGCAATGAAGCGTCAGGACAGCCCAGGTGGCTGGACACTGCGGGCCAGGAGAGTTCTGGCTGCAGAGCACCGAGCAGGGGGGGAAGGAAGAGAAAACGATGCAAAAGAGCACTCAAAACCCTTCCCTGTGGCCCCAGCATATCTGTCAGAGACAGGTCCTTCAAGCCCACAGGAAGTCCCTCCAGCATGGGTTACCAGTGCCACACAGAGCCCGTCCGTCAGCGCAGAAGGACACGGGGAGCTGCCCGGGGTTGGTGATCTTCACGACGTGTGTGTGGATGTCACCAAGAATGACGTGGCCGAAGTCCAGGACGTACTCGGGCAGCTCCACTCTGGAAGGAGAAGCAAGGAGAGTCCTTAAGGTGGAGGAGGATGCAAACAAAGTGGGTGCTTCTGTAGTCACTGCTGGAGAAACTCCAGCCCATGAAGCCCAAGGTCTTATCTTCTGCTAAGAAGACTTCGGTATGTCACAGGGCACCCAGGTCCAAGGTTTTATCAGCTACTAACAGGTTCTTAGAATAAAATGAGTTTAAAACAGACACTGGGCACAACTCCTCTGCTGTGAAAAGCCACTGGAAAAAAGTCCTCAGGCTGCTCACTGGTAGCACGTCCAAACTGTCAGGATCAACCCCCTTCTCAAGTCCCCAGCTATTCCCAGAAACAAGGAGCTCCCAGGAGCAGGGGCGCACCACTGTGCGCTACCATCAGGGCACAGGGGCCCTACTAACTTGAGAAGCCTCCGACGAGCATGCTGGTCAAAGGCAGCGTCCTCCGGTGAACCGGAGGAGAGAGTTTGCTGCTGCTCCAGGGCGTGCTGCTCTATCAGAATGTTCTCCATCTCCATCTGCAGACGAACGTCCAGCTGAGGAAAACAAAGACAGTGGCTGGTTAGCAAAGGGAAGTTAATCCCACCCTGCTCTTGGTAAGAAGCAGGAACAAGTCCTTCACTCTGAGGGTGGTGAGACCCTGGCACAGGTTGCCCACAGAAGTGGTGGAGGCTCCATCCCTGAAGACATGCAAGGATGAAGCTCTGAGCAACCTGATCTACTTAAAGGTGTCCCTACTCGCTGCAGGGGGTAGATGGCCTTTGGATGTCCCTGCCAACCCAACAGAGTCTATGACGAGGTCCTTCTGCCCAGCTGCTCAGTCTGCCAGGACCATTTCTGAAGGGAGATGAACTCCAGCACCTTTGCCTGCTCAGCCACCTTTATACAAGCTGATCTGACCAAACAAGTCAAGGATCTTCCAGAGCTCCAAGTATCTGCCTGCCCCCAGCTGCTGCCAGCGCAGCTCAGACAAAAGCTCTCTCCATGAGGGAACCAGGTCAGCGCTGAGAGCTCTTGGAGACACATCTCAGTCACTTGAGCCCAGTCTTCAGGACCTCCCCCTCGGGCACTCAGGAAGCTCAGGCACCCACGGGAAGGACCACTACCAGTGGAGCCCCATGTTTGTGGCCAGCCCAGGGGAGCCAGCTGAAGCGTGCAAGGGGGACAAGTGACACAGGGAGAGGGTGGCCCCTGCCAAACAGGGCAGCAGCCAGTCTCACCACAATGCCAGAGTCGTCCATGGGTGGCTCTGTGGCTGTGGTCTCCCCGACAACCACCGCGTCGTCTCTCTGGATGTCTCGTCCTAGCCTTGCTTTTGCCTCTTTGAGGATCTGCTCGTAGTTTTTGTTTCCTGAAGGAAGAAAACAGTCACAAATAGAAGCATGGGCACAGTGGCATCCCCATTAAAGCTGGGAAGCTCCACACCCCCAGCATTGGCCCTTCCCACAAACACATTCCTCCAGCAACTCATGGAAAGAGGATGCTGCTTTTCTTCTATGTTCTCTCCCACCCATCTTCCTCCACACATGGGAGCATCTCACCCCCCCCCACCCCTGCCCAAATCCCTGCCAGCCCACGTTACAGCTTTCCCAACACTGCTTTCTAGCTGTCCTCTTTATCCAGGCCACCAACAGATGACACTGGCCAGGATGGCTCTCTGGAGCAAAGCCCATGTGCTTCTTGAAAGCAACCAGAAGAACAACAGCCCTGAAACCTCCAGCCTTGGTGGAGGTGGGTGTGAGCTGCCCTATGAGCATGACGACACAGGGGGGCAGAAAAAGACCCCCACGGGACCTCCCCGAGGAGCAGTCAGACAGTGCTCACCCTTGATTCTCCTAGGAAGGTCCAAATAAATCCTGGGAAAAGTCCCCTCTCCTTTCAAGGTGATCTCTTCTGGCTCCAGGTGACCCACTTGGATCTGGAAGGTCCTGCAGAAGACTCCAGGCACTCCCGGCAGGTGATAGACAGTGAGCACTTGCTCTCTGCCAGGTCCAATGTAACCCTGGAGGTGTGGAAGAAGAGGAGGGGAATTCAACTAGAGGGCTTGGCGGAGGGGTGGCTCAGACCACCGTTACACTGAGATGAGAAGGCACGTTGCAGGTTCTCACACAACACATCGCCTTCCAGCTTCCCTGCACCCAAAAGCTCAAGTCTCCTACACCGGGCTGTGGTTTGTCCTCCTGCCAACACTGCCCACCCTCTGCCAGACCCAAGCAGCAAAGAAAAGCCCTTCTGCCAGCTGCTGTGGAGGAGGAGCGGCGTGCCCAAACTCTCAGCAGGGCCAGCAGCTCCTGTCATGGCACTGCAGTGGCTCCCAGGCTGGTGTCCAAGAGCCTGACCTCTTACTCATGAGCCCAACCAACAGCTCCTGCCTGGGTGGTTACACCAAGGGTGCATGGCACTATCTAGACTCACAGTGACCTGCAAACTTACACCCCTGGAAAAGCAGAGGCAGAGGCTCGGATGAGGTCCAGGGATGAAGGGGTTCCCCACAAATCCCCTCCTCAATGGGCTCCTAGAGAAGAGCTGTCTGAGCCTGGAGTTGGGCTCATGCCAACCAGGTTGAGAGCCAATACAAACAGGTGGCAACACTGCTCAGGGGACAGGGCACAGCCACAGCTCTTCTCAGCTCACTGGGCTGGACCTTCAGCTCCTTGCTCCCCCCCACGCCGCAGGGAGAAGCTGCTGAGCAGGACACATCCTGCCTCTTGGTCCCCGGAGCCCTGGACTCCAGCTCCCAACATGGCCTCTGCAAAAGCAACTCCTGCCAAGCTGCTGGCACAGCAGCAACTGCCCAGGGCCAAGCAGAGCCGCGTCCTCTGGAGCAGTGTCACCCCTCGCAGGAGACCAGCACGAGGACATGTGAGAGCCATTTGGCCTCCTCTTCCCATTCCCAGGAGGGACATGGATAGGAATGCTGCTTCAGCTGAGGGATCCAGGCAGAACTGGGACAGGGGATGCTATGAGCTGGAGGAGCGAGGGGCCGGCGCGAGTTCCGACACAGGAGCTGCGTGCCCAAGAGAGGGACTATTTATGTCCTTAGTGCTGACAGGAGGCAGGCAGAGACCTGGAGGAAGTCCCGTCCCACCACCCAACCCTGAGGGGAAGGAGACGCTCAGGAGACCTTGCACCATCCCGCTCCAGTGCCGGTACCAGCACAACTTCACCCGGTACAATTAAGACTCTGCTTGCCCAACGTTTTGTTCCTCCCCTATAACCCCCTCCTGGGCAGCCTGATGTGGAGCCAGCGTCAACCCCTCGTGCTACTCACAGTGCTGGGCAGGACCAGGGGCACGCCAGGCTGAGGACTGTCCGCGGTGGCCGTGCTGGGGCTCAGCACCACGTAGGTGAATCCCATCTTCCCGCTGTTCCGCAGGGTGACCTCTGATTTATTGACTTCGGTAAACAGCTGGAGAGAAGACAGAGGGGCGGGAAACTGAGGACACACATCTGGATGTTGGCAATCTGCTCCTGCTGACACTGGGATGAGAGCCGATGGACACAATGCAGGAGAGAGGCAGAGGAAGAGGAGGGACAGGCACCTGACTCTCCCAGGCCAACCTGAGGAACCCACTCAGATATTTATGGCAGCGCGCAGAGGTGCAGGAACCACCACAAAAAGGTCAGTAATAAACTGGGGGATGCCCCACTGCTGGAAACATCTGGTCAGGGTGAATGAGACTCTGAGCAACCTGACCTAGTCGAAGATGGCCCTGCTCAGTGAAGGTGGACAAGATGACCTCTAAGGTCCCTTCCAGCCCATGGTAACATTGTTCCTGGTTCCTTTTGTTGCTCCATGGAGAGCACTGAAAGAGACCGTCTCCTTGGACCCCAGGATCTGGGAGCGGATCTGCAGATGGATGTCTCAGGGCACATCTCCCTGGAGATCACCGCCTGCCCTGGGAGCCAGAGTTCATTGAAGAGGAGGGATTCCCAGCTTCAGGAAGGGGAATGGAGATGACCATTAAAACCAGCTTGGACACAGGACCTGGCACCCCAAAGCTGCACCTCCAAACCAGTGAGAGTCCTGGACCTCAGTGGGCAGCCACCTGCCAGGGATGGTCTCAAGGATTCCTGCCAAGAGAAACGCGTGGTACCTGCAGCCCGCAGTCCATCTCCGTGCTGTCCAGGAGGTAGTGGATGAGCGAGGCCTCCCCACGCAGCGCAACCTCGTAGGTCGGGCCTCCCTCCACGCGGCACAGCGCCGTGACACGGGCAATGATGTTTGCATGGCCAAAGAAGGTGACCCTGACCCGCTCGCTCTCGCCCGGCTGCAGCACGCCGTACAGCGGCAGGATGTGGAAAACCTGGAGGAAGGGGAAGAGACACTGAGACATCAGGTGTGCAAATGGGTGCAGGAGAGGAGAGAGCCACAGCTTGGAGCAAAGGACAGACATGGCTGGAGGGCCTCTTCCTCAAACCCAGTCTCATCCTGCAGCCACCCCGCTTGCCAGTGGAAGGACCATGGGAAAAATCTTCTCCCATACTCAGTAATGAATGCGTTAATTAATACTCCACGTTAGAGTAATTTGGGAGGTCTCTTGGCAGCCAGAAGCTCTCTCTGCTGCAGAACGGGCCTCTCACTGCCTCCAGAGGAACACCAGCACACGTCCTTAGGGCCACCAGTGTGACCACGGAAGCGAGACAGGTTCCCACTCACCTCGTCCACCTCAATGGTGGGGAGCTCCAGACTGACAAATGACATCAGCTGCCTGATGGTCGCAGAGCTCTGAGTCTCCACAGTGCTGTTTGCCTCCGCAGCACCCACTGCCTCCGCAGCACCCTCTGGCTCCGCAGCACCCTCTGGTAGAGGCTGGAAAACAAGTGCCATGGGCTGCAGTAAGCAGCAGGTGGGGCTGAGCCAGACCACTCCGCTCGTGGCTCTACCACCTCATGAAACCAGGAAGCAGCTGAGATGGGACCTGGGTGCAAGCCAAGTACAGGTATGTCCCTGCCAATGCTTGAGCATGGGTCCAAGCCCACCCGCAGATGAGACACGGGCTCCAACTGTACATCCTACACGCCAGTTTGCAGGAGGAAGCTGGGTACACCAGGTGCTCGGGGCTGGCAGAGACCCCCAAGGGTTCCATTGTGCAGCCTGGTGCCAGCCTGGGCCTGCTCGCTGCTGCCCGAGGAACATGCCAGAAGCCTGATGCCTGGGACAGGGCAGGTTCTCTGTGACAAACCAGGAGTACAGCTGCAAGCAAAACTCCACCAACAGGAAAATAAGGACTTGGGAAGCGCTCGGCGCAACTCTCCTGTTCTGGGTGGTGCTTAGTTTCATCTCCTGCACTCATCAGCTGAGGAGCTCAGCTGGGACACTCTTCTCCACAGGCACCTTCCTGAAGAAGGCAGCCAAGATGGTTTCCGGTCTTCCAGCAGTGAGGAGCTGGTGTTTAACCTCAGAGGTGCCACTGTCCAAAAGGAACCTTGGCCCTGGGCTTCTGACCCCCTGTTTATAGATGAGGGCTTTGTGGTTGCTCTGGAAGTTCAAGAGGTGAAGACATGCTTTGTGCTACGGCCTTGGCCTCAGCAGAATCTACTAAAAAGATTTATGGGGCATCTCCCCAGGAGATAAGGTACTGGGGAGGGCAGAGTCTTCTCATCTTTCGATGCTTTTTGTGGTCTCTACGTTTCCAAACCCAGCAAAGCTTCACCAAGCACGTGTTCCCAAAGATGCTGACAGCACTTTCCTAGGCCTGTGGTGTCCCACAGAGGTTACATGTGCGTGCGTGCTGAGGGTGGTGAGGCCTTGGCACAGGGTGCCCAAGGGGCTGTGGAAGCCCCATCCCTGGCAGGGTTCAAGGCCAGGTTGGAAGGGGCTTTGGGCAGCCTGGGCTACCAAGGGTGTCCCAGCCCATGACAGGGGGTGGGATTTGATCTTTACAGACCCTTCCAACCCAAAGCCTTCTGGGATTCCAACTTCTCCCTCCCCACAGGCCCGCGTCCAGCCGCTGGCCCTGCTGCCAAGCCCGCTCTCCAGGCAGCAGAAGGAAGGCTGGCATGAGCACGGGCCTTCTGCAGTAAGCTGGGGGAGGCAACGCTGGTGAGAGGTGTAGAAAAACACCTACCTCTGTTTCCAGGGTGTCATTTGCATCTGGTGGCTGTGGGACAGAATCCCCCACCGCTGACAGGGCTTCAAATAGTTCCTCCACACTCCCATCCCCGAGGATGCTCTCTGAAGGCACTGGGCACTCCAGCTGAGCTCCCTCCTCCTTTGGTGGTTTGGCTTTTGTGAAATATTTTGGTGTTGGAGGAGTTAACCTGGAAAACAACAAAGCTTTGATCGTGGAGCTGCAGTGGGAAGGAGGGAAGGCAGCAGGAGCAGCTCCTCGGCAGGATGCAGCCCTGCGGTGGGAGCTCAGCAGCTCCATAAGCAGGACAGAGCAGGTCAGTGCTTGGGGAGGATGCTGGTGTAGCGGCGGTGCCGGCAGCTGGGTGCAAGGAGCAGCAGAAGGGGACAGGGATGAACACCTCACCGGGGTGGGGAGCATGGCAGCAGAGGGAGACACACACGAACCCTGCAGCAAGCACAGACCGCGGCGCAAAGGGACAGAGCCAGGCAGCCATGGGCTGTACAGACCCAGCAGCACCCTCCCAAAAGCACCTGCCACCCCAGACCGTGCCTTCCCCACCTGCAGAGCCACGGCGAGAAGTTCTGTGGCTCAGCCAGACACTGATGCAGAACATCTCCCCAAGAGTGACCCACAGCCGCGGGTCGGCATGAGCAAGCAGCGATGCTGGCAGCTTTCTCTACGTGTAACAAGGCAGGATGGAGCCAGAGCTGGAATGGAGCTGGGGCTGGGATGGGTTGGAGCCTCCAGCCTGCTGTGCCTCAACTGGACAGAGCCCAGCACCGCACGGGGCACCCAGGTACCTCAGCTGCCTTCGGGCAGCCTGACTTCTTCTGGGTGAGAAGGGAGGTGCCTGTGCCAATGGGGCACACGCACCGGGAGCGCCTGGAAACTCTCCAGCCACACACCGGTCTGGCCACCATTCTGTCCATCTCACCGTCACCAGCCCTGACGGTTGATTCCCTCCATGTCAGACCCAGTTAGTTTCATCTGATAATTTACAATACCAACAGTGCTTAACGTGGACCAGAAAAATAGATCTGACATGCTGCCCTTCTGCCGGGCTCTTAATGAGCAATGTGAGGTGTTAATAGCTTGGAGACCGTCTTCATTTCCAGCTCTGCCACAAGGATCACATGGTGTCTCCTGAGGGACCCTGAGAGAGCACATTACCGCTTAATTAACATGCGGAGCAGAAAAGGGAGCTGTCCTAATGGCCGCAGCGCTAAAGAGCCAGCAAAGGGGCAATGCCAAACCCTTTGGAGCAGAGGATCCTGCCAGAAGGACACTCAGGACCCTCAAGGCAGCAGAGCTGGGTGACTCGGCATCTGCTGGAAGAACCAGCACCTGCGGGCTTGCGTCCAGCAAAGCCAATTGTTCTAGGACTCAGAAGAGCTGCCCCTCAATGGGTAACTTCGCTCCGTTTCCCGGGGCGGTATGGAAAAACCATTGGCTGCTGGAATTCAAAGTGCCCGGAGTCAACTTCTGACCTATGCAAGAGAGGCCACAGCGGGAAGAACCGCTCGAAAACGCCTTTAGAGATGCGCTACAGCACAACTGAGAGACTGCTCTTGGGCTTGGAAAGCACAGGCCAGCACTGGGTGGCCCTGGTGCCCAGGGACGTTGGGACAAGTCCTCCTACTGACACCTACGGCTGCACCCAAAGCCACAGCAGAACCCGCCGGAACACACAACGAGCGCCGGAACACACACAACAGCCGCTGTGTGAATGCCATGGCCAGCAGAACACGAGAACTCAGTTCAAGGTGGCGTTTGCCTCGAGCCATGGAAATCCCCACCTCAAGCTGTGGAGAAGCCCCAGTCCCTGGGCACCTTCCCTGCCTGAAGTTGGGAGGTGCTTTTTCCACAAGGGAAAGTGAAAGGGATTTGTCAGATGCTACACAAACCATCTCAGGCTTTGCAAAGGACAAACGGGACAGCGGACGAAGAGCTTCAAGGAGAGGTGCACGTACCTCAGGTGGCTTGTGGAGTCGTCCACCAGGAACAGCCACTGGTACTGGACGGGCAGCGGGCTGCAGTTGGTCATCCGGAAGTGGCGCTCATGTTCAGTGTCATTCAAGACACAGCCAAAGTCCAAGGTTGTGGTCTGGAAACGGAGATTCGGGAAGAAGACTTCTCCCCGAACGGTGACTTGCTCTTCATGAGGGTGTTCAAGAAACTGTATCTTCACGGTTCTCTCTGCTTCCCAGCTATTCCAACCCTCTTCATAAGCAGGGTTAAACCCAATGGATAGATTAAGTTCCTTCCCAATCCCCAGCTTCACGGGCTGCAAGAAGATGAAGAGTATTAACCACCGGTATGATGAAGTCCCAAGGTCTGGTGGCACAAAACACCTCAGTGTTCAAAGTGCAACCCCAACGTGGGCTTCTTGCTTCAGCCTTTGTTTTCTTTACAACATGCCCCCGACCATGCAGCACAACTTTCTTCTCTGAGACTCTCAGGCTCACCCCCTTGTGCTCTGCACCCATAATGCAAGAGGGAAATAAATCCTGGCGTGCCCTGACTCTAGAGGAACCCCTTTGTCTTCACACTCAACATGAGCCCTAGGGCACTGTGCCCTCAGCCTGGAGAGGGCTGATCACCTGCATGGCAGCGGTAGCCGTGCTTCCAACACGTCTCTAGCAGAGCCCATGTTTGACACCTCCCACCACCAGCAGCGCAGATGACAAGCGCCTTGGCCTTCCCAAGGGCAGAGCTGCCCTCAAAGAGAGCAAGCAGCTCTTCAGGTCACCCAAGGAGGGCTTCCAAGAGACACCTTCACCACACGGTTGGCCCACACCTAGTTGCCTGCTCCTAGTTGTCTTAGAGCCAGGAGGTATTTCCCCAATTGAGCTGGTCTTTTCTCTCCTTTTCAAACCTGATGCTGTTCAGGCCAACTGACTGCCAATTCAAAGGAATAACCACCTCTCCCAGAGGGCTTCCCAATGGAAACGCACCCCCACCCCCCTCCCTCTTCAAACCCCACTAGCGGGAAGGTCTGGGGCTGCTCACCTGGTCTGGCAGGGGCTGCTGGGACGCACTGCAGACCCAGAAGGGTTGCTCTACCGTCAGGACGATGCTGAGCGGCAGGGAGGAGGTGTTTTTTAAAGAGAGAGGCTTGTATTGAAGGCTCAGGACATCACTGGGTTGCTAAAGACAAGGGGAAAAAACAGGGAGGGGGGTGAGTCACCGCCCTCCGGTGAAGTTAAGCAGTCCCACCTCTAAAAACATGGTCGCTTTGCTCACAGGGTGCCTCATGGGGGGGTTTGGGGGGGTGAGGAGGGCGTTTGGCATCGCTCGGCCACAGCACCCTGCTCTCCCGCCCCAGTCCCAACACAGGAGGATGGCTGTGTGAGGCCCATGCTGTTCTTGTGGGTCCCACACACCTGGCCATGGGCTCAGCAGCTCTATTTTGCCTCCAGCTCAAGAAAGGTAAAATAGAGCTGGAGAGATGGTCCCCAACCCCACAGGGGAGAAATAATGATCTCAGTGTTGATGGCAATAGCTTGGTCCTGCTCAAACCAATGGCAAAGCCCTGAGGACTTGGAGAAGATGTTTAACTTCCTTCCCTGAAGGCCATCACACCCCTCTGTGGGCTTTCAGTCCTCAGCCACGCTACTAAACACCAGGACCCAACCCAGAGACCTACCTTCTCCACCCGGAAAGACATTGCTCTGGGCGACACTTGCAGGATGGGAGCAATGAACTCGCACGTGACATCCACTTGCATTATCTGTGTCTTCCCAAACTGGTTCCCCACGATGGCATGACACACCAGCCGCTCCTTCACTACCTGTGGGCAAGAGTCACACGTCACCCACCAAGTGCCAGCAGGGAGCCCAGAAAACACAATGGAATTTGCAAGCCGTGGACACAGAAGGAATTTGATAGCCTGGATAAACCCATGCCATGGGATCTTGGCCATCAACCCTCCACAACTATTACACTGGGGTGAGCTGTTATGGGAATACTGATACAAGTGGAACTGTCAATTCTAATGACCCCTGGGAGCAGCTTCCCCCATGGAGAACATCACTCCCACCATTCCGGCTGCTCGTTTTTCTCCTCCAGGACTGGGCTCTAAGCAAGCCCTCTGCCCATGTTTGTCTGCAGAGGGAAAATAACGCTGCTCCCAGACGCTCCCCTCCCTTCCCAGGACATTGGTTTTACTCCCTGCTTCCCCCAGAGAAATTACCTCGCCGTTTCTCAATCCACTCCCTGCCTCTGCTCCTAGGCTAAGCCTAACTTGTTTTCTCTGCCCTTCCTTCCCTGTAACCCACCGTTTGCCCCTGTTCCTTCAGCCCCTATTTTGCTATGGGCAACTTGGCTTGATGGTAGCTATAGAAACACCCCAAAAAAACCCCTTGGGAACTGATGGTGGCCAGCAAGGAGCGCAACTGGTGCTGACATGGTCACTCGGGGCGTTGAGATATTTTGTTGAAAGCACTTGTTCATCTTCTCAGGGAGAAGTCAAGGGGCTGCAGGAGAAGCCCCAGTGGAGGTGATGCGATGGGGAGCTCAGCACCCGTGGGGGACTTCACCTGAGGAGTGCTGGAGGAGCCCTCCAGAGTCATCTCCATCGTCTGGCCTGGCATCAGCTCCATTGTCAGGGGTTGAAGCTTAAACACGGGACTGGCAGGCCTGGTGTTCTTGGAGGAACCTTTGCCCTTGGTTTGGATGGCAGGGAGACGACCACGACGGGGAAATGGGGGGAAACCTTCCGTTCTCCAATAGAGCCGATGGATGCGTCGTCCTGCGTTTGTTATCTTGAAGTGGTAACAACAGGGATCCAGGCTAGAAGAGAAGCAGAGATGGAAAATGGCTCAGGAACTGCCTCTTCCCAGCACCCACCTGGCTTCAGTGCCCCGCTGGCCTTATCTGACCACCCACCCAGCAACAAATCCACCTCCAAAACCACTGACCCAGCTCAAAGTTACACCAAGAGCCAGACCCTGGTTGCCCCTAAGTTTATCAGCATCCAGCAGCCGGTCTGTTTGCGCAGAGCAAGGAAAAGCTTCACCAAGGACATCAGCATCTCAGTTATTCCCCCTCGTCTCTCCCATCCCTTCAGGAGCACCCGACTCCTCATCCCCAATGTATCATCCTTGGGCTGAACACTGAAGCTGGTTTTGTATTGTGGGAAGCCAGATGTGCTGAGAGAACGTGGGATCAAGTGATGTTTCCCCGACACGAGCACAGCAGCAAGACCAGATGGAGCGGCTGAAGGACCAGAGCAACAACAAGAGATGAAGAACTCCAGCTCGATAGAAAGCCAGATTAATATTCCATGGAGATTGAGTCCTTCACATCAAGGAATGCTGACTGCAGGCCAGGCTGCAGGAATTATTTTACCCCCTATAAATCTGAGCATGGCCAGGAAACAAGAAGCTCCTGCAACAGTTGGTGTCTGTCCAAGGGATGGAGGATGAGCTTGCAAACCACGTCTGCTGCATGCAGCGAAAGGCAAGCGCAGCAGCGACAGCAGAGAACAAAGCAGCCCTGGCCACAGGCTGCTCAACAACAATGGGCCCGAGCTGGGCAGGAAACGGTTTATGCTGCCGACAGCAGCGGGGGAAAGCTTGGAGCAGAACCTGCAGCTCTGGGAAAGCCCAACTCATCTGCCATGCTCCCTGGTCCCACCTCAGCTCACCCAGTTGCAGCCCAGCAGCTCCACAACCCGCAGGCCAGGAGGCGAAGGGGGGCAGAGGACACGAAACTCGGTAGCCTTGTCCTCTGCCTTGCGTAGCTGAGTTGTGGCCGCATGGAGCACAGGACATGCTGGACAAGTGTCCCTACTGACGTGGATGGCTTGTGGGTTCATATTTGCACCCCTAAAATCTATTCTAAATGCTTAAGGTAGGATTAACCTGCTGGCTCTAACCAAAGGTTAGGGTATGGGAGAACTGGGGACCCTCTTTGGCCAGGGAAAGGAACAGGCACCTGGAGAAGGTGATTCCTTCTCCGAGGAATGCTCCAAGAGGTCTCAAACACTTTGAAAAACCTTATTTCCCTCCCCTGTTTGCAAGAACCTGCCAGGTTCAGACACACACGGTAGGATCAAACCAATCCCCTTCTCTGAGCTAAGCTCTTGCCATTAACCCTCTCCCTTTATCCCACCCAACCTCAGGAGACTTCTCCTCTGCAGAAGAGACTCCTCCTCTCTGGGCAGAAGGGAAACCAAACAGCACTGGTAATTTAGTCAAGGAGTTGCTAACAAGCTACTGCCAAGGTTCTCTGCCGCTGCCAGACGATACTCCACAGCCAGTGAAGAAGACAGCAATGCTACTGCAAAAAGTACTGTGTACTGTGTTTCTACTTGTAACGTCACATTTCCCAGCTGGAGGCTTCTGGAACCTGCTGTTTTCTTCCAAATCTTTACTCCATAAAGCAAGGAAATGCATGGATTCTAACCCAGGGCAAGTCGGGAACGATTTCCCAACTGGTGTCTGGCTCAGTGGCTTTCTGAGGGAATCTAACAACTTGAAAAACGCCCAGAAAACATTTCTAAAGGAGTTCCTGGGGCTTCAGTGGCACCGAGACAGGACTTGGAGTGCTGGAGGAGAACCAGCCCCAAGGATTTCAGCAGAACTCCTCCTTGCTGGGCCCACGGCAGAGCCCGGAGCAGAGAGATAACTTACCTGAAGTGGGGGCCCAAGTTGAGCTCTGGAGCAAGCGGTTTGTCCGTGATGATGGTAGTGCCAATGCCAAAAGCCTGGATGAGGACGTTGTAGCTGTGGCTGTTCTCTATGGACACGGTCACCTCGTCCTTGAATTGTTCGATGTCATCCAAGTTTGCTATGACAGCCACAGCCATGTCGGTCTCGGGAGGGATCACTCCTTTACTGGGCTCAATCCTGCAGCGCGAGCGTTTGCCAGCCTGTAAGACACGGCAGACGCTAAGTGAGCACGGACACCACGGACCCTGCTCTCTGCTGGGGTGCAGGAGAAAGGACTAAAGACATGAGGGTAAATACATAAAGGCTTCGTTTCCCTAAATCCAAGCGTCTGGAAACAGCAACTACGCTGGAGCTTGTATTGCACCCTCCTTTAACAGATCCACTTCCTTAACCCTGCTTTGCCCAGCCCAAGGGATGCTCATCCTCGGGAAAAGCTTTATTCCCCCCCAGCCTCCCCCTGGGAGAGCACACCAAGGCAAGCTGCATCTCTCCTGGCTTCCCCACCGACGGGTTTGCACAAAGGCTCGAGGCCAGGACTGCTCAAACCCCACTGCAGCAGCTATGTAGCCGGGGGATCTGGCCTAGAGCCTGAAGGATAAACTCTGCCAAACAGGTTGAGTAAAATCCTGGTGCCCAAAGTCTTCTTTCCCCAAGAGTTGGGCAGTGCTTCCCAACAGCCCCCCCAGGACTGAAGCACTCCATTCCCACTGATCATCAGCCGCAGTGAGGTGTCCTGGCGCTCTCTGCTTTGGGAAATCCAGCTCTGAATGTTTACAGAGAGGCAGTGAAGAAACAAGCAGGAAGAAACCTGCCAGCTGTGCCCCGTGGGCATGGCCCCAGCTTCCTCTCTCTTCCTCTCTTTTCCTCTCGTTTTTCCCAGATTGCCCTTTACAGATGGGGCGATCAGGGTGCTAGACCCCCCAGTCCTCCTAAAACCACATTCAGAGGGAGCAAGCTGGCAGCAGAGCAATGGTCTCCATCACCAGGAGGAGCTTGAAACAAACACAGAGAGAGTAGGGAGATGGTCAGGAAACCCGTGCTCCTTTCAGGAGAAAAAGGCTACGGGCTTCTCTTCATCTCAGAGCTCCAAATACACAGCTCAGAGCAAAACACCTCCCACAATGTAAAGCCAGAACTTGTGAAAAGGACCTAGGATCAATTTCTGCTCAACCATCCAGGAAAACTCCCTGCCTTAGTGAGCGGTCCCCCAGTGCTGGGCTCCTCTTGCTGCGCTGCGGTGGAATACCTTGCTGCTCTCTCAGATAGCGACATGGAAACATCACGTACAAAAATCAAGTCCCAGGCTGCTATGGAGCCATCATTTCCGTTGGGAAATATCCCCACAGATACTTACCACCTCTGCCCGGAAGGATGCAGGGATAAGACTCTGGTTGGAAAGGTAGAGAGTGCGGGAAGCGTCTGCCAGAACGTGGATATTGCCAAAATCAATCTTGCTGGGATACACGTGGACAACTGGTCCCTCTCCAATGGCCTTCAAGCTGATGGTCTGCTCCAGGTAGGGAAGATTAAAAAAAACAAAGACAAGGGAAAGTTTAAAGAAGAGATGGCTCTCAGGGC